>NC_138190.1:23161404-23843904 GCF_964194105.1 Spermophilus citellus
CTCATTTCATGCTTTCATGTAGATTTAAGATGTTCTTGGTTTCATTTCCAAGTTGGCATGAATTAGCAGTAAATAGGAATCTGCTGCCTTGTGTCACATTTGCTTTTCAGATACCTCTAGGGAAAGAAGGGAGAATTCAGAACAGTAATCAGTTTTGATTGAGGTTACCTAGATAGAATTATTTCTTCTATCCAAACATCAAGCTATTTTTTTAGCATATAATCAGAAGGGACCATGTTGATTTCTCAACTTTATGGATGGATGTAAGCATTGATTAAGGAGTCACAGAGAGAAGAAATGGTGTTAACCCCATAGATTAATGATTTTGAGTTTTTATAAGTTGAGAAATTCATACAACCTGGATGGATTGAAAACATTTTTTAGTAATCATTAATACTGCAGTTCTTGGGGGTAAGGTTGATTAAAATTATGAATAATAAAACATGGTATCTGACTAGAAAGATCACATTGACTTTAATTCATGATTAATCCCAGGTCCTTCTTTTAGTATTAATTTTTATATTTTGTAAGGACAGTACCTTTAGAAAGGTAAATCACCGAAAAAGTAAAAAGTGAATATACCAAAGTGGATATATTTTGTTTTAGATGATTTTGCATCGTGTGGTGGGATTTCATTAACTTTTCTTGCTTTATCAGTCAGAATACTCTAGGTTACACTATATAACAAATACAAACAGGATAAAATGTATAAGGCAATAAGTGTGTTTGTATTTAGCTTTTTCTGTGTGTCCATTTCAATATGGGATTTGGATTGTAGGCTGAGCCTCAGGTTTTCCTCACTTGAACTCAGGGCTGAGGAAGTCTTTACCAAGTGAACACTGCTACTGTTCAACTTGACATGAGAAAAGGAGGTGCTTAAATATCTTGCAATAAAATTAAATGCTGTGGCTTAGAAGTGACCTGAAACACTTCTATCCACATCTCTTTGGCTGAAATTGTCCACCTGACCCTGCTAGTTTCAAGGTGGTGAAGAAATATAATTCCCCTGTGTGGTCAGAGGAGGAAATAACCAGATTTGAAAAAATACTATACATCTCTACCACATCTGAGAAACAAATTAGCTGTTAATGCAAAGGTCCAGGAATCCCACCTTTGCAAACATAATTTGATTAACCCTAGAGTTGCTGATTCTGAGCTCACACTGACCTGATTCCCTCTATTCACCCCAAGATGCCAGGTGTGGCTTTTCAAACATGAAAAATGCTTCTCTGGTCAGAACTGAATTGAGAATTGGCAGCAGTAGAACCTGCAAGCTGCAGCTCATTTGAGTATCCACGCCTAATTTAATTCTTATTGAATGAAACACATACTCAATTTATAGTTGTTGGGGGGAAAAAAAGCCTGACAACATAAAAGCTAGTCCAACTATTAAATCAAGATTTTCTACAAGGTTTGTATTAATTATTGTGCCTGTCCTTTTACAAGCCTGAAACATTTTATTTTTCAGTTGTGATTCATTTTTGATACTTTGAGGAATTTGGGGGAGCAGAAGGGCTATGCAACTATGTTTATTTTTCTGAGTGACAAAAATTTAATGAAAGAGAATTATAGGTATCTAAAGAACACAATTTTCTGGTTCTGTTGGTTATCATACACCAAGAATGTTTTGTGGCCATAAGTGTTGCTTAATCCTTACTGTGTAACAAAATCACCTTGCAAACATTTAAAGTATATAAATGTTTGGTCCCAACTTTCAGAGTTCCTAATTTAGGGGATTTAGTGCAAAACCCAAACTCTAAATTTATATTTAAATCTAACCAGGAGATTTCGATGGGTGACCAGAAGTGAGAACTGCTGTTCTAGAATGTTATATTAGAGATAGTTATTTATTTAGAACTTTGTTTTGTTAAACAATGAATTATCCAAACCTCATTTTAAAACATATTCCAACTTTAAGAATAAGGCCATCCATTTGGTAGAACAGAATCCATGTTTGCAATATTTCTGGTTCATTTCTTATATGGAAAACACTGAAGCTATTAAATAATTCATAGAGTGTTTTGGAATCCTGTCAGTCTTTGTGTGTTTCATATTCTGGTTTATGAGTCTATTGAGAAGGGAATATGTCCATATTGAGTGTGCTGCACAGTGTCATATTTAATACATGCAGATCCCATTATCATAGTCATTCTAATATAAAATTCACCAAAATAATGGATAAAATGTTATAACTAACAATTGGTTTGCTTGCCCTAATCCCTTTTCTTAAAATTCTGTAATAAAACATGAAAGGTATTTATTAAATCATATATTTTGAGTTTGGAAACAGAGTTAAAGAGATTCTTAGAGAAGAATTTTGAAGCCAGTAATTACAAGAATCTTTCAAATAGTAGACTTGTTCTTTCCTTCTTCAAAGGACATTTACTTCATCCTGTTCAAAGATGCCAGTTGCAGGCATGTCATTTTGAAAGTGAATAAACTGAACATCCTTCTGATGCCTATATTCTGCACAGTAGAAAAAGCCTACATGCCATGAAAGACTGTAAAATGAATGTTATACTTACCCATCTCTCTGCTTTAAAATACCCTTCAATTTACATGGGGGAGGATTTAATAGAAGGAAATAGTAATTAAGTCATATAATTCTGATATTGTCAATTATAAGCCAATCTGGAATTAGTAAGGAGAGGCAAGGATTATTGCAAGAGGGGAAAGAAGGACTATTTGTGATACAGAGAATGTTCCAATCATGGTTTGTGTTTCCAACTTCAGGCAGAAAATAACTTTTATAGGGGAGAGTAAAATAGTCTAAAAAGAAGTTGGTATGGGGAAGTTGGATCAAAGGATATTATGTTTGCCTAATCATTATTGATTAGGAAGTGTTTTCCCCTGAGGTCATCCAGTGCTCCCCAGAGCCTCTTAAATAGGAGGTGTATATTAGCTCAGGCTAAGGGGGTCTCAACATTCAGAGTCCTGAAAGTAGGCGAGAAGTTTTAATTAAGTTTGGTCAAGCCCAAGTGTTAAGTGTTTTTTCTAGCCAGAAGGTACACTAGGGCTAATAATTTATGAGGCATAGAATAGGAAATTGGAGGGTCTGTATTTGACCTCATCTAAATCATTAAGGAGGGCATCTGCAAGTCGTCTTACATGTGCTAGGCAAGGGCTCTATCACTGAGCTACAAACCCAGCCCCTCTGTGAATCTTCTCTAAGTCAGTTGTGAAAGACTATAAGCCACCCAAAGTAAAAGGGCTGGGAGGACTTTTTTAAACCATCACTGTTTCCCAGTATTAGAGGGTGCTGGTAGAGTTTAACATAGTCAACATAAAGCAATAGAATCAGGCTAAGTCTCATTCAACATTAGGTTTCATTTAGTGATTGTCTGACTCTTGACTTGGTACTTCACCTACATACTCACTGTGCCTCAACACTTTGTGATGTAAATTATTATCCATTTTTCAGGTGTGGAATTCAAGACTAAGAGAGGGCAAATATGTCACTTGGATTTAGTGGTTGACCTGGAAATTCAATTTGGGTATGCATAATAGAAAAACTATAATTTATACCATGATACACAACTGAAGCAAAGGGTATAATGGTTTGTTTTGTAATAATGTATACCAAAGTTGTAACTAATATTCCTGTTCCTTAGGTGGAAAGGAAATGTTTTTTACTTTTAAGTTTATTAAATTTTGCATTTTTATTCCAAAATCTAACAATCATGAAATTTAAAAATCAGAAATATTCAGTGCCTTGAGCTACATAATGAAACTCTGTTGTTGAAAAATTCCAGTGATAAGAATCAATAAATTTAAGAATTAATTAAAAATATTTCTTAAAGTTATTAAGTTTTGTAGAGGATACTAGTATTTGCAAAGGAAAAGGAATGTAAAATGAGTCGTGTTTTATTCAATGATTTCAAGTCTATTGGGGAAGCTATAAAGACAACCTACTTTACAAATAATTCTAATAGAAATCAAATTGTCAAGAGAGAGGTATAAATGAGAAAGAAAGGTGGACAAAGATGAACTCAGATTTGGTCTTGAAGCATGTTAAATAATTTGAGAATTATAGATAAAGACTAAAAACAGTAATTTTTATTAACACACAATAGGTGGTTTCTAGGTCCGTTTAGCCCCTGTGATTTAGTAATTCTATGAATGTCTGCTATGTCAAATATAATCTTTCAGAGGATAAAGTAAGTTTTTAAAATGTGAAAATACATTCCCATTCCTCCCAAGTTTTAGGCTTTTAATGAGTAGTATTAGTAGTCTCTGGAGTAGAAAATTAAGGAAAAGGTATTTATTCTTTAACAATACTATTTGATCTAACATTGATTGAGACAGGGAAAAATGTTCTATACAATTTTGAACAGATATGTATTTTGTGTTCAGAAATACTGAGATTGAATGAGAAATAGACACAAGTGAACCAGGACCCTAAGGCTGAAATCTTTACAAAAGCATAACTGTGGAGGAATTCACCTCTCAAGTGAACTTCTCTGATTCTCTTGCTTTTAAACATTATGGCAGGCTCTGTTCTTTTCCTTTGGACCATGCTGTGAGATCATGCTGAGAATTTCTCTCCGCAGTCTGCTAACAGACATTTATAGTGGGAATTAAAATTATTCAACTCATATATGAATAAGAATATTATATCCAGAACCTACATATTATATTTTTGTCAATGCATGAGTTTGAACTATTTGAATTAAAAAATAAATTAAAATGTAACTGAGATTTTATGCTAAATTGTTTCTAAGGAGAGTAATCTGTGATTTTAGGACATCGAGCTAGTATTGTTGAACCATAGAGTTTAGAATCGCCAGAGAATTTAAAGGTCATGGAATCTACCCTCTCACACAATGCAGGAATTCCCTTGTAAGAGATTCTTAGTAACATTTTTGAATGGCCCTAATTGTTGAGAATTTTCTCATATTGAGTTGAGAAATAGCTACCTAGCCAAAGAGAAGTACTTGATTTGCATCAGTGCTTTGAAGATCTAAAAGCAAAGAAATGCAAAATATCAAATAATCTCTAAATTGCATAGCAACTCCAGGAGCAGACATTGTCTTAGTCTCAGTCACCATTCATAGCTCTTAGTACTGCTACCCTCATGAACGATGATTTCTGTATCATAGGCTTTTCCCATTTTATTTGTCTTATAATAAATTGTAGGATGAAAATATGTGTTTCATTGAAAAGTATGCATTGTCACATACAACACATGGTTCTGGATTATCAGCTTCTAGCCTCACATTTCCTTGCAGCTAGCTATTTTATAAACCTTTGTAAATTCTGTCTCATTTCATAGACTTTCCACTGACTTCCCTCCCATGTGAGGGTTATGTCAGTCTTTCCTCTGTAATCCAATTCCTGTATTGCACATAAATTTGTACTTTGGGATTTTTTCTTAAACCTAGTTATAGCATTTCTCTGGTTTGCTCATTGATACAGTAAAACTACAATTTGACATATTATTTTTCATTTTTATATTTGCATTAGTCATTATTTTGCATTTTTCAGAGAAAACATTATTTTGTGGGGCTGATTATAAAATCACAAACCTTTCACATGCTTGTCAGTAAGTGCTCTACTATTGAACCAACCCCCAACCCTGAAAAATATTTTAATAATTTTAGAGTCTTTTGCCCAGGTGTCCAGTGGACTTACCTATCAGAGACAGGCAAAATTCCTCAGCAGAGAAGGGCCTCGTCGGCAGTTTAAATAGGCTGTTTCTTTTCATGGCTTCCAGAAGTGAATCTTAAGTGGTTATAGAACTTTGTTGTTGCCACTTTGCTTTTTTCATTTTTATTTTCCACTCTACTAATTTCATGCTTTCAGTTTGTTTTCAGCCAGTAAATTATTTCCAGTTGTTGGCAGGAGAGGTTGTGAATGTGGTTTTATGTTCTGACCATTTGGTGAAGTTATTGCCCATCACTGGCAAGAGTGTTTGGAAATTTGACTTCAGTGCCTTACCATTTGATGAGCTCTGTAAATGCATTAATGGTTCATAGAGACTATATCTCTGATTGGTTTGAAATGAGAAAAATCTGTTTTCCCAGGCTTTTCTTTTTTTATTAATGTTTTTTTAAATTTATATCTGACAGCAGAATATATTACAATTCTTATTACACATATAGAACACAACTTTTCATATCTCTGGTTGTATACAAAGTATATTCACACCAATTTGTGTCTTCATACATGTACTTTGGATAATGAGGATCATCACATTCCACCATCACTTCTAACCCCAATTCCCCCTTCATTCCCCTCCCACCCCTCTGCCCTATCTAAAGTTTGTCTATTCTTCCCATGCTGCACCTCCCTACTCCACTATGAATCGGCCTCCTTATATCAGACAAAACATATGGCATTTATTGTGGGGGGATTGGCTAACTTCACTCAGCATTATCTTCTCCAACTCCATCCATTTACCTGCAAATGGCATGATTTTATTCTCTTTTATTGCTGAGTAATATTCCATTGTGTATAAATGCCACATTTTTTTTATCCATTCATCTACTGAAGGGTGTCTAGCTTGGCTCCACAGTTTAGCTATTGTGAATTGTGCTGCTATAAACATTGATGTGGCTGCATCACTGTAGCATGCTGATTTTAGTTCTTTTGGTATAAACCGAGGAGTGGGATAGCTGGTGGTTCCATTCTCAATTTTCCAAGGAATCTCCACATAGAAGAAAAAGTAGGCCCTAATCTCCATTATGTGGGATTAGGCTCCAACTTCCTTAATAAGACTCCTATAGCACAAGAATTAAAATCAAGAATCAAGAAATGGGATGGATTCAAATTAAAAAGTTTGTTTTCAGCAAAAGAAACAATCTGTGAGGGCTGGAGATGTGGCTCAAGCGGTAGCGCGCTCGCCTGGCATGCGTGCGGCCCGGGTTCGATCCTCAGCACCACATACAAAGAAAGATGTTGTGTCCGCCGAAAACTAAAAAATAAATATTAAATATTAAATTTCTCTCTCAAAAAAAAAAAAAGAAACAATCTGTGAGGTGAACAGAGAGCCTACACCTTGGGAGCAAATCTTTACCCCTCACACATCAGATAGAGCACTAACCTCTAGGGTATATAAAGAACTCAAAAAGCTAAACACTCCCAAAACAAATAACCATCAACAAATGGGCCAAGGACCTGAACAGACACTTCTCAGAAGATGATATACAATCAATCAACAAATATATGAAAAATGTTCATCATTGCTAACAATGAGATAAATGCAAATCAAAACCACTCTATGATATCATCTCACTCCAGTCAGAATGGCAGCCATTATGAAGACAAACAACAATATGTGTTGGCGAGGATGTGGTTGGTGAGGATGTGGGTAAAAAGATACACTCATACACTGCTGGTGGGACTACAAAATGGTGAAGCCAACATGTTTTCTCTGGCTTTTCTATTTGTGTTATTTATCTAGTTTAGGTACAAATCAATTATAAATTTCATGCCCACCAGAAAGAGGATATCTGAACTGTTAAGTTTAGTATTTCTGTCTTTATACCTGACATGTGACTGAAATTTGAGAATTGAAGTTATTTCTTTGAATGTTGAATATTTGTCTGTAATTATGAAAGGCTTTTATCTATCCTTGTATAGATACATAATATTTTCTTACATCTGGATGGTATTACCAAAATAATAAATATCTTAAAAAAGCTCAATACTGATTGACTTAGAGATAAGTAAATATTTATGTATGTAGACTATTCCTACAATTCCCAGAAAATGAACTTCTGATACTCTGTATTGTTAAAAACATAAAATTTATCTTAATCAAAACCAATTCAACGTTTTAAGAATTTAAGTTCACATTATTTATCTTTGGTATATGAGGCTAGATTTTTTCTCTAACAAGTTATAGTTTCTGAGTTATTAGTGTTAAGTATAACATAAGCTTATGCTTTTTGTTCTATGTCATTGTAGTTTTTGTTTTATTTGTAGATGGACACAATACCTTTATTTGATTTACTTATATGTGGTGCTGAGTATTAAACCTAGTGCCTAATACATGCTAGGCAAGTGCTCTACCACTGAGATATAACCCCAGGTTGTATTCTTCCTAAATGTATGAGATTTACTTATTCAATAAGCAAATGCTACTTCTATTTAATTTTAATACCACTACCGATTCAGCAAGAGGGTACAACAAGAAGCCTCAGACCCTTGTTTCTTCACAAGGATGCCAGTTTAACAATAATTTTGTGAAAATTTCTGAAACCTCTTAAGAGGTTGCAGTAACCCAAGTGAGTGCAAAACCAAGAAGAACTGCATCTAAATGGATAGGAAATTTTGTGGCATTTCACATACTCAATTTCCTTCTCTTTTCTGGTTGAAGCTTTCAGATTAAAATGGATTGTTATAACTTTATAATTCCTATGGTAACAACAAAGAAAATACCTAGAGAAGATAGTCCTGTGAGCTGGTTATAATATGTGACAAATTTCCTTACTGAAAGTGTTGAAAGATAATCGTGCATATTTATTAATTTTTATATTTGCATGAGTCATGTTTTCACCTTTTTCCAGAAATTAGTTTTAACACAATCCTATTCAAGGTTCCCTTTCTTTTTTTAATAAATGAAGTAGTACTGGATAAATATATATTTAGAGTGAAAATATGGGCTTGTTTTTGATATCATTAAAGCTGAATAATATAGTGTGATAATATAGCGTGATTGAATATACTGTAACTTGATCCAATAAAAAGTTTTTGTGATAATACACAATGCTGAGAGAGACCATTTCTAATAGGGAACCTCTGGCTATGTGTAGCTAAATGCACTTGAAATGTGGCTATTGTTGCTGAGAAACTGAATTGATTTAATTAAGTTTAAATTTAAATAGCCTCATGTATCCACATATTGGACTGAATGAGACTTATAGATATTGCTAATGGTTAAAGAAACAAACCTGGTTTCAAAGGGTTTTTGCTGTCTTCCACTAGTGGGAACTTTCTATCTTACATTCTTGACTCTTCAGTATAATTATATTTAATAAGAGCTGTTATTAAGTATTTTCAATTAAATTATATCAAATATTAAGTGACAATATAAGCTCTTTTTAAAATCTAGTTTGCTATTTTATAACTTCTCCATTACCTTTATAAACAGATTTCTGGTTGTTTTTCATTTTTTATCTAGTTCAGTGAAAGATGGAGAGTGGTTACTGAGTACTGTTTTATAACATCCAAATGAAAACATTGGGTATTTTGCAGGCCAAATTAGTGATATACTAATTGAATAGTGATCCAGCTGTGCCTAAATTATTCAGGAGCTACAATATTTCTGAATTTTATGATATTCACTCCTTTTCAAATTACTTCTATAGATTTGACTTTTCTATAACTTTAGTCTAATAATTCATCACTCCATAAAGCAACAATTATTTTAACTTTTTAATGAACATTCCTTTTTATATGAAGAAGTGCATATGTACCTGAACCCTAACTTTTTGTGTAATTTATAGAGGATCAAGCTATATGACACAACCAATGTTGCAAATAATGAAGATTATGTCTCTGAAATAAGACCAGTATAGATGATATGATCATTGGAATAATGTGGGCTTAAAAAGAGCACTTCTTGTTAAATTTCCCTAAAATATGTGGTATTAGATAAAGAATGTACCGAATATTCTTAGTCCTTTCAAATATTAGACAAAAATTTAAATTTGTATTTTTACTTATATTTTAGTCAGCTTTTCATCATTGTGACAAAAATATCTGACATGAACAACATAGAGAAGGATGTTTATTTTGGCTCATGGTTTCAGAGGTTCTGTCCATTGTCAGTGGACTTCATTGCTCTGGGCCCAAGTTAAGGAAAAACAACATGGTGCATAGGGCATGGCTGAGGGAAGCTGCTCACCTCATGACAGCCAGGAAGTAGAAACAGAGAGGAAGGGGCCACAGGAAAGAGGATCACTTCCAACACATATTTCTAATGACTCATCCTTTCCAGGCACAATGCAACTGCCTGTAGTTACCACCCAGTAAATCCATTCAAAATAGAATAGACTGATGAGGTTGCAGGTCTCAAAATATAATAATTTTACCTCTGAATATTCCTACATCAACACAGGATTTTAGGGGGGACACCTCATATCCAAAACACAAGAAGTTAGTTTATAAATATTTATGGATCAAAACCATGAAAATATGTTGTCAACAAAGAGCAGTGTGGATTGATCGATATTTGCATGTTTAATTGGAAGAATTGTATTTCAAAATAATAAATTAAGTACTTAATAATTTATTATGCAATAATTAGGGCATACTTAAGCACAATTGAGATTTCCACTAAGCTTAAGTAGTAAAATATTGTCAAGGCAGTGAAGTCCACTTCTGTTTGTCCCCTTCAGTTTGTCCCTTTTTTGATCACCTCTCCTCTCATAAGATATGTTGGTACATACTCCATTAATTTGCTATTACCTTGTAAAATATAGATATGTATCTCCCAGCAATACATGGCATTTATGATGTGAGTGGGGTGCTTGGGATCAAAATCAGGTTCTCATGCATGCAAGTCAAATGCTCCACCACTGAGGTACATCCCCCAATGTATTGTTTTTACAGTTTTGAGTTTTGTATCATTGGTGAGGTAAAGTATGTGTTCTGCAATGCACTTTTGTTTAGCTTTTGGCAGTTGTGAAATTCATTAATGTTGATAAGTGTATCTCTGATTCATTCTTTTTTTTTTTTTAAAGAGAGAGTGAGAGAGGGGGAGAGCGCGCGCGCGAGAGAGAGAGAGAGAGAGAGAGAGAGAGAGAATTTTTAATATTTATTTTTTAGTTCTCGGCGGACACAACATCTTTGTTGGTATGTGGTGCTGAGGATCGAACCCGGGCCGCACGCATGCCAGGCGAGCGCGCTACCGCTTGAGCCACATCCCCAGCCCTCTGATTCATTCTTTATCAGTAATACATAATATTCCATTTAAAGTCTGCATTATCAGAAGATTGCCTTCTAGGAGGGAATAGGATGAGAATCCCAAGTTGGATAATACTCTGATTATTATGATTATTTTTAAGATTACTAAATGGAATTTGTTTTGAATCAGCAAGGAAAAATAGAAGCATTTATATTTAATATGAACATAAACTAGCTTCTGTATTATTGATAATTTTTATTCTATAATTTAAAATAAGTAAATAATAGACTATTTCGATAGTAAGGTGCTATTTGTCTCAATTCTACCTAAATTGGAGTAATATATTATGTAGGCAAACGAAGAACATCAGTATTGATTAGTGATTTGAGGCAGAGTACTTGAAAATTAGGTTGGGAATTGCTAGTGAGCTTCTGATCTCAATCATGATGAAGTAACTTGGTTTGATGTCCCTAAGGACCCTGTCTAATGAGTTGTGTCATCTTAATAGGCTACACACTGGTGAAAACCATAAAAACAAATTAATCTTAATGATATTTCTGAAAAGCTTATCAGTTAGGCAGTCAGCACCTCAGCATAGGGTTAAGACCCTCACTTCACCTTGCTTTAATAGGTAGAAAAACAAAATGTGTGAGAAGAGTATTTGCTAATGATTACCATGTATGGACTTTCTACAACACAGACAGCCAAAAACATGTAAGATATCACACATTAGATTTATATAATGAGTATATCATGGCAAAATATTGACCCTCTCTATTGTTTTTAATCATACATGGGAAAAATAATATTGGAATTGTGGATATAGGCATTTTTAAGACATCACAGATCTGAGTCTTCAACATTCATGTATAATATTCAATTTGCAAAATCTTTTTAAAACTGTATTAGTAATTTCTTAGTAGGAAATTTTGTTTTGTTGAAAATGCTTCCTCCCATTATCATTTAACATAACATTAGGTATTTCTGTTACATTGCAATATCTCTAGAACTTTTTTCTGCAAGCAGGAATTTTAAGTGATAATCATTATGCTATCATTGAAAGAAAATCAGAACTGACCACAGTGAACAGATGGAACTCTTTCACTAAGGAATCTTCATTTTACTTACCATTTGACAAATGCAGCCTATTTTGTGAATAGCAAAAACTGTGTAGGCAGAATGCCTTTCACGTTATTTCTATTAACTTCAATATTTTCATCATATAATTATATAGTTATGACTTAACTTTCCTATTTTGGTGTTTTCTGTGTCAAGTAAGATGAAATTAAATGCTATATTTTATGGCATTACTAATACTCTACTAATAATACTGTATGGGAAAAATTTAATTATTTTTCTTGACTATAAATAGTAGAATGTAAATTTGACTTTGTATTTGCAAAAGGAGGCCATTATTGAAATTCCTAACAATTCTTAGTTGGTAAGGTAAAGCTATATTCAAGTATGATTTGGTGAGAACAGAATATTATTAAAGATATGTTATTAATATTAAAATATTTTTGGATTTTTTGCCTTTTTACATGCAGAAATTGTTATATTTGCAAGTAAAATATTTCCATGTGAATTTGAAGACTAGGTTAGATATTAGCAGGTTGATAGTATTTTGAATGGATCTCTGAAGATATTTTTTCCACTCATCTCCTGTCCTTAACATATTTCAAGTTATTAAGCAGGTTGCCTAAGGGAGAAAGCATCTCCAGAAAAATTGTAATAACTTCTTTAGGGTCTTTCCTATTTAGCTTCGGTTTCCTTTACATTTCCTAATAGATTCACTCTCTTTCTTCACCTTTCTAAAGGAAGCATTGTAAGGAAGCTTTCCTACAGAGAATTTACAATATCTGGTGAGGTCTGACTCTTTTTTTTTCCCTTAGGCTAGACACTTCCTCACTGAAAGAAGCCTTTTATCAACATCTATTATGCTCCTTTCCCACTGTAATAAATCCTCTATATTTTCTTAAATAGGACAGATTATATTAGGAATCCAGTTTCAATGCCATGGTACTCTAGTACTTGAATTTAGATGTGGGTGTTTTTTTTTTTTTTTTCTTTCACTTAATCTCTATAAACTCTGAGAGTTGGTTGAAGAGAACTTGCCTTTTTTGTTTGCTTTGTTCATTTGTTAAGCTTTAATGGTAAGTGATGAGAGAACACAGATAAAAGAAAATCTTAAAATGCCATGAAATCCTCATTGAGTTTGGAACAAACACCTTAGCTTAAATTTCTCTGCCACTTAACGTATTTTAAGTTCTTTGGTGTGTGAACATTTGTCCACAGTATTAAACTGAATCTGAATCGAAAGTCTCAGGCATTTTTAGGATACATTTTATTTCTGATCATGTATTGATAAATAGTGTGTTTTAATTTCAGAGCTGTTATTTTCCCCTGGTTTCCCAGTATGTGCAATATCTCTCTGTCTCAATAATAATAATAATAATAATAATAATAACAATAATAATATATATATATGAAATTGAGTTTGAAAAATATGTGAATAATTATCAGTATAGAATTATTTATTTTACTATATTAAATTTATTTTTGGAAAGTCATCCATTATGTTTAAATTTCTCAAATACTCAAGGCACCAAGAAAATTGTAGAGATTAATGTTCTAATACTGATTTAATAATAGTATATAATAATGTAATATTGTATATTATTGTTCTATTTGGCAAAATTTTCTCAGCTATATTATGCCCTTGCTAAATCAGATGAATTTTCTAATTAGCGTAGCAATTTGGAACAACACCTTCTCTTAATATTATATTTAACTAGTGTCAAAATAATTATTGTATCATGTGAAATCACTGGGTACTTTGTACATATCTATTTTAGTTATTTTATAATGTGATCCATCATAGGATATATTAGTAATGTAAAATTTGTTAAGTCTAATCGAACTCAATTCCTCAATTAGAAACAAAAAATTCATTGTGACCTCATGGAAAACAGTGTAGTAGTTCTTTTATGAATGGCTTGTAATATTTCATTTTGTTATTAATACAGGTTGAATATCCTTTATCCAAAATTCTTTTTCAGAAGAGTTTTGAATTTGGGGTTTTTGAAGATTTTTCAAATATTTGCATAAGATAACATATCTTGGGGATGGGCCCAAGTCCAAACCTGAAATTCATTTTTGTTTCATATATAGCTTATATAAACTATCTGAATGTTATTTTATGTGACATTAAAAAAAAACAATTTGGTGCATGAAACAAAATTTGTGCATCACAGTTGAAGGGCCTGGAAGTGACTATTTTTCCCTTCTGGTCTCTGAATAAACTATGTGGGGTACACCTATGATTTGACTACAATTTGTTGCATGATATCAGGTATGGAATTTTCTATTTATGGCATCATGTCAGAGCACAAAATCTTTTTGATTTTGGAGCATTTTGGATTTCAGATTTTCAGTTTGAGGATGTTCAACCTCTAATGTATCAACATAAGTGAAGGTATTTGTGACAGATTTTACTCCTTTGTGATATACAGTATCATTTACCTGCAAATAGTATTCAGTAAGGGTGTCATACTTGTCAAGATTTAGTAGATTTAGGTGACATGTATGCATAACTAATTTAAAAATGCTTAATTAAAACATCATGAGGCACAATGTGATATTTTGGCCTATGCATATGCACTATGGAGTGAGTCAATCTAATGAAGAAAATTTCTAGCTTGAAATGGCTTTTTTGTTTGTGGTGTGTACTGGGCATCTAACCAAGGAGCACTTTACCACTGAGCTACATCCCAAGTCCTTTTTCATTTTTTTTTTTTTAATTTTGAGACAGGCTCTCTGAGTTGGTCAGGGTCTCCCTAAGTGTCTGAGACTGATCTCAAACTTGCAGTGCTTTTGTCCTGGCCTCCTGAGTCGCTGGGATTATAGGTGTGTGCCACCGTGCTCAGCCAAATGACAATTTTTCATAAGAAAATAATATAATTCCAGCAAAAATAATTTTATAAGTCTGATAGTTATAAGTTAATGCTGAGAATACAAAGTTGGCTACGATAGGAAAGATTCATATTGGAGGAAAGAAAAAGAGGAATGCTGTCAGGGACCAGGATAAAATGAACTCTCAATGTAGACTGTGAAGCTAGTTGATCACTTGCTTTTTGTTCATTCATTCATGTGTTTATTTATTCAATAAGTGTTTACTAAATACCATTTGTTTAAGCCAGGCAATGAAACTATGTCATTGAACAAAACAAATTTGATTTTTAAAAATAACATGCAATTCACACGCCATACAGTTGACTCATTTAAGCTACAATTTGATGACTTTTAGTATGTGCATAGAATTGTGCAAACAGTACAATAATTTTAGAATATTTTCTTTTTTTTTAAAGAGAGAGAGAGAGAGGAGAGAGAGAGAGAGAGAGATTTTTTAATATTTATTTTTTAGTTCTTGGCGGACACAACATCTTTGTTGGTATGTGGTGCTGAGGATCAAACCCGGGCCGCACGCATGCCAGGCGAGTGCGCTACCGCTTGAGCCACATCCCCAGCCCAGAATATTTTCTTTAACCTCTTATCAGTCACTCCATTTCCTTGCCCCTCCACTAGCCCCTGGCAAGTTTGATTCTGCTTTCTATCAGCAGAGTTACTTGTCAATTTTGGATATTTTATATTAATGGAATCATAAGATGTGATACTTGTTACTGGCCTACTTCATTTGGCATAATGTAATCCAAAATACTTTTTTCATTCTCTTTTTAACAGAATAATATATTGTTTTGTCAATATAAGATCATTTTGTTGGGGCTGGGTTTGTGGCTCAGCGGTAGAGCACTTGCCTAGCATTGCTGGGCTCTGGGTTCATTCCTCAGCAGTACATAAAAATAAAATAAAGGTATTGTGTCCAGCTACACTAAAACAAAATGTTTTTTTTTAAAAAGAGCATTTTGTTTATCCTTTCGTCAGTTGATGGACATTTGGGTTTCCCCCACTTTATTTACTATAACTTTATGTTTAAATTCTTGATGAACTATCAGACTTCTCCAAATTAGTTGCATCATTTTTCCTTTCCACTAGTACTATATGAGAGCATCAATTTCTTCATGTTCTTGCTAACATTTGTTTTTGGTATTTTTATTGTAATGCCACTCAACTGGGGTATGAAATGGTATGTAATTATGATTTTAGTTTACATTTCTGTAACCACTAATGATGCTGAAGAATGTGTCATGTATTTATTTCCCATTTGCATTTCTCCTTTGGAGATTTATTCATATCTTTTGGTCATTTTAAATTATTATTTTGTGTTCTTAAAGAGTTTTTTGTATATTCCAAACACAAGTATCTCATTATGTATGATTTATAAATATTTTCTCTCATTATGTAGGCTCTCTTATCATCTGGGTAATGTCTGATGAGTCACAAGATTTTTTAAATTTTGGAAAAGTCCACTTTATTTTTAAATCTCTCTATTTTTAGTTAATAAATAGAAACACTGCCTAACCCATTGTCAATATGGCATCTCCTGTATTTTCTTCTAGGAGTTTTATAATTTCGGCTTTTACAATTAGATCTTTGATTTATTTTGAAATAATATTTGAGCATGATATGAATATGTGTCCAACCTATTTTTTTTACCTGTGGATGTTCAGTTTTCCCTGATTGACACCAACTTTTATAATCTAATGAAAAAAATCACTATTCCTTAAATGTTGATGTTTATGAAACTCACCTGGGGTTCTTATTAACATGCACATACTGGTGTATTAGTGGAACTTGAGAGCCTGCCCTACAAATTTCTCAGTTAATTCTGCTGATTGTGGTCTTGGGATATTTTGAATAGCAAGGAGGTAATTACGGAACAAGTTATACATTCTAATTATGCATTTGCTTTGTTTCACCTCTCTGAAAACTTTCTTTACTCTTTCTTATATGTGGGAGACTGTAATCTCTAGACTGCTTTCAAGATCACATCTCATTAGGTCTACCATAAACTGAACAGCATTACTCAAGTTTATTTTTTATTTTTTATTGGTTGTTCAAAACATTACAAAGCTCTTGACATATTATGTTTCATACATTAGATTCAAGATGGTTTTGAACTCCCATTTTTACCCCAAATACAGATTGCAGAATAACATCGGTTACACATCCACATTTTTACATAATGCCATATTAGTGACTGTTGTATTCTGCTACCTTTCCTATCCTCTACTATCCCCCCTCCCCTCCCCTCCCATCTTCTCTCTCTACCCCATCTACTGTAATTCATTTCCCTCCATGTTTGTTATCTCATTCCCCTCATAACCTCTTATATGTAATTCTGTATAACAATGAGGGTCTCCCTCCATTTCCATGCAATTTCCCTTTTCTCTCCCTTTCTTTCCCTCCCACCACCACCCTAAGATACCATCTCACTCCAGTAAGAATGGCAGCCATTATGAAGTCAAACAACAAGTGTTGGCGAGGATGTGGAGAAAAGGGTACTCTTGTACATTGCTGGTGGGACTGCAAATTGGTGCGGCCAATTTGGAAAGCAGTTTGGAGATTCCTGGGAAAGATGGGAATGGAACCACCATTTGACCCTGCTATTGCCCTTCTCAGACTATTCCCTGAAGACCTTAAAAGAGCATGCTACAGGGATACTGCCACATTGATGTTCATAGCAGCACAATTCACAATAGCTAGACTGTGGAACCAACCCAGATGCCCTTCAATAGATGAATGGATAAAACAAATGTGGCATCTATACACAATGGAGTACTATGCAGCAATAAAAAATGACAAAATCATAGAATTTGCAGGGAAATGGATGGCATTAGAGCAGATTATGCTTAGTGAAGCTAGCCAATCCCTAAAAAGCAAATACCAAATGTCTTCTTTGATATAATGAGAGCAACTATGAACAGAGCAGGGAGGAAGAGCAAGAAGAAAAGATTAACCTTAAACGGAGACATGAGATGGGAGGGAAAGGGAGAGAAAAGGGAAATTGCATGGAAATGAAGGGAGACCCTCATTGCTATACAAAATTACATATAAGAGGTTGTGAGGGGAATGGGAAAATAAACAAGGAGAGAAATGAATTACAGTAGATGGGGTAGAGAGAGAAGATGGGAGCAGATTATGCTTAGTGAAGCTAGCCAATTCCTAAAAAACAAATACCAAATGTCTTCTTTGATATAAAGAGAGAACTAAGAATAGAGCAGGAAGGAAGAGCAGGAAGAAAAGATTAACATTAATCAAGTTTAGTTTTTAATTTCTGGCAGAGATCCACTCATTGATTACATTAGAACCATATGTTCAGCTCTTAGATCCATTAGCTTTGGCTACTGGTTTGGTTTTTCTGAGAGTTCAGTGGGTAGGTATTATCTTCCAGAGAAGAGGATTATGGGCTGATCAGAGATGTCCCACAAATTTACAATTGGTCTGTGGTCTAATCTCAGAGAATTTTAGATATCTTTTACCTTAAATTGATAATTTCTAAAGGCATGGTAATTAGTAGGAGTCAGAAATTCTTCACGATTATTAGTGAATAATTTTGAGCTGATGAATGAGAAATAGTTTTCTTTGATTACCAGCTGACCTCAGGTTTCCTATTGAGCAATCTTGGGTGGTCCATGTGATTTTAGTAAGAGAAGTTCTTATTGGAATACAGGTAGTCCTAGTGCAAAGAATGTGGAGTGGGCGGTCACTGGTAAGAATTGGGCCTTTGTGGAGGCTTTCCCATTTATAGACTGAGAATAATAGCTGTTTCACAGAGACATTTTAATCATTTTGTTTCTGGAACAAAGTATAGGTGCTGAGTCTGTTAGTTTCTCTCCCTTTCACTGCCTTCCTACAAAAAAAAGATTTTCTACAATTTACATATAAATGACCAACTATAATAGGGCCATTAAATTAAGGAGAAAACAAGAGCCCCTTAATGGAAAGAGAACATAGTTTTTCTACAAAATCAATGCTAAAGATGGTTACACCAACTGAATAAAAATTTAACTGTGAGCTTTCTGGCAAACATCATGAAAATAAAACAATTAAACTGTTTCTAGAAATGTAAACATGAAAAAGCGTAACAGTTTAAGACATAGGAAATATTTTTTTCACATTAAATTCATAACTTAATGATTTAGTATGAGTAATAAGAAAAATAGGATCACATACTTAACAATGTTTGAAAGGCATCCTATCACACCCTTTAAATTTGACCTTCTGCACCCTATCCAATTCCATATTTTTAAGTATTTGTTATATTCACTTCCAGGATCCAATATGTGTATTGGTTTCCTATTGCTATAACAAAATATCCACAAATTTTACAGCAATGATGATTGAAAGTTCAAAATGGATCTGAGAGTGTTACAGGGGTAATTTTCTTCTGAAGATACATGAGGGAATCTATTTCCTTCTATTTTTTAATTTCTAGAGGCTGCTTGATTTTCTTGGCTTGTGGTCCCCTTCCTCCAGCTTACAAAGCCAGGAACCTCAATCTTACCATTTTGTGATTTCTTCTGTTTTTGTTTTGTTTTTTTCTTTTTATGGATCTTGTGATTATAAAGGGTTTGCCTGGATAACCCAAGATGATTTCCCCATTTGAGGTTAACAGATTATCCCTCTTAATTATATCTGCTAGTTTATTTCTCTGTTTCTATGGAAACTATGCTGTTTGCAGGTTTTAAGGATTAGCTACTGGGTTTAGCTTTTTATTTGATGGAGAACATTATTCTGCCTACCACAATGAACATCTCTGAAAACAATCTAGAATATCTTACTCAAGTCTGATTATGTATGGCATTTTTGAAAGGAGCATAAGTAGTACAATACAAATACACTTTTTTTCACTTTTTTTCTTTGTAATCTTACATGAGCTAAGGATTAAGAAAATTTAGATAAGTGGATCTTTACCACTTATCCACTTACAACTTATATTGGTCGTCTCAATATTCTTACAGTTGTATGTCTGATCATTTGTGACAAACTTTGGATTTAATTTGTGTTAGAGCTATTTAAACAACCAATTTTACCTTACCTGTATAATGTCTCTGTCTCTTCTATTTTGCCCTACCTTTTCCCCCATAAAGACAAACGAATAGTCATTAAGTGAAAATAATGGACATATCACTAAATTATTGTAAGCATATTGACTTTTACATATCACATTAAAAATATATTAGGTCCATGATGGTACTAAAAATAAGTTGCTACAGTGCCAAAAGATATCTAAATAAATTTGATAATAACAGCTGCTCAGATTTATCAATTTGTCCACTCATTATCCATTGAGCATATAATATTATAGATGCAGTGGAAAGGCTTGGCTCTCAAAAGAAGGAGAAAATTTGGTTTCTTAGGAGGAAAATAGTATGTCTTATTATCAGATGTTCCCCAAACATTATAACAAATTCATAGTAATGGATATTTTCTTTGAATTTTTTTATTGACACAAAGAAATTTATTTTAAATTTAAAAATAAAAATTCCACTTCTCCGTTTAAAAAACTTTCTCCACATTTTATAATTTTTTTAGAGTATGTTTACATCGGTTGGGGATAATCATGATGATGATGATGATGATGATGATAATAATCCTCTAATAAATCATTATATACTGTGTCATATATGCCAAAACCTTTTTATAGTTGTTGAAACATAAGCAAAGAGCAATCTAGACATATAAGTTCATACAACTCATAAATAGTGCTGTTTGGCAGTACAGATTTGGATTTTGTTCTGTTTAACTCTATACATTTTTTTTGGGGGGGGAGTCTGTCCAATATTCTATCTGCTTACAATTGTGTTTTAGCAAGATTATTTCATTTCTACAAGGATGTATTTTGCTAATATCTCAGAACACATTAATTCTACAAGTTCTAGATAAAATATTATTTCTTTATAGTCATAGGATATAGATATAGTATTTTCCAATAAAATACTGCATTTATTATTTTCCAGTAAAAATGAACCTCAGTAGTCTGTGTGTATGAAGCTTTATATCTCCTTCCTCATCCACATATTATTCTGGCCTCATGAATTATTATTATTATTGTTGTTACCAGGGATTGAACCCAGGGCCACTCAATCACTGAGCTACATCCCTAGCCCTTTTTAATTTTTAAATTTTGAGACAGGGCCTTGCTGAGTTACTTAGGGCCTAGCTGAGTTGCTGAGGATAGCTTTGAACTCATGATATTCCTACCTCAGCCTCCAGAGCTGCTGGGATTATAGGCATGCAGTACTATGCCCAACTGGCCTCATGAATTATTGACATTTTTGGTAGGGCAAGAATTTGGGGTACAAAAATCACTGATACTTACAAGGTTCAAAGTTCTCCACTGATTCCTGAGTCTTCTTGGGTCCAGAATTTATGATGAAATATATGAACCTTATTCTGTCTAAAAATTCATGTATTTTTCACCATGTTCTTTTAAAAAAGCTGTGCAATATTCTTGGTATTTTCCATGGTTTTTAAAAAAAGTCTGCTAAAGTTCTCAATTTATCCACTTTTTAAAAATTCATTGGTCTATAGGCTCTTACTTTTCTTTATTGAAAAACTTTAAATAAACATTACTTTCTTTTTTTGTTTTAATAAACTCTATCCTTGGTTTCAAAAACCTTAGGTACTGGGCTTTCTTATTCATTGTACATCTCTCTGTTTTCTTTGTCCTGTTGATTTATGAATTTAAAGTTATGGAAACTTGTCACAAAGTTATCAATCACGTAACTTGTTTGTATTTGTCTAAACTATTATCCAGTCTTCCTATTATTTTTTTTTCAATTTTCCTCAAGGAAAGGGATAATGAAAATCAGCTGAAATTTTAGGAAAATATTGTCTATTGATTATTAACTAGAGAAAAATAGAAGTGAAAAGATTTAAGATGTATATTAGACCCTGATGCTGAGAACATTTCCCTTTAAGAGCCAAGGATTGGGCTCAGGTTGTGGCTCAGTGGTAGAATGCTTCCCTAACATGTGTGAGGCACTGGTTCAATCCTCAGCACCACATAAATGTAAAATACATATATTGTGTCCACCTGAAACCAAAAAATAAATTAAAAAAAAATTAAAGGAAGATTTAGACCTCAAAGTTAATATACTTTTACTTCACCTATCACAAGGACAAAAAATAAATTTTTTAGTATCAATTTGTCTAAATGATCATTTATTGTTCATAGAAATTTACTCTTCTAAATATTGTAATTGATTATGATTAAATTATTAAAAAATAATTTCCAGTGCTCCACAGAAAGGCCAAATTGTGGTTTAGGCCTGAGTTTCAACTTCAGAGTTTAATTAGTTATTTAGAAACCATCTGAATTGATTTTTTTTCTACTATTTGCAGTGCTTTTAAATCTTAACAATCATTCCAGAAGGGAGTTTTGCCATTCTGTATAGAAGTTTAAGGGAAACAGAAAAGGGACCCCTACATCAAATCAACATCCATTAACTCTTTGTGAGAATCTGTTTCCTTGGAATTTGTATAAAAGCAAAATGTCTCCTAAGAGCTAACATCAGATGGTACATAAGATTGGAATTGGTTTCTAAGTGCATGAAGAGAGACTTAAATATGAAAATGTGAATTTTATTGTTCTTTTCCTTAATTTTTCTTCTGCCTAAACAACAACACAATTTGGCATCTATTTTTAAGTCCCCTGAACATAGTACCAATTCTAACCTGTTTGAGTATATTAAGCCTCAGGTGTACAATAACATGACTTGTGCTTTAAGCTTTTATCTTTTACCATTGCTATCTTTGAATGATGCAATGAAAATTGTCCTGGCCCTGATAGAGGTTAGTTTAAAAGTCTGATGGAATTATGGTTAAAACAAAACAAAACAAAACAAAACAAAACGGGCTAAAGCTTAAACCTGACATCTTCATGGTTGCTTGTAAATGAAACAAAAGGAAAAAAAAAATGATGGAATCGGTATTTATGTACTTAGACCAAACACATAGAACCATCTCTTGGTTATAATTTATAGACATCACCTGTTCTTACAGCATAGAATTAAAATTTTTAGGCGAAAATAAATAATATCACAATGATTAAATTAAATTAAATATAATTTTACCTTGTTTGTTACATTTTAAAATCAGAAAACATCAATGTCACTTAAAAATGGATTTTGAAACATTAAATATATTGAAATCAGTTTTTTAATTTTAAAGTTTAAAATGTTCCTTTTTACTTTGCTTATATTCTTTCTGCGTATATTGTTGCTTGCATAATAAAATCTTGTTTTTCATTCTACTTTTCTCCAGCCCTTTCTGTATCTTACCATAGGAATAATTTCTTGAAGAATAGCCTTTGCTATGAAGCTCCCTTACCCACCATCTGAAATTCTGATGGCTAAAATTTAAGATTCTACAAGATGGCAAAAACTAACCTTTCGGTTTCATGCTACATTCATGAAAGATTGAATATAATCCATTCACCCAAATTAATCATGTAAAAGTTTATTTTTAATTAGAACATTATTCATGAATAGTAAAGCAGTTTATACTCTTACATGCTGAAAGTATTACTCAGACCTTCATGAATAAATCCAAAGCCACCTTTGGTAACTTTCCAAGATAACTTCCACTTTCAAGAATTCTCTTTATTTGACTCCTTAAATACATTGGGTTAGTTAATCTAAAACCCAGCTATAAGCCATGGTTCTACATGGCTCCCACTATATACAGAGTAATATTTTAAGTCTATAGCCATTCATCTTAAGAATATCATATTTCAGTTGTTTTTCACAAAATTATATCATGACCTGATATATCCCCAGAAAGCCTCTGTAAGTCCATATCATCCACAAAAATTATCTCTGGCTTCCCCTCATCCATGTCTTCTCCTAATTGCCTTGAAGCTTCCTAACCTTCCTCCATAATTTTATCACATCATGCCTTTCTCTCCAGAATTCTGGGCCTTACTCTTCACCTATGCATACTCCATGACAGAATTTGAAGAAACTGCTGGGTAATAGCAGTTCTCTCTTTTTGACTGGCTTTCATTGTGATATATCCTTGTGGAGCCTTTATGGTAAATAAAATGTCTACTCTACATTGTTTTCAATAGAATTTTATACAAACAGTGATAGTGCATATTTTATCTATCCTTAAGAGATTGAAAAAAAATGAGAGCAGAGAATACTTTTTATTACTTATGTTTTAACCTCTAGCAAGTCCCCAATATATGTATTTCAACAATGGAAGAAAATATCTAGCTTTACTTCCTTTAGGTGGAGTACCCAAGTAGCAAGTTCGCTTCAATCACAAACTTGCAATATGAGAAGATTGTACTTGATAACCTTCCATACACCCTCAAAGCATTTGTTTCTTCTCCATATAGTGTTTAAGTAGGTCTAGATAAAATTACTATTCTTGCTTTTTTCCTAAGCTTGTATTTTTTTCCCACTCTCAAATATAAATAATAGTGGCTTAACCAAAAACAGCAATTTCTGGTCATGTATTATATAATAGATTGTTACTGGAAGTAGATAAATAATAAAATATCAAATCACCTAATGCTGGAATTTGATATGAGCTAAATAAATGCACACATTTTATGGATAAAACGTTATATAACACATTCATGTATGTATATTTTAGAAGACTTCTATGTATTTTTTCTTAATCCTGCATATTTAAATCATTGACATAGAAAATTAATATAAAGATGAATAATTTCAACTTATTTACACATTATAAATTAATGGATAAAATTACATGTATGCATGTATATGTGTGTTTATTTATTACCCTTCTTGTACTCCCCTTTTTGTCACAAAATAAGCCTGCATTTATACTGTTTTCTACATAAGTTCCACTGAAAGTTCAGAGTACTTGAATTTATTATCTTGTCATCAAGTTCAAGAATCATCAGTATTGTCATAACAATAATAATAATAGCTAATGCTTAATAAATTATCACTAAATACCAACTGCTAAGAGCCTTATGGAAATTAATCATCATTGTAAATGTGAGTTTTGATGACAGATAAATCCAAGGCCACACCATTTGTATAGAGGAGCAGAGAGAAAAAATTGGTATGAAAACGTGGCCTAAATATTCAGATAAAACATTCTAGCATTTTACTTGGAACAGAGTAAATAAAAACAATGAATAGGTAGTCATAGTTTGCACAGTGGGAGCCTATTTGAGTTGCAAGTATGAGAGTCAGCTGCTTTTTTAACTGAACAAAGTAGAAAAGGTGTTGTGAATTTGACAGGCCATAGTTTAATAACTGGCACAATGAATTATTATTAGCACATACTTAAGGTCAGAAATAAGCATTAAAATATTCACCTAAAAGAAGTTGCTTTTTAAATTTCTGTGCTCTTTCATGAATCCTATTTCTTAGCCTCAGTTTCCTTGTTTATAAAATGAGAGTATGTGTGATACATGTATTGATCCTACAAGCTATACAATTTCTAAAAATTTGCCATTCCTTTTAAATAACATTGTCTAACCAAACTTAATTTTCTGAAAGTTTGATAGAATATAAGATTTAAATCCAATGGGTTTATTGCACTAAATTCAGAAAACCTGTAGAGAATAAAATGGAGTGTGTGTGTGTGTGTGTGTGTGTGTGTGTGTATGTGTGTGTATTATGTTAGCTGTAGATTTTTCCTAGGTATTCTTTGTTGTGTTGAAGGTATTTCCTTCTATTCTAAATTTGGTAGTGATTTTATTATGATTGAATATTGGATTTTGCCAAATGTGATTTCTACATCAATCAAAATAATCACATGATTTTTTTCTTCTTTTGCCTTTTGATGTGGATTTTATTGATTGATATTGAAATACTGTACCAGTATTTCTAACTGGGAATAAAATAACTCATTAATGATACATGGAAATTTCATTGGATTTACCTTGCTAATCATTTGATGAACATTTTTGCATATATATATATTTAAACATTTTTTAGTTGTTGATGGATACAATACCTTTATTTATTTATTTGTTTTTGTTTGTTTATTTGTTTGTTTGTTTCATGTGGTGCTGAGAATCAAATACAGTGCCTTACATGTGCCAGGCAAGCACTGTACCACTTAGACACAACCCCAGTTCCATGATTTTTGCATATATATATTTATGAAGGATATTGATATATTGTTTGTTGTAATGTCTTAAGTGAATGCTGGACTCATAGAGTGAGATAGGAAATACTCTTCTGTTTTCTGAAACAGATTGGAACATTAATATTTGGTACTTAATTGTTTGGTAGAATTCACTGATAAAATCATTAGGACCTTGTGTTTCCATTATCAGAAGGTTATTAGTAAGTCATTCATTTCCTTTATCAGCATAAATTAATTCAGATTATTTCTCCTTATGTGAGTTTGGTAGTTTTAAAAAATTTGTTCTTATTATATATACATGATAGAAGAGAGTATTTTGATATAGTTTACATACATGGAATATAACTCGTTTTAATAAGGATTCCATTCTTCCAGTTGTACATGATGTTGTGTTTCACTGGTCGTGTATTCATATATGAACATAGGAAACTTATGTCAGTTTCTTCCTAGTGTCTTTTCTAATCCCAACCCTGCCTTTTATTCCATTTTGTCTAATCCAATGAACTTTGGAGTTTGTTAGTTTTTATATTTCAAGAAAATCATTAATTTCATATAATTTACCCAGTTATTAGTCATAGTTATTGAATTCCTTTATTACCATTTAATGTTCATGGTATCAGCATTTCATTTTTAATTTTGATAATTTGTGACTTTTCTCATTTTTCCTTGGCTTGCTTGGCTAGTGGTTTATTAATTTTATTGATCTTTTTCAGAGAACCAGCTTTTTATATTGTTAAAATGTTTTTCTACTTTCAATTTCACTTTTTTTTTGGCTAAATTTTATTATTTCTTTTTCTCTTAGTTTCCTGAGATAAAAATTGTTCTTCTGGTTTTCTAGGGTAAAAGCTGAGGTTACTGATGTTAGATATTTATTTTAAAGAATATGTGTACCTAATGCTATACATTTCCCTTAAGCAGTGCTTTTGATGTATCTCATGGTTTTTGTCAGTTGTGTTTTCATTTTCATACAGCTAAAATATTTTAAAATTTCTCTAGAGAATTTTCTTTCATCCATGCTTTATTTAGAAGTCTGCAATTTTTGATTTCTAAATACTTGGAGATTTTCAAACCACTTTTCTCTTCTTGTTTTTTAGTTTAATTCTGTTGTAGTCTAAAAACATACTCCATATGATTTCTGTAACCTTTGTATTTGGTAAGGCATATTTCATGGCTCAGAATATCTTCTGTTTTTATGAATGTTGCTTTTGAGCTTGAGAAAAGTCTGTATTCTGCTGAAGTTGGAAATGGTATTCTATAAATGTCAAATATATCATGTTAATTGATGGTGCTGTTCAGGTTAACTATAATCCTAGTTAGTAATTTTCTCCTGCCTGATAATTAGTAAAAGTGGGGATTGAATTCTCCAACTTTAACAGTGGACTTGTCTAATTTCCATTTTATGTCTATCAGATTTTACTTTGTATTTCAACAATATCTTATTAGGTCCATGGACATTTAGGATTCTTATGTCTCTTCAAAAAATATAATCTTTTATTATGTTGTAATATCTCTTTCACTGATAATATCCTTGGTCTGAAATCCTCTTTATGTGAAATCTATATAGCAATTTAAGGTCTTTCTACAAAATTAGCGTTAGCATGGTATAACATTCTGCATCCTTTAATTTTTAACTTACCTCCATCTTTATATTTAAAGTGAACTTCTTATAGGCAACATATAGTTGAGGCTTAAAAAAACCAAACTTCAACATTCTGTGTTTTAATTAGTTTATTCAGACCATTCATTTATCAGTTAAATATTGGCACAATTGGGTTAGTAACTACAAGTTTTGTAACTGTTTTCTATTCATTGCATTTATTTTTTTTTTAGGGAAAAGAAAGTGAAAGTCTCTCTGATTATTTCTCCTTGCAATATAAGTCCATGCCTATAGAGGATATATATGTAGATCTTTCTGGAAGTGTCTATGTTGAACTGCCAGTTTTCTTTCCACAGAAAGCCCTAACATGAAGACATGAAAATATTCATATAGCAATTTGCTGACATTGTTTAGCCATACTATGTCATTGCAGAATCTTTAAACTTAGAGACTTTTGTTAACCTCTTTCTTTCATGAATTTTTCATTGTTTTAAATACTATATGTAGCTTGATTCTGAACCTTGCTCAAAGTGTTAATCTTACCTTTTAAAAAGACACTGAATCCCTGGAAATTTTTGTCAACCTATAATATTGATTTAAAATGATTATTAAAATTAGTTTTAATTACTATTCAGGACTATATTTTATGAAATGCAATCATTTACATAGAGAGTTTAAAGGATTTTCCCAAATTATTGTGAGGTAAATCAGTAACAGCTTTTTGTTTTTAGTGAAATTTTCTGTGGTTATAGATAAAACTTTCTTATTTCCCTTTACAAATTTGCAAACTCACCAAAAGCCCTCAATCTGTTTTTCCACAAAAATGTAACAGAAGATTGCTTTTGAATTCTTAAAATAAAAGTATGCCCTTTTTATGAAAACCTGTATCAGCTCCTTCTGAATTCATTTTATGCAGTAGCATGTAAAATGTCTTTACCTTGTAACTCCCTGTAGGTTAGGTTTGGAATATTACATTTTAGTCAAGCTAATATCATCAATTCTAGCAAATCTACATAAAGCACAAGGAAATGTGCTTATTTAAAAAACAAACAAATACAAGTAGCTCTTCATTCTGTGAAGTCTAAGATTATGAAGATCAGGTAGTAACCATTAAACATAGTTCAGAATGTTATTTGAACATAATAATGCTTTTCATTTTCTGACCTGCAAAAAGCCTTTCTTCCCTAAACTCAAAATCTCAGGTCCTTCAAGGTATTATCTTCTTTTGATCTACAAATAATTGACACCTTTTGTTTTTGTTCTGTCTGAACACACATCCCTTAATGTTGTTGTGATTTCAATGACAAAGGCCAAAAAAGTGTGATGATAGTAATATATGGACTCTTAGGAACCTGTGTTATCTTGTTTTATATGCCAATAAATATTTACTAAATTCCTATTGTATATATAGAAAAAGGAGCAGTGAGATTTATATACTAAAGAATGGTGTCCCAGGTGCAAGAAGGAATTTCAAAATAGCAGAAATAATCATTAGTGCTATGTTCAGCAAGATTGTTTCATCAAAAAAAAGTGAAACAATTTTCATTTAAAAAGTGAAAATATTTCTAAATGCTCTTGAAATGAGTCTTATTACTTCATACTTATTTTGTAAGACTATATAACCTTGGAAATTCTAAGATAGATCAGTAATGTAGATTATGGTGACTGCTTAAGCGTGCTTATGTGTACCCCTAATTCATCACTGTCCAATGGTTAATAGATTCAGAGTGACTTCCTTAAAAAACAAACATACACGTGCACTCTTTACAAAAAAAATCTGTCTTGTTTATGTCATGTTGGCAATGAAAAATATAGTTTTATTTTGATAAAGGTTACAGAACTTATTGGGAGAAGATATCTGATTGCATTAAAATGTCTCCCTCAAAGTGATTTCGCATAGCAAAATTACTTACTGATGCTCAATCTCTTGACACATACACCAATAATTTCTTAAAGGTGATATTGAATACTAATGGGTGATTATTTTTTCAGCAAAGAAAATGCAAATATATTCTGACATGAATGAATGTTATACTAAAACTTGATGATGAATATTTGAAATGAAGTAGAATTTTTTTTGACATAACAATCTCCCAAAACCTTAATATTTTCAATGTATAAAATTGATTTTTCAATCTAGGAAAATAGTGCATTGCATTATGTTAAGTCATCTTTTGCTTATGGTTAAAAGGAATTTCCAGGAAAGTATTTATTTCATAAATAAAGCATTCTTTTTCTCAAAGTGATTTGGGTCATGTATCAGTGTCCTTAGTATAACCAACATTTCAGTTAAAAACAAAATATGCACAAAATTTGGATGCAGATAAATTCAGATTTTGTATATATTAATAATTGACTAGAAGTATTGTATCTGCATCTCCCATGTGCTATACCATTTTCTCTGATAGAATTGCTCTTCTCCCATCATTTGTATTACTACAACTTAGCTTTAAATTTTAGTTCAAATATCCCTTCCTTGGGAAAGTGTTTCCAGATTCTCAGATAAGGTCACTTCCTAAACTATGGTTGCTTCTACCTAGTACTTACTACATATTAAATTAAATATTAGTTGTTTAATAGTGTTATTTATCCCCAGAAAATAATCTCTCCATGGAAATAGACCATGATCATATTGTTCAGACTTATCCCTAAGTCCAGGAGGAGGACTTTGAATGTAATGTCCAAAAATAAATTTTGTTTGGACGATTGAGGAAAGAAATGAAAAAATTTGGGACCAGAAAATATATTGGGTCCAAATCATCATAGACATTGGATTTTTTGTTTGTGGCTCTTTAATTGCCTAAAGAATCAAACAAAGAATTTTTAGGGGTGAATTGACAAAAAGAAAGCATTACTCTTGTCAGATTGTAATGTGAGAGATCTTTGAGAGTAGACTGATACAGATGACTTTTATATAAGGCAATTTAGCTTAAAGTTCATAGGGCAACCATGACACAGGAGTGGTTGGTACTAGGAATGTATTCATGATACATTCTAAGGAAATAATTTATAGCATTTTGATTTTTTTAATTTGGAATAGGATTATCTAAATTAATCTATTCCTAAAGAATAGGATGAATGAAAAGGAAAGAAAATGCAACTCAAGATGAAGCACATGGTTGAAAAAGGTTAACAATAAAAACAAAAACATGTTGCTCCTTAATGAAAATTTGATTTCTATTTTATACAATAGTACACATTGCATACATTGTTTCTGCTTTGCATGGTAGTTAAGTGTTAGTCTTTTATTTAAGCTATTATGGAAGGTAAGGCTCTGAGAAGATGGTTGCCTACAGTCATACAGAGAGTAATAGAATTTGAATTTGAGTCTGATTTTTATGCTTGCTCCATTATGTCATATTAGAATATGATGCTAAGATTGATAAATAATAGAAGATATTATATATGTAAATGTATCTAATATGTTAATCAGATTAATAATATCCATACAGATTTTGATGTGAATTACAAACTCAACCTTTTTTTTTTTAAAAAAAGGGAGAGAGAATTTTTTAACATTTATTTTTTAGTCTTCAGTGGACACAACATCTTTATTTTATTTGTATGTGGTGCTGAGGATCGAATCCAGCGCCCTGTGCATGCCAGGTGAGCGAGCTACAACACTTGAGCCACATCCACAGCCCTCAACCTTTTTAATTATTCTTTTCTAGATAAGGTTTGGAAAAATATAAGAATCATCATCCAAAGGTCATGGTTGTTTTTGCACCCAGAGTATTTCCATGAAAAAATATTTTGTAGTTATTTTCTTCACTTTATTAAAGTTTTTCTTTTATTTATTATTTATCATTTTTATCTACCTATTTATTTATTATTTATTCCACCAGATTATCTTTATTTTTGGTGAAAAATCGCCTTTAAAAATAGCTAGCAAAGCAACTTAATAATTGAAAATTGACTATAAGGATAGTTCTATAGAAGTATATTAAAATCATTAATCTTTGAACATTGAAGAGGTGATTATTTCACATCTAAGTGGAGAAAATGGAGAAAATAATCGTCTCAAAAGGGAACATGTGCAATCATTTGGTTTATCTTTGGAAATTCTTGATTTATAGCTCTAGAATCTTGGTTCTGACCAATGTATTGTAACAACTTTTCTTGTTGAATTACACATATAATTTTAAATTTTTTAAAAATATATATATTTTTTCATTTTTTTATGTGGTGCTGGGGACAGAACCCAGGGCTTTGCCCATGGTAGGCTAGCGCTCTATTGCTGAGCCACAACTCCAGCCCTATAATTTTAGATTATACCTCATAGTCCTATGCTGAATATTGTGTTTTGAAAGCTATTTCAGCTTCAATGCAAGGATGTCTTATCTCTTGAAATGAATGGCAAGCTTCTCCTTCAGGTCCAGCATACATTTTCTGCAGATTTTATATTGTGCATAATGCCTAATGATGAGCTGAATATAGAATAAAAGTAATACTTGGTGAGTTAGAATTAGGAAAGTCCAACATCTCTAGTGACTTAGGAACATGGAGATACTTGTTACTGTTAAACAATTCTGGAGGATAATCTGATGAAACGGCACAATTTAGTTGAATTTCTAGTGTAGCTGTATGACTATAGTTTTCTCGCATACAGAATAATAATAAATAATTTTCTGGTTGTATGTTATGAAAAATTGAAGTACATACTATTCTGAACCATTATAGTGCACAAAATGACTGAGGTAAACTTGGCCCTTTCCCTTGTAAAACAGATAATTTTCATAGGAAATGAAAATATTCCATAAATATAAATTATTTGAAAAATGTAAAATGGTCATTGTATAACCATGTAGCGTTGGGTAATTTTTTCCCTCCAAATAGCCTTAAATTATTCCGTCAACTTTATACCTTATTACGGAATGTTAAATGGAACATTTGGTAAAATGTTATTTATTCCAAATAACATGCTTCAAAAATCTCACTATTACTTCATACCTTTTCTTTTAAATTTCAGTATTTAGCCTTCATATCTTTATCTACTTATCAGGGCTTAACACATCTACTTACACCACACATTGTTATTTGTACACTTTGAAATTACAAAACACTATCCATCTAAGCAAACTGGGTTGATATGGATATTTTCAATATTAGCTTCTGACATTCAAACATGTTAGCTAGCTCTACAAGAGATATTCTTTATATATTCTGTGAAAATACTTGCATTGTGAACTTTATTTTAATAAAACAATCACTTAATGAAGATAATATTTTTTCCAGTCTTATTACAAGTTTAAGCATGAATTTTATGCATATGAAAATATCAGTTTTGTAATGGAAAAATACAGATTCTTGATCTATTTTCTGGCATTTTACTGTGCTTTAGGAAGAGTTAGGGATTGTATAGGTCTTGGGCAATATAATGTGTTGGTTAACCCTTGGCTTTTTAAATCTGGTAAACTTCCCTTTGCATCTTGGTCCCAATACTCATGATGCTTCCTTACGAAATTTTCTTGAACCAACATTTATTGAATTTTTATAACATCTTAGGAACTGTTGCACATTCTTCACATGTATGGATTAATTTTACCAGCAATAATGAAAGTAAGTTACTACTATTATCCCATTGATAGACGAGGTAGCTCATCTAATAAATGGTGGAGACAAGATTTCATCCCAACAATGTTATCCAGAGTCTGTGCTCTTTTCCATTATACCATGCTGTTATGATTCTTTTCATTATATATAAATAAGAGAGGAAGATTATCTACATTTTAAGTTGGATAGAATCAAAGGAGGCACTAGGTGAGGAATAATTACAATACAACAGCACCCTGTAAATTCTCCACAATGTTAGATACATTCTAATGTCTATTTGGAATGGAACCACCATTTGAACCAGCTATCTCACTTCTAGGTCTATACCCAAAGGATTAAAAAAAACAGTATTCTATAGGGACACAGCCATATTAGTGTTATAGCAGCAAAATTCACAATAGCTAAATTGTGGAACCAAACTAGATGCCCTTTAGTAGATGAATGGATAGGGATAATTTGGTATATATACACAATGGAACATTGCTCAGCATTAAAAGAGAATAAAATGGCATTTGCAGGTAAATGGATGGAGTTGGAGAATATAATGCTAAGTGAAGCAAGCCAATCCCCCAAAGCCAAAGGGCGAATATTTTCTTTAATATGAGAATGCTAACTCATAATGGTGATGGGTTTGCAGGGGAGCATGGGAGAAATGGAAGAACTTTGGGTAGGGCAAAAGGGAGGGAGGGGGAAAGGAATGGACAAGGGGGGTAGGAATGATGGTGCAATGAGTTAGACATCATTAACCTAAGTATATGTCTGAAGACACAAATGGGGGCTGGGGATGTGGCTCAAGCGGTAGCGCGCTCGCCTGGCATGCGTGTGGCCCGGGTTCGATCCTCAGCACCACATACAAACAAAGATGTTGTGTCTGCCGAGAGCTAAAAAATAAATATTTAAAAAAAAAAGACACAAATGCTGTGAAAATACTTGATGTACAATCAATGATGAAAAATTGTGCTTTATGTGTGTAATATAAAATGCATTCTGCCATCGTGTATAACAAATTAGAATAAATAAGTAATTTAATAAAAAACAGACAATTTCTAAACTGTGTGAAGGAAAAAAAGAGAATATAGAAAACTATTAATTTGAAAAAGCTAACAAAGAACTAAGTACACTCAGCTACTTATTGAAAACATTAAACTAAGTAGAACTTAAGAGGATGTAGTGTTTTTGATGACCTGATTGTTAGTGTGTAAGACATTATATTCCTTGCTAATGCTCACTATTAAATTGGATTAATTTCCTAATTTTAGTCAGGAATATAAAATCTAGAATAATCACAGAGAGCAAGAGAGATATAGCATCCACTTTGCCTCTAGTGTCCCTTATGAAAGCATAGTTCCCAGAACACTCTGTCACTATTCTTGGAAAGCTGGATCCTTGATAAGATACTGGCTTTTTATTTTTCTGGCTTAAATCACCCTTTGGGATGCTGTGTGTCAATATGTACTTAAAGGAAATGATTACAAGCTCAGCATCTGCCAATGTCACATCTTCATCTAGAATTAACATAATCAGAAAGTAATGCCTCCCAAAACTGGAGGTAAAACCTATCTTCAGCACTCCAGCCCATAGCAGTCTTATTATGTCGAGCTCTAAAAGTCTATGAGTGGAGCTCTGCTGTCCTTGTCTTCTTTAAAGCTGTTCTAGAACTATGTGGTTCTAACCTTATAGATCTTGCTATGGCAACTGCAAATCATTTGACCTGAGATGGGTATTAAGTTATTGTTATTTCCATCAAGTTATGAGATAGTATCCATGCATTTGGTCAGCAGAGCACATTTGGAATAGGCTTTAAAACACAGAGGATACATTACTAAGATAAGGTGTATATATTGGTAAGGAATTTTTAAGTTAAATCAGAGTCAGATAACTATAGTTTTAATCTCTGCTGTTTTTCAGCTGCTATTTATAGTCCCAGGGATCTATTATTAATTATAATTTAGATCTGGAGTACTTTTTCTCTAAATGTTTCCTAATGTACTTAGTGAATCTTCAGATGCAGAAACCATGTTTTCATCATCCTTTGCATCATGGGGAGTATAAGTTTAGAGTTTGGAGTTTGTTTTACCTACTGAAAAACTCCATTTTCTTGAGTCCTTTTTAAAAGCAACATTATTGGTTTACACTATAGAATGATAGTACTTTAACATTGAGACATGGATTCAAGAGCGTAACCTCATCTGAATGTATTTTAACTTGAACGATACTCTCTTCATTGCCTGAGGAAGGATGGATTATTAGTGACATGTGCTTTGATTCTTGGAACAGAAAATATATTAAAGCAGCATTTCTACTGTATCTTTGTAGAAAAACAGCCCTGTATAAACCAACTTTCTTAAATTATATTGTAGTAAGGAAAACTATTATACAACTCATCATTTTCATGTTTTTTCAACATAAGTCATAAGTCTAGAGATTCTCATTTTCTTTACCCTGGAATCAAGTAGAATCTTTCATTTGTCATATGATACACAACTTATAATGTAACATTTTGGGGGCTAACAATAATCTAAGATTTCAATTTCAGATCAGTTTAAACCTAGTGTCCATATTATATCTTTTGAAACTAAGTAACTCTGATTGCAGTGATTGCAGGCTAGAATTCATTTGTCATATGATACACAACTTATAATGTAACATTTTGGGGGCTAACAATAATCTAAGATTTCAATTTCAGATCAGTTTAAACCTAGTGTCCATATTATATCTTTTGAAACTAAGTAACTCTGATTGCAGTGATTGCAGGCTAGAATGATAGTTCAAGCATAGTGATTATCTGTAGGAAATGAGATAGGGTGTATAACTCTTTAGAAAAATTTCAAACATTAAGGTAATACCTGTACATTCAATCCCTCATTAGCCTCATATTTCTGATGCACTGCATCAGGGTTAGAAATCTTCACTGATGTGCTTCTACATGGACCTGTAATGATAAATATTCATCAGCTAGCTGTTTTTTTCCCCAAAATGTGGCATAATACACATAATTTAAATATTCTAAATGTACAGTTCTGTGACATTAAGTACATTCACATTGTTGTGCAGCCGTCAACTCCATCCATCTCTAGAATGAGTCACTGTTTTTTAAGAAGTATTATTTTCACTTAGATACTTTTCTGGAGTTTGTTAATGATGCCCAATTAAAATATACTTATTTTAAACTTAAATATTGAATTTTTCAGTGGGAAAGTTGAATTCTGTCTGTTTGAGGGCATTGAAAAGAATTTTACTTTCCATAATTTGATTCATATTTTGATATTATACCTCATTATTTCCTTTTGGGTGAATATTTTCTTTTTAATTTTTTTAGTTATAGTTGGGCACAATACCTTTATTATGTTCATTTATTTTTTTATGTGGTACTGAGTATTGAACCCAGAGCTCTGCGCATGCTAGGCAAGCTTTCTACTGCTGAGCCACAATCCCAGCCCCTGAATATTTTCTGTAAGCATATTGACAGTCAATTTGACAAGCTGTCACTTTCTGGCAAATGGCACTTGTTCTATTAGTAATTTCCTTGTTTCAACAAACAGTATCAGTCATCATATCTTGTTATATTAAACATATCCTTTCAATACTAATAATATGGAATTCTTTGACTAATAGTTCTCATAAAAATTATATTGAAAGAAAAATTAGAGGACCAAAGACATTTATTCAAAAAGGGACAAATTCCTCTTTCTTGATAATGAAAGTGACCAAACTGATTAAATAAACTGAACAAAGAACAGTTAAATGCATTTTCATCTGAAAAGGACACTATCAATAAAATTTTCAGAATTTGATATTAAAGTCCCACTACTCCCAGACAAGTTTAGGTTTTCAAGATACTTTACAGAGTTAGGAGCAACTTTTTTTTCTTTTTTTTTGTCTAAAGGCTTCATCACATGACAGAGGTTTTTTTTTTGTTGTTTTTTTTTAATGGTAGACCAAGGAAACTTCCCTGCCACTTTAGAACAGAGATATGCTGCTACATATGTGTGTGATACGAAAAGAAGCATTTATGGTAATAAGAATAGCCTCATCAAAAGCACTTTTCTAAAAAGGTAGCAGAGGGAAAGATAGTGGGACTTTAAGCCTACCTCAGAAAGGAAAGATGTATCTGATATGGTGCTGTGTAACACAGGTTGTAGTAAGGGATGGATATGGAGTTCAGTGGTTGAGGGCTAGTATAGCATGTGTGAAGGTCTGAGTTTGAACCTGAGTACTGACTGAAAAAAAAAGTTGTAGATTATGTAAAGCCTTATAGAGGACCTTAAGCTTTTTGGATTTGTAAGTGCAATGGAAAACCAGTAAAATGTCTTAAGTGAGAAATTAACATTTCCTATTTTTTTAGACAAATATCTTGCTACTAAAATGATGAATAGGAGGTAAAATTGCTTATATAGAGAAAATTAGGCCATTCTTTTTTTTTTTTTTTTTTTGCGGTTTATGGAGAAAAAAGCGCAGCTGTGCCTCGCAGGGAGACTTGCTGTCGTCAACCCTGCTGGTTACTGCACCCCTCTTCATATTTATTTTTATTTTTATTTTTTAATTGATTATTTAAAACATTATATAGCTCATGATATATCATCTTTCATACATTTGACTCAAATTGGGTTTTGAACTCCCATTTTCACCCCAAATACAGATTGCAGAATCACATCTGTTACATATTCACATTTTTACATAATGCCATATTAGTGACTGTTGTATTCTGCTACCTTTCCTATCCCCTACTATCCCCCTCACCTCCCCTCCCCTCCCATCTTCCCTCTCTACCTCCTCTGCTGTTGTTCAATTCTCTCCCTTTTTTTCCCTCCCCCTTGCCCCTCATGACCTCTTATAATTTTATGTATCATTGAAGGTCTCCTACCATTTCCATATGCTTTTCCTTCTCTCTCCATTTCTCTCCCCCCATTCGTCTTTGTTTACTGTAGTCTTTTCCTCCTGCTCTTCCTTCCTGTTCTGTTCTTAGTTGCTCTCTTTATATCAAAGCAGACATTTGGCATTTGTTTTTTAGGGCTTGGCTAGCTTCGCTTAGCATAATCTGCTCTAATGCGATCCATTTCCCTGCAAATTCTATGATTTTGTCATTTCTTAGTGCTGCATAATACTCCATTGTGTATAGATGCCACATTTTTTTATCCATTCATCTATTGAGGGGCATCTAGGTTGGTTCCACAGTCTAGCTATTGTGAATTGTGCCGCTATAATCATTGATGCAGCCGTATCCCTATAGTGCGCTCTTTTAAGGTCCTCAGGGAATAGTCCGAGAAGTGCGATAGCTGGGTCAAATGGTGGATCCATTACCAGCTTTCCCAGGAATCTCCATACTGCTTTCCAAATTGGCCTCACCATTTTGCAGTCCCACCAGCAGTGTACAAGTGTACCCTTTTCCCCACATCCCCGCCAGCACTTGTTGTTGTTTGACTTCTTAATGGCTGCCAATCTTACTGGAGTGAGATGGTATCTTAGGGTGGTTTTGATGCATTTCTCTGATTGCTAGAGATGGTGAGCATTTTTTCATGTACTTGTTGATTGATTGTATGTAATTAGGCCATTCTTGCTGAAGACCAAGAATATTTATTTATTCTCTCTTGGTGTAAATGAGATGAAAGGTACTACAGGAACACCACATGTGCTTAATAACTGAGAAAGTGATATATTTGCCAACAGGGACATTAACAATACTTGAACAGCTGTTAATGTCTGTTGCCCTTAGGAAATTTATTTCATCAAGCATACAGTGTTTCAACCCTTATTAACTTATTTCATAAAGCATTATATATCTGACTGTGATCCCTTCACTCAATGCTACTCCGCTCTTTGCATGAGTGTGGGACATCCAACTGCTCTCTGCAGTCTTAGTTTCCAAATGCGCAATTAAAGACATTTATGGTATCTCTGAAAATGCCTTTTCTCACATAAAATTAACATCATATCTTTAAAAAGATGCTTACAATATATGCTGAATTACAGACAGTTACTGCTAAAATGTATTCAATAACAAAAATAGAATTGAAAAGCTATAGAGGATTTTTTTTTTTAAAGCCTGGGTTCGCGAATGAAACTTGTGCTTGAATTCAAGCTCTGCCACTTACCAGCCATTTGCACTTCAGTAAGGTACTTATCCTTTCCGAACCTGTTTCCTCATCAAGAAATAGGGATAAAAACAACCACCTCTTTAGGTTGCTGTTTATATAAAGACCTCTATTAAAAGGGCTTAGACTACTGAGTGATATATACTAAGCATTCAATAAGTGATAGAATGCAAAAGTACTGTGAATAAAAAATGGATGTTCTAGCTGGAAATTGTGCATGAAACATTTACAATGCAAATTATTTTTATAAAATATTAAATCTAAATGAGTATGTGAATATAATGGGATAAGAATATCTTTTAAACTTCAGACTTAAGAAAATATATTAAGTTTAAATATAGTTCTCTTTGCTTGATTAGCTTTGTATATTTGCATGTATAATTATTTAAATTTGTCTGACTATATTATGGATTGGTTGGCAATAATTGCATTATCAAGACTTAAAGTAAGAGGAGAAAAAAAAGAAAAACTTTAATTCTAATGCCTGAACTTTGGGGGGATGCAATGCACAATATCCCAGGTAATTTTTTCCTTTCTCTTCCTTTGCATGTCTAATATTATTTATATCACTTATTTTTCTTAATCAGCCATTTCAGAAAGTCACTTTTGTTATAAGTCCTGGTATTGAAGAATCTCAGTGGCTTCTTCTACACGTATATTTTAAAATGTGACTCTTGTTTATGTGGGATTAAAATGTGGTACCCTGTTAAACTGTAAAACTAGCTTTTTGCTGTACATTGAGGGTTGGTTTGAGTGTGTCTTTTGACCTATAATGCTGGTATGAATCTTCTTAGGTTGCCCCAATGATGGCAGTTTCAATGATGTGGGTGTTTGCAGCAAAGTTGCTTCTAATAAGGAAGTAACGCTATTGTCTTCCAGACATCATTCAGCCTGAAAAGTACTATTTTTCCCACCTAGAGCTATAAACGTCTATAATATCTTTCATATGGAAGCAGCAGCAGTAGGGAAAAAAAAATTCCTGGTAGACTTGTAGCTTTGGTAGTTTTGAGATATTATGGTACCAGGCTAAGACACCATTCTTCCTTCAAAACTTATATAAAAAGAGCTGATGGCTAATTTATTAATATCTGGCAGTCATACAGTATGTACCAGAATACAAAATTCTGTGTTAACAATAGCTGGCTTAAGAACAAACTGCTCTTCCTGAGCCTAAAATAAAGTCTTTCTGTTTCCTGAATATTAATTGAAGAATAATTGGTTAGCAGAGGCTGATGAAAAAGCACAAGGATAGTATAGGCTGCAGTCATCCAAGAAAGTTCTCTGAGGTTCACTTAGCACACAGAGGATCATTATCTGTGTATGTTAGAGGATGAGAGATTCCCTGACCTGGTTTGATGAGGATAGCTATCCCAGCCCAGTAATAAATTCTAGCTCCTTGCATTTCAAAGTCAGACAAAATAAAAATAGGGATACTACCTCACCTTGTTGGAGATGGGTAAGTAGATAGAGGAGGAAGAGAACCAATGTCCTACTTGAGGGTAAGACAGATACTAAAATGTCAAGAAAGGTTCAGAAAGCTTCCTTCCTACACAAGTAAAGGTTATTTGAATTTAGAAAAAGAAAAACCAGCAGTTGAACTACAGTTTCTAAAGTCTATGGAATTAAGACAGATTATAATTTAAAGACTAAACTTGAATACACATGGTTCCATTATTTAATTGTGCCACCATTCAACTCATAATTTGACATAACCATTACATTAGCTGATACCTTAATTACAAGATGCAACCCAATTTTCAAAATGTTAAAATGACAAAAATATGTAAAAAAGTGATTTCTGTTCACAAGGGTATTCCATGCCATTGCAATATTGAATTGAAAGATTTATAGAATTACTGGGAAGTATATGCCTTGTCCGATGGAAACTACATCTCCCCTCCCATATTTCTCAGTAATAACAACCTTATTCTAACTATCTAATTCAGGCACACCACTTGCCTTAGGAGTAAGCTTATTGTGGAGTCAGACTACAGAGAAACAATTTGGGGAAAAACAAAAGGAGATTATCAAGATAAATAAGTACATTTCCCTGCCTACTCCTAGCAATATATTCTGTCAACAGCATATTTGTTTTTTTTTATTTTAATTTTATTGTTGGTTGTTCAAAACATTACATAGTTCTTAATATACCATATTTCACAGATTGATTCAAGTGGGTTATGAACTCCCATTTTTACCCCGTATACAGATTGCTGTGTCACATCAGTTACATTTCCATTGATTTACAAATTGCCTTTCTAGTGACTGATGTATTCTGCTGTCTATCCCATTCTCCACTGTCCCCTCACCCCTCCCCTCCCCTCCCCTTCTCTCTCTCCATCCCCTCTACTATAAATCGTTTCTTCCACTTATATAATTTTTCTCCTACTCCTCCTTTCCTCTTATATGTAATTGTGTATAACCCTGAGGCTCACCTTCCAATTCCATGCAATTTCCCTTAACTTTCACTTTCCCTCCCGCCTATCATCTCTGTTTAATGTTATTCTTCTTCTCCAGCTCTTCGTCTCTACCCTGTCCTTGGTTACTCCCCTTATATCAAAGAAGACATTTGGCATTTGTTTTTTAGGGCTTGGCTAGCTTCACTTAGCATAATCTGCTCTAATGCCATCCATTTCCCTCCAAATTCTATGATTTTGTCATTTCTTATTGCAGAGTAATACTCCATTGTGTATAAATGCCACATTTTTTTAATCCATTCATCTATTGAAGGGCTTCTAGGTTGGTTCCACAATCTTGCTATTGTGAACTGTGCTGCTATGAACATCGATATAGCAGTGTCCCTGTAGCATGCTCTTGTTAGGTCTTTAGGGAATAGACCGAGAAGGGGAATAGCTGGGTCAAATGGTGGTTCCATTCCCAGCTTTCCAAGAAATCTCCATACTGCTTTCCAAATTGGCTGCACCATTTTGCAGTCCCACCAACAATGAACAAGTGTACCCATTTCCCCGCATCCTCGCCAGCACTTGTTGTTGTTGGACTTCTTAATGGCTGCCAATCTTACTGGAGTGAGATGGTATCTTAGGGTGGTTTTGATTTGCATTTCTCTGACTGCTAGCGATGTTGAGCATTTTTTCATGTACTTGTTGATTGATTGTATGTCCTCCTCCGAAAAGTGTCTGTTCAGGTCCTTGGCCCATTTGTTGATTGGGTTATTTGTTATCTTATTATCTAATTTTTTGAGTTCTTTGTATACTCTGGATATTAGGGCTCTATCTGAAGTGTGTGGGGTAAAGATTTGTTCCCAGGATGTAGGCTCCTTGGATTCACACTGTGGGTATAATTATTTTCTTTCAATTTTCGGTGGATCTTACAAAGTCAAAAACAAGAAAACACCATTAGCACTGTTGAAAATATATAACTGATTTGTGTGGAACCTTGGGCATTTTAAAGCCACTAACCCATGTATCAAACTGGGTGCAACTAAAATAAGTTAGCATTTTCCCAAGGTAAGAAACTTGGTTTAGAGTGCAAAAGCCTTTGTACTTGTAAGGATTTATATATGATCTTCCTATTTGATGTTCTGTGATGAAACATTGCCTTATATTTTAATGTAATGTTCAATGACTAAGAAAATCCAGAGTTTCTTTCCTTCCCTCATCCTAACTCCCCCCCCCCCGCACTTTCATGATTTATAATGGTCAAGAATGAGATGGGGCTGGGGATGTAGCTCAAGCGGTAGCGCGCTCGCCTGACATGCGTGCGGCCCGGGTTCGATCCTCAGCACCACATACCAACAAAGATGTTGTGTCCGCCAAAAACTAAAAAATAAATATTAAAATTCTCTCTCTCTCTGTCTCTCTCTCTCTCTTTAAAAAAAATAAAAAATAAAAAAAAAGAATGAGATGGTTATTAAATTGTAGTATGTCTGTGATCAAAGTAGTAATAGCTTAGGATGGATATATACATATACACACATATTTATTTATTTATATGACATATAAGACAATATATATGTGTGTGTGTGTGTGTGTGTATATATATATAAAATTGTCTTAATCTCCTATATTTTAAAGGAGGTTTTTTAAAACAATTCTATATTCATTCAAGACTCACTATTTTGAATCAGCACACAGATTTTGAAATATCAATTAAGTTTATTTCTATTTTAAAGATTTTGTTGGATATACATTGGATTAAATTTTATATACTACTTGTGTATAAATATATTATAAAATATCTCAATATCCTGGATAGGCATTTTAATGTTTTTTTCTTTATACTTCTTTAAATTTTACGTTTGTGTACACTTGTTGCATTTCTATATGTGTGCATTTGATCTCATCTAATGTGTTTGATAAATATTTTTAAACTCCTTTCATGTTTAGCAAAGTGCTGTGTACATAACATATATTCTGCCCATTTAAAAAAATTTTTTTAGTTGTATGTGGAACAATGCCTTTCTTTTTATTTATTTATTTTGTGCTGAGGATTGAACCCAGTGCCTTACCCACATTAGGTGAGCGCTCTACCACTAAGCCAGAATCCTAGAACCCCTATTTTTAATTTATAAACAAAACTGTAAAATTCTTATGTATAACGTTTCTCTCTTCACTCTTTTTAAGACATAGGATCTAACTAATTTCCTAGAATTGCAACAAAAATAAAACACAGGGCCGGGGTTGTGGCTCAGTGGTAGAATGCTTACCTAGCTTATGTGAGGCACTGGGTTTGATTGTCAGAACCACATATAAATAAATAAATAAATAAATAAAAATAAATGTCCATTGTCAAACAAACAAACAAAAAGTAAAAATAAAAAAGTAAAATATTCTCAGCAGTCAAATGAGATTACAAATCAAATTCTTACTGGGGCCAGGGTTGTGGCTCAGTGGTAGAGAGCTTGCCTAACATGTGAGGCACTGGGTTCCATCTCCGGCACACATAAAAATAAACAAATGAAATAAGGTATTGTGTCCATGTTCAACTAAAAAAATTAAAAAAAAGAAATTAAGATTTTTATGCAAGTAGTTTGAAGTCAGGTTGTTGAGTTTCATTCTGTCCTGGTAATCATACACAAGGATCAAAATCAATAATGTGATTTACACATTTCAAAATGGTGACACCACATTTCATCTGCAAAGTACCCATAAGCCTCCAATGAGGACAAAGTGAAAGAGTGTCATTTGACCAGGAATGAGAAATTCCTGTAAATCTTATTTTTTAAAAATATCAAAGATACATTTTTCCCTTGTAGTTTCCACATGAAGCTTCCAAATTCAGCATGTACTAAATACTGTTGCCAGTGCTGAAAGTATAGGCAAGAACTCACAAAATGTCCTTTGTTGCTGAAATTTAAAGTATTTGTTACTACTTTTAGTATCAAAATCCTACATTCTTGGACTGGAGCTGGAACTCGGAGACAGAGTGCTTGCCTAGCATCCGTGAGGCACTGGATTCTATTCCCAGTACACATAAAAATAAAGGCTTACTGTCCATTTACAACTATAAAAAATATTAAAAAATTAAAAAATCCTACATTCTTTGTCTGGTTTCCAAATGTGGTAAAATGAATCTTGATTCATTTCATGAAAGGTCTATCATTTTAATCTCAACTTGACATTTAAAAATAAATTTGTTTAGGAATTGATCATTTCAAACCACTTAGGCTCCTTGCTTCTTAAAATTTTAGCAATCCTGTCAATTGGAATAACTCTTCAGAGTTTGGAACCAAGAAAAGAAAATCAGGAAATAATTCATTAAATTACTTTCTTGAGTGATTAAATTGGTATTCTCTGTTACTTATATAAAGAAGCTATATCATGGATTACCCCTAAAACCAGTAAATGTAAATTTTATTATAGTGTGTTTCTCTAGGATTTAAATCCATTACATTTGAAAAATGTAAATTGTAATTAAATATTAAAAATACTCATGAGTGGGGCATCATGGTGAATGCCTTCGATCCCAGTGATTTTGGAGGCTGAGGAAGGAGAATCACAAGTTTGAGACAAGCTTAAGCAATTTAGCAAGACTCTGTCTCAAAACAAAAAATAAAAACAACTGGAGATGTGGCTGAGTGTTTAAGGGTCCCTGGATTCAATCCCCAGTACCCCACAACTTACATTTTTGAGTATTCCATGGTAAATGTGATCTATAAATTTGTTAAATGTTTGAGAATAAATTTAATTTTAGTTTCTTTGGAAACATTTAATTACCCCAAAGTAAAAATTATGAACTGATAAAATATTACTTATTTTAAAAATTTACTTCAAATTATATGTAATCCAAATGTCACTGAATAAAAATAGGACTTGATTGTCAAAGTTCATGGAATAGTGCACCTAAGATTTGTGCATTTTTTTTTTTGTATGAAGAATTTGGGTTAAAAAAGCGTAGTGATTGAATTATAGTTAATGACATGCCTGGTGAAATGTTTAAGGGCGAAGAGTCCTTATATATGTCTGTAACTTACACTGCAATAAAGTGAGTGATGGTTAGATAAAAGGTTGAATATATGTGATAAAGTATAATAAAATATTAACCATAGAATCTAGTTGGTGGGTATATGGATGTTCAATGTACAACTCTTATAACATTTTTGTGTGTATGAAATTTTTCATAATAAGATGTGAGAATAAAACTTCAGACATGATTGATTAACAATTGTATAATAATATTAAAATGATATAATGCTTTATTGAAGTTTCTTATATTCACAAAATTTAGTTTTTTGTTGTCTGTAAAATATGTATTAAATTTTTTTTAGTAAATGGGAAAATGAAACTTCTGTTGTTTGAAATCTAAGATATTGTATACTGCATTAAATTTTAAATATACATTATTGATTTTCTAGTATTTAAAAAAAATATAGTTGTAGATGGACAGCATGCCTCTATTTGTATAAGTGAAATCATATGGTATTTATCTATTGGTATCTGATTTATTTCACTTAACATAATGACCTCCAGGTTCAATAATGTTATTATAGTAACTGAATTTTCTGGTTTTAAACAAGTATCTTTTGCTTATCTCTTCTTTATTTTAAATAACATTGTAATTAACTTGGGAATGCAGATATCTCTTCCACATACTAAATTCACTGCCTTTTTGTATATACCCAGAAGGAGTATTGCTGGACCATATGGTAATTCTATTTTTAGTATTTGGAAAACTCTCCATTTAGTTCATCATTCACACTAGCCATATTTGAAGTGCTAATAGCCTTGTGTGCCTAGTGGCTACTATATTGAACAGCACAGAATTGCTATTGAACACCATTATTATCAAGTGTTCATGATTCTTTCCAGAATTTTCTCTATTTGTTTAAAGATCAAACTTCTAAAACCATAGCGCATTATTTTGAGAATTATAGGAGATACATATTTATCTCCAAGTTATGTATTTCATATTTTAGATACCATATTTCCTCAAAATATTTAATATTTATATCAACAACACGGATAGGAATTACTGTCATGGTACTATACATTCTTTACCATTAAAAACTGGCCAGTACATGAAGAAAAATCCTCTTTATAGTCTAATGAAAAATCACTTTTGTATCTAAAGTTATTCTGTAAAAGGTCACTTATAGCTTTGTTCATAGAAAACCATCTCATTGTCTTCATGCAAGTAACTAAAGATCATTGACTGATTTCATTTTAAATTAATGAGTACAATTCTCAAATGAGCACTCAACTTCCCCAAGTATCCTATTCCATTTCCCTTTCCTATTCTCCATATTGATTTCACAGCTTTTCCCCTCCATTCAATCTTCCCTCCCCCCAACAGTTTCTTCTTCCTTCAAAAAAACCGATGTCACATACAAATTGTTTTTCTACCTATCCACTTGCTCTTAAGTCCAGGTTTTGGACTGGATTTCATTTCTTCTAAACTTATTCATGATATTTCTACAAGTTTCCTTTCTTCAGTGTCAATTTTTCTTTGCATCTACAAATACATTTTTCTTTGTATCTATAAATACGTTTCTAAAGTTAAAATTAAAAAAAAGCTATTTTGATTCTATTTTACCTCCCAAGTATTACTTTATTTTTCTGTTGTCAAGACACATAAATGCATGCATAAAAAGCTCAAATTCTTGAATAAATTATTCATTCTTTGTTTTTATTTATATATTTTATTCTACTCACTTACCTAATACTCTCTCTTCAAGTCAGTACATTTGATTAGGCCTGCCTTCCTCACATGGCTGGCTTGTTTGTTTACTGTGTTTTGTATCCTAATGTCACATGAGAGTTGCCAATTCCAATGGTCATGTTTTTGTTCTTCCTATACCTGATTCCTCAGTAGAATTCTGCACATTTGACTACTTGCTTCTCCTGGAAAATTTCTTATGTGGTACCATATAAAATCTTCCTGGTTCCCTTTACCCTCCATCTCAGTTTCCTTTTCTCCTCATTTCTCCCCACCCAAATGCTAGTGTGGGTTTATGTTGTTACTTTTTACAGATTAGCTCACCCACTTTAGGGTCTTTAAATGCCAACTGCATGAAAATGACCTTCAACATTTTTTATACTTAATTCTGACTTCTCTCTTGAACATGAATCTTATTTCTCAAACAGCCCACTTGACATATCCATTGGGGTTATAACCAATAAGAATCTCAAACTTCACATAATCTGGACAGACTTCTTGGCTTCTCAAGTAGACTTCCCCAAATAATGAACAAACAAACCTGCTTGAATCCATTCCTCTTCCACACTCCTCTACATAGTAGATTAAATCACCAAATGATCAATGTCTACTTTATGAATGTTTTTGTAAATGTCCTAGCTAATCCCTTAGTCCTGTCTCCTCTATCTGGTATACCCCAACTCTATCTTTTTCTCTTTCTTCATTTTTAATAACTTTTTTGCGAACATGATTATTTCTCTGAGAACTGTAGTTCTGTTTAAAGTCTTTCTCTTTCACTCTACAATTAAATTGCACTTCTTCCCCTGTAGGTGCAATTTTTAAAAAGCTAGATCAAATAATATTGCTCTAATGATTTCTTATAACCCTAATACAAAGACCTGGATTCTAAAACCTAGTAGACAAAATCCTTCATAACCTCATCCCTGTTGTACTCTTGACCTCTCATCATTGCCTTTCCCAGGTTACCCTAGACACAGGTTAAATATTTACACACTATATGTTCTTCTTCATGAAAATTTGAAATTCAGGATCTTCATTCTGTGGGCTTCTCCTTGTTTTTCAGATGGAAGCTTAAGGGATATCCTCTCAGATACAGCTTGCTTGACCAAACTAAAGCAGCTGTCAGTTATTCTTAATCACTTCAACCTATTGTAATTGTCATTGTGGAATTTATACCTTATCAAATCTTTCTTTCTTTGCTTATTTACTGATTTATTATTCATATTTGTCTGGACAAAATAAGCTCCATTTTATCCTCAGTGTTTAGAGTTTGCCTATGCTATCAATCTTAACTGGTTGAATGGGTGAACATTTGAAAGGTGAAGTCAATACAAAATGTGCTCCTGACTTTTGCGTGCCAGGTGATATTTCACTATGTAAAGTTGTGGTACTACCAAAGGTTCTCATTCTGATTGACATTTTACTGAGACAAACATCAGTGATATAAAGTTTTTATGTTAGAACCACTGTGTGGCTCATTTCATTGCATCACCTCCCTCTTCTTTTCATTCATTACTGAAGTCACCATAATAGTAGCAAATCTCTAGACTAGGCTTATAGCACATGGTGAATGTGATGATTTTGAGAAAAATGACATTGCTGCAGCCGCATCTGTATTTATAGGAGCACAATTCACAATGGCCAAGTTTATGGAACCAATCTAAGTGCCCTTCAACAGATGAATTGATAAAGAAAATGTGGTACATATACACAATCCAATATTACTCAGTCATAAAGAAGAATGAGATTATGGCATTTGCTGATTAACAGATGAAACAGGAGACTATCATGCTATGTTAAATAAGCCAATCTCCAAAAGTCAAAGGTCGATTGTTTCACTGATTTGTATTCAGTGACCCAAAATACGGGGAGGGGAATAATAAAAGAGAAAGGTAAAAAAAGTGAGAGGGAGTTTCATCAAAATAGCAGAAAGATCAGTAGACTAGACAAAAGGGATTACGTAGGAAGAAGGGATAGGAAAAGGGAAGAGCACTGGAATGAAATCTGATGGAACTTTCCTATGTGCATGTTTGGATGTGGCATCGTAAGTCCCAGCATCTGGTATATCCACAGAACATTATTTTTTTTTTTTTTTTAGGAAAAGTAAACTATAAATAAATTTTTGAGGAGTAGAGGGAAGGGAGGAGGGGAAGAAGGCTGGGGATTGAATTGTAGCAGATGTATTCAATGATTTTGTGATAATGTTATGTTGTAACTTAGCCTTGTATAAAACTAAAAATAATGACTTAGAAGAAATACCCAGTGACTTAAAGACCTCCAAATGGGCTGCACTTCAAGTTTCTACCACCTCCTGAAAGCACCAAGATGCAGAACAAGCCTTTTGTATATGGGTTTTGGGGGACATTTCATATACAAATCATAGCAAGTATACAGTGACACTTTGAGTTACGCATTCCATCAGTATTTTAGCCCTTCCTATGAGGCATCATGTATGTAGTATGTATTAGGTTTATCTCAGATCTAAGAAATTAATGTTTTTAACATTAATTATTTTTTTAGTTGTAGGTGGATACAATACCTTTATTTATTTACTTTTATGGGTGCTGAGGATCAAAACCAGGGCCTCACATTGCTAGGTGAGCACTCTACTGCTGAGCCACACCCCCGGCCCTAAGAAATTAATTTCTTAAGTATAAGAAAAATATTTAAAACACTCAAATGCATGTTAGAAAATTGACCATGAATTTCTTCTGAAAATCAAAAGAGGAAGAGTGGAACAGGGGCAATGGGGAGGGGAAGGAACAAGAAAGTACTGAGGACTCAAGTAGATCAAATTATATTCTGAGCTTGTATGATTATGTCAAAATGAACCTTTACGTTATGTATAACTATAATGCAGTAATATATGCTTAAATAAAACAAATGAGGAAGCCAAGAATTATAATAGTTGCCATCTGTGCTATAGCTTCATTGGTTGTTTGAGGGGGCAGATTCTTTGAAAATGTATGAGTAAATAAATGAGTAATAAATTCATAGGTATTGCAACTATTTAGATTAATTGATTACATTTGGTTGGCATAAAATTAATGAAAAAATGGCTTCTATTACTCCATCTTTCAGTTGTAAATATTATTTCCTTAGTAATTAATTATATCAAGGAACTTTATTGTTGTGGGCAATTTATTGTTGTCCCCTTGTCGTTATGATTGAGTCCTATTTTAGTCAGAAAGTCTAAAAATTGAATACTTTTAACTCTAAAATATAACAATTATGGTAAAAATTTTCAGTTCAACTTGGTAATAAGTATAATTTAGGAACGTATTTAGAATTTAAATAGTTCTGTTTACTGAAAAAATATTTTTGTGTATATTGAATAGAGTTCCTGGCATGTGTAAATAATATCACTTTAAAATTATGCAAATATTTTCCTTCAAGTTCCATTTTTAAAATGAGGTAGTATGAAGTATAAATATAGCAATATTTCACTAGCTATCATTAATAAGTATTTAACCACCCTGTATCAAATTAGTTACAATTAGTTAGCTAATGGTGTATAAATTATGAAACCAAACTTGTAGGTTTTATTTGGAAAAATGTTACATAGATAATTTAAAATGATTAAACTGTAATTGAAGTGTTATTCAATATTTAATATGTTCTTGAGTATCTAAAATAAATAATATCCACACAAACTTATTTTCTAAATTGTTTTATCTTTTCTAAATCTAAATAAAATTTCATTTGCATATGTAAGCATATGCATTTATATGTATGAAAACATTTCACACCTCCTTGTATAGTATTTTTTTCTCATACGTAGAGCATCATTTCACATGCATGCAGTGTACATATTCAATTAAGGAGGTTTTAATGAATTATATTATTTGCATATTATTATTTGCATTGCCATAAAATCAATGCATTTTGCTCTTCTTTCTAAAATCTTTCTCTAGAGATTCCTTCAATCCTCAGTTTTAAAGAATCCCTTATCTTTAAAAATAATACCTCATAATTTTCTTGCAATTTTATGCTGGAAATTTGAATTTAATATTTTTTAAATCCTTGCTATTTTACTGAAGATGTGTGCTTTTTGTGTTTTTATTGATGTGAATAAATACTTCTTCAAATTCAAGTACTAGTGTTTTAGAGAAGTAATACACTGCTTTTGTTCTGGTTCCTCTTAAATGTTAGTAATAAAGAAACAATTAACCTAAATATAAAGCAGCATATGAAAGGAAAATGTCTTCATGGTTCCCTTGAGAAAGAACTATTCAGCTTTTTATGTTTCTAATTTTTACCATTGAGTATATAAGTGCCTTTAGAATTTTTTTTGCAATTTAGCTTATTTGTAATGCTAACAGGTAAAGTAGAATGAACAATCATTAAGAAAAAAATAAAGAATAATTAAAAGGAAAAACTTAGTCCCAAAATAATAGCATACATATTTTGAATTATTTTCTTATGACATTTTAAATATTCCTCATGAATATTTTATTTTCCCAATGAGACACTAATCTCAACTTCTAAATCTGATACCATTTACCTTTCCTCTTCAATTCTACTTATAATCCTTTATTCATAAATGCTTGATCCAAGTACCTCCTTTTTATTCACACCCCAACACCATATACCTTTCACCATATGATTTTTAGATGATTTAATTCTAAGAGTTAATTAATCAATTGCAAAAGACAGTATTTCTTTTAGTTCTAGTGATCCAGGTCTTTTTCTATCAATTTGCATTGATCATGTGCCAATTAATTTTTTTTCTTATTTATATATGACAGCAAAATGCATTACAATTTTTATTACACATATAGTGTACAATCTTCATGTCTTGGGTTGTATACATAGCATATTCACACTAATTCGTGTCTTTATACATGTACTTTGGAAAACAATGACCATCACATTCCGCTGTCATTTCTAACCCCATGCTGCCTCCCTTCCCCTCCAACCCCTCTGTGCTATCTACAGTTCCTCTATTCCTCTAATGCTCCCTCTCCCTATCCCGCTATGAATCAGCCTCCTTATATCAAAGAATACATTTGGTATTTGGGTTTTTGGGATTTGCTAACTTCACTTAGCATATACATACACACAAATACTCATACCATGGGATTTATGTAAGTATCTGTAGATTTTTAACTTGGATTTATGCATGTTAGTTTTGAAAGGTTTGGTTTCAATGTTTCAGGCTCATGACTATATAGGTACAGCTTGTAGAAACAAAATTTCAGGCATTTTCCACTGGAGTTATCTCCCCCAATTCAGTTCAGTGGCCACCATGATAAAGTACTGAATACTCAGTTTACTGAAATTGTGTAGAGACACTGGAGAGAGTTATTCAGTTTGTTCCCACTCTATAATTGAACAAAGTTGATAACCCATCAGTAGGTTTATTTTCTTTCATAATTTAACAATATTTCCACACTAATTGTTCCCTCGTAGAAGGCAGTTTTCTTAACAGTTAAATGATTTCACCCTGTTAAATCTATTTTTATTAAGTACAAATAAATCAGTGTAAAGCCACATTGAAAAATTTATCACCATAGTATGCTGAACATAGTCCATAACCCATATCTAATATCACCTTGAAATCTGCTTGGTTATTAGTGTACATTTCACATTTCCTTACTATTAAAAAAATTTTTTTTCACCCTCTCCCTCTCTTTACTGACTACTTCCTTGAGATATTATCAGATGGTATTCATGTGTCATAGAGTTCACCCATTTAAAGTGTACAACTCAATGGGATTTTATAAAAGTACACCCACAGCATTATGCAATAATTATTATAATCAGTTATAAATAATGTTTTCATCACTCCAGAATCAAACACTCTACACATTATGAGTCACCCCTCAATTTGTTACCAAGTGTTCCCCCTCAGTGGTAGGCAACTAATTATCTACATTCTTTTATGTTTACCTATAGTGCACATGCAATATAAATGGAATATAACAATAATAATGTTTTATGACCAAATTCTACTCAGCAGAATATTTTCTGGGATTATCCTTGTTGTAATGCATATAGATACTTAATTTTTTATTGTTACAAAATAATCCATTGAATGGATATACCACATTTAAACAATGTGTTCATTACTTCATTTTATTTTGATTTTTTTCTACCTTTTGGCTATTATAATGCTACCATAAACATTCATCTACAACTTTTTGTGCAAATGTATGTTTTCATTTATCTAGGAATTGATATGCTAGGTCATGTGGTAAATGTATATATATCTTTCTGAGGAAAGTTTCCAATGCTGGATACAGAATTTCATATTTACATTATGTAATATATGAGAGTTCTAATTTTTCTACTTTCCTGACAACATTTGTTTTTGTCTTTGATTATATCAATCTTAATGCATGTGAAGTGCCATCTCATTTTGATTTTATTTTGCATTTTCCTGATGAATGATGTTGTTAAGCATATTTCATGAGCCTATTGGATACACACACACACACACACACACACACACACACATTGTTAGAGACATACCTATTCATATGTTTTGCTCATTTTTAAATTGGATTGTCTTTTTAATTTTTTGTTAAATGTACTTTACATATTCTAGATTGAAGTCCCTTACATGATTTGAAATTATTTTCAATAGTTATGTGGATTGTCTTTTCACTTTCTTGATGGTGTCCTTTGAAGCACAGTGATTTAAATTTTCTCTATTTTAATTATTTCATCTTTGTACTTTTAGTGTAATATCTTGGAGATCATTCTAAAAATTCATTCCTATATTGTCTTCTAAGTTATAGTTTTGGCTCTCACATTTAGCTCTTTGATCCATTAGAATTCAGTTTTTCTACACAATGTGAGATACAGGTCCAACTTTATTTATAGATGATTCCAAGTATGAGCAAGGGTGATCATGTGAATCTGGATATTCATCAGAGCCAAAGATGCAGATTGGATTTGCAACTAGACATATAAACTGGTTGTAAGAGTTTAATCCACTTGACATTTGTCTGGAATAAGTGTATTTCCCATATATTTGCACAGTAATTTTTTAATTAGCAAATGTAGGACACCTGTAATAATTTGCTTTGAACTTATAGTTATCTTAAGCAACTTGCTTAACTAGTGAGCCACAGTCTCTTCAGCTGGGAGAAGTACAATTGATATTCTCTGTCGTTTGTGTCAAATTGAACATTTTATGAATTCTTTATGATTTTTCAGTTTGTGGTTTGATACTTTTTACATTACTGAAAATGTAAAGTATTAGGTGTTTTAGATTTTTTCCTCCATGGTAAAAAGAAGTAAAGATCATTCTTGTGACCACAGATTGGATAATAAACTACTTTTTTTGGTGGGGGGGGCATTACTAGGTATTGCTTTACCACTGAGCTATATCCCCAGCCCTTTTTTACTGGGGGGGGGGTAACCAGGGATTGAACTCAGGGGCACTCGAGCACTGATCCATATCCCCAGCCCTATTTTGTATTTTATGTAGACAGGGTCTCTCTCACTGAGGTACTTAGTGCTTCACTTTTGCTGAGGCTGGCTTTGAACTTCCAATCCTCCTGCCTCAGTCTCCTGATTTGCTGGGTTTACAAGGCATATGTCACCACACCAAGCATAAACTACTGTTTGATCATTGGAAGTATAATAGTAAATATTGAAAACTTGTGTTTTATAATTCTCTGAATTTCGTGTAATAAAATAATTTCTATACATATACTTATGTCTATACAAGTACATACATATGCATATATTGACATTACAAGAATACTTTGGGTTGAAATATAAAGCAATCTTAACTGGGGGTCAGTGGTTTTAACTGTTATGCTACTAAGTTATGTTTAAACAGTGGGTGACAGTGAGTGATAAAAGCATACTTCCTTTGAACTTCAGTTTCTTTTTTAAAAAATTAGTTCTAATTCGTTATACTTAACAGTAGAGTGTATTTTGACACATTGTATACAAATGGAGCACAACTTCTCATTCCTATGGCTGTACATGGTGCAGTCACACTGGTTGTATAATCATACATGTATATAGGGTAATACTGTCTATCTCATTCCACCACCCTTCCCACCCCACACCTCCTCCCTTTACTCACCTCTGCACAATCCAATGTTCCTTCATTTTTCCCTACCCCCCGAATCAGCATCTGCTTATAAGAGAAAACATTTGGACTTTGGCTTTTTGGGTTTGGCTTATTTCGCTTAGCATAAAATTCTCCAACTCCATTCATTTACCTGCAGATACCATAAGTTCATTGTTCTTTAAGGCTGAGTAATATTTCATTGTGTGTGTGTGTGTGTGTGTGTGTGTATATATGTAAATAAATATATAAAATCACATTTTCTTTATCCATTCATCTGTTGAAGGACATCTCCATTGTTTCCATAGTTTAGCTACTGTGAATTTAGCTTCTATAAACATTGATGTGGCTTCATCACTGTAGTATGCTGATTTTAAGTCCTTTGGGTATAAACCAAGGAGTGGGATAGCTGGGTCAAATGGTGGTACCATTTCAAATTTTCTGTGGAAACTCCATACTGCTTTCCAGAATGGTTGCATCAATTTGCAGTCTCATCAGCAATGTACGAGCAAACCTCAGGTTCTTCTTCTGAGTAAATGTTTTGTGTCCCATGAGCTCAGATTTTCGTTTCAACTCTAAAATCATGTGATTGACAGTATTATATTCTTCATAGGAATGCATGCTTCTTTAACAATTTGTGAACAAAGAGCTCTTTCTAATAAAATTTTTTAATTTGTCAAATTGAAAGTTTAAGACACTCATTGTCAATACTATGGCCTCTTGCAGGCTTTATTTACATATTTAGTCTTAGTCCTGACATTGTTCATCTTTAGTCTTCTCGTCTGGCATAGTCATTTATGAAGCATCCTGTGTAAAGTTGATGAAACATTGTCAATATGAAATATACTGAAAATTGATGGCTTTTGATTTATTTTTATGTTTTTGAAAAGATTAATTCATAAAACTGCATGAAGTTATCCTCTGAAGCAATAAATAACAGTTTACTTTTTATATTGTTGTTCATGTGGAATAGTTAGATGCAGGTACATGCTCACTCCAGAAACCTTGAAACTTTCAATGTAAACTGAATACCCCCAAATATTATATTTCCTGATGTATAGAGATATCATACCTAGGTATAAGATAATATCCTAGTTATGATAATATTATTTTTCTTGTGTTCTTAGACTGTGTGACTAAGCAGTATTTACTTTCCTACCTACTTGAATAGGGAAGGTCACATAAGGCAGTAAATAAATATAGGGGATTGGGGCAAGAACAAAAAGCATGGTATATAAGTGCCACCAGGAATATTGTTGGTTGTTTTTCTTCCAAAAATTAGTGACAGAAGCAGGGGAGGATATTAAGTACTTTTTGTCCCTATAGTCTTCCCAGTTTTTAAATAATTTTTATCGTGCTGAGGATTGAACCCAGGGCCTCATGCTTGCTAAGCAAGCACTATTACCACTAAGCTACACCTCCATTCCTGTTCCTCCACAACCTTTTAAAGTTGCTACATACTGTCCTTTAGTGTGAAATATGAGATGTAAAACGGCATGATTACTACTGTCACACAAATTTCTTAGGCCGAAGAGCACATTTACTATATTTTTTAAGTTCAAACATGCATGTCTCCCCTTACATGTTAACATTTGCTCTAATTGGGAAATATCCCGTCATTTTGTAATTAACTGTCTTCAATTTTCTTGCTTACTTGAATATAAAATTACAGTGAAACTTACCATCAAGGAATGTTGGATCCTGACAGATTTGTTATGTTAATAAGCAAACTTAGATAGGGAATTACAGAACACAAACTCCAGACTGTGACACAATCTTATCTATCAGCAATACAATACCCCAATATCTACTGATTAATCAATCTTTCATAATTGAAGTTTGACTACACACAAATGTATTTTTACTTTTGTTTTCCAGTTCAAAGCAGGAACAGCTGCACATCATGTTTTCCATACCCATGGTAAAGAGTTATCTTAAAGACAATCTTTTTATGTTTAACATGTGGATACAGAAATAACAGGAAAAGATAAATATGCTCACCAAATACAAAGAAAATTACATTCTTATAAATCCCTCTTATTACCTTTTCTTCAGCTCTGCAGAAAATATGAATCAGATTGGAATGTTCATTTTATGTGGCTCTCAGAGTACTGCTCTCATAAGGGTAAAATGAGAAACAATAAATTATTGTAAAGTGGGGTAATAAGAGCAAAGAAGACATATATTTATGAGAGTGAAAATATTGAATAGCATTTGGCCAAAGGATCTCAAAACTCATTTGAATTGATTTTTCTTAACAGTGTAAAGATGATTTGTCAATAAAAACCTATTGCTAAGTTTCCCTGTTTTTTTTCTGTTGTCTTCAGAAATGTCCCTTTTCTTGTGAATAGTTTCAAATATGATCTTCATGTCACATAAACTCCATGATGTCTTTCAACATCAGAGATGATTTTGTTTCTAGAAGGTTTAGAAGTTATCATTATGTGATATTCTAGACAAATAAGATGGCATTGGTTCAAATATTTAAAAAATCTCTAAGGAAACAAATAACCTGTTAATTATATTATTAATTTCTTGGGGAAATGGAAAGTCAGGCAAGATAATGCTTAGTCTCTTCCATTCACATTTGATTATGTAATATGCTCGCCTTTAGCTCTGTCTCTGCCACTTGAAAGAGCATGTGAATAACAATACCACATCATATAAACCCTACACATCCCTTTCTCATATATGTATATAACAAGAATTTACACAGTATGGTTGGTCAGTATACAAGAGGTTTTTCATAAGTGCCTTACCTCATAAGCAGAAAATTGAGTTGAGCATGAGTGAAAACTGATTTTTCACTCCTGGAAAGTGATTCTTTTTGGTTATTTTTATCTTTTCCTTTATAATGCTTTAAAGTTATTTATGGTACTAGCTGAAAAAAGTGTTTACTAATAGTTTTATAAATTTTATGCAGAAAAATATTTGGGATCCTTTTATAGTGTGAAAGTACATAAAGGATTGGAAGTTGCCAACCAGTGAGAAATTTTGGATGTATACTAGCCTTAGCAAATACAAATTTCTTTTATTTAACAAAAACATTTATTTGTGTAGCCACTTTGTGAAGGAATGCTCCATATTTTCAAAGGGTGGAAGTCAGTGGTTTGCCTTTTTAAAAAAAAAAATGTGTTACAAATTCTTTGCAAAATATTTACTTAAAAGTTGCATGAGGGCTGGGGATGTGGCTCAAGCGGTAGCGCGCTCGCCTGGCATGCGTGCGGTCCGGGTTCGATCCTCAGCACCACATACCAACAAAAAGATGTTGTGTCCGCCGAGAACTAAAAAATAAATATTAAAAATTCTCTCTCTCTAAAAAAAAAGAGTTGCATTAAATTAGTAGGTTTAAATGTATGAGACAAAAGACAGTTTAGATATTTACGACATCACCATTTGATATCACATTTATGTCACTTTCTTCTAACTGAACTCCATCTCAATTGACCTCAATCTAGTTGGCTACAAAGAAGATGCTCCAAGCAAACATGGCTGTAAACATCAGCATCAGTAAGAAGGGTTAGGAGTGAGTTAAATATTTGTGGAAGTTTCTTTAAAAATTTTTAAAGTGTTTCCTTTTAAGAATTCAAGATGATTAAAAATTTACTTCTTTTTTTTTTGGAAAATAATAATTGACTTTTTTCATAAAAACATCAAAAAAATAAAGTATACTGTCGAGGGGCTGGGGATGTGGCTCATCAGTAGAGCGCTCGCCTCACATGTGTGGGGCCCTGGGTTCGATCCTCAGCACCACATAAATAAAACAAAAGTATTGTGTCCACCTACAACTAAAAAAAAAAAATACTTCTATAGAAGTAACAGAGCATCTAGTTTGACGCCATGAAAAAATTTAGACTTACATCACAAGATTTCTCCTTATGCACAATATTGTTATTATATCATTCATGTAGAAGTCCCTTTCATTCTAATAGATTATAAATTCCTTAAGGGAAATAAGTATCATGCCTTAAAGCTGTATTTTGTAGAGAGCAACTACACTGTCACCTTGCATGCAATCGATCTTTAATAAATTTAATTAAAATATTGCTAATATCTGTTCTTGATGGTCTCAGAGAATAAATATTTGTATAAATTTTGGAGAAATATCATATAGAAAAGGAAAACAAATTATAAAGATGCAGATTTAAACAAGGACTATAAGATGGGGAAGAGAATAGAATGATTAAAGAGAATTTCATATGCTGAGATAAAATCTAGCATGTCCAAAGCTATATGGAAATGTCATGAGGAAGTATTTGCCTGTTCTCCTATAAAAGTATTCAGTTTGGATAAGCTTTTGAAAGAAATGCCTAGAGAAGACTTCAATATTTAATTTGTGACCAACCAACTTTACCTTTTTAAACTCCTGGAGCTTGATTATAAATAAATGTAATAATATATGTAATAAATTTAATAATATATAATTCACATATGTATTATACTCTGTTGTAAGTATATGAATATACAGTATAAGAATGAAATGCATCTATATGTATGTATGTACAATATAGCCAACTATATTGTCATTTTCTTTATGAATTATATTACCATTTTAACAGTTTTAAAGCCAGAAGCTTGTGAAAACACAAAAAAAATCACTGATGTTCATTTTCAAATTCCAAGAAACAGCCTCTAATCATTTACTATCATCTTATTTTACAGTCTAACATGCATGGTCATCTGATTTTCATGTCTCAATAAAATTTCAAATGTTGATCATAGTAAAGGATAGTAGGAACTGGTTCATATAGTAATAATGTTTCATCTCATTAGAAAAATGAAGTAGTCATAATTAAAAAAGAATCAAAGTGTCATAATGATTTAATGGCATCAGATGAAATAGAAAAAATAGGGTCAAAGCTGAAAGAACTATGGTTTTCTCTTGAATATAAAAATGTTTAGCATTAAGGTTTCTGAAAATGGCCAACTTTACCTCAATTAGTTTCCTCTTAGTAGGTATTTTGAAGCACAAAATGAAAAAACAGAAAATGACTTAATTTCATTTTTTCTTTATGGCCTAGTAAAAATCTATTATATCTACTACAGTGAGTCCTGCTTTTATCTATAAGTATAATGCACTAATTAAAATAATAATGTAATAGTAATAGTCGTAATAATAATAGTAATATAATAATAATAAAAAGGAAGATCAATAGTAGAGCAAGCACATCAGGAAACTAGGGAATGTGGTTTATCAAATTTTGTTAAGTTTATACAAACATAGCATGATGCATCTCACTATTATGTGTAATTGTAATAATCAAAACATAAAAATAAAAAAAAGAAAAGACATGTAAGGAAGACACTGTCTGACATATCCAAGGATCTGAGGAGTTATAAAGGGTGACCAGTAAGTTCTTATAATATTTATTTTCATCAACAAAAAGTCAATTATACAGTGTATACTATTTTAGAAGGCATATAAGTAAATCAAATACTTAAAGAAGCTGCTTTAAAATCTTAGTTTTCCCTTTCAAATGTTGAGGCTCCTTAATTATTGCTTGTACAGATCACCAGAGTTTTTGATGCCTTCACACGCATAATATTTGTGTATTTTATAATTTTCATTTAGAAGTTGAAAGAGGAAGAATACATTCTATTTCTTACACAATCAAATCTGTTTATCTCTTTGTTACACATATACATGATATAAAATTGACAATGGAAGTACTGGAAAAATTGGTACTTAAAAGAGCTTTCAAAAATCATTATAGCAAAAGAAATCTTTTGAAGGTTCAATTGATAGATACTGAGTTTTCAGAGGGGAATAGTGAAAGAGAAATGTGATTAAGGGTGGGAGGAAAAGGTGGAGGCAGGGGGTTAGCAAGGATGGTGGAATGTGATGGACATCATTATCTAAAGTACACGTATGAAGACATGAATTGGGTGTCAACATACTTTATATACAACCAGAGATATGAAAAATTGTGCTGTATATGTGTAATAAGAATTGTAATGCATTACCCTGTCATTTATTTTTTTAAAAATCAATTAAATAGAGTTAAAAATATGGGACTCAATAATATAACAGAGTAATAAGGAATTTGAATTTGGTAGTAAGCCATATTGTGAACTATGAATCAGGTCAAAAAGTTTATAAAATGGAATTAACCTAACAACAATGTTGTCAACCCTTTAAAGAGAAAAATAATCATGAAAGTAATTTTCAGGAATAATAAACTGGTAATATTGCCCCAACCCTTGCAAATGGAGGCATCATGGAGGAGGAGTTGGCATGGTTTCATAATTTATTACAGAGAGATGGAGACTAGGACTGGGAATTGAGGGATGGGACATAGCTTTTTCTTTTTCTTTTCCTTTTCCCACTTAACTACAATTTCCCCAGCCTCTGAATAAGATGTCATGTTATTTTAAATATTCTCATTAATATACTTGATTTTCTAGAGTTCCCAAGTATATTAGTAGACAAAATAATCTTTGTTTTTAAGTTCTAATGGAAAATAACATTGAATACATTGGGTATGATTAATATACCAGATTAGAAGGGGCCTATTGAAAGGGAGTAATGAAATACATTCTGTACCTTAGTTTGAATTCCACAAACTCCTTAAAGCTGATTCTGGTTTCCAGTTCCTTTTGGCCTCATTGATATACTACTTTTACTATTATTTTCTTAATGTAGTTCTTCAACGAAGATTTTTAAATCAGAGCACTTGTGTGCAGATCTGTAGGTGTTCCATTTGGGCAAATTAGTTCCTTGATGAAATGGAATCCTTCTTAGTTGTGAAGGAAAAATAATTTATGTGGATATATTTTGTAATTATCACCCAATATAGTTGTTTTTATTTCTAATGATGGCAGCAAAACCTCAGATTATTATTTTTAATAATCATGAACAAATTAGTTTTTATTAGGTCAATAGAAATTAATAATATTTTAAATAAATCATGGACAAAAATCATATTTCTCAGAATTAAGATTTGGAAAATTATCAATTTATGCTATTTTCTTAAACTTCAATGTGATGTCATAAGTATTCAACATATGGGTAAGGATTTTATTTGAAAATTATTTTTAAGATGTTATCTTTGTGTTCCTTGTAACTTTCTATGAAAATTTATTGCACTTTCTCTCTCCATGTTATTTGTGTGGTGAGGGGTAAGTACTTGGGAATTGAATACATGGTGCTTTACCCCTAAGCTTTATCCCCAGACTTATTTTATTTTTTGTTTGAGACAGGGTTTCTTTACATGGATGAGGCTCGCCTTGAATTTGCTATCCTCTTGCCTCAGCTGCCTGAGTTGCTGGGATTACAGGCATGTGTTACTGTATCCAGCATTCCATGCCATTTTCATGAATATAGTTTATATTTCTGGTCAAGAAGTTGGAATTTAAATGCCTTCAACAGCATCATTTGTCTAACACATTTTAGTGTGTCATACATTTAGATTACAAATAGATCTGTGCATATAATATGAATAATTTTTATAATGTTATAAAATATAAAAGTTTCTAAAACTGAAGTTCATTTTGTTTACAGTTGTATAAAAATGATTATTATGAATAAAATAATTATATCCAATGCAAAAATATCTACATTAAATATTTAACATGTTTCAAATTATATTTGAAGAATAAACACATGGTAAAATATAAACAATTTTATTTAAATCTTCAAATAGAAAAAAGTATTTTCATATTGGGAATGGAAGGGTGAGTGTTTTTAATACCAAAGCATATTAGTCTTATTTGACTTAGTTTTTAATCTTGCTCAATTTATGAAGGCATACCATATCATTTTCATTCCTACTTAACAATTATATTCAAAGTCTGGATTTTATTGGCATTTTAATGAAGTCTGTATATGGCATTGTATTATACATGTAATGCACATGCACGCATACACATACCCAAGTTTATAGACTGCCCTTGTCTGGCTGACTTTTACTGAATATATTTTAGTTGGTTGCTTAATGTAGTCTGTTTTCACACCCAAAGTATAGGTTTGTGGAGGTATTATTAATTAATTATATGATACTGGAATATCTGTGTGTTTATTTACATATATATACATATATATAATCATCTATTTTTAGATATTTATATGCATGCATTTAGTAGATAGAAAAAATTATAATGAATTATGTACTTTTAAATGAGTTATATTTATTAATCACTGGTACAATGTAATATAAACATATGGTTGGTAAACCAATTAAGATTTGGTTAAATGTGAGATATATGGTTAATATATTTCATAAATGGTTAGTATATAAAATGACATCAGAATTACAATCAAATATTAATTCTTATCTGATTACAAAATATGGTGAAATTTCTAAAGAATGATTTGATTTATTCTTCTGTAATATAGTCATTTAATGTGGTATTTTGTATATATATTAAATTTAATTATTTTACCTTCAATTTAGCAAAATTATCTTTGTATATTTAAGTGTTTAGGGGAAGGTAATAAACTATAATAGTATAAAATATGGGCTCTAAGATGATGCTGTTTTATTTCATATCTGAACACAGCACTTATTTGTTATAATTAAAAACATAGTACTTAACTCCTCAATGCTTTAATTTTCTCTCCTGTTATTATGAGAGTGAAAATATGCAAACATTGTGTGATTGATTGATTGATTGATTTTCCAGAAAGTGAACTATATCTTGTAAGCCTTCAGCTTACCCATGATTATTAAGTAGAATGAACTTTCCTTCAGAGTATGGTAATATTGAAACACAGGACATCTAATAGATTTTCCTATTTCAACCTAAACAATATTAATTGGGCCCCTGTTATGTTCAAGGAATTATCCTAGATTAGGGACATAAAAATGAGTAAGACAGGGTTTCCACTCTCAGTTTCTTACAATTTAGTGTTCTCCTTGAAAGTAGTGTCCATATATTTTGATGATCTGCAATATTTGATGTAGTAAACAACATGGTCATGATAACACTTAATAAAAAGCACAGTGCTATTTGATAATATTTATCATAATTTTTTTCCTCCTAAGGAGTTCAATGAGTATTTCTCAGTGCCAATTTTACTATCCACTTATCAATTTTGAACACTGAGAGAAATTAAGGTAAAAACAGTGAATGATAATATACATTCAAGGTCTTTGATTAAGTCCTGTTTGGAACTGCAGTACAAGCAAGCATGAATTAGAATCAACATTATCAAGTTCTATTCTTCTTTCAAGTATGCAATGTTGGATACCCTTGCTTGCTTAAATTTACATTTGTTCATTTTATGCCTCAAACTGAGAAGTTTGTGTCATGAAAGGAACAGATTCTCACAGCAATTCTGAAAGATATGTGTACAGGTGTGTGTGAGTATGACAACTATTTATAGTAGTAGGTATTAAACATTACAATCACAGTATCTGAGTACAAATACTTTTATTCAGAGTTAATATTTATTAAGTTGATGAATATTCTGGGCTTTGGTATATCTTCAACAGCAAAGAATTAAAGTAAACGTGGATTTTAGAATAATTATTCGGCATTTTAAAAAGGTTACTTTAGAAATTGAAGATATGTATAATTTTTTTTAAATGTAGCATTCAAAGAGTGAATGTGATATTTTTTACTGCTTGAATCCACTTAAAAGTTTGAGGAAAAACGCTTCATTTAGACATAGAGAGCAGCCTTCTACCACTTAAAATAAAACAAAAAAAAATGGAAAAAGGGAATGAAGATTTTTTCCATGTAGAAAGCACAGGCTGCATTGTAGGGAATATGTTCAGCCAATATCTCTAAACACAAAGAAATTAATGTTGACTTATTTGATTTGAAGGAATTAGTACCATTATTGATGAAAATCACCTTTGGAAATAAAGAAAAAAGTGTATTTATAGAAATATGTGGTGGTTAGCATCCTTTGGATAAAATACATTTCGTGCTATTTAAAAAAAGATAAAGGCAAATCTTTAATGCAACGATATTGCCATTTCATTTCTGGCTTTTTCTTTGATATTGACATGAATATATGAATACATTTGATATTAGCAGGATAAAAGAAGGGTTATAATAAAACTGGGTTTATTTTTGCTAGAATGACAAATGGTTTTATACATTAATGAAAATTCATTGCTGCTGTTAATTTTTGTATACTTGGTCTATTTAATGTATTTGCATTTCCATTATGAATAATTGAAATATTGTTTTAATACTGGAAAAACCTATAATGTAGACACATTGGATTGTTCCATAAAGCTCATTTGTATTCATTGTGGACTCTTGAATATAGAATGTAGCAAGCAGTTATGTGAAATTGATGGTGTTTACTTATTATGAATAATACAATGAAAACCCAAATTTATTCAATTAAACATTTATGTGCTAAATTTCAGCTATATTCTAAAAAATCTTATAATAATTTATGTTACAACCATTTGAATAATAAGATACCCAGTCATATGTTAATAGATTTCCCTGAGAGAAGAAATGGGATTGAAGCTTATTCTGCCTGGCTTGCAACTGAGCTAACATGTGGATGACCATACTGGTATGTTTTATTCCATTTGGGTTAGCATCACTTCTTTAGAGTAGTAGATATTTTTGAACATACAAAAACAGTAGAAGATATGCATTTATTTATGATTTTATCTGCTAGTTTGACTCTTCATTCTTCCACCTTGTTCCAGAAAGAATTTCATGTCTCATAAAAATATATACAGCTAATGACATGTAGAGAAGACAATTGGGACAGGTATTGAGAAGACAAACTGCAGCCCAAAACAAGTGTTTCTGGAGGTAGACCATAATTTTTGGTCTAAGTTTTATTGTACTCATCACAAAATAGTGTGATAATAAAATTATTCCAACTATGTGAATTAAAGCTTTATTTTATACATAAAGTAACAGAGCTAAAATCACCCTTTGTAGAAAAAAATTATTTTAATACCTGAAAATTTGAAGGTTCATCTTTAACCTATAGCTTAAAGATCATATATGTATTTTAAATTTATGTAACACTGCTTTTTGTTGACTGAATGTTCCCACACATCTGAAGATTAATTAAACCAGTATTTTAAAGCATTGACATTTTAAGATCTGAAAGTGCATCATGAACCATCAAGGAGAGATTGAATTATGTCAAAGTTTTAATATTATCTTTAATAACTTCTAAAAATGTAGCCACTTTCATATAATGCATAAAACTGTGCTAACTCAAATCTATTATTGTGAATTTGAAATCCTCAATCATTGATAGTAATTGCTCATAAGCAGAAAAAATGTAATGGACTTACTCTGAAAGTTGAATTTCATTGTTCTTTAATTAAAATCCCCCTAAATGTCAACACTTACAAAGTTATTTAGGGCAATAGATAAATAAAGTTTCTTTGCTATCATAAGATATATGAATACTAGCATGGGGGCAAAAAAATGAGTTTGAATTTGGTTCTGCTCCATTTTTTAATTGCAATTTTATTCATCATTTTACTGCTTCAGAAAAAAAAGACAGACTTGTATAATTTGTATGGGTTTTCTGTCTCTGAGATTTTGTAAATCCATTTGTGATTGAATGGTTCCAACTTTAGTTGAGGTCAACATGTCATGCTTGACTTATGTAAACATGTACAATCTTCATTGTCATCTTTCCCACAATATTAATAGAAAACATATTCAAAGAAAATGGAAAAGATTATGAATAAACCAAGTGATTCTAGGAAACCGAAAAATGCCTATGTGTAACAAAGTTGGAAGTGATGAAGAATGCTGGAAGAAATGCAATAAAATCATAAGCGTGTCCATTCTCCTTCCTCATTTACCCTACATTCACATATTATGCTGATTTGTTTATCTTTGAATAGCCTCATTTTTATGAAACTGAACTGTATCATATATTGTACATAAACTCTGGTGAAAATATTACTTTGTTAAACATTAACACATTAATAATGTAAAATATATAATTTAAATTTAAGTGATCTATTTTACACAGAAATCTGAGGTGGTTTGCCATACATTTGTTAGTGTTTTGTGTGTTGATTTAGAAGAACTGATTGAGTCTTTTGGATGAGTAGAAAGGCACGATTGTTTCTGTAATTCAGATGATAAACACAAGCTGGCCATGGTGTTGCATGACTGTAATCCCACTGACTCAAGAGACTGAGACAGGAGGATTGCAAGTTTGAGGCCTACCTCAACGACTTAGCCAGAACCTATCTTAATATTAAAAATTTACAAAAGGGCTGGGAATGTAGCTCAGTGGTGGTAAGTGTCCCTGGTTTTATTCCCCACTACCCCCTCTCCTAAATAAATTAATTTTTAATTTCTTTTTAAATGTTTTATTTATAATAATATATGTATTTGTGTTAAGCATATAGTAAGCTTTTGCATATATTTTATTTATTTCTATTCCTCCTACTGGTTTCAATACTCATTCATATTTCTTTTCTAAAAAAATTATCCTTAATTCATTTGATTCTACTGTTTTAGTAAAACACTGATTTTAGTAAATTTGTCTAAGTTTAGTAAATTTTAGTAAATTTAGTGATTTTAGTAAGTCACTAATTTTATTTCCAATCACTAATTGTATAATGTGAATTTGTATTTTTAATATAAAAACATTTTAAGTAAAAGTAATTGCATATATATAACATGAACAACACAATGTTGTTAAATAGAGGTGATTATCATATACATCAACTCACACAATGATCATGTTTTTTGGTGGGAAAACTTGAAATATATTCTTTTAGCAATATTTAAGAATGAAGTGCAAAATAGACATCTCAAACATATTCTTCCATTCTAACTGAAATTATCCTTTCACCAATAACTTCCCAACCCCTACCAATTCTAGCCAATATAAACACTATTCTCCTCTCTGCTTCTATGAGTTTAACTTTTGCAGAAGGTGAACTTGTATAGCAACTGTATTAGTCAGCTTTTTGTCACTGTGGTGAAATACCCTACAAGAACAACTTAGAGGAAGCAAACTTTATTTTGACTCATGGTTTCAGAGAGTCAGTCCTTGGCTGGCTGACTCCATTGCTCTGGGCCCAAGATGATGCATAACATCATAGTAGAAGGGGATGATGGAGCCCATGATGCCTGGGAAGCAGAAAGAGCAAGCAAGGCACCGAGGTGAAAGTATGAATCCTTAAAAACATACCCCTGGTGATCTATTTTCTTCAACCATGCCCAACTGGCTACAGTTCACCACACAGTGTGTGCAAATTATTAATCCATCAAATGGATTAATCTACTGAATAGTTTGCAGCTTTCATAATTTACTAATTTCAGCTCTAAACATTACTGCATCATTAACACAGGAACTTATGGGGAATATCTCATATTGTAACCATTACAGCATCTGTACCTATGCTGTGCATATCTGATTATACAAGTGTCTTTTCATTTCTTATGGATGTGATTAGAAGTCTGTGTATGTACAAATTCTTAGGTTATCTTTCCTTAAGAATTTCTATAGACACACTTGCAAATAAATTTGGAGACAAGTAAGCTAAGAAGCATCTGTACTATGCATATTAATAATAATAAACAGGAATTAATGAAGAGTTAGAGGCTAACAATAATTACTATGATTATGAGGAAGTTAGTAAAAGTGGTTTTAAAAAGTTTATCTAGCAGTTAGATGGGAATATAAATATTTGCTCTCATCTTTTTTGCAGATTAAAAAAATCTGTTAGTAAATATTTTTTGCTCTGGTTAAGCTAATTTATATTTTTCTCTTTTTTGTGTATAGAGATACATAATGATCAGCTTATTTTAACTATAATAGAATGCAGTATGATTTTTGAAATGGAAAAGTAAGAATTAAGTAAAAAATATATATAATCTTTAAATAATGTTTAAACTATACAGGAGGATGTGTGTATGGTATATGCAGATACTACACCATTATACATAAGGTGTTTATTTATATGAGCACCTACAAATGTTACATGAAGGGAAAACGGACTGGAACCAATCTCCCATGTCTATCAATGCACTATTGTACAACTATTTGCACATTTTTCTCTTCCAATGCATTTATATATACTATCAATAATTATGTGGAAATTAATGTGTATACAAGAAGATGAGATTGAAATTAATGAATATAGAACTTGTAGTATGTTCTTTCATGCTGTGAGAGATCACTCAGTATCACCTCTAAGAATGTGCCCATTCGCCTTTAGAGATCATTGTCCTGGATAACAGAAGATACTTAAATATTCATGTTTAAGTCTTGTTACTTCCTTGGAAAGTAACAATGTCTTTAATTCTAGTATTGATTTCAGTGACAGTTATTTATCATTCCAGGACCTCTATAATTCTTAGGTGGTTTTGTTTTTCCATGTGCCACATTCTTCATCTTCTCTTTTATTTCTGCCTTTTTAAAGAAAATGTGATAAAACACAATTATTTTGTCTTATTTCTGAAATATTAACTTTTTCTTCTGTGTTTATATACCTTAATCAAACTATTCTTACACATCAATGATTCAGAAACTCCAGTTTTAAATTGTACAAAATAGTTGTAGGAGTTGATATCTTTTATAAATTAAATTTTTTAATTTAATTTTTTATTGGTTGTTTACAACATTACAAAGCTATTGACATATTATAAATTAAAATTTCAAAAAATAGGGATTTTAAGAACTCAACCATTTTTCACCTCACTCCACATACTCTACCCCACCTTTCTGAAAAAACTTATTCCTTTCATAATTTATATTTTTGTGTGTAAAGTTCTACACAGTTTTCTATTGTGTCCTTATGCTTATAAAGTATATATGAATATTTATTTCTATAAATCCTACTTTACATATTTTTGAGTATTATTATGATTATATCTAGCAAACTTTTTCATTACTGTATGTTAAGGTATTAACATACTTTACTATATACCTAAATTAAATAGCATGTAAATATTACTTTTAGTTTTATAAATATGTTACAGGTTAAAAAAATCATTAGAATGGTGTAAAGTAAGAAAAAGTCATTCAAACCTTCTACCTCCATGTGCCATACTATTTTTCTTTCTAATAAAAAGCATATTTGATACTTGCCTGTGTTTTCTTTCTCTCCCCCTCCCTCCCTCCCCCTACCCCCCTTCCTCCCTCCCCCTATCCCCCTCCCTCACCGCTCCCTTCCTCCCTCCTGCATCCCCCTTCCTCCCTCCCCCATCCCCCTTCCTCCCTCCCTCCCCCAAACCCCCTTCCTCCCTCCCATCCCTACCTCCCCCTCACTCCTCCCTCCCCATCCTTCCCCATCCCCCTCCCTCCCTCCTCCCTCCCCCCATCCTTCCCCATCCCCCTCCCTCCCTCCCTTTCTTCCTTCCCCCCTTCCTCCCTTCCTCCCTTCTTCCCTTCCTCCCTTTATCCCTTCCTTCCAATACCAGGGACTATACCCAGGGGCACTTAAACAAATGAGTAATATCCTCAGCCACTCCCTACTTTTTTTTTTTTTATTTTGAGATAGGGTCTCACTAGGTTGCTTAGGGTCTCACAAAATTGCTGAGACTTCCTTTGAACCTGTGATCCTTCTGCCTCAGCCTCCCAAGCCACTAGGATTATATACTTGTACCACCATGCCTGGCTTGTCTCTATTCTTACATATATTCTCAAGGTGTATGTAGACATAATTAATTTTTTATTTGCATAGTGCTACATTCTGAATCTTACTTTTTTCTCTATAAAACTTGTAGATTTGTATTTGCATATAAATTTCCTCATTTTTCTTTATTTTCTGCATAATGTTCCATAAATTAATATATTTTACACTCAGTAGCCATATTAACCATTCATTCCCTCATTGTTGGATGATTTATGTATATATTTTGTTAACAAAGCTATGGTGAATATTCAGTTATGCACGTTTCTGCATATAGGTGGGAATTTGGCTGTGGCATAAATTTTGAGTAACCATGTTCCTTGGGCAAAATTTATGTATATTTTGTTTCTAGATATTTCCAAACTGCTGTCCCATGATGATACACTTTTTTTGTAGAATAATTTTTTTTATATTGAAGTGTGAATTTTAGTTTTTCCTTTTTACTTCTGGATTTCCCCCACGTTTTTTAGTTTCTCAAATAGTTCCCCTTTTGTGTACCATGGGTCTTCTTTCACATTCTATTTAGATGGTCAAGTAGTATTGAACTAAATTCCACAACTGTGGCTTTTCTCTAAGATTTAGAATGAGTGTGCAATGTTATGGTTTTGTAGTATATTTTTATTGTACCTGTGATCCTTCTCTCTTTTACTGTTTCTAGAATATATACCTTAGCTTGATGCTGACCAAGGAACAGATAGTTTGTCCTGTTCGTGGCTAGGTATATTTTCCACTTGTGTAGAATAGTATGTAGATGTTAAGGAAAACACACACATTTAAATCTTAGGCTTATCTTTTCACACTAGCTCAGAATTCAAAGCCCATTAAAAATGGGCTATTATGAAGACAAAGAACAATAAATGTTGGCAAGGATGTGGGGGGAAAGGTACAATCATACACTGCTGGTAGGACTGAAAATTGGTGCAGCCAATATGAAAATCAGTATGGAGATTCCTTGGAAAACTGGGAATGGAACCACCATTTGACCCAGCTATCCCACTCCTTGGTCTATATCCAAAGGACTTAAAAACAGCATACTACAGGACACAGCCACATCAATGTTTATAGCAGCACAATTCACAATAGCTAAACTGTGGAGCCAACCTAGATGCCCTTCAGTGGATGAATGGATAAAAATAAAATGTGGCATATATACACAATGGATTATTACTCGGCAATAAAAGAGAATAAAATCATGGCATTTACAGTTAAATGGATGGTACTGGAGAAGATAATGCTAGGTGAAGTTAGCTAATCCCCCAAAAAACAAATGCTGAATGTTTTCTCTGATATGAGACTGACTCATAGTGGGGTAGGGAGGGGGAGCAGGGGAGGAATAGATAAATTATAGATAGGGAAGAGGGGTGGGAGGAGAAGGGGGAGGCAGGGAATTAGCAAGGATGGTGGAATATGATGGATATCATTATCCAAAGTACATGTATGAAGACATGAATTAGGTGTCAACCTACTTTATATACAAACAGAAAAATTGTGATCTATGTGTGTAATAAGAATTGTAATGCATTCTGCTGTCATGTATTTAAAAAAATAAAATCAATTAAATAAAAAAAATGGGCCAATGGGGTGATGAATAGCAATTTCTTTTTCATCCATAGTTTGAAATCTCTTACTTCCCATAACTGAGGTGGAGAAGAATATTAAAAATTTCCTTTGATAACATCCCATGTAATAGCTTTAATCTGAATTTTTAATATAATTGTAATGTATGTGTCAGTGTATTTTTATGGTACTTAATAATCTAACGCCTTCATTTGAAGATATAGATTTCAGGCAAGCATTTGGATCATTCATTTCAGAACATTGTGAGTTTTGGGAAGGAAAGTGAACCTTTTTCACAGAAGCCAGGAAATAACTCTGAAGGTCTAAAAAAATGCCTTTTTGCATAAGGTAATTTACTTAATTGAACAAAGTTTTTTCCCTCTCAATTTCAGATCTGCCTTTTACCTAGTAAGGGAAATAATCCTTAGAAATTAATTTAGAGTCTCTATGGACAGCTTCTAAACTTCACAACTCATTGAACTGGCATAACGCTAGAGAGGCTTGCACTTGATTTCATTTTAAATCCTTTAGTTCTTTGCCTATAGGATTGACATTGATTTTAGTGTTACTTTCATACGGGCTCAGGTAGCAATATCAATCAGAGATGTGAGTACTAATGTAATAAAAATAGTAAAGCAATCTGTCTGTTCTTTGTGACTGTGTCCTTGTGAGATTTCATTTTCCTTTTTAACATGTGGTTATTTACTAAAGCCATCTATCATAAACAGTAGTGTTACGAAATCATTGTTGATGATGAATTATATAAAAGTAACCTTTTCTCATAACAATTCATTCATTGATTTGATAAACATTTATTTTGTGCATTATATACTTGGAACCCCATGTTAGACATAGACTAAAAAAATCCTGCATAACCCTGTAATTCATTGAAATAGGGTGGGTGGAGAAGCGTATAACAGCACAGATATTAAATAAATATTAATATAATTAAATTGCTGTTTTTCTCAAACTCTTATGTCCCAATTTACAGCAAAACCAGCTAGTTTATAATTAGGCTTCTAATGAAACTTGCAACATTTTTAAAATCATAAACCAAATTCTTAGCATTTACAATTGCCAAATTGTGTTTCTCTACTTTTCTGGAAAAAGAAATGATTATACTTTGTTTTTTTATTCATTAGTCACTTATGAATAGAGGTTACTACTGTTGCTCTTATTCTCATTTCAATTAGCTGACAGAACAGGAATTATAAAAAAGATTGCCTTGAGGTGCTCAGATGTCGTCTATAACTGGGAAGAGGGATGACTGAAAGAATGCCAAACTTTGGTGCTGGAAGGCAGAATGCTGTTATTTCTTGAACAATTCATATGCATGCTAATAGTCAATGCTTTGCCTTCCTTATGTGACTTCAAAATGTCAATCCACCAGCTCTCCCCCTCCCACCTTGTAGGTTGCTCTTGGTAAGTGTATATATTGCAGGTGCTATTTTAAGCAATTTATATAAATATCATAGTGCAATTTATCAATTAAGGAAAACTGAAAGTTATTTTGATACAACTACATATGCTGAATGCCAATATACTCTTTTATCAAATATTTGGTTCAATTATTATTGCCTAAATTTACTTTTAAATATATGGATACATAATTTCATGTATTTATGGAATGCAGTGTTATATCTTGATATACAATGTGTAATAATCAAATTGGGGTGGTTAGCATATCTATCATCTCAAATGTTCATAATTTCTTAGTGATAGCTAAAAGAGAGGTGTTTGAATGTTTCTGTTTTGAAATATTCAATAAATTACCATTAAGTTCACTCACTCCGCTTTGCTGTAGTACTCTAGAAATTATTTCTCCTATCTAATTTAATCTGGTATCAGCTTGCCAACTTCTCTGTATCCTTCACTGCCCACTATACTTTCCAGCCTCTGGTAACCAATTTTCCATTCTCTAGGAGATCAACTTTCTTGGCCTCCATGAATGAATGAGACCATGAAGTAATTGTCTTTGTGGTTCTCGCCTGGCAAAATTTTAAATATCTACACCAAACTTTTACTAGAACAGATTTATCTTGATTGCAGATTCCACCCTTGACTTGTAAGTTATTTGTTGTAATATAGGATAAAAACCTGTGGAGAGGAGGATTGGGCCGAAGCAATGATGAAACAGTAGTCTCTCTTGTCCAGTTCTATGGCCACTTGAATAGTTTTTACTTATGTCAGTCAAAATATAGTTTGATAGGTTTTATATGTCTACAACTTCACTAATTTCTTCCAGATTTTCCAGTTTATTGGAATATAAATAAGGATGCTAATAGTCCTTAATGATCATCTGGATTTCAAAATTGCCTGTTGTACTATCCCCATATCCTTTTGTCTGTGATCTTATTAATTTGGGTCTTCTATTTCCTTTGGACAATTTGAGTATGGTTTTATCTATCTAGTTTATCTTTTCAAAGAACCAACTCTATTTCATTGATCCTGTGTATTTTTTTTTACTTTGTATTATAATTCTACATAATAGTGAGATTCATTGTACCATATTTGAACATGCACAAAACATAATTTGATTAATATCATTCCCCAGTATCCTCCTTTTCTCTTCTTTTCCTGTCTCCCCCTGATATCTACCTGTCCTATTTTACTTATCTTCCTTCTATTATTATTATTTGAATTAGTATGTGTGTGTATGTGTGCGTGTTTGTGTGTGTGTGTGTAAATTGGGATCCACTGTGGTTTATTCATGCATGAACATAGCATATTTTGGCAGATTTCATTCCCCACTACTTCTGTATACTCTCCCCTCCTGCCTCCCTCTCTATCCCCTCCCTCTACTGTATTGGTCTCCCTTCTATTTAAGAGAGTTGCTTTTTTGATATTTTTCTTTTTTTGTCTTTCACACTTCCATATATGAGAGAAGACAACCAACCTTTGATTTCTGAGTTTGGATTGTTTCACTTAGTATGAAGTTCTCCTAATTTCATTCTTCTTTATGATTTAATAAAACTCCATTGTGTGTATATATACCATGGTTTCTTTATCAGTTAATCTGTTGACAGGCACCACAACTTGACTGTTGTTAATTGTGCTGCTATAAACATCGGTATGCATGTATAACTATAGTATGCTGATTTTATTTCTTCTGGGTGAACAACAAAGAGTAGGATAGCTGGGTCATATGGTCACTCTATTCCTGGTCTTTTACGGAATCTCCATATAGCTTTCCAAGTGGTTGTACCAATTTGCAGTCCTACTAGCAATGGTTTGAATGTATATTTTCTCCCACCTCCTCACCAGCAATTATTACCATTTGTATTATTGATGATTGCCATTCTGACTGGAGTGAGATAAAATCTCACTGTAGTTGATTTGCATTTACCTGATTGCTAAGGATATTAGCCAGTTTTCATGCATTAGTTGTCCATTTGTATTTCTAACTTAGAGAAATATCTGTTGAATCTTTGGCTTATTTCTTGACTGGGTTACTTGGTTTTGGTGTTGAGTTTTTTGGCTTTTGTTTTGTTTTGGTTCTTTGTATATTTTGGACATTAATCCCCTGTTGGAAGAGTAGGTGGCAGAAATTATCTCCCATTCTGTATGCTCTCTTTTCCCATTCTTAATTGTCTCCTTTGCGGTGCAGAAACTTTTTAATTTGATGCCATTTTACTTATTGTCTGTTTTTTTTTCTTGAGCTATAGGAGTTTTATTAAGAAAATCAGTGCTTTTTCAATATGTTTGATTGTTGACCCTATGTTTTTCTCTAGCAGTTGCAATATTTCTGATCGAATTCCTAGGTCTTTGATCAACTTTGAATTGATTTTTGTGATTCTGTTTATTTTTTTTAAATTCTGTTTCATTAATCTCAGTTTTGATCTTTATTCTTTCTTTATACTAATTTTAAGATTGGTTTATTTTCACTTTTTAAAGTCTTTAAGAGGCATAGTTTGGTTATTTATTTGCAATCTCTCTGCCTTTTTATGTATGTACCTAGTGTTAAAAACTTTCCTCTAAGTAATGTCTTCATTGTATACCAGAGATGTCTTGCATTTTCATTTGATTCTAAGAATTTTTTAAAATTCCAAACTGATTTCTTCAATGACTTGATCATCACTCAAAAATGAATTTTCCAATCATCATCTATTTGCACAATTTCTGTAGTTTTCCAATTTGTTCCATTATCTGAAAATATGCAAGACATTATTTGAAAACTTTTGGAATTTGCTTAGACCTGCTTTATGTCCTAATATGTGGTTAATATTGGAGAAATTTCCATGAATAACTGAAAATAAAGGGTATTAGCTGCTACTAGATGGAATATTCCAAAGTTGTCTGTTAAGTCCATTTGATCTATAGTACAAATTAAATATGTTGCATCTGTTGATCGCTCTATTGGTGTGAGTGGTGTATTGAAATCCCCCACTATTATTGTATTGGGTGCTGTCTATCACTTTGTGTCAAATAATGTTTGTTTCATTAAATTGGGTTCTCTGACATTTGGAGTAAAAATAGATACTATCATTATATTTTCTTGTTGGATTTTTCCTTTTACCACTATGCACTGACCTTCTTTGTCTCTTATGACTGGTTTGGGCTTGATGTTTGCTTTGCAAGTGATAAGTATATCCATTCCTTCTTGTTTTCAGAGTCCATTTGCAGGAATTTCATTTTCCATTATTTGTCTTTTAGTCTGTTAAGTATATGCCTGTCAGGTGTGTTTCTTGGAGGCAGCATACTGGTAGGGCTTGTTGTTTAATGAAGTAAGCTAGTCTGTCTTTCAATTGGAGGGTTAAGAGCATTTTTATTTATTATTGTTACAAAAGGTATGTATTCTCGTCATTTTGTTTTAATTCTAATGTTTGAATCACTGCTAATTCTTATTTCCTCATCTATTCTTCTAATGAACTTTATTATTTCCCACATTTTCTTGGTTATTTTTACCTTCCTCTTTTGCCTGTAGGATTCCCTTAAGTATCTTCTGCAATGCTGTGCTTGTTAGTCATGAATTCCTTAAGCTTATTCTTATCTGGGAAGTTTTTAAAATTCAACTATGAAAGAGATCACTCATCAGACATGTGTATACCCATGGAGTATTTTGTGTGGGGTTGCAGCTTCCTACCTACCCCATTGCATCCATGCTGTATGTGGTGGTGGGAGTGGGTTGCAGTATCCATGAGACATGCCAACTTTCATTTGTGTGAACCTGTATAGTTTTTGGTGCAGAATGGAAGAGTTGTCCTACCAAAGTAAGCCATTTAAAAGAACTAGCTTTTAACTTGTAATAAATACCTTGTTGTCTATTTATCCCTAATATTATATACCTTCCAAGAGCCTCTATCTTGAATTTTCATCTTTTTATGTTCACTCTTTGATGAATCATCAGTTACCATGAATTTTGTTATTATGAGCAATTTACTTCTAGATACCTGAATCAAGCCATTCCTGAGTTCCACATCTCAATTTTCACTTCATTATTAACATCACCAGTTGTCTGACTCTATATATAATTGAGAAAATCACATTGTTGGACTGTACAGCTTCAGTCTAATAAACAAGAGACCCACAATAATGTGCATGAAAGAGGAGAAATCCTCTAACTAAAAAAAACTATTTCTATAATCCCTGAGGGTAGTAAATATCATCTTTACTTACAACTTAATATTTAAACAGACAAAAAATATTGATGAAACTTACAGAGATGTTGTGCCTGGAGCAAAGTTTCCTGCACCTTTGGTCCCTGTGGTGGGTCTGCCCTCAGTTACTGTAAGTGGCTTCTTGCATTCTTTTCTCAGATATTGCTAAGGGCAGTGAAGCCAGATGGCATTCTATCTGCCTATGGAGAAAAAAAATAGAATTTATTCTTTACTATAGTTATCTAAAATGCAATTTGGAATGTCTCTTAGGCCAAGATTGCCTTTATACTGTCTATATATTTTTACAAGCCCTAGACTTTTGTAGAATCTGATTATTTTGGATATACTTATAATACTAATAATACTTAGTCAAAAGCCTTTAATCACAGAAGCTATTATTAAATATTACTATATAGAAGTATTTTCTAACTAATGAAGTATAATTTATTGTTATTTTTGGTGGTAAAAAATACAAAGTGACATCAAATATGAAGGGTTTCTGGAATTCATAAGTGAAAATCTTGTGTTAGTTCATATCCACTAATCATCATTTGGAAGTGCCCATTTTGCCATTACCTACTGTGTGATTTTAAGTAGGCAAACACCCTGAACCTTTCTTCCAAGTGCAAAATGGGATGATAAGATTTAACTTGCAAGACTATTTGAGGATAACTGTGGAAGATAAACTTTGTAGAGGATCCCATAACAACCAAGAGAAATTGTTAATAAATCGTATTCTTCTCACAATTCAACATTATAAGTTCAGCATTATGTAAAAGGAAGAAAATCTCAGATATACAACGAATATAGAGGAAAATCTCATAAATGAATTTTATGTGGAAAAGGCAGGAATCAAAATTCTACAAATGTTCCAAATTTATATGTATTTTTACACACATTGTGCACAAGTGTGTGTAAACATGTGTACATACACATCTGGAGAGGAAATATCTGGAGAGGTCATATCCAATGAGTAAAATGATGAGGATACATGTTATTTTCTGCTTTATATGGTTGTAAGAAATGACTAGTTGTTAAATGTATCTTATAGTTTACAATAGCATTGAGTAATTTATTGAACAAAAAGAAGCCATATTTATCACATAGCTTCCAACCTACCTTAAATAATAACTTGCTGGATTGAAGCTGGTGTATTTTTAGATTAATGTATTTATTCATTTAGAATAATTTCCAATTCGATTTTGGTTGTTTACACAGATTTACAGAAAAAGAAGTGTTTGAACTGAATTTTGGCATTTTAGAACTGTTTTTATAACATAAGTCATGCAGTTTCTCAATCTGGCTACATGAATTTTCTTCTTAAAGTTACACGATTTCTAGTCTCCTTCTCAAGCCATTTAGAAATGTAAATGGAATTATTCAGGTAAATCATTGAATTTCAACACATTGTTAGAAGCCAGCTTGCCATTAGAGAAAGTGTTTTATTAAGTGTAAGTATTTGGGCCAGTATTTAGAAAATTTAGAACATAATGCTTCTATGGTTACATAATGATTTCTTAAACCCATCTTTTCATGTACTTTGATTTTGATGATTATGTTTTTAGTTTAATTATCTCAACTGGTCTTGGTAAAGTAGATATTTTCAAAGAATGGTAATTGAACTCTTATACCAGTAGCATTAACTGTTTTTTTTATCACTAGTGTTAATTTCTTCATTAAATCAAGTAATCATCTTCTGAGCAATTTAGGAATACAGTTTTATACTGTACCACTCACTCTATATTTGGAGACTTGAATAGACATTGTTTTTGTTTGTTTTATTTCCATTCATTCATCTTTAAAAACTTTTAAGTTTTTGTACTGACATAAAAATCTAAACTATGTAAGCAAATTTTACTACTTTATAAGAATTTAGAAATGGACTATCTGGTTATACCACAAAATCTTGGTAAATTTTTCAACAAATATTGAGTAATATGTACTATTCTTAAATTCTATAATTCATGTTTTTGAACTAATCATTACATCATAGGAATTTTAAGTATCAGAATAATGAGAATATGAGAATACCATTCTGTTTATAGAAGTTTTATCAATGTGAAATCAAAAGGAACTGTAGCATTGGAGTTACAGGTTTTTAAAATGTTTTTTTTTTTCCTTAAAGATCTAATCTTTAAAAATAAAAACTTATTTGCCAAGCATGGTGGCACAGGCCTGCAATATTATTTAATCAAGAAGCTGAGATAGTAGAATTGCAAGTTCAAGGCCAATCTCAGCAACTTAGCAAAGTCCTAAGCAACTTAGTGAGACCCTGGCTCAAAATAAAAACTAAAATACTAGGGATTGGCTAACTTCACTTAACATTATCTTCTCCAACACCATCCATTTATCTGCAAATGCCATGAATTTATTCTCTTTTATTGTTGAGTAATATTCCTATATATATATATATATATATATATATATATATATGTGTGTGTGTGTGTGTGTATGTATATATATATATATATATATATATATATATATATATATATATATATATATATATCACATTCTCTTTATCCACTCATCTACTGAAGGGCATCTAGGTTGATTCCACAGTGTAGCTGTTGTGAATTGTGCTGTTATAAACATTGATGTGCCTGTGTCCCTATAGTATACTGTTTTTAAGTCCTTTGGGTATAGACCAAGGAGTGGGATAGCTGGGTCAAATGGTGGTTCCATTCCCAGTTTTTCAAGGAAACTCCATATTGCTTTCCTGAGTGGTTGTGCCAATTTGCAGTAATGCTAAGTGAAGTTAGCAATCCCCCCCAAAAAAACCCAAAAAACAAATGCTGAATGTTTTCTCTGATATAAAGAAGCTGATTCATAGTGGGGTTCAGAGGGGGAGCATGGGAGGATTAGACAAACTCTAGATATGGCAAAGGGATGGGAGGGGAGGGAGGGGAGAGTGCATGGGGGTAAAAAAGATGTTGGAATGAGATGGACATCATTACCCCAAGTACGTGTATGAAAACATGAATGGTGTGAATATACTTTGTATACAACTAGAGATATGAAAAATTGTACTCTATATGTGTAATATGAATTGTAATGCATTCTGATGTCATATGGAACACATTAGAATAAAAATATGTAATCAATAAATCAATAAATGACGAGGGATATAGTTTGGTGGTAAATTGCCCCTGGGGTAAATAACTGGTACCCATGGTGGGGAGGACTACTTATATTGTCATATTCCATCAAAACCGTTTATATAAGCAATTATAATTCCTTCTAGCTATCTTATTTGTTTTCAGCCACTTAACATCAGTCTAAAAAACATGCATCTAGAATATTTATGTGTGATACATATAGTCAACTACCTTGTATTTCCAATCCCATGAAAATCAAAAGAAAAAAGAAAGAGGTATAGGTTTTCAGTGTAGTTAAGTCACATTCCTTTCCCTGATTTTTAAAAATCTCATAGCTTTATTAGTTTTTTTTTTTTTTTTTTTTTTTTTTTTTTTTTGGCCAGAGTGATGGATTGCCTGTTTCCCAAACCATCTCAGTTAGTAGCAAATGCCAACTACAGAGCTGTATTGTTCCAAACCATCACTAGAAGAGAGGATGTTTTCCCACTTCCCCATTTTCACTCATAAACTTTTCATAATGTATCAATTAATTGAAAAATTCAGAGTGATTTTTGTCCACTTACTAAACTATGAAGATAAAGTAAGAAGGAATGATTTTGGTGGAACAAGTTGAGAATTCTTGATGAAGCAATTCCTTGAAGTCAAAAGGAGTATACTGCCATTGCCACTCAAGGATCTCCTTTGTAATCTCTAGCAGGTAATCTATAAATCCCAATGACCTACAAGAATAAGACAAGGACTGCAGGTGTTCACACACCATGATATCATTAGCAATAATCAATGCATGGCTGTGTTTTCTCACTAATACATGGATAGAGTACCAAATTATTGAGCAATGCTAGATCTCTCTTTTATCGAGCTCATTAGTCTTGGACGAATTCATTAATCATTTAAGCTTAGAAGAAAAATGTAACCTGGGATATGGCAGAACAATCAATAAGACATAAGTGAGAGTGTGCGTGTGCTTGAAGAGGAGGTTAGGAGAATTTTAAGTTTCAGCATAGGATTTAAGTGGACCTATTTGTATTTGGGGTTGGGAGAAAGTTCTTATATGGTGGCTGCCAAAAAAGGCATAGATAGAAAACAACTGTGCATACAGGCATAGACAAATGACATATAAGTAATAATGTTTTAATGTTTGCTAAGTTTCCATTTTTCTCCAGAGTAGTAATCAACACAGTCAACTTACTAACTTCCTATTTAGTCATTATTCTAACATCAAATTATATTTTTTATTTCCTCTTTTCTATGCATATTGATGGCAGTTTATTCAAAGCCAACTTTATTTTCATTTTAACTGTTTTTTTTTAATTCTATACCCGACTTCTTTGTCACTTTTCCAAGTCCATCATTCATATTTTTCCAGGGATTTCTGCCTGAAAGAGTCGATTTCTTATTCAAAAATAGTTCAGTTTTTTTTATTGCTTCCCCAATTAAATCTGAACATTGAAGCTTGGATTTAAAATAATAACAAGAACTCTCTTGGAAATAGGGTATTGATATATCTTGCTTTTCTGAAGAGGAATTTGACACACAGAGAGGTTAAATGTACTTTTAAGATCAAGACTATGTATGAACTTTGGACATGGTGGTCCACTCTGGTAATCCCAGCCATTCAGAGGCAGGAGTAGGAAGACCATGGGTTTAAAGCGAGCTTCAGCAACTTATTGAGGCCCTAAGCAACTTAGTAAGACCTTGACACAAAATTTTTAAAAATAATAAAATAAAGGGCTGGGGATGTGCTTTAGTGATTAGATGCCTCTGGGTTCAATCCCCATACCCACCTCAAAAAAAGGAAAATTTCTATATAAGAGACAGAACTATAATTCAAGCCATGTCTTGTGACTACACAGGCATATCCTCCCCATTTTCTGTTCTATCATAATTCTGTTTAAACCTGATCCATTTCACTTCTTCAGAATTTCAACTACCATTCTCACCTTGTTGTACATATTATACTGTTTAGAATTGTTCCTCCATCATAATTTAAATCCATACTCTTCCCATCACCATCCTGTTGGTCATATACTTCCCTATCTTGTTTCCTAGTCATTTTCATTTAGATAGTGTTGTGTCATTTGCCAAGGGTATATTTGAATGTCTTTTCCTCTCTGAAGAATCTTTTCGCTATTGTGTTTTTGTTACTGCTCCTACAATGTTTCTTGATCCTATGGTATATATTTCTTTCTTTTTTTGTATTGGGGATCAAGGGAACACAATCATTGAGCCACATCCTCAGCCCTATTTTGTATTTTATTTAGAAACAGTGTCTCACTGAGTTGCTCAGTTCCTTGCCATTGCTGAGGCTGGCTTTGAACTATTGATTCTCCTGCCTCAGCCTCCCCAGCCACTGGGATTACAGGTGTGCCCCACCATGACCTGTATGTGTGGTATATATTTCTATTGCTTTACACATTTTTGTTTATGTATTTATAAATCATCCTGACTTTTTCAGAACAGAGTAGCCAGAGCAATTGTCTTCTTATCTACTCTTCCCTGATGAACTACTGTTCTTTGACAATTCCCATAAATATTTTTTGAATGAATGTATTCTCTATCCTTGTCGTCTTGATGCATTATGGCAATGGCACTAAATAGAAATACTGCTTTTTGGTTTTGTAAATAACTTTTGAAAATTAAACCAAAAGTACTTTCTTGGTAATTGGTAGTGTGATTTTTCATGTGTTGGATTAGTTGAAAATTGGTTATTTCTAAGATTTATTTCCTGCTCAAATACCACAGATTTTTACTTTTCCAGTATAACTCATTAGCTTGATTGCATAGAACATTTCATTTCTGGCCTTGGGTAGGCCAGATATGTTTGATTGGGCCTTCTCTTACTAATTAGATAAAAACAGGCTTTCGGCTGGACTTATACTTCTTCATTAGTTTTCTTCTATTCAGCACTGTTGATGCTAGCTCTGCCTTTGGCTATTTATTTTTTAATAGATATTCAACTTATAAATTGAATGATTCTCTGATTTCACAGAGCCCATTATCTCAAGTTTTCATTCTACATTCCAATTTTATTTAATATGAGTGTTATACAAACTCCTGTTCCTGGGTTCTGCTTATTCAATACACGTTTTGTATGCCAAATGTGAAACTAAGATCATCCAAATTCTTGCCCTGTTTTTGAGTAACTCACAGTGTATCCTTTGGTTTATGGTCTGGCCAAGAGGAAAAAAAAGATAATTATGGAAATTTGATTGAGACCTTTCTGGAGATAATTAATTTACTTTACTGTTGTGCTATTATCAGTGAGTTAATCCTACAATTTCACCTAAACACCAATGTCTTGAATGTCTACCATGGGCCTGCAGGTAGGGACAAGTGCTGACGATAAATTGGCAGAGTAGTTACAGAGGTACTGGAATTAGACTTGGCTCTGACTCTTGGATTCTCCCCAGGCTTGTTGTGTGATGCCCCACAAGTTATTGCAACTCTCTGGATTTCCTTTACAACAAATGTAAAATGTAAATGAGAGTAGTATTTAACTCTTAGAAAATTTGTGATGATTAAATAAGATAATAAATGTAAGTATAGAACATTATATAGTATCTGAGAACTTTTTTGAGGTTTCATTATTATTTAAAGTATTTTTATTTCTTTTTTAGTTGCAGATAGACACAATACCTTTATTTATTTATTTGTTTATTTATTTATTTAATGTGATGCCAGGAATTGAACCCAGTGCCTCACACATGCTAGGCAAGCGTTATACCACTGAGCTACACCCCCGGATCTTTAAAGTATTTCTAATAAATATTTCTCTAAAACTTAATGAAACACAAATATTGACATTATAGTCATAATTTTCATGTTTTCCTATATTGAAGTTTTGACACTTCAATATGAAAATTCAACTCGGAGTTTAGAACAAGGAGAATCTTTCAGTATCTGATTTGCATAAATCCTGAGTTAAGGTTTCCTTTGGTATTATTACTATTAATAATGCACCTCTTTTATAATTTATATTTTAATAACTATTTTGTTTCATTACCTTCTTTAATCTCTAGTGTAATCCCTTTGAGGGATGGCATTGTTTTTGTTTTATAGATGACTACATTGTCAAAGATAGGCATTAAGAGATTCAATCTAAGCTATTTGCCTTATCAGTGACCAGTGCAGTCCTGGGAATCTGCCATACATTTTTCTGTACTTCTTGCCTCTCCTCACTAAATATTTTTTAGTTTAAAATTGAAGAATTATGAGCTCTTACATTATCCATATTGCATTATATCTGTGTGTGTGTGTGTGTGTGTGAGAGAGAGAGAGAGAATAGGGGTGGTATGGGCAGATGGAGATGGAGGTAAAGCCTAATTGAATAGGTATAAATATAGGCAAGTAAACACTCATGTAATATGTCACAGAAATAGAACATGAAAAATTTCTATATCAATTCAAATTATGGTTTATTTGTATATATTCAAACTTAATTGTCAAGTTAATTCACATGTAAGAAAATTATTTCCCATACTTTAAATTGTTAACACAGTGCTCATCTCTTCAGTCTTATGTCCTGTCGTTTGCTACCCCTTCCAAACTCACCCAATATTATTCTGCTCTATAGATGTTGTATGGTGAATAATTGGTTCATACTTTTACTATTTTCTTTATAGTATTTGCTCTTCTAGTGCTCTCTCTGTCCTTTCTTCATCTCATGTGTATCTTGGGAAATCCTGGGTTATCATTTAAGGCAGAAAATGGGTTGCCTCCTGTCTGGTGCCTTCTTTGAGCTTTCTAGATTAAAAACTTCCCAGAGTTCACAACTTTTTACTTGTACCATCATATTGAACAGCATTGATCTAAGTCATTCTGACATTCCCCAAACCTAACTCAAAACCTGGTACAAATGTAAGATCAATAAATATTCGAATTGGGCACAAAAGAATTAGGATATGTGTGGCTTTGGGAATTTGCTGAAGGAAAGTTGAAAGACAAAGAAAAAAATACTGATCAACTTTCAATTCATTGTCTTCTATGCACTCAAAGAATTCATTAAATCTTCACATATTCAGGAATGCCTGACCAATGTCTTCTCTGAACCAGGGATTCAACAGTAAGCAGAGTATGTAACAATCCTATCCTCATATAGAATATTTTCTAATGTAAAGAGACATACAGTGAATAAGACAAATATGGAAAATATGAAACATCTTACTTGATATTAAATGTTGTGGAGAAAGAAAAAACAAGAAGATGAGACATCACTGAGCATGTAATATTTGAGAAAGATCTAAAGGAGATAAGACGTGGACATGTCTTAGGGCAGAGCATCCTTGGCAAAGATTGCAGTAAATGCAAATATTGAGCCATACATATTTGCAAACATTATGGCACTTTCAAGGAAGAGTTAGGAAGTGGGAGTGGGTGGAGCATAGTGAAGAATTATGGAGGAACAGAAGATAAGGTCAGAGATAATATGTAATGACTTTAAAGTTAACTTTTAGTTAACATGGATGTGAAAGAATAAAGATGGATATGAATGAAAGACTATAAAAAAGGCATACTATCTTCTGGCAAAACATTTTTTAAACAATCACCCTGAATTCCATATCGAGAAGAAACTGAGTAAGGGTTTATATAGAAGTTTTAGCAGGACAAGGGAAAGAATGGGGAGACTGGTTATGAATCCATCGAAACTGGTTAATTCTAAAATGATGATGACTTGGTCTAGGTTGGTAGCAGATGAGATAGTAAGAAGTGGTTAGACTGTGAACATATTTTGAAGAAAAAAATATTATAATTTTCTGAAAGGTTATATGTGTGTTGTTAAAGGAAAGAAAGCAGGAGGGATGAATCCATGATTTTTGTCCTGATCATACGGGAGGACAGAGTTAGCATTTGCTAAGACAAGAAAAGCTGTGAGAGAAACATATATAGGGAAAATTAAGGTATACACTTTTAGAGATATTAAATTTGATATTTGTTTAGAAGTCAAAAGAGTTTCTAAATAGACAGATAATCATTAAATATAGAGTTCCCAGAAACATTCCAAGAAAGACAGCATTTTAAGCTATAAGGATGGATTATGCTACCCAAGGACTGAGAAAAAACAAAGATTAGAGGTCTAAAGACTGATTCCTGAGGCATTTCCATCTAAAAAGCCCTGGCAGATGAGAAGGAACTAGCTAAAGATGCATAATAGTAAACATTGACATAAAAAGAATTCAAAGAAAGAACTCAAGAAATCAAGGATCATTGGCAAACTTCTGTAAAGGGTCAGATAGTAAATATCTTGCTGTCTGTTGCAAGTTCACAACTCTGTTTTTTAGTGGAAAAGCAGCCATGTATATCAGACAAACAAATGAGCATGGTTGTGTTCCAATAGAATTTTATTTATGAAAAGAGGCAGCCAACTTAATTTGGCCCCTAAGCTATAGTTTGTAAATCCTCACCCTAAAAGGCAAACAATGTTTTAAGAAGGAGTTATTGATTATATCAAAGGCTGCTAATTTGTCAAAGATGAAATAAAATGATTGACCATTAGATTTAACAACTTGGTAGTATTTAGTGACCTAGTGAGCAGTTTCAGGGAATGTCAGAAATGAAAATATGACTCAGAGTTTTGGGTCATAAAAGAATTGAGGAAACAAATTAGAGGTACTAAAAATGGTCAAAAAAAGTTTCATCATTCAGTGGAACAAAGAAATGAACCTGTATTTGTGGGTGGGAAGTGGAGTCAAGGGAGGATGTTTTTAAGATGGAAAAAATAACAACACAGAATACTCATGGGAATAATTCAGAAGAATGGGAGAGATTGGTATAGTTAATTGCTGGAACTTTGACCTTGAGTAGGTAAAAGAGAATGATATCTAGTACTCAAAGGTGTTGTCTGTAATCAGAACATAAACTGGTCATCCAGACTGTTAGTCATCAATACAGGTATGTGGGAAGATGTGTGACAGGAACAAACAGTTCTGTACTGGTTGCTTTAATTTTCTCAGGTAAATAAGAAATAAGTTTATTGATTTAGAATTGGGAGAGGTTGTTGAAAGTTTTAGAAAATAGATGAGAATGAAATAGTCATCTAGACTGAAGATTTTCAAACTTTCCTGCAGGTTAGAATTACCTAAATGAATATTTAAATTTACAGTGCTTGGTTGGTAACCAAGACAATTTAACTGAGAATCATGGGATGGTGCCTTGAGTTAATACTTAAAACATATCCCCAATATGTAGAAGAATTTGAGATTAGGTAAGGTTGCTGGGTCATAGTAAGAATCAACTTGAAGGTAGTGGTCATGAATTAAAAATAAGATTAATCCAAGTGATTATGCTTTTCCTCCAGAAGTTTCAGCTGCATGAGAGATAGTGATGTATGAGTGGAGAGTTATCAGTAGCTGGTGTTTGAGATTTATCAAGCAAGCATTAGAATTTAGAGCAAAGAGATTCAAGATTCAAGGATGTATGCAACAAAGTATTTATGATGCATCAAGATTTAATTCTTTATAAGAAGAAAAGCAAAGACATGGATTATACAATATATAGTGAAAAGCTATTAGAATGAATGGATTTCAGGGCTTGGTGATATTAAAGAATTGTTGAAATGGAGTACCAGAAGGAGTCAGCTAGAGACTTAGGAGGTGGAAGTCAAAGTGACAAAATCCAGTGTGTGACCATCAGAGCAAATGATGAAGGCAGGGTAAAAACAAGATCTCTGGAGTCAGAGTCCATTGTATTACTAGGCCAATGTGGTGAGAGAATCATTTCAATAGATATGTAGAGTGTCAGAAGTTATGACAAGAATCATATTTTGGAGAGGGTGACAGTGAGGCACGGGTATGAGTGAACACCACCCTGCCTTATATAGCATTTCATTTTCTTATTTTCACAGAGATTGTTTCAAGGTTTAGATATTTTATACAACAATATGAATTTTCCTATTATTTGTTCAAGATACTTTCATGTGTAGCCAGGTATTAACATTTTACTTTTCCCCTATTTTTATGCTGGTTATTAGTAATTCAGTAGTTTCTAAAGCTAATTGTGTCATCATTGCTTTTTATATTTAAAGATAAAATATCCAGTCATTGTTTAAGTAGAAGCAATTTTTCTTCTTGAAGGAATATAACTCTTAGCTACAAGAACGGTCGGGGAATGGTAATAGAATTATTCTCCTTGGAGAATATGTTTTGCTTCTCTCATTTTCACTTTTAACATTAGCTTTAATCCAACAGCAATCCTAAAGCAAAAGAAAAATAATTGTTTCTGAAAAGAGTAAGTCAGAAAAATTACCAGTGCAATAAATATGTATTATGTATTTCAATCTTTGTGTAACAAGTTTGTTGTTGTGATGGTTTTTGTTATGTTTTGCTTTTTTTGTTTTGTTTTTCCCTTGGATATGAAAAAAATGTTATGGGAAGAGATGCAGCATATTGATAAAAAAAAAACCTACTAAATATTTCCAAAGTTGAAAATACCCTATGTCCTAGTGTACCAGATGAATGCAAATTATCCTCAGTGATATAGTTCTCTGTGTTCCAAGTTCATCAGATATGACTGATAAATATTTTCTGATCATTCCTGAAATTATCGTGCATTTGAACAATGTGAATATTTGAGGTATAGTTTAGAAATGTTCATCTTTCTATGAATGAGATAGTAGTAAATTTCAACTAAGATTCTTTGTTATTTACTACTTCTATATACATCAGTCACCAAACATGCAAATCTTCTGGACTCTCAGGAGAGTCATGGCTGATTCATTGAGACAGAATGGTACTCTGTCTCTAAGAAGGAATTTTCTTCTCCCACCTCCACTCCTTTACATGGGCTGTTTTACAAATATGAATAAACTGATTTCTCTTCCATCCCATTTTTCTATTTAGAATTGATATATCTCTCTTAGCACATCGTTACTGATTGGATCATGCTGTCCACTAAATGTTACTGGTATCACCTGCTCATATGTGTATGTCATGTTTTGACAAACACTTTAAAATGTATGAATACTATTATATTCATTCTGTGCCATTTACTTAAATTATACAACTTTATTTGTTAATATTGCCTTCCCACACAATTGCTTCATCAAATATCTGAGACTTAAAGTTGAAATCTCCCAGTATAGAACATGAATTTCCCTCTGCACTCTCTGCATAGTGTCCATTTATAAAGTTTGTAATTAGTTTGTAGATGTGATTTTTTTCAAATACTTCAGAGCAATAATTTTCTGTCAAGATGGGATTTACAGTTGTGTTGTGGACAGATTAATTTCTGTTCATCTGTGTAGTTTATTTTCTTTTTACAGCATTCACAATCCTTATTTCCAGCCCACCAACACAAACAAATGTGGTAAGCCTCAAGGGTCAAGTATTTGCAAACTGATAAAATTTTATTCTTAACTTCATATTGCCAGTGGAATAAGCCTGCCTTCTAATAGCCTGAATTGATAAGAGGCATGATGTACTTTATCATACATCATTCCATGTCCCTTAACAGAGAACTCCTTAATAATAGAGACACTATATAACTGAGAAAACTAATCCTGGATGTTCTAACTATCTCCTATTTTTTCACAGACAAGCAAATTCATTTATATTTAAAGATTACAAAACGAATACATTTTCTGTTAACCTAATATTAACTCTCAAATAATTATTCACTGATTACTACTTATATGCAAATAAATATATTAAGAGCTTTAAAATGTTTAAAAATAGGGGCCTGGGGTTATGGTTCAGCAGTACAGTGCTAGTACCTAGCATGTGTGAGGACCTGGGTTCGATCATCAGCACCACATAAAAATAAATAAATAAAATAAAGGTATTGTGTACGGCTACAACTAAAAAAATATATTTTAAACATTTTTTTTAATATTTATTTGCCTCAATGCATTTAACATCTAGTGGACAGGATAACAAAAACTACTTGTGCCTCTCTCAGCTCCTTAACAGGTATGTCCATATTTTGTCATGAGCAACATGGCTATTCCTTATTTCTTCTCACCTCTGTTCCTGTTTATTAAGTAAATGAGACAAAAATTTATATCTGTTCTTCTTTATGGTGCTGGTACAGGGCCTGACCCTATAGGTATTCACTGCAGTTACAGGTACACGGAGGAAAGCTTGTAAAGTCCCAATTTATGTATGTGCTTCACTAGTCCTGAAGTACCCTAACTCAACCCCCATTTTCTCCAGTTCTTGAAACTCTGATACTTTAAGACCCAGTTGTAGTACTGACCCTTCCATATATTTCTTCCCTTGTTGCCTATCTCACTCCACAAACCCCTTTCCCATTTGCTGTTAGAATTTCATCCACTCTCCCATTTTATTTGATTGCCCTGTCCTGTTCTGTCCTATCCTATTTCTACATATACATTAAACATTTATTGAGACCTTACCATACACTGGCCTCTTCATTAAGAACTGAGGAATAAAGTAGATGTCTCTCTAATTTAAGGGTTCTTCACCACTTTTCTCAAGAACTGATCAGTTAAACAAAATCTGATGAGGCAGAAGGGTGTCTGATTTCTCTGTCAGTTTCATTGTAATCAATACAATAGGTTGAGTGTAGGTGCTGTGGATCCATAGTTTAGATTTTCAGTTTTTTCCAATGGTGCTGCCTAACACTTTGCTAATATTTTTACTTTTCATTTGGTCCTCTTGGCAGCTTGCTATAATCATTTGCAAGGAAGCCCTTCAGGTGCCAACCCATGGGCACTAGAATCAAAAGTTGGCTTTACTCATATAATTTTCTCATTCATAATATGGACATAATTATAATACCTCCCTTATGGAGTTGTTGTGAGGATTAACAGACTCATTACATGTAAAGTACTTAGAATACAGGAAGCACTCAGTAAATATTATTATGCATATGGTGTTCTTCATTAATCAAAATGTAACACCATGCTGTTTTCATTCAATACCTTTCTTTTGCAGAAGCTTGTATTCTTGTAAATGTATGTGTTACATTTTATTTTTAACATTTTACTTTTGAGAGAGCTTGAGATAGATTTCAGAGTTTCTTAAAAGCAAAGAAGCTACCAATAAATTATATTATACACCCTGAATTATAAACTAAAATTCAGTGATCTGACCACAGGATCAATACTTCTGCCACTAACCCTGAGTATCATCAACCTTACTGGTTCTTTATTTGGTCTTGTTCAAAGTTTTAAGACATATTGGAAATAAGGTCATGGTTCATTGTTAACTAGAAGGCAATACATGTATAATGATGAAAAGTCCTGAATTAAAATTTCATGACCTATATCCTAAATATGTTTCTATCATTTAAAATAATTTCTTCAAATTTGAAATAAATATATCATTTGGTTTGAATAGATCATTGACTATTACTTTGCTGAAGCTTCTATCCTCCCACCCACATAGAATTATTTAAATTACTTGTTGAGCCAGGTGGCTCCCAGACTAAAAGTTTTATAATTATTCTCCCACTCCTACTTGTTCACATGGGAAGTTTATACCTCTTATACATAGATTTTAGAGTATTCTCCTGCAAAGAGTTCCTGTGGTTCTCATTGTCCCTCTTTTACAACTCTCATGACAACTCTTCTTTCTTTGTTTAAAACAATATTAGTGCCTTTTTACCTGCAACTTTACAGAATTATTTGTAATAGTTTTCGATGGAATTTTTAAGGTTTTCTCTATATAAGATCACATCATCTGCAAAAAGTGACAATTTGGTTTCTTTTCCAATTTGGATACCCTTAATTTCTAGTTCCCTTTATTTTTCTAGTTCCTTGAGGTGCAGTGGTAGATTGTTTATCTGAGATATTTCTCCTTTTTGATCTTGGCAGAGACTGCATCATAATTTGCTGCTTAATGTTGCTTTTTCTGTATAATGTACATTTTGATATGCTGCATCTCCATTTTTAATTTTTTAAAATATATTAACATTTCCTTTATGATTTCTTTCTTGATCTATTGGTTATTCAAAAATAAGTTATTCACTTTGCTGGTGGGACTGTAAATTGGCACAACAACTCTGGAAAAGAGTATTGATTCCTCAAAAAATTAGAAATGCAACCACCATTTGACCCAGTTATATCACTCCTCAGTATATATCCAAAGGAGTTAAAATCAGCATACTACAATAACACAACCACATCAATGTTTATAGCAGCTCAATTCACAGTAGCTAAGCTATAAAACCAACATAGGTGCACTTCAACAGATGAATGTATAAAGACAATGTGGTATATATGTACAATGTAATATTATGTATCCATGAAGAATAACTTTATGCCATTTGCTGGTAGATAGAAGGATCTGGAGACTATCATGCTAAGTGAAATAAGCTAATCTCAAGGAAACCAAAGGTTGAGTGCTCTGTCTGATATGTGGATGGTAACGTATAACAAGGGGGTTGGAAGGGAAGAATAGAAGTTCAGTGGATTAGACAAAGGGAAATGAAGGAATCAAGAGTGGGTATAGGAATAGAAAATATAGTGGCATGAATCTGAAACATGAATCTGAAACTTTCCTATGTACATATATGAATATATACAGTGAATCTTAGCATCAGTGTACATCTTCAATAATGGGTACCTAATTAGAATAAGATATACTCCATGTTTGTATAAATATGTCAACATAGACTCTATTGTCACATATAACTAAAAATAACAAATTAAAAAAACTAAAATGAGGACCTTAAAAGGTATTGTAGAGAGGCTGGGGATGGGGCTCAGTGGTAGAGCCCTTGCCTTGCATACGTGAGGCACTGAGTTAGATCCTCAGCCCCACATAAAAATAAATAAACAAAATAAAGGTATTGTATCCATCTACAACTAAAAAAAGATATTCGTAGAATATCTTTTGACATGGAAAGATGGTCATGATGCATGGTTAAACAGAATAAAAGAAATAAAAAAGCTGTATCTGAGGATGGTCCTATAAGATATGTATATACATACTTAATATGATTTTAGTTTTTAGAAATTGTTCAGAATTGTTTTGTGGCCTATCTCATGATCTATTCTAGATAAAGTTCTCTGTTCTGATAAGAAAATTTGTTTTAGAGATCTACTGATGGAATATTCTACCAGATATATATCTATTAGATCTATTTGATCTTAGGTGCAATTTACTTTTTCTGTTTCTTTGTTGATTTGCTCTATGGTCCATTGCTAAAAATCTGCCATTAAAGTCTTCAACTATTATTACGTCAACTGCTCTCATTTACTATCTATTCATACTTTATTTTTTTGAGGTCTCTTATACTGAATACAAATACATTTGCATTTATTATTTCTTCTTGCTCTATTGACCATGTTCTATAATAACATTCCTAGTCCCTTTTTAGTGTTTTTGATTTAAAGGCTATTTTATCTTTTACTAATAAACCTGATCCTCCTTTCTTTGCGCTGTTTTACATGGGATATATCTTATTCTATCCTATCACTTTCAGTGTACATATTTTTTTTAGAGATAAAGAGGGTTTCTTATAAGCAGCATACAGTGGGGGATATATAGATATGGGTATATCAATTTAATTTATGTAAATTAATTAGAAAATTTTATCTATTTACATTCTAAGCAATTTTTGGTAGATAGGCAATTTTTTTTTTCTTTTTTATAGCTATTATTTAAATATTTTTCTAGTTTTGTAGTTTGTTTCTTTCTTTTCTCTTTTGTCCATTCGTATATATGAATTATATTAGTTGTATTGTTTGACTATTTGTTTATTATTTTTGGTTTCTGTGTTGTAGATATTTGCTTCCTAATTAGCATGAGGCTTACAAATCTCAACTTTTAATCATATCAAGTTATTTTGAAATGCAGCAACTTAATATGATCACAAAGTTAAGTACAGAAATAAACTAATGAACAAGAGAAAATATAAAACATCTCTCCAGTTGCATTCCATTCCTTCCTACATTTGAAGATTTCTTACCCTATATTATATCCTTCCATATTGCCTATTGTCTCACATATTAATGTAGTGTAGTCATTGTTATTTTAATTGTTCTTTAGCCTTTGTATTAAAGATGTACCTTGTATATGCACCATGCTTACAATATTGAAACATTTTGAATTTGATAATTACTGTTACTCAAGAGTTTTTTGCCCTCCACGTTTTCTTCTTTCACATTAACATTTTTTTTTTCAGTTTAAAGAATTTCCTTTACCATTTCCTGAAAACAGTTCTTATAGAGATATATTCCTTCGGGTATTTTTTTGTTTTATTTTTATTTATTTTTTGCTCTGGGAATGTCTTTATATCAACTTCTTTTCTAAACAATAGTTTTGGAGGTACTTTACTTTTGATTGACAGTGGGTGGGTTTTTTTGTCCCTTTATTACTGTGAAAATCTTATGCCACTCTCTTATAAGGTTTCTACTCAAGTGTCTGCTCTCAGTAAAATTGAGGCATGCCAAGTGTTACCTGTTTTTTTTTTCTCTTACAGACTTGAAAATCTTTACCTTTTATCTATAAGAACTTAATAATAAGATGTCTTGGGGTAGACTTAGTTGAGTTTGATTTTACTGGTGACTTTTGACTTTGTATTACTTAGATATTTGTATCCTTCTCTAGGTTTGGGAAGTGTTCTCTTATTATTTCTTCGAATAAGCTTTCTACCATTTTTTAATTCTTTAGTGTTTCTTTCATCCCAATATTCCAAATATTCATCATTCTTATGATGTTTCTTCATTTGTTTTCACTTCATTTTCTTTATTCCCTCCAAGTTTTTATTTTCAATTAACCTGTCTCGAACCCATTGTTTCTTTTATTTGATCTATCCTGGATTGTTGCATCTATCATGTTTTTAATTTCACTGTATGTACTTTTTAGCTCATGAATTTATTTGATAATTTTTAAATTTCTTCTGTCTTTTTGATAAATTTCCCTGTTAGAGTATTTAAACAGTTCTGTTTACTTCAAGCTCATTGACTTTTCTTAAATAGCTGATTTAAATTCTCCGAGAGCTTTGCCATTCTAATTAGTGCTTGATCTGTTTCTGGTTCCCTGTTTTGAGTACTATGTGAGGTCATGGTTTCAATAAAGCTTGTGATGCTTGTTGGCATGTGGCATTGTTCTAAAATGAGCATTATGAGATTAGGTGTTTTGTCTACTCTTCTCAATATGGGTTTATTTGTCCCTATCTTTCTACAAATTCTAAGCAGGCTGTTTATTTTCTCCGATCCTGTAGTCACTTCCATTCTTTTGGCACTAGAGGATACCCAGGTCCACATTTGGCAGGAGTTTCTTGTTTGTTGTTTTCACTATTTCAGTACTGAAAGAAATCTAAGTCCTGGTTTATACCACATACTCCATTGGTGCTTTGTTCAGAAATAGGGTACTGCCATAGACAGTCTGTTCTCACAAGCCCCTCCCTAGGGCCAGAGTAGGTGTGCATAACTCATTCACAGTTATTGACCTGTGTTTACACACTGCAGTATTCTGCCCAGGTTTGAGTAAAGTCACTGTAGATAGAACAGCTCCAGTGTCCTTAGTCATTATTGTGGCCACCAATGATGTCAAGCCATGTATACTCTGAATTCCCCTTCCCCAAGACAAGCACAATACTGGCTTAGGGCCTAGGTCCACACTTCTGTGTGCTTCTGATGGCTGAAGTGGATTCATGGTCCATAGGTGATATATAATGGAATACATATCCAAAGGGCTGGGGCCTAATGACTTCTCCTTGCACTGTTTTCTTAAAGCTGTTCCAGAATCTGTGTCCATAAGCAGGTCTGTCAATGGATTATTCTTGGATCTTCCCAGTGTTAGATTTCACCAGCTCATTACTAATTTCCTCTACTGAATATACTGTCCTAACCAAAACATATAGAATCCTGTCCCACGCTATGCTGGGATTGGGATAGTGTTGGTGACGGCAAACCCATGGCTGCCAGGGCTGATTCTAGATTCATTTGTGTCTTAGTCTCACACATATAAGGATGTGCACATCCTCAGTGATGCACCAAGTCTTGTGCGATAGCCTGGGTTGATGCTGGCGCAAATACCAACCTCTGTCACTGGAGTGAATATCTCTGCCTGACACCAGGGCATTTCTACAGCCCCATCTTTGAGCAGTGGTCTGGCAACAGTTATGCTGCCTGAGCTTCAGGGATGGGTGGTGGAAATCATGCCTTGGTCACCATGTGTGGACTTCCACCATGGTCTCCAAGGATGGGTTGCTGCTAAGTGTCCCAGTTATAGGGGTATGTATAGCCTCAAGAGGAGTGTGGGTATTCCCAGGCCCAGTCTAATACTGGAACTGATGTGGTTGAAACTTTGGTCTGTTCCACAGCATCAAGGATCTGTAATTTATGCCAGACCTGGTCTTGAGGATCTGTCTATGAGCTCTGGCCTGCATAAGGGAACTTCATTTTCTATTGGGTGGTTTGTTTTACTATGGTAGACTTGGCAGTAGACTCTGAGAGAAAGTCTTGGCATAGCTTTTATTCCCTGCTTTCTGTTGTCAGGGTCCTGCTCCCCACTGTGCCATCCAAGGTTGATGGTAGAGGCATTGTCTTAATTGCCTGGCCCAGTGCAGTTCCAGTAACTCATTCCGCGGGTATAAGCCAAAGATTATTGGTCATGTGGCTTTACCTAGGCCTGCATTTCAATGTGGCAAGCCTTGTATAGAGGTCCAAGTCTAAGGCCAGGACATAACTCTATTTTCCTCCCGCTAACAGAAAGAATGTCTCTCAATGCTGGGCTTTTTAAGAGATGGGGATGTGCGAAACTCTTTCCTTTCTGCCTTCTTCTAGACAGGTTTTCATTTTGTTATACTAAAAGCAGGCACTATGGTTTCTCACCCAATATTCAGGGATCATGTGCTAATTGTTTGGTGCCTGAATATCTGTTCAACTTGTATCTGTGGGGAGACAATGCAAGAGGATCTTGCTTGGCCATGATCTTGATCAATCCCCAAGTTGCTAGTTTTTAATACAGTTATGACTCTCAAATTTCAACTTGAGTTTTGGAGGGGACATTCAAACCATAGCAATATTTTCTTATATATTAAATATTGTAATCCCTAAATGACCTTTGGTAGACTACAGTCTCACCTTTTGAATAATAAATGTGAAATGAGGATTTCAGGTTAGTCCATGCAGATGCTGAATGGCAATCAAAAACTCAGTACAAGGGATATTTCTTTCTTTGCCTAGTGAATATATATTTTTTAAAAGTTGTCCTTTTAGTTTATGAAAATAAATAGAAATAAATGAAATGCTGATATTTATAAGAAGAGTAGGCTCATGGAGACCATTATGCATGTTGCATTAGCCTCAGGTGGATCTAAATGCATTAGATGCATCATAAACTCTTAGACAGTGGGCTCCATTGGGAAGAAAAGTAACAAAATCAGACTATATACAAAGTACTAATATGACAACAAAAAAAAAGTTGTGTCTAAAAGTTAAGATCTAATTGAGTATTTTAAAAAGTAAATGCTAGAACTCATGGAATAGAAACCTTCCTATCATGTGAGCTATTAAATTTTGCATATTAAAAAGTCATTAATTCCATAATATGCTATGTTAAATTACGTGGGAAATTTCTTATACATTATTTTTTACCAAAAGTGTTATTACTTCCCATTTTATGTGTGATAAAATGAATGTTAAGTAACTGGAGAAACATAATGTTTCTGGAAAATTGCATAGATAGGATTCAAAATTAGAATAATCATGTTTAAATTCCATGTTATTTCTAGTTAATGAATTATTTTTAATACATTTATCAGGATTTTACATAGATCACCACAATACTGTTATCTCTCATTACTCATATAGATAGAATAAAGAGTGAACTTATAGCATAAAAAGGAGAAGTCGGAGTATGCTCATTTTTTTCTTTTTGTCAAGGATGAAAACCTCATATCCTGCTTTTTATTTAAAACTCACTTGCTTCTCTGCACAGAAAAGATACCCATTTATGTTTAAAAATTTACCAAATTTTTCTTCACTAATCCTGAAGAGAGGATTATTTTCTTAGGCTTATGAGTAGTCAATTGTATTAGTATATTGGAAGGAAGTAAAGAACAAAATTCTATTAAGGACTTAGTGATTTGGATTTATCACCAGAACAGCCACTTTTTTGAATGTTTTTGTATATGCAAAGTTCATTTTCAACTTGGAGTCATATCTTTGTATTTTCTGTTTGAAAATATTTTCTTGAAAATATTACCTTATTGATTTTTATAACCTATTTATATATCACCCTGGATTCATATACATAAAACTAACTCCTTAGTATCAATTGGTTTTGATATACTGCCTATGATCAGTGCTGCCTTCAGAGAAGGTTTGGTTTTAGCTCACAGACTGAAAGTCTACTTAGGAATGTTTTTTTCAGAGGTTACTTGGTTTAGTAGCAAAGGTACTTCAATATTAGTTTGCTTTTCAAAAATCTATACCTGTCTGATACTTAGATGTCTGCACTGTGTAAGAAAATTATACTGGCTGATTTCAGAAGTTACTGCGTAACATGGTTTGGCACAGTTTTGCTGAAGATACAAACATGTATGCTTTGGTCTTCCTGAGGTATCCAAACTAAAAAAATCATAAAAATCTGACATCCTACATACTCCCTTATCTGAGGTAGAAATATTTGAAAAGAAAACTAAGACCCAGGCCTACACACACATTTATATACTTGAGCTACAGACACATTTACATACTTGGGCATCTTTGCATGAATTGCCCCATTGAATCTGTTACAGAACTCATATACTGATTCTCTTCAGGGAATACAAAATATTGCTATTACCAAGACATTATGCCATACAGTATCCTTACTGGTTACCTACACTCTTAGATCTCCTTGCAAACTTATTAAATTTAAATAGAGAAGTCATAAGTATTATGTAGGAGGAATATATTGACAAATGGTGATTTTTATCTTGATGATTTTACCAAATATATGAATTTACTTACTCAGTTATTAAAATAAGTGTGCTGAATGCCCTCTGTGTGCATCAGGACAAGTGGTCTAATCAAGTTCAACTGTTCTGTGTCTATTTGGCTCAGCTTAATTAAAATTCAGCCCTGCTTTTGAGCAAGCCGCAGTGGTTTGGCAGACCTTCAAAGGGCTATATTGCAGCAAACAATAAAAGTGATAAAGGCACACAATAATGATCAATACAATGCAAATGCCCCTGTTACTAACAAATCAAGTAGAAAGTGGTTCCTTGAAGTATGTTCATCCACTTTCTATGTTAAAATTTTTGTATCACTGTGTTTGTAAGTTTGTCTATACTCCCCTTGTCAATAAACTGCGTTTTTTCTTTTTTTTCCTTTTTTTTTTTTTTTACTATTAATGGAGCAAAAAGAAACTGACAGTAAGATAAATCAGCAAAATACAGATCTTTTAAACATTTTTATAACTCCATGTTTTATTTGTTGCACACATGGATCAAAATTTGCATGATGATTTTTTACCTATATGAGGAAGAGAGCACTAATTCATCTTCCATTCATTTGTGTGGGGAGTTATATTCTTGGTGATCATCTTTTTTTTTTTTTTTTCCAGTTCTCTGTTTTTGGCTAAATGCCTTGGTCCCAGATTTTCTCACAAACCGCCATCTGGCATTCTCACTGTCCCCCACATATAGCTCAGTCAGGACCTCCTCCAAGCAGGCTGGAGAATTTCACAGCTTGGGGGCATGGGAGTATGCATGAAGTTGCAGCCACTTCAGGGCAGATTTCTCACCTGCAACCCACATATCTGTCATTGCTAGATGTTTAGTGGTAAGAGTTGCTAGGGCATTCAGGATCAGGGATCCAGGGAAGAAATACCAACACACCTCTCATTAGTATTTTTAGTCAGTCTCCTTTTTTTAAAAAAAATCTGCATTTGAAGAATAGAGAAAACCCTAATCTTCTTTTCATATATTCATCTTGGAGCATTCCTGTGTGAATTTACATTGAAAATACTTCCAAAAATTCAAGATAGAATTAACCGATTATCACTTTTACAAGTGATTGTTATATCAAAGTTGTTAATGAATGATTTTATCTTGTCAAACTGCATCTGTAAATGTCATTTCATATTGTAACTTAGATATAAGGAAAGTTTCAGTAAGCATCCAAAATATTTACTGTTCCCGTTAAACGGAAACAGTAATTGTACAAGATACCTAGAAGTTTTTGTTAGTTTTTACCACGATGAAATATCCCCTGTTTTTTGGGTATACCTTAGATGTGGCTTTTGGTTTTATTCAAGGAAGTTAATTCATATAAAGGTAGATTTTATAATTTTTTAAAAAAACTTTTTCACTAAATATTATTGCTGAAAGAGATGCTATGGTATTATAGTCATTACAACTGTTCATAGAATTCTGGCCAGTGAAATGACTGGTTTCAAGTCCACAATTTTTAAACCATTTCTATATTTTATCTCAATATCTCAGTACATCTCTTATCAGGTATAATTGAAGTAATATGCTTTTCACTTCTTTTACATTCTGCCTATTACCTCTTCACTGCTCTTAAATTTCTGTAAGTTTGTTTTGGGGAGACTGGTTAATTGAGAACTTAAAGGCAGAAAATAAATTTTAAAATGCTCTTTTAATATTTAATATAAGAAACAAAAATTATATCACACTAAAAATTATAAACATTCCAAATTTGAAAGGACAGGACAAATGTTCATTTGTGTTTGAGATGCCATGTTAAAATGATTTAATAGTATTTACAAAAAATATACTTGTAATAATATACTGACACATATACAAGATTTATTGATATTTCTGCTGTATCTGACATTTCTATTTTATTTCAATTATATAGATTCTAAATACTTATAAATACAAAGTTATATATAAAACTAATATCTCTTATGTAATTTAACCAGAATTATCATGTGAACAGAAAACTAGTCAATGATTATTTTCAAAGAAAATTTCCATTATTTCTTTGTATAGTAAATAATTCGGGAAAATTATGCTTGTAAAATTTTCATGAATACATTGTTCAACTTCATTCTAATTTAAGGTAGAAATAAAGTACTCATACTCAATTATGTTAGATAGCATTGGGGCAGGCCCCAAACGGCTGTAGTTAGGCTCCCTTGGTGAGGCTTCCAGCAGGCTATGGAATGGGGTATGTCATTGTTAGTAAAGGCCCCAAATACTCTGATTCAGTGTATATACTCGAGGCCACAAACATTAACTTGTGAGAATATGCCCCCTTATGAAACCTGTTGGCAATGTGCCTTCTTTGTTTGGTCTGTATATAAGAAGGGCCTGGGGAAAAGACTTGGGGTACAAAATGGGGGCTAATATGGGGGAAATGCAACTGACTGGGGACTAAGGCTCAAGCTGGGAGCTGGAGGCTATTACCACCTCTGAATAAAGCATATATACTATCCTAACTATGTCTTGCATCTTCTTCCACCTGCTGAGCCCCAAACTTTGTTTCCTGGATCTGAGTCCCTGCAAGACAGATTGTTACAACAAAAGCCAATGGATGTCTGGTTAACAAATCAAGTTTACAATATTTTCAATAAACTCAACTGGTATGTAAATGCTTTCATTTTTAACAAACAGATATAGTTTCTGCTACTGCTATTCACATTCTGAATTATAGCAGGCAGAACCTACCAGCCAAAAAACAAAGGTGAAAATCTCAAAGAGTTTCCAAAACTGGGATGGGCCAATGGACTCCAAGTTTGCATTCCCATTCCAACTGATCAATTTCATCCTGTAGTTGATAAAACCATAATCAACATTGGGCATTATTTTCAAACTTCATCAGGCTTTGTTTCACAATTTCTGAGGCAAATGCTCCAGTTTCTCTTTGAGGTCACATCTATAATAAGCTTAACTTTTTGTATTAGATCTCACATGTTTCTTAAAGCTAAATCAGGAATACTATCAATGTTAAGTAAAGTTTCATTGATTTGGACAGGTGATATTTGGCTCAAATGTGAATTAATCTAAAATCCTTTGACATATTAAATATCTCTCTATTTTATTGAAACAGACAAGTTTTCATTGCTTCTTAGTAGCATGTTATCTGAAGTTTAGGTTTGCCACCTTTTTGTTCCTTTGCTCACATTTGACCCATATGTAAGATTGTGACTAAAGATGTGTGCCATGATTTTTAGAGGAGAGATAAAACAGTTGGAATCTGTCTTATTTACCAGTGAACATCCATTAAGGTTTTTTCATGTACAATGTCCACCAATTGCAGGATTTCTCCAAGTGTAGAATCAAAATGCCATATTTGAAATACTACAATAGTGATGATCTCTCTATGTAGTTCTGTTTTGAACTCTTTGCATGTTGAATCATTGGTGGCCTTTGGAGTAGGGATTTTATTCTTCTGTAATTTAAAACATTTCGATGCCAATGAGAGATGAAACTCATAGCTCCAATTTCTCAAGCAAATTATAGATCAAATTATTGTTTGGAAAAAGAGCTAAACAAATACACATGAACACACACATCAGGCATGCAAATATTTTATTATTAAAGGCTTACTCCCAGAAATCATGAATATATAGTTTGTCTGCCAGTATATCAACCAATATTTGACAATAATTATTTTCAAATGTCACTCTGTCTCCTTTTTAAAATGTTTTTAGTTGTAGATGAACACAATACCTTTATTCATTTATCTATTTATTTATTTACTCATTTTTATGTGGTGCTGAGGATCGAACCCAGTGCTTCATGCATGCTAGGCAAGTGCTCTACCACTGAGCTACAACCCCAGCACCACTGCATCTCTTCTTTAGAAGACCTTCATGATAAATTCAAAAGAGAAACCTGTCAACAGAAAGAAACAGATACTATTGTATCTAAGCATGTGTTTTTATATGAGAACATGTACAAAATACTCATATTTTTAAAGAAGCTCTCACACGAAAATGTTAAAACTATAAACACTAAAATATGACTGTCAAGAGCTTCAAAATTCTGAGAACTACAATATGCTTACAAAAGAACTAGGGAATAGTGTTATAAAAATATAAGGTAGTTTGAAGGTGGATCAAGAAAAGACAGAGAAGATTATTTATTGTTTATCTGACCTTATGTATTATTAAAACTCAGTATTTGATTCATGATAAATTAAAAGTAAAAATCCTCTAATTTGAGATATTTCTGAAATATTATAGGTCAAGATAAAAAAAATAAGAAGTTGGGGGGCTGGGGATGTGGCTTAAGCGGTAGCGCTCTCGCCTGGCATGCTCGCGGCACCGGGTTCAATCCTCATCACCGCATACAAACAAAGATGTTGTGTCCCCCGAAAACTGAAAAATAAATATTCTCTCTCTCTTAAAAAATTAAGAAATTGGATGGAAATAATAAAATGTAATATTGATGAAAACTAGTTATTTTGCAAGGACTGAGATATTTAAAGTACTTGTTTTTAAATGTGATATTGAAACATCCATCTATTTGTTAATATGAGCACTGAGACAGAAATTTATCTTCAACTATGATTTATAATAAGCCATATGAAAGCCATATTAAAGTACAAAATAAAATATTACATAGGTACATACAGTATCATTCAATAGTAATTTTTATCTTTTATTCAACAATTATTTACTGGGTGTCTGTAGTGTAGTAGGGGGAATTACTACTATAGGTAGTAGTAATTATGTGGGTAATGAAACAGATGCAATTCCTGATTTCATGGAGCTATTTTTTAGTTCAGTTCTATAAAACTTTGCATACTTTCAGTTAAATGTAGGTTAAAGATCTGGAGGTAAAGCTCAGTGGTGGATCACTTGCCTAGAGTAAGTAAAGCCCTGGATTCCATCCCTAGCACTATGGAGTGAGGCTACAAATGCAAGTGGATTAAATACTTGACTTCCATGTTGAACATTTACTAACTCAATACTTTTGAATTGGAATACCTTATTATAAACCTAAGCCTCAGTTAGGATGTAAACCTTGATAGTAAATGATAGAACTGGGGTTAGAAAACAATCTTATCTCACCTTGAAAGGAATGATTTTTTCATTATTCTAGGTTAGAATGAGTATAGAACAACAACTTTAAAACTTCCAAGTACTATACAAATAAAAATTTGCTTTTGCTATTCAATCTGATTTAATATTCCTTGGATTTTTTTAACATAATCAACCAATATTTATTGAGTGCCCAACATTTTCAAAAAAAAATAGTTTGAGACTGTGGGGGTGTGTTTGGTATGCACAAGTTGTGAAAATAGACACAATAAATAAAAATACATGAGAAAATACCAAGTAGTAATAAATACTATGATGAAAATAAAATATACAGTTATTTTTGTTTTGTTTTGTTTGTACTGGGGATTAAACCCAGGGTTACTTCACCACTGAGCTACATCCCCAATCCTTTTTATTTATTTATTTTTTTATTTTGAGACAGGGTTATGCTAAATTGCTGAGTCGGGTCCTGAACATGCAATTCTTCTGTTGAAACCTCCTGAGTCATTGGGATTACTGGTATGCACCACCATACCCAGCTAAATCAAGGATACTTCTTTAAACTTGATAGTTCCAAAGACTTTCCTGGATAGAATTGAATGACTGAAAGAGTCAACATACAGAAATGTTGGGGAGAATGTTTCAGACAGGGAAAAGCTTGTGCAATGTTCTGAGAATGGAATGAGGTTGGTGTGATCAGGATCCAAAAAAAGGTAGAGCCATGGTTCTCAGAATTTGATTCCAAGACCAACAGCCTCAGCATTCAACTTGTTAATAGTGGTGAGAAAATGCTGGACTTTGGAGAGATTCTGAGGACAGAGCTAGTAAGATTTGCTGATAGATTACATGTAGGGTTCGAAAAAAAAAAAAAGAAGTGTCAAAGATGATCCTTTGATTGACTTTAATGACTAAAAAGAAGACATTGCCATATTTGAAGATGAAGAAGATAGCAGAAAGAGTATATCTGGATTGCAAAACATGGTTAGGATATCATCTTGGACCTGGAAGTTTGATAAGTCCATTAGACCTACAAGTGGAAATGCAAGTAGGTGAGATCAGAATTCAAGTAAGATGACCATACCTCTGAGTAGCAAATATCACTCCACTAAATTAAGGAGTAATGTTGCAAATACTTTTATTTTTCATTTGTTGTTGTTATCCAGAACTTAATATACAAGAATAATGTCTTGATGGTTTTAAATATAGTGAAGATTGATTTTAATTGTCCTTATGAGAATTTCATTTAATTTTATTTCAGTGAAGAATCTGAAAGATCAAATGCAGCTTAATTATATTAACATTAAAAGAATAGGGACTTTAAGCATGCAGTAAATTTAATTAAAATATTACTATCTCATAACAATGTGATCATAGTAAAAGGCTTTTATCTTTCTTAAAGGAAAGATTATGTCTTCAGTAGGAGTTATTTTTTGCAGAATGTGGAAATTAAAGAGAAGATCATCCTATTTTGTGGTAAAATAAGGAAGTACATGAAGCCTTGCTATGCTAGCATGGCTTATCTTTGAAGCCTTTGATTGGGAATTGTTTACTTAACAGTGTAAATTATGTATAAGAACCAATTTTTCAGATGAATCTGATCTCATATAGCTATGAGGCCATTGTGTAGGCTTTGTTTTCCCATCAAATGCATGAAACAACAATATTGGTAATATATTTATGCTAAAATTGTTTTGTAAAGAAAGGTAATGCTATATGTCCATAAAAGTGAATATTGTCAATTATTCAAGAATATATTCTTTGAAAGGATATGTTAATTTGCTTATATTTATCAATCTTTTTGCAAGGAAAGATAACTTTCTGTTTGCAAATAAAGAGGTTTAAACATTAAGTAAATGTTTAATAGAGGAACAATACTACTAGCCCTACTCTTTTTGTTGTTATTAATTTATTTTTTAGCTGTAGTTGGACACAATACCTTTATTTATTTATATGTGGTGCTGAGGATTGAGCCCAGGGCCTTGCATGTGCTAGGCAAGTGCTCTACTGCTGAGCCACAACCCCAGCCCACTAGCCCTAGTATTTTACAGTTCGAGGAATAATTTTTAAAGTGGCCATATATTATCTTGGAAGGAAAAAGAGCAAAGCAGAAGAATTATGGGAAATGATCTCCCTTGAGAGTGTTTTGCTTTCATCAAATGATTAACATGTTTCTTTGAGGTTTTAATTTAGGATTCTTTAACTAATAATTTTATTATTGCTGTCAAAGTATTTATAAGTTCCCAGACCTAGCATATCTATTTAAAAAATGCAGAAGAGGAGAAATAACCTGTTAACCCATCTTTGACAGATGACAGATCTAAGCTTCTCCCAAAACTTTTCTCATGGCCAAGCAAATGATTCTGTTCCTCTTCTTAATGTACCTGGCAATTTCCTAACCTTCTACCTAGATCTTCGTTTGTCTTCTCATCTCTGCAATAGTATAAAGGTGTATACATCCAAAAAGAAAGACTTTCAATTAGAGGAGAAATGTTGAAAACCAACTTTGAGGAAATGAATATAGCAGATGAATCTCCTAAAACTTTGTGTAGACACATACTCCCACATAACATTCATGAATTTCTATGAACAAGAGAAGGCTCATTCTTTTTTTTAAATAAGTCTTATTGATATGTGATTCATATACCAGCCAATTCAGCCATTTAACATGAAAATTGAATGGTTTTCTTCATATGCATTGTTATACAACCATTAAAACAATGAAATTTAGAACATTTTCACCACACCCCCCGAAAAAAACCCTCTGTACCCATATATATTCTAACAAACATACCCGTATACCTGCCTCAACTCTGGGCTACCAGCAATCTACTTTATATCACTATGAATAGGCTTATTCTGGATATTTAATATAAATCAAGTTATATGACACATTGTATTTAATGATTGGTTTTTTTTTCATTTAATGTTTTCAAGGTTCATCCATATAGTGGCATATATACTACTCATTTTTTATAGCCAAATAATGATCTGTTGCATGGATATACCACATTATATTTATCTATTTGATTTGTTTCCCCTTTGGACTATTACAAGTATGCTGCTGTGAACATTTGTATACAGTTTTTGTGTGGACATTTGTCTTAGGTATATTCCTAAGAATGAAATTGCTAAGTCATATGGAAATTTTATTTGTAATACCTTCAGGAACTTCTAAATTATTCTCCAAAGTGGCTGAATCATTTTCCCTTTCAACCAATAGTGTATTAAGGTTCTGATTTCTCTGTACCACCAACCAATAATTATTACCTATCACTTTTCTGTGCTCAAATATGTGTAACAAACTATTTTAACCATTTTAATGTATATATTTAAGTGACATTCAGGGGGGATAGTAGAGGATAGGAAAGGTAGCAGAATACAACAATTACTAATAGGGCATTATGTAAAACTGTGGATGTGTAACCGATGTGATTCTGCAATCTGTATTTGGGGTAAAAATGGGAGTTCATAACCCACTTGATTCTAATGTATGAAATATGATTTGTCAAGAGCTTTGTAATGTTGTGAACATCCAATAAAAAAAAGAGAAAAAAGTGACATTCAGTGTGTTCATGATATTGTGCAACCATCAACATTCTCTAGTTCCAGAATTTTTTTCATTATCTGATTATGGCCACTATGATGGGGGATATGGACTAGCATCTCATAGTAATTTTTTTTAAAGAGAGAGTGAGAGGAGAGAGAGAGAGAGAGAGAGAGAGAGAGAGAGAGAGAGAGAGATTTTTAATAGTTATTTTTTAGTTCTCGGCGGACACAACATCTTTGTTGGTATGTGGTGCTGAGGATCGAACCCGGGCCGCACGCATGCCAGGCGAGTGGGCTACCACTTGAGCCACATCCCCAGCCCTCTCATAGTAATTTTAAATTGTGTTCTCCTTATCACAGAGTATGCTTTAAAATTATCTAGAAGAGGGTATTCATTTGATCAGTATTACTCTGTATTTGCTTACATGGATGTGCTTATTAATATGGTGGTAATATTAGGGTACTAGATTTTCAGAGCTGAATGGAACTTCTAGTTCTACAGTTTAAATGCAGTATATTTCAAGGTTAGACATTGTATCTGATGGGTATTTTGTCACTTACAATATCTATTATTAATTATTTTGTGCTTTCAAAATAAGGAAATCATCCTATTGAAATACTGTCATATAATTTATGCAGCAAACTATATAAATTATAATGGGAGCACTGAGATAAGCAAGAGAGTGGTATGTAAGTTCAAATAGTAACTATTGATATGTCTAATTATTAAGATGAAAAGAAAATAATGGAAAATCAAGATCTTGTTTATCTTAACCATTTTCAGTTTCTCAGTTTATTTCTGAAAATTTTGAGTCCATTCCAAGATCCCACATACTCCCCCCTCCAAACCAGATTTATTCCAAGTTATAGTAAATACACCTGGGATGGAAGGGAAAATATTCACTTTTAAAGCCAGTTTTGAAAGAGTCTCCAAGACACTGAAGGGATCCAGATGGTGTACAGACCATTCTACAAGGTTTATGATTACTTTGGCTAAAGCAGCTGGTCTCTGCAATGAAAAAGTTGTCATGACAGAAAAACCCCTCTTTCCCTCAGTGCAGCTGGGCTAGTCCAGGGAAGGCTTTTCCCAGGCGAATGTACTTCCTCCATTGGTCATTTGTAAAATCTGTTGAACTTGGAGAAGTTAAACCTTTTCTGGTGAACCAAATTGAAAAAAAAATACAAATGAGCCAATGTTATTTATTTTCAGCTCAGGATGGCTTAATTGCCTTTTATTTTATTTCATTTTATTTTTTTAAAGTTTTCACCTCTGAGCAGGCTTTTTCTGACCAGCATCAGAAATAATAAATGGGACTATTCAGGAAAAAAAATGGCACTCTTCCAAAAGAAAGTGAACTTCAACACAATTCCTAGATTCAAACGGATTGCAAAAGGAGGATTATTTCTGCTAGCTTCGGTCATTTGACAGCTACAATTCTCCTTCTCCAATATGTCATCCCAAATCTCCCTCAATTTAACTAATGAGAATCCTACATTTAATTCTTCAATGTTTATGTGTATGTGCATGGTGTGGAATGAGAAAGACCTATCATATTTATGTGCTAATATGTTTAAAAGTAATTAACCATTCTGCTTTTACCTTTAAGATGTTATTTTTGAATTCTTGTCATACTGATTTTAAATCCATGATTTTGCTAAGGCATTCTTGAAGTTGCAAAATGATAGGTTTCATTGCAGTGAGAGGAATATTCATCTGAACAAATACATGAGTGTTTCTGTAAAGAATGGGTCTATTTTACTTTATCAGCAACTAAGGGGAAGGTTAATGGCTATGATGTATCTTTTCTGTTATGTGTGAAACATGTAGTGTTCTGTGCTGTTGAGATTTATGGTCTGGACGACAAAGCAGGTGCTATTCCAAGCCTTCTTTCAACAGCAGAGTGTGAACTCAGGCCTGAACTTATCTGTCAAAAAGTAAGTTAAAATAACGTTAGGGAAAGCCTAGAATTTCACATTTTTCCATACCTTCCTGTCGCTAGCTCAGGAATTTAGTCAGCGTGATTAATGACCACTGTTATTTGTGAGCTTTCCAAGTCCCTGCAGACATAATGAACTTGACTCTTCAGCCACGTAGAAGGAAGCAGGCTGTTAAAGCCGTACAACAGGACTTGTTTATAATTTTGAGCTCTTTGCAGTTGAGAAAGAGGAAAATTCTTCCCATGCTATAGTCACCAATTAAATTTTCCACTTCTTCTATCTTTTCTCTTTGTTTTGATAATTCAGAATCAAATTCTGATTCTACCTAACCTTCCCTCTTATTTTTTCTTCTTATTAAGCCAGTCAAGCATGCCTACTGATTCCTTGTTTGAAATATCTTATGGATTCATCCTTTGTTCTAGTTTCCCTGTCAACTCATGTTTATGCTAGTCCCTGAGTAATTTTAGACCTCAGGCATTTTCCCCATCTCGAGGTCAAAAACCTCTAAGTTTCTTTGTATTTCTTGTTTTAACTCTTGGCTTCTTTGTTTTTTTCTAACCCTGCCTTCAAGCTTTTACATTTTTGTTATTTTTGTCCTAATAGACATTTCTTCTCTTTTTCAAATTCACCATCTATTTCCTTCATGATATACTTTAGAATGAATCTTCTTGCATTCTCACACGTTTGGCTAAGCTGCTTACAGAGTTTAACTGCATAATACTAATCATATCTTAGGTACATTAGTTAAAGGCAACTTCTTGTTTATGTGTTCTTTTTAAAAATAATTACTCTGCTGTGCACAGTCAGTATCCAATGACTTATCAAATGTAATTTAAACCAGACAAGTTTTCAACTTTGAAGAAGTGAATCGAGGAGTCATTAAATTTAAACTTCTAGCAATCCCACAGCAGTTGCCAGCTCCTCAAGAGTATATGTGAAAATTATATTCTTCCTTGTAAACCTTTGAAAAAATTAAATCTGCTGCTTGCTACAAGATTTCAGTTTGTTGATTATCCTAGTCCTGAAAACCCTGCATTGACCAAAGAAAACATTTACTGAATCTCCCTATGATGTGATCAGGAATTGGGTGGAAATTAATCTTCATCCTCACTGAAGTTTCAGCAGAATGCTGCTTACTGTTCTCCTTGTTACAGTGTATTATTTGAACTAAAAAAAAAAATAGGTTACATCCTGGAAGAAAGACACAGTCTGGTAGAGTTTATGTGTATTTTCTTTAAAATTTTATGTTATCATGAAATTGCAAATTAGTATTTTTCTTTCTTCCTTTCATTGCTACCCTAGAAGTCCCATAGATGGATGGCATTATTATGATGTTGACTTTCTTCTGCATTGGGTTCTAATTCTATTTTACTCCATTCTGAGCCCCTTGAAAACTGGTCCACTGTCTTGTTTACCTTTCATTGCCTACAGTTATCTCTGCACCCTACACACAAGTGTTCAACAACTGCTGAATGGAATTGAGTAATTTAGAGATCTAGAGGTCTAGTAATTGAGTAATTTAGATATTTAGAGATCTATAGTCTGTATTGTGGACTCTGATGATTTCCTATTATTCTAAAAATGTTTTTCAAACTAATTTTCCTAATCGGTGTCATACCACTCAAAATACAGCATGCTTTTCTATCAGGCCAGATATATACACCAGCTGCTTAGGTATATGTAATTCCTTCTTTTCATCTAGCCTTAAAGATATTGGTTATATTTTTCTTATGGAAAGCAGTAGTTCTTTTTTTGTAGTTTTTTTTTTACATGTTTGTCTTCCTCATGGACTCTGACATTTATTTTTTTAAAAGAAGACTATTTCTCAGTATCCCTTGGACATAGTATGATGGTTGATAAATAGTTGTTGCTTTGTTGGGGTAAGGGGCAGAGATTGATCTCCACATGTTTTCTTCTTGTTTTTACATCTTCTTTTTCATATTTTTAAATTTCCTCCCAATTCCTGATCACATAAAAAATTTTCTTCAGCTTGTCATAGGGTATGTGTGTCATAGTCCCTCCTGGACCTATGTGTTACTGCAACCTTTTTGTTCACTCTTCTCAGATGAGAACACATTTATCTTTACTTGTCCTGTAAGGCTTTCTCCTTAAATATTTTCACATATGACATAATACACATTACATATTCTGGAAAATGAAGCATAATATATGTAAAAATTGTTTCATTGTAATCCAAATTTAATTTTTTGAAAATTTTCCTTGCAACAATAATTTTACACTTTTCTCAAATATCTAAGATAGCTTCATTTAATGAGAGGAAAAAAATGTATCCCTAGAAGGTAAAAATTAGAAAACACTGTAGGGAGGTTACTTGGTACATATATGAGTAAAACGTAGAAAATCACTTCATAGCACACAAGTTATAAGTAACAGACTGCCTATGTAGCCCAGACTTTCTGATTTAATTATAAGGCCACATATTGGTCATGGAGAAATATGACTTCATTCATTTTGACCCCAGCTTTAATTGTATGGATTATTATTAAAGGGGGGGCATTTCATAAGGTTGAAATGAATTAATACTTTGTTATATACATTCATTTTTTTTACATTTATGTGTGATTTTAATTTGTTTTGATTTTAAAAAAGAACTACTTGGAAAAATAAGCTTAAATAATTATTTTTTTAAAAAAGATTTGACCTTTTAGAAGTTAATCTAAAAAAAGAGAAACATTATGTGAATCAGTGGAAAATGAGCAATCTTAAAGTGACATTAATCACAAATTCTTTCTGGTATCATTAGATATTAAAACAATGAATTTAATGACACTATTATTCATATTACCAAACTGAAATGATTTATATGTCTATCAACAGAAGACTGGAAAAAAATGTGGTAAATTCATACAATGGAGAACAATATACAATGAAAATTACAGAAGTCCAAGTAGATGCTATTAAATATATGAAGTCTAAAAATACAATAAAAACATTTATACTTAAAATAATGTTTATTCTATGAATCTGTTTATATAAGGTTATAAAGTTCCAAGACTGTGAGGTTAGACATGCTGACAGGATTTACTGTTGGGAGTTTGGAAGGCACAATGATTGGTAGAGGCCTGAGGGGACATATGAGTACTTGTAATATTCTATACTTTGGACTAGTTAATGGCACAAAAATGCTCATGTTGTGAGAATTCATTAAATTTTGTATGTATGATTTTTTTTGTATGTAAATTTCAAAAACCAAAATTTTGACAAAATGGGAAAACCATTAAATGTTTATTTTTCTTATAAGTCTTTAAAAAGCAAGCACATTTTTTTCATTCAGTGTTATTGGAAAATTATTAAGCAAGTAGAATATGATAATAGGTTTAATCAAATATCTAAAGAGTTACTCTTTTGCAATAAAAGATGTAAGGATGGAAAACTGGTTAAAATGATCATAAGGATCAGATGAATGACAGTTTGGGTATTTTCTAGGGGTACAGTATTGTTAAAAAATTACAAACATAAGTTGCCCTTGTGTATCACCAAAGAGCTAATTGAAAATTATGAAGTTCAAACAGTTGTCCTGTGTGTCTGAATACTCACACACACAAAAAATAAAAACCCCACAAAAATACAAATTTACAAATCTCATAAAGGTTAATTGTAATACTGATTGAATCAAAAAATGTATAAGAAAATTGAAATATTTTAGTTAAATGACACAAAAGTGAAAAAGTTGTCCTTGTATAATGAATTAAATGTAGAAGGAAGAGGAGAAGGTTAGGCCTCCTATGAGATAATGTTTATTTAAGATTTTGGGTGTGTAAAGATTTTCCCAAAAATAAGAAAGGGAAGTAGAAGGCTTTCCAAGCATAAATTATAATCTGTGTAGAACAAAAGAGGTGCCAAATCACATTTACTCTTCTGTATACCATAAATGGGTATGTGAGGGTGGATCTACAGATGGAAAGGTAGGTAGGGTTCATGTTTCCTAGACTTATTTACTAAAAAGTTTGGATTTATTTACTCAGGAATAGGGACATCCTGAGTGGTTTTAATCAGCAGAGATATCAGAGACCAAGTCCTCACAAAGTCCTTTCAAGAAGAATTAAAGAAAGTAAGGTTTGCATGGTTGCAATGATCATGAAACATTTAACAAACATTTAGAAATAAAGTTGGTGAATCTTGTATTTTGATTGGATACGGATGAAAGGTGGTAGAGAATCCACTGAGCATTATTTCTGAGCTTCTATTTTCCCAGGACTTACTACATTGTATTGGAAAATACTTTTAAAGGAATCTGTGTTCTTCTCTAATTTTACTCAGTATATTTGCATGAGATCCAATATAGATTGGAACTACAATGATTTTATTCAATTCCACAGCCTCAGTGAATGCTATTTTGTTCAGTTAATTGAAAATGAAAATATATCTGACAGTAAGCTGATTACTTATATGCTAATGGGACAGTATTGTAGATCATAAAACACATAATACCTATTAATTTGGTAAATGGGAAAACCAAAGTTGTGTGACTCAGAAAAGAACCTACATTATATATATAAAGTATAGCTAGCTTAATAAATTATTATGACCTGTGTATATTACCATATTTGAAAATAACAAAACTTGTGTTTATTATAAATTTGAATAGATACTTTAAAACCACAGCAGATATTAGAAATAAAATTTGTTATAGAAAAAGTAATAGCTTAATGTGCTTAATCTAACAAAATAGAATAAGAAAAATATTATGGTTTTTAATATTTTACAGCTGCTAAAATTTAAAGTAGGTAAAGGATAAGGTATGTAAAATTCACAGACTCTAACATTAAATTTTTCTGTAAAAAAGTAATTTTTGTAGGCAATGAACACATAGGAAAGTGAGCCAAGACTTACCAAGTAAACATTAGTAGATAATTATCTTTGAGTATTTAATAGGAATAACAGTAAAGCTACAAAGAAGAAAGACATAGTCTATAAGACACTACCAAGAAATGTATATTCAATTTTCATTAAAATCTTTGGGAAAATTCTTATAAATCTAATAAGTATATACCAAACAATGAACAATTCCTAGTGTAATCCTATTGTAGCCACTTTTCATGGCAATGACAGGTACAGACAGTATTGTTGACCTACTGAAACATTGATATGAGTCAAATAATGTTGTTTAATGGGTTCCATTTGACATTTTGAACTTGTTTAAGGACATAGCAAATGGAAATATTAATAGTGTACTGAACGTGGATTAATATGATCTGACATTGATTGAATTGTTGAACTCTTCTTGTTAATATGGAGAAAAAACATCTTAAATTTATTAATGACATTCAGTTAAGACATTTTGTAACCTAGACATCTTTAAGCTTATTACCCATGAATAAAACATTTACTCACATGATCTGTTTAATAATTCATTATTGTTGCTTTACGTGGCTTTAAAAATAAAACGCTGTAGTAAAAATTTCCCTCAGGTTTGCTAATGATAAGGAACATTGCAAAGTGAATGTGATAAAATACCACATGCACACATACACACACATGTATAATCTGGAATATCTAAAATTTTGTATTAATACTGTGTATATTGAATTTCTTAAAGTGAAGTTAAATTCATACTAAACATGCTAATATAGAATATATGTGATTGCAATTAGGTGTTTTGTTCTTCCCTTTTAAATTTTAGCAAATCAATAGTAGCATGGATGAGTACTGTTTTCCTTCAAGGCCTTGAAAACTGAGTCTTTTGTGTCATATTTTATCAGTTCTTTAATAAAGAGTAAACTTTGCATGTTGAGAATTCTATAAAAGCAATTGCAAATAGCAATTCTATACCTTTAGAGTTTTCATTATAGCTGCAGAGTGGTAAAAATTGACAGCCATTCTTCTTTTAGCAGCAAGAAAGATGTTTGAACATTATTTTATTAGCTGATACTTTTAAAGCCAAATGCCTAGGGGTAAAATAGCTCACAGTTTTCTCTGCTTGGATTTGTCTACATTTGTGAATAAAGACATATCTTAATTTAAAAATTTTAAATAAGTAACTAAAATCAATATGGGAAAGTCACAATAGAAGGCAAATTCTTCTTTAGTGTGGTTCCTAAGTATCAAACTTCCACTTCTGGTTCTACATACATTTCTGAAATAAAGTGAAAATATAAGAAACAATTATATGTCTTGACATTAGCACTTTGGTAAATCTATTTGGCTAATATAAAATCTTATAAGTGGATTATATTTTCACAAATCAACTTAACTACAATTCTAAATAAATCTTAGTTATAACAATAGATATTTTAAAAGGGAGAAGTTGCACAAAGTCTTTTTTCAGGTATATTCTCAAAGACAACATCTTGGATATCTTTTTTTTTTTATTGATTATTTAAAGCATTACATAGCTCATGATATATCATCTTTCATACATTCGACTCAAATTGTGTTTTGAACTCCCATTTTCACCCCATATACAGATTGCAGAATCACATCTGTTACATATTCACATTTTTACATAATGCCATATTAGTGACTGTTGTATTCTGCTACCTTTCCTATCCCCTACTATCCCCCTCCCCTCCCCTCCCCTCCCATCTTCCCTCTCTACCTCCCCTGCTGTTGTTCAATTCTCTCCCTTTTTTTCCCTCCCCCTTGCCCCTCATGACCTCTTATAATTTTATGTATCATTGAAGGTCTCCTACCATTTCCATATGCTTTCCCTTCTCTCTCCATTTCTCTCCCCCCATTCGTCTTTGTTTACTGTAGTCTTTTCCTCATGCTCTTCCTTCCTGTTCTGTTCTTATTTGCTCTCTTTATATCAAAGCAGACATTTGGCATTTGTTTTTTAGGGCTTGGCTAGCTTCGCTTAGCATAATCTGCTCTAATGCGATCCATTTCCCTGCAAATTCTATGATTTTGTCATTTCTTAGGGCTGCATAATATTCCATTGTGTATAGATGCCACATTTTTTTTATCCATTCATCTATTGAGGGGCATCTAGGTTGGTTCCACAGTCTAGCTATTGTGAATTGTGCCGCTATAATCATTGATGCAGCCGTATCCCTATAGTGCGCTATTTTAAGGTCCTCAGGGAATAGTCCGAGAAGTGTGATAGCTGGGTCAAATGGTGGATCCATTCCCAGCTTTCCCAGGAATCTCCATACTGCTTTCCAAATTGGCCTCACCATTTTGCAGCCCCACCAGCAGTGTACAAGTGTACCCTTTTCCCCACATCCCCGCCAACACTTATTGTTGTTTGACTTCATAATGGCTGCCAATCTTACTGGAGTGAGATGGTATCTTAGGGTGGTTTTGATTTGCATTTCTCTGACTGCTAGAGATGGTGAGCATTTTTTCATGTACTTATTGATTGATTGTATGTCCTCCTCTGAGAAGTGTCTGTTCAGGTCCTTGGCCCATTTGTTGATTGGGTTATTTGTTATCTTATTGTTTAATTTTGTAAGTTCTTTGTACATTCTGGATATTAGGGCTCTATCTGAGGTGTGGGGGGCAAAAATTTGTTCCCAGGATGTAGGCTCTCTATTTACCTCTTTTATTGTTTCTCTTGCTGAGAAAAAACTTTTTAGTTTAAGTAAGTCCCATTTTGGATATCTTCAGTAAGTTTTCCGAGGTTCACTTTCTTCCCCATCATGCAACACACCTTGGGAGGAGGAAACTTAAGGAATACATTAGTAATCTCCTTGTTCTTTATCTTCCAATTGGGTGTGACCAATGAAAAGCACCAGAAGGAGATCAGTGAAAGGGAGAGTATTGAGTTATAAGTCTTTGTCTCCTTTATTCCATTTTTTATAAAGCAATCTTTGAAGTAAATTAATGACCAGATGAAAATCCATAGCTCCTTTAAGAGAGCCCTTTTTATCCAGCTTGCCCTCTTTCTCTTCATTCTGGTTTCTCTTTCATCATACAGTTTTGTCTTGACCACATTTGTATGTATGGGTATATATTTTATTAAACTCTCATCAGATTTCCCAGTTCACCTGTTATTTGTCTTCTCAAAATAGGAAAGCATCTGGAATCTACTGTTTCTAAGTGACTTTGGAAATAATAACAGTTGGAGACTCAATACCAAATACTTTGAAACTTCAAATTTATATCATTTACATATTTATAAAATTCCTATATTCATTCTTTGTTAATAACAATAAAATATACATTGAGTATTTTGAGAGGTAGTTTGAAAGCCCATTCATTTTGCTGCTTTATAAAATGTTTTATGTAGGCTGTTTCAAAGTTTGGAATTTGACACTGCATGTATCAATTGATATGTGTTTTACTAAAGAATTATACCCTACTTGTAAAATGTCTTTTTGGTAAAGATCTGGAAATTAGATTTAACATTTGTGAGTTTATACTCCTTAACACAGTCAAAATTCATGACACTTTCATTTCTAGATAGTAAGTATAAATTGTAAAAATAATGAATAATGAAAAGAAATATGCTGTTAATATTAGCGCTAAGGATTTAGATGATTTTTCTTCCTGTTGCAAGTAATACTAAATTAAAATGATTAGGTGTATGACCATTTTTATGTGTAAAATTTATAGCAGATATGAAGACTTCAGAATTGTTTAGTAATTTATAATCTGAAGGCACATAGATATATAGTGTTTTTGTTATTGCTAAAATTTTATATTAAGAAAGGCTATTACTGAAAAGTTAGTTTAAACAAATTTAACCACCATTTGATAGTAAAAGGTCTTTGTGAAAATATGCTTTTGGCAGTGGAACTTCTGGCTACAGCTGAATATGATGATCAATAAAAACTTTCATCAAAAAACTAAAAATAGGGCTGGGGATGTGGCTCAAGCGGTAGCGCGCTCGCCTGGCATGCGTGCGGCCCGGGTTCGATCCTTAGCACCACATACCAACAAAGATGTTGTGTCCGCCGAGAACTAAAAAATAAAAATATTAAAAATTCTCTCATTCTCTCTCTCTCTCTCTCTCTCTCTCTCTCTCTCTCTCTCTCTCTCTCCCCCTCCTCTCTCTCTCTCTCTTAAAAAAAACTAAAAATAAAGCTGGACAGAATTTATGAAACAATAACTTGAGTACTTTGGTGACTGATCAAATGCATACAATAATATGAGGAATATTTCATAGGTTTGTAGTATTGGCATTCAGTGAGAGTATGTGGATCAAGGGAAGGAGGGTCATGTTGTGATTAAAAACTGAAACCTGTACCATTCGGTTGCCAAGTTCAAAGCCTGACTTTGTCAGTTATTCATTTTGCATCCATTGAAAGCTGATTTATTCCCTGAGTTTCCTTATCTATAGGATGTATTCAGTACTCCTGCAGTCTTGTTATATATATGTCTTTATATGATATAATGCTGCTTACTACTTAGAATACAAGCAGACATATGGGATCATTCAGAAAATGTTATTCTTATTTAATATATGTTCCTTATCATAGATTGTTACTTTTGAAAGGAAAGGAAAAAACTAATTTTGTAATTGTGTGGAAAAGTTAACTTATGTTCCAGTTCCTATAAAATGATCTCATCATACATAATATATATTCCATAGACAAAGATGCTTCTAACATTTTTTTTGGCCTCAAACCCTATGTTTTTAAATTTTTTTTGTTAGTGCTTTATGATAATATATAGTAGTTGGATTCATCCAAAGTCATAAATGCATGGAAATCAATTAATCTTAATATACAGATATACAGCCTATGGGGATCAATTGACGGTAGGGATGGAAAATAGCATCACCATGTTGGAAAACAGTTGTGCAGTTTCTTATGAAATTTAAAATGTACTTATCATATAACCAAGCCATTCCACTCATATGTGTTTACCCATGAGAATTGAAGTTATGTGTCCGTGGATAATTGCACATGAATGAGAAAAGCAGCTCTATTTGTAAAAGCTAAACCCTGGAAATAAACCAAATGTGTATGAAAAGGTGAACTGAAATTTAAAACTACATTTTATGAGCTCCCATTTTTATCAAATGTATGAAATATGATCTGTCAAGAGCTTTGTAATGTTTTGAACAACTAATTAAAAAAATAAAAATAAAAAAAAAATTAAAAAACAACATTTTATCCACACAGTGAAACAGAACTCAATTAAAAAATAAAAGGAATTAACTATTGTTACCAGCAGTAACATTGGAAGACTCTCACATTGAGTAGAAGAAAGCCCCCACCCCCAAATAGTGTCCACTGTTTGATTCTATTCAGATTAAATTTTATAAGTTGGAATTTGGAATCTAATCTATAATGATAAATAATAGATGAGTAGTTGTTGGGGTTTTTACCCCCCCCCCCAGTCCCTGCTGACCTGCGGGAGAGATGGGGAAAGCACACCCTGACCAGGAAGAACCAAGAAAGGCAAAGGTCTACTGACCGCCTGAACTCAGCCCTCCCTCTCCAGAGGACAATCAGAGGTGCCAGGGAGACCAGTCAAAGCAGTATCTCATTTAATGAGAAAACACACACAGCTAATATAATGTACAGGAGCCAATCAGGATAAAGGTCAGCAGGGTGGGGAGAGTTCATGTGTACACCCATCCTACAGGCCATAATGGAAGACACGAGCTGTCCATGAGGGCAGAAGGGTTCTGAGCCTATCCTAGAGGTGGTCTGATTCTTCATCACAACCCACAGCAATGCCTTCTGGCTAATCGCCAGGTGCTATCTTAGCCACATGTGCGGCCCCAAGACTGGAACCAGGTAGCAAGTTAGGTTTTCCTCTTTTCTGATGCAACATGCCCCACATGTTACATCATGCCCTACAAGTAGTTGCGTAAATACAGTTGAGGTGAAGTAGAAAGGAAAAGATTATGAATGGACACGAGGAAACTTTTTAGTGTGATGGATATATTTATTATTTTGAATTCTTAGGTGTATACCTATGACTAATCTTATCAAGGATAACAATTAATTTAAAAGACATCTTTCCATAGACTAAATTATTCTAATATTTAATATTTTCTTAATTTATGTTATTGCATATTTTAATAGTGAATTCAGTTAGAATTCTCTCACTAAAATCTGGACTTCAGTTTAGGTTCTCAGTCAAATTAATGTCCTGCATTCTGTAAAAGGTCATTATGGCTCAGAGATAAATTATATACCTGGGAAACTGACATTTTATTATATTTCATTTGAGTGTGGTATGTCTGTAATGTACAGGGATCAGCAAGCTGTGTGTGTGTGTGCACTAACACCCCCACATTGCATCTATACTACAATTATATTGGTAGAAGGTTTATGAAAGCATTCTCCGTGAGTGAATTGTCCTTGATTTTTTATATATAGTGATCCAATCATATATTTATATAATTATAGGGAGATAATTCATTCAAAGGAGGTAAACTCATACTATTAATACAAGTAGGCATTTCTTATTTATTTTTAGATAATATTTATCAATGATCCAAGCAAACTTTGGTAGGATTTTTTAAACAGTATTCTATATAATTTTATATAATTTTTCTTCTCATAATGAGGTTTGCAGGAATTTTGTGCTTTATTGTTATGTGAAGTCATCTATGTAAAATAGGCTACATTTATTCCAAAACGGGAATTAATTTTATACTTCTAATGCTTAGATATTTAAATGCCATGATTATGGTATAATGAATATTAAAATCTTTGAAGTCAGACATAGTTGCTACTAATGCCAATCAAATCTAGGATGACCAAAGAAACCCTGCTTTCATGAATAAGTAATCTTTCTCCCTGAGAGTTATCTGAATAGTCTTAGAACTCATGTGGGAATAGGGAGAACACTGCTTGAATGACATTTTACCTAATAAATGGAGCAACCACAGGAGAAGATGTAGTATATTAGAATCTGCATGACCTCTTCACAAGGTTTTGTGAGTTTTGAACTCCAAAAAAAAATCTTTGTTTGATTCTCAACTATAGCTAATAGTGTTGGATCAGTGATTGTATATCTGAATTATTTATTATTCTCCGAAAATATATGTTGGTCACCTATTATAAATTATAAAATAATTTAATACATGTTATTTTAACTTTATAACGATGATAATAGTAAGGCTCCTACATTTCAAATGTTAGTATTTCATTGGAGCTTTAGTGCTGAAATTTCACACTGACCATATTACTCTGTTTAAAACAATTTCTGATTGTCACAGTAAATTGTATAGAATTCTATTTAAAATTTGAACTGCATTATAGAGGTACTATACTTATTTTGGATATCATGGATTGTTCATGTTAAAGACAGATTACTAGAGGAAATAACTCAATGGGATAATTAAAGTTGAGTTGTAAGTAATAACTTATATTAGACTTATATCTGTACTGATATCAAAAGCCATGTTATCTATTTGGGCAGTATCCCTTAGGTTTCAATACAGTGCATTATCCATTGTGTCTGTAAGGCCTCATAAATCCATTGCCCCCAAAGAAAGGACAAGAAATATTATTTTCAGAAATAATATCAACTCAGAAACTAAAGCAAGTATATCAAAAGCTTAATGTTTTGGGGGGGCAAAATTTCTCCACTGTACTCAGAAGAAAATGCAATAAAATAAGTAGTTAATTCAATCTAATAGAGTCTTTGAATAAACAGGAAATTTGTACTTTGTACTTTTACATCTTTTTAATTTTATACATATTTAGTTAAATTTTAATAAATGTTCATCATTTGATATGTGCTGGTTTGTGTGCTGGAGAAAGATGCATGCACATGTACACATGCAACAGTCTTGCAGTTTTCAAGCATTTATTTTTTTTACTTAGATAATGAAAGTGGTCATTAGGAATGTATACAATCCAGGACTAAGGATGTGTGCTCAGTGGTAGAGCGCTTGCCTAGTATGTGTGAAGCCTTGGGTTAGATCCTCAGCACCACATAGAAATAAATAAATTAAATAAAGATATTGGGTCAAACTATAAGTAAAAAATGAATATTTTTAAAAAAGAAATGTATGCAATCTGTAGGAATACACAATAGATTATAATAAGTGGCAATCATTTATCACGGATCATAAATTCAGTATATAATCAATTTCAATAATATTTTAGCAATATTGCTAGGAAAATCAGAATGCCTCAAGTATGGTCCCTGGTCTCAAAGATCTCACAGTCTAATGTGGGAGATAAACCAATTCAACATAAAATGATATAATCTATAATAGACAATTCACAGTGAACATAGAGACAGAAACATCTCATTTTATTTGTGAACGTATGGAAAGTTCCTGAGGAACATCTAGTGGCTTTGGTGATATAAGTTGTGTTTTCAAAGTAAGCATTATGAGTGAGGGAATAATTTAATATATGATACATTATTACACTATAGCTCTGTTTTCAAGATACATAGGTAGATATTTAGTCCAGGGGGATCACATGGATAGAAATATCATACATTAATTTAATATATTTCTAAAATTTATCACCATATTTTGAGCTAAAACAGCTTTATAAAGCTATTCACTATTGGGATGGGGACCTGGTTCAGTGTTAGAAGGTTCAATACCCAGTACCACCTACACACAGAAGTGCGTGCGAACGCACGCGCACACACACACACACACACACAAGCCATTCAGAATAATTAAAAATTTTATTGTAAATATCATAGTGAATTATATTTCTAGGTAATGTAAAATCTTTATATGTATGTTTATGAGGAAAGGGAACAAAATGTATATTTATTAATGATCAGTTCTTTTAGAATGCCAATGTATCATTTACTGCTGATATTTTCAAACCAATATTCAAAAATATCATGTTACTATAGCATCAGTACAGTTACTCAGTGATATAATTTTTTAAACATATTTTATATAGTTCTCTGTGGTATTTAGAAAATGTTTTTAAGGAGAGGAATACATGCAACTCATGAGGACAGACACAGATAAATAAATATATTCACAATAGGTGTCTGAAAATTATATATTTCAGCAAAATATACTTATTGTACAAGAACCACTGGTGAATTAGAAAACAAGCAAAAGTAGCATGATTTATATATTTTTTTAAATATGTTTTTTCTTTTTTTTAAAAAATATTTATTTTTTTTAGTTCTCGGCGGATACAACATCTTTGTTGGTATGTGGTGCTGAGGGTCGAACCCGGGCCGCACGCATGCCAGGCGAGCGCGCTACCACTTGAGCCACATCCCCAGCCCCATGATTTATATTTTTGAAAAATTGAGGATTGAATATTTAACTTGATAGTATACTAACGTCTCACTTTTGCCTTTATTCTGAATGTCACTATTGAATTAATATGACTCTTCCCTGTAATCTCTGACCAAATTTATATGATTCAGTGGGAATTAGTTAGAAGCAAAGAGAATAATGAAAAATCTTCTTAGTATGTAGTTGCACTATGTCATTTTAAGAGGAGAGAACACATGAAAGGAACATGCTGAATAAGTGGCGAGTCACTACCATGCATTACACGCTGCCTCAATCAATTAATTGAGTGTGGATTTGTGTGCCTACAACCTGCTCCTGTAGACTGCAAATGAATGTGGAGTCTTTACCTGCTTATAGCAAATGCTTATCTCTCAAAAACCTTTAATCATCTGAATATCACCAAAGCAAAACAGGACCCAGGTGAATCAGAGAAAGGAGTTATTTCTTTGAGCCTTTAGGAACTAGACATTACCATAGCAACAAGGGACTTTCTTTTATAAGGTTTTAATACCTCTGCTTTAGTTTCCATTGCAACAGACGTTTACAAAGCCATGCTTGAAGGCTTTGTTAGGATTTTCTAGAGTGTCAGCATAGCTATGGTGGATGTTGCAGTGAAGGAACCTTACGTTTATGCAGGAAAAAAAATGTAAGTGTAATTAAAAAGCCAAATTTTAAAGAGATACTCAATTTCTTTGGTTTGGACAACTAATACTCCCTTTATATATAAGACAGTATTTGATGTTTGAAGAATGTAGTATTTATAATAGAGTTGAAATATATTCTGTTATAATATTACATGCAAATCTGAACCTATTAAGATGTTAACAAAGGCAGGTGTGTAGCTCATTTTAAATAGTTAATGTGCTTCAAAAATAAGTTAGACCGTTCCTTGCTCCTTTTTTTGGTAAATATCCCCCTAATGATTGCCTAAGTTAATAATTTTTCTTGACTTTCATTGTTATCCAGTTTGTCTATTTTTTTTAATCTTCAGGACACATCATTTATTATTGTTGCATAATAAAGGAAGGGAATCATGGCTTCTGAAATCATGGAAATCATTGAGTCTGACTCAGTTGAAAGCATAATTTTCTCCATTCCCCATCTCCAATTCATGATCATCTGCCCTTGCATTGAAATGTTCTAATTAAAAGAAATTCACCTTGTCCTAATTTCCAAATTTGTACTCTCATTTTTCTACACTTTTCCTCCAGCAATTGGTTGTTTTTTTTTATTCATACAACAGATTATTCTCTCATGCTAAGTCTAGTTGTATTTGTTTATTGAATTAATCATTGTTCAATGGATTTACAGATTAATTAATCCATCAATATATCATATTGATGGATTAATTAATACATCATATATATATGGTTATATATATGATCATATATATAGTTACACATATATGCATGTGTAACTATGTTTTTAAGCCCTGCCTTTTTTCTCATATTTTAGGAATTCAACAGTAAATAGGACTATGAGACTCTGAGTAAATAGGACTATGTTGGTCTTCAGATCTCTAAGACCTCACATTGTTGTAAGGGTGAGAGACACTTGAGTAGATGACTATAAAGTAAGTGCAGTCATATGAATCAGAATGGGATATTCTGGAACATTTCAGTAGAAGCATCTGATTTAGTTTACTGTAGCATAAAGAGCTTGTTGAATAATCAAAGACTTAGTTTTAAAGTGGAATTGACCTTGGGAAAGTAAGAATAATATTCTGAGACAAGGGACTTTAGAAAAGACAAATTCAAGTTAAATAACTTGGACTTCATATGTAGGATGTTAGTAACTATTGAGGGGTTTTAATCAGGTGAATGAACTCCTCATATTTCTGCCTTAGGAAAATATTTCTATTGGCCATATGTCACAGGAATATGTTAGAAGATCATCAGAGTCGTCCATACAAACAGTAATGGAGCTGAGTATTTGGGCTGTAGAAACTATTACATTAAAATAACACTAAATTGAACACAAAAGATGACACTTTGTCATGAATCTGTTTAAAAACCAAGGATATTAGTGGTTTTCATGTGCTGGGAATTGGGGAATGGGAAATGACTATTATAAGTACAAGATTTTGGGGGCGATAAAGAAAATGTTCTGAAATTAGAAAATGGTGATAGTTGCACAACACTGTGAAAGGACTAAAAGCCAGTGAACAGTTTACTTTAAAGGGTTAAATTTCATTATGTGTGTAATTCTACCACTAAAAATAGAATTATAGGCTTAGTGATAAATGGAAAATGGAGAGAGCTAGAGGAAACTAAGAAATTCTCAAGATACTTGTTTTGGTATTGGGTACATAACTGTGCTATCAACAAAACTGAGAACACTTGGAAAGCTGGGAATGAACCACCATTTGACCCAGCGATTCCCCCTTCTCGGACTATTCCCAAAAGATCTAAAAAGAGCATACTACAGGGATACAGCTACATCAATGTTCATAGCAGCACAATTCACAATAGCTAGACTGTGGAACCAACCTAGATGCCCTTTAATAGATGAATGGATTAAAAAATGTGGCATATATACACAATGGAATAGTACTCAGCAATAAAAGAATAACAAAATTATGGCATTTGCAGGGAAATGGATGGCATTAGAGCATATTATGCTAAGTGAAGTTATCCAATCCCTAAAAAACAAATGCAGAATGTCTTCTTTGTTATAAGGGGGGCGATTCAAAACAGAGCAGGGAGGAAGAGCATGAGAAGAAGATTACCATTAAACAGGGACAAGAGGTGGGAGGGAATAGGAGAGCGAAGGGGAATTGAACGGAAGATGGAAGGAGACCCTCATTGCTATACAAAATTACATATAAGATGGTGTGAGGGGGAAGGGGAAAAAGAAATGTGTTATAGTAGATGGGGTAGAGAGAGGTGAGGGGAGGGGAGGGAAGGGGGGGATAGGAAGGGGTTAGGAAGGGCAGCAGAATACAACAGACACTATAATTAATATATGCATGTGTTAGGTTAAGTTCAGATATCAACGTCTTCGTATAATTTACTGATTAATTTTGGGCCTTTAGTAGTATTATATCTATGAGAATCATCATAAATTCGTAACTTTTCAATTGTTATGGCAGTGTGTATAAACTTGGCTGTATAACCAATGTGATCCTGCAATCTGTACACATGGGAAAAATAAGAATGCATACCCCATTTGAATCAAATGTATGATATATGATATGTCAAGATCATTGTAATGTTTTGAGCAACTAAAAAAAAAATAAAAACACTAAAGAAGGAGACTCTAGTCTCACTGTAAGGTGAAAGTGGGGGTGAAATTGAGGTTGGAGGTATCGATTTATGTTTTATTGTGTTTAAGATCTGTGTTAGCTTTCCAAGTCTGTGACTAAAACAATATAAAGGAAGAAACATCTATTTTGGCTTATAATTTCAGAGGTTTCCACCCAAGGTTGGCTGGCTCCATTGCTATGGATCTGTGATGAGGTAGAACATCAAGACAGAGGGCCTGGTAGAGCAGAGCTGCTCACCTCATGGTGACCAGTAAGCAGAGGGAAGAAGGAAAGGGCCAGGACAAGATAAACACTTCGAGGGCATGCCCCCAGTGATCCACTTTATCCTGCCAAATCCCACCTCCTACAGTTTTCAATACCTTCCACTAATTGTCATCAAATTAATGGTTCATCATGAATCCATTCATGATGAGGTTAGAGTCCTCGGGATCTAATCACTTCCTGAAAACTCTACCAGTGAACATTGATGCACTAGGACCAAGTCTTCAACACATGAATCTTGGGGGACATTCCAGTTCCAAACCATAACAAAGCATGTGTATTAACTCATTATACTTGAACTGGTGGTACACATACTTCATATATGTAAGTTTGGTAAAGCTAATCCTGGAGGTTCAGTGTTACTCCTCATTTTTCTGCCTTCACATATTCCATAGGTACAATATAATACCAGCTGTCTTTCTGTGCCTTTGATTTTCATTCAAGGAGTGAGGTATATTATAATTTACCATGTATAAGATTGTATTTTTAAAAGGCCAACCTACCAGAGAGGACAATGTAAGATACTGAGAGTTTTTGTGCATTTCCCAAATGTTTTTCATTAGAAATTATTGATATTAATGATGACTAAAACCACAGGGTTACATGCAATCACCTATGGCTTTATGTCATCTGAGGAGAATAAATGAAGACTTGGAGAAGGAAGAGTAGTAAAGCTCAAATAAAGAAGGAAAAACTCTAATATTCTCTGCCAAAATAGTTTTTAGTTCAGTATTTATTGGGGGAAATGAATGAAGGATTAAGTGAATGAATGGGTATTTAAGGAAACTAATGGAAGAATTTCAAAAAAATATAGAAAGATCAACCATTTTAAACAAAAATATAAATTCAGTAATACAAAAACTGAAATTCATGCATTATTTTTGGCAATTAGGTTACTTGGGTGACTGCTATAAATTGAATTTCAGGAATGACACTTAAATAGTAGGAGGGGATCAGCAGACAACGGGTTAGGAGAATACTCATAAGAAAGGTGGATTTTAAAGGAGAGGAACTGATAATATAGAAGAGCTGTAGATTGAAGAAGAAAGGTTTATTTCATTTCCATATAAAGTTATTTTTCTAAATAAGAATGCCTGTAATTTTATCAAGTATCATATGTAATCAGTGTTCAGTTATTCCATGAAGCCAGAATTAGACTCCACCAAAGTTCCTGGTAATTCAGTTTTAATTTGTTTAATGTAGACATAGCTTTGAGGTTATCCCTTTAAAATGTCATCCTTCTCCACATTTTATGTTATTATTTAGTAGGAGGTTAAGTTCACGTATCAACATCTTGGTATAATTTACTTATTAATCCTGGGCCTTTAGTGGTATTATATCTATGAGAATTGTCATAAATTGTTAAGGATTTGGAAGCTGCCTGTGTTATTCATTCCATTCCTTATTCTCATTAAATTCTGTTTTAAAGCACAGAAATAAAATTTCTACAAGTATTTTGTTTAAAAGCTATACATAACGATGCACAAAATAATTTCATTATATGTAATTTAACCACACTAGTTTCTACAAGCATTTGTGTCATAAATATATGGATACATTTTTCTTTCCTACTTTGTGCTTTCCTCTTGATTCTTCCTGAGATCCTTCGTTTCCTCCATCTTTTAAAATTTATAATCCATTTTATACACTGTCTTCTTTGCTCATGCCTAAAACCAGGAACTTGTTTTTCTACTCTATGCAAAAGCAACAACAGAAAGCTTTCATGAATCATTTACATGTTCTTTTGGTTTCCCTTTCCTTCTTTTCAGGATAGAGAATTCCAGAAATATGTTAATAAGAATATTTTTGTGGGCAGAATCTGTGCTGTTAATCACTATGTGATTCAATGTATTCTATTCTATATAAAATAATTGCTTTTTGAATCTCAACAACAAATATGGATTTCAGGAAAGTAGATACATCATCCCTAATTAAGGTACTTTAATGAATTTGGTAAACACACCTGATATCTTTCAAAGTAAAAATCAAAGAAGATTTTTCTTAATGAAATTGCTCTGACAGGCAGTATGACCCACTGTTAACAGCTGAGGTTTCTAAGCAAGGCACATTTAGGTTCAAATGAAAGTTCCACAATTTACTATCAGTGTGATCTTGAGAAAGTCATTTAATTTATCTCCGTGATAATATATACTTCATAGTTTCTCTGACAAATTATATGAAGTAATTGTCAGACATAAGCTCAATAGTGATTTATTATTATTTGCACAATCAATCTCTAAGATTCTGAACTGACTTTTGCTAAAAATCTTGTAAAAGAGAAATCTAATTCTACTAGATTATGTATGATAATCTGATGGAAATAAAAATTATATCCAGATTTAATTCACATATTCACCTAATTAATATAGATATCCAGAAGGTCCCCCATAGGAACGTATTAAGACATAAGTGTTTGTTTTAGCTAAATAGTACATGCTAGAAATGCAATTTTATATTATATCCACTGTATATAATATCCCACTTTTGCATAACACATCAGTGACAGCATCTAAAATTAAAATGACTGTTTAAACTTTCTAAAGAAAGCTTTTCAATGTCCAATTTTTTTATTTGTCTAGGAAAAAAAGATTTGGATGCTCTGTTATTTCCTATTTGCAGATGCATAAAACAATCACTTTAGCAAATGAACACTTTGTTAAATTTATAGCTGGTGTGTTCTCATTTAGACTAATCTATGCTGGCTCAGCTTAACTATTGCATTGTCAGTTCCTGTCTCACTAAACATACCCAATTGCATAATGACCAACATTCTAATAATGCTTTCTATATATTTTTCAAACACTACAATGTAACTGCACATTTTATACAGAAGGAACAACAGGAGAAAATTAAAGGGGGAGAAAGATGCAATAAGGTTGAATTTTCATTAACAGCCAGACACCTGAACATTGACATGGTTACTTATTTTCTCACTTGCAGATTAATGACAGTGTTTACCCCTTGATATTGACAAGGACATAATACATCTTGACAAATGATTAAAGAGGCTGCAGTAGAGAGTTTATTTTGTGGTAGTGTCAACTGCCCTTCCCTTGGCATAAAATGAAAAGCTTACATCAGCTGTAATTTTTAGTAACACCCTTCGGTGGGGTTCTCTTACAACTTTATAAAACAAGTGTGATAAATTTATTATGCTAACAAGTTTGAGCTGCAGTGGGTGGTTTATTGGAGATTGCATCTTGTTTGTAAATCACAAGAATGATGACAATGTTATACATTAAAATCAATAGTTGTTTAATATTCCTATAAAGCCTAAAGGTTTGTGATAAACTGTTAAAGATAATCTATTATGTCTTGTAATACTTGAAACAAGATTGTTGCATTAAATTAATGCTCAATAAGGGAATGAGTAAGAAAATGATGTGGAGATTTGAGTGCTTAGTGAGAGAATTATGGCAGCTTTAAGCATAAGCCCTTTAAAGGGGATTTTCTTAATTTTATTTTTAAATTTGAAACAACATGTCTGAGCTAATTGCTCAGTAGGAGTCTGGTAACCAAACATAAACAATGTTAAACTTTTAACATCACTGTGGCACATTTGAGTTTCAATACAATTTAGATAGTATTTGGAACTAATAAAACATATTTTTGTGTTAACTTTATATTCTGTTTTTTTCTATATTCTGATCAATTGAATTCTGTTTGAAATATTTTTTCTGGTGTACATCATGAACTTCACTGAAGCAGCCTCTCTGTCAAGCAAGAAATCCATTTATTTATAATATATAGCTTTGAGCATATGAAGATTAAAGTTACAGTAGGAATGAAAAGTGAAAGTATCCAAGCAAAAGTGTGAGAGAGTAGACAAGGCCTAGAAGAAAGAAAAAGACTGGGGAAGGAGATCCATTGGAAATTTGGTCACAGAGGCAGTGAAATGCATCTTCATAATAGAGAGGAAGTATTGAACGAAAGTGGAAGAAAAGTTCAGGAAGAAAATTTATACCCTCAAATATATATACATTGGAGGTGAGGAGGATGAACAGGACCTGATAAAAGGCCTGGAGTAGATTCCAATGGGATACAGATCACCCAGGCAATCATAGTCACCAAACTCCAATAAGGTACCAACAATTGAAAGGGAGGTATAATTTTACTGTTTCTGGAACTTTAAGGAGAATGAGTATTTATAATATGACACTAGATGATAATAAGGAGATTACTGTATTTCAAAAGTCCAGGGTAAGTGATATTTTAGGGCAGTAAGTTAAAGAGTATGTATATGTAATTATGACTGTGATATTTCATACATGTGATGTTATGAAAGTTACTTAACCACTCTGTTTCATTATCTATAAGTAGACATGATTACACTGCTTTATCATAAATATTAAATGTGATAATAAATGTAAAGCAATTGAAATAGAGCCTGCAATATAATAACTGTTCACCAAACAACGGAAATATCTTACCATTTAAAGAAGCAATATGTTGAGTTCATATATCTATTATGAATGAGAATGAATACCCCCTTTTAACTCCATAACATTATTAATATCAATACCTCTTTTCCATTCTTTGCCTATTCCTATCTTTATGGGTTTGACTCAGCCAGCCAGCCCACCTGCCTGTCTTCCTGCCTCCCTGCCTTCCTCTCTCTTTAGAATGACATAATTCACATAGGATACAGTTGATTCATTTATAATGTACTATTCAAAAGACAATATATTCACAGGGTTATGCAACCATCTGCACAACCTAATTTTAGAATATCTTTGATTCATGTAACTGAAACACTGGATCCATTAAAAATCTCTCCCCATCCCTCTCCACCAAGCCCAGGCATCCTCTAATCTATTTTCTGTCTCTTAGATTTCCCTATTCTGGATATTTCATATAAAAATTTAGGTACCATACTTTTTTTGTGCCTGATTTCTTTCAATTAAAATAATATTTGCAAATTTGATCCATGTCGAATCATGTGTCAGCATATGACTCTCTTCCTTGTGTATAAAAATAGTGCATTTTATCCAATACATTTTTTGTATCCATTTGTCAGTTGATATTCATTGGGATGTTTCTGCTTTGTGGCTATTATGCATACTACTACTATGAAAATTCATGTGGACATATGTTTTAATTTATCTTTGACTTGTACATAGGACTGGAACTGTTGGGTCAACAGCCTTCATTGTATTTTATTTGAGGAACCAAGTTTCTGCTGGTCTTATAGGCTCTGACCTGGTTTAGTCTGTGAATATTTTTACACTCTTTGCCAGAATGATCTTTTTAATTTTAAACTGAGACCTTACTATATGTAGAGTGTCTCATCTGTTATTTTGGCAATAAATGATTAACACCTTTACTTGATATACATTTAATTATTAAATATTTATTGTGTTTCTACTATGTCCTAGGCACGGTTCTGTATTTGTGAGCATACATCAGTAACTAAAACAAAAATCTGTTTTATTGTAGGGCATATACTATTGGATGGACTTTTAAAATACGTCCTCGTTTTGCTTCAACCTTTTTGCCATTTTCATTCTCTCCCCCCACTTTAGTTATGCTTTTTGCTCTCTTTTTCTACATTAGATTTACTAACTCCTCAATGTTATTCAAAATTTAGCTGAAGCATCACCTCTTCTTCGAATTCTTTTCAGATAAACTCCTGTTTGTATTCTAATCCCCTTCATAGCAAACACAGTTTTCTCAAATGGCCTGTAATGTGATCTTCAAACACCAATAATAGCCCAGAAGATAGTCCATTATAATTAAGGAGTTGTTTGTCTTTGCCATTAGAGTGTGAGAACTTATAGCAAGAACTTCAGTTTATGGTGTAGTGTGCATTGCCACCTGAAGGAACTCATAATTCCTGGACGATCAAATTGAAAGAATGGTGACTCCACATGGAAATACTAGACAATTACAAGTGTCACTACTATACATCACCCTTGAAATCAAATCACATTGGAGAAAATTTCCACTAAAATCAGAATCAAAATTCTGTAGGGTCTTTGGTAGTAAGAAATAAATTCTTGCTTCAGTATATTTTTTTTACTATACTATGGTGTTGAAGGTTAAAGAAAAATATGAAAAGATAATCAGTTGCATAACTTTTTAAGTTGTATTATTGGCAAGACTTTCTGAGTAATTGAATAATAGTGGTGTGTTTACTTCTCTCTTTCCAAAGATGCTTATTTTATGTCAACTTCTTACATCTCTGTGACAGGGATATGGCAAATTACTCATTTCCATCTTAAGCCAGAAAATGCTGAGATTAGATAACCAAATAAAATACAGTGCTTCCTCTCATGAAGGTGATAAATATGTGTGGAAGTCATATTCAAACTTACCAGAAAACTAACTGGAAATTTTAAGAACTGAGTTTTAATTTTCACCTTTACTACAGGAAAAAAAAATATACAATATAGGTAAATGAAAGGTGAAAAGGCTCTGTCATCAAATTATGATCTTAGTATCCTAGATATTTTTTCATCCTCATATTTTTGGTAAAATATCCCTCTTATATAATTGTTAGTTCTCTTATTACTTTAATGTTATATTAAACAAGTTGAACCAAATGATATGTAGGGTTACCACTGAAATAATTTACCCAGAAGATTACCTTTTTTTTTTCTGAAGTACATTCTAACTGCCATTAATGTGCAGCAAGATTTGCTTTTCAAAGCTTTTCTAAAATTGCAGCACAATAATTGTCTTCATGCAAATATAACTGTTACTGTATTGTAAATTTTATCAAACATCTTGTATTTTGAGAGAAATTTGATCATGTGCTTATTTGACTATGTTCATGACTTATGTTTTCTTTATCCATTTATCTATTGAAGGGCACCTATGCTGGTACCTAGCTTAGCTATTGTGAATTGAGCTACTATAAACATTGATATAGTTGCATTACTGCAGTATGCTGATGTTAAGTCCTTTGGGAATAAACCAAGGAGTGGTATAACTGGGATAGATGGTGGTTCCATTCTATGTTTTCTGAAGATTATCCATAATGCTTGATGGAAAGCTTTTAATTTGTGATATGATTTCCTTACACATGACTGGTTTGTTCAGATTTCTATTTTCTTCATGACTTAATCTTGATAGTATATATGGTTCTAGGATTTTATTATATGTCTTCTAGGTTATTCAATTTGTATTATTTTATAGTATTTTAGTATTGTTCATTGCATTCTTGTGTTGTATTTATATCTATTGGTGAGTTTTATATTTGTGTTTTTGTTACTAATTATTGCCTTTTTCTATTTTAAGGACTATAGCATTCCTTTTATTTGTTATTATTAGTATACATGAGAGTATAGTGTATTTTGACATAGTATACATATATGAAGAATAAATTCTCATTTTTCTCATTGTACATGATGTAATCATATATGCAAATGGGAAAGTCATATCAGATTTATTCTACTGTCTTTTATATTCCCATTCCCTCTTGCTTCGCATTATTCCCCATTGTTTACCAAAATACTTCTGTCCTTCCCTACTCTATCCCATCTTATTGTGAGTTAACATCCATATATCAGAGAGAACATTTGTCCTTTCATTTGTTTGGGATTGGCTTATTTCATTTAGCATGATAGTCTACAGTTCCATCCATTTGCTAGCAAATGCCATAATTTCATTTTTCTTTGTGTCTGAGTAGTATTCCATTGTGTATATTTAGCACATTTTCTTTTTGCATTAAAGGGCACCTATGCTGGTTCCATAGTTTAGCTATTGTGATTTGAGCTACTATAAACATTAATGTGGCTGAATAACTGTATTATGTTGATTTTAACTCCTTTAGGTATATACTGAGGAGTGGGATAACTGGGTCAAATGGTGGTTCCATTCCAAGTTTTCTGAGGAATTGCTATATTGCTTTCCAGAGTGGTTATGCCAATTTGTAGTCCCACCAGCAATGTATGAGTGCACCTTTTCCCCAACACCTTAACCAACATTTATTGTTACTTGCACTCTTGATAATTGACATTCTGACTGGAGTGAGATAAAATATTAGTGTAGTTTTAATTTTCATTTTTCTAACTAGTAGAGATATTGAACATTTTTCATATATTTGTTGACCAGTGACAGACCATATTGAAATACAATAATCATAAACTATTTTGAAAATTTGTACTCCAATAAAATAGCAAATCTTGAAGACATTGACAAATTTTTAGAGACATGTTACCTACCCAAACTAAACCACGAGTACATACACAATTGAAACAGGCCAGTTTCAAGCAATGAAATAGAAGATGTATCAAAAGCCTACCAAGTAAGAATAGTCTAGGACCAGATGGATTCTCAAGCAAGTTCTACCAGACTTTCAAGAAGAATTTACACTAATAATACTCAAATTATTCTATGAAACAGAAAAGGAGGGAACCCTTCCAAACTCATTCTATGGAGCTAGTATCACCCTGATACCAAAACTAGACAAAGAGACATCAAGGAAGGAAAACTATCAATAAATATCCCTGATCAACATAGATGCAAAAATTCTCAAGAAAATTCCTGCAAATCAGATGCAAAAACATATTCAAAAGATCGTGCACCATGTCCCAGTGGGGTTGTTCACAGGGATTGAAGGTTAGTTTAACATTTGGAAGTCAATAATAAATATAATTCATCACATCAATAGGTTTCAAGCATAAATCATATGATTATCTCAATAGATGCATAAAAAGCATTTGATAAAATACAGCACCCCTTCATGGTCAGAACAGAAAAAACTAGGGATAGTAGGAACATATTTCAACAATGTAAAAGCTATTTATGCTAAACCCCCCAAGGCCAACATGATTCTAAATGAAGAAAAATTGAATACATTCCCTCTAACAACTAGAAAAAGAAAAGGATGCCCTCTTTCACAATTTCTATTTAATACTGTTCTTAAAACTCTTTAACATTTTAATGAAACAGGTATGTGGTTATGAAATACAATAGCTTTTCTTTGGTGGTGTCTTTTTTAATAAATCTTTTTTTATGCCTCTGCTTTGATTTATTTATTTTTATGTGGTGCTGAGGATCGAATCCAGGGCCTCCCACACACTAGGCAAGTGCTCTACCGCTGAGCCATAACCCCAGCCCCTTTGGTAGTGTCTTTAAAAGTCATTGTCATTGTCTCTACTTAATTTCTGAAGAACAGCTTTTCTGAGTAGTGTTCTCAGATGGCCTTTTCCCCCACCTTCAGCACTTTGTATATATTATTCCACTCTTTCCTGGCCTCTAAGATTTATGCTAGGAGGTCCACTTGTAGCATCATTAGAACTACCATATGTATGATTTTTTTTTTCATTGCTTTTAGTACCCTTTCTTTTATTTGATTTTTTGAAAGATGTATTATAATGTATCTCGGTTTAGGTTGTTTGGACTGAATCTCATTGGAGACCTTTGACTCTTCTTTACATGAATGTGCATATATTTTTTCAAGACTTTTTGCTATAATTTCTTTAAATAGTTGTTTTCATTTCTTTGTTTTCTATCCTTTTTTCTTGAAGTCGTATCATGTGAAAATTTGCTCTTTTGATGCTATCCCATAAACCCATAACTTTCCTCATTCCCTTTTATTCTCTTTTTCATCCTCTGTATATTTTCAGCTAACTTCCTTTGAAGTTTACCCTTTCTTTCTTCCACTTTATCATTTCTACTGTTCATGTTCTTTATTGCACTTTGAATTTCATTCATTGTATTTTGAAGCTCCAGAATCTTTTTGATATTTGTTATAATTTCTCTGTAAAATTTCTTTTATCTTTCATTTATTGTTTTTTCATTTTTTAATTTATTCTAATTTGTTATATATAACAGCAGAGTGCATTACAATTCATATTGTACATACAGAGCACAGTTTTCCATATCTTTTTTTGTACACAAAGTAGAGTCACACCATTCTTTTCTTTATACATGTATTAGGGTAAAGATGCCTGTCTCATTCCATCATCTTTCCTACCCCAATACCCACTCATTTCCCCTCCTTACCCTTTATGATATTAGTTGTTTTGGAAAGAATGGGTGAAAAGATCAAATACAATATTGAAATTTTCAATTTTGAATTTTGAAGCTTCATTGGGAAGTTTGAATATAAATGGTGAGTATGGTAGCTTGGAAATAAAAGAAAGTTTTGACAAACAGTATTTTTTAATTAATAACAATTCTGTAGAGATCTAGAAACACTCTCTCATTTGAAGAGTTAAAAGTGTTACCAGAAAGATTATGAGAACATTTTTTACCAAAAAATGTTTATGAGAAGGGCAAACACAGGTAAATGTTATATCAAAGTACTAATGAGAACAAACATGAGGTTTGGTTCCTTCTGGAGGATAGACTTTCATAAATTCTTTTTCAACTGCATTATCATGTTTTCCCATTTTCTTCATATTGCACTGGTTTTTTTGTTAAGTACTAGTTTTTAAATATGTGTTTAAACCCAGTAGTCCATTTTGTATGAGTTTTAAAAGGATAGTGCTCACTGCTATTTTTTAACTTATAAAATTTTTACATTATTTTTTTCTGAATTCTCTGAATATTAGTGATGTACTGCTAATGAAGATATTAGCATATTCTTTATGAAAATATTATAAAACTTGGTGTTAAGATAAATTGAGGAAGCTGAAATAGTGCTAAAATTTGTTGAGTTTTTATGCTAGAGCCCCTGGGAAATATGAACTGAGTTACTTATTTTTCCTTTATGTTTTTTACTAACCACTTCCCAGAAGTGGTTCATTACATCATTGCCAATTCTACTTCAAATGAAGAAATCCTTAGATTTCTTTTACAGTTATCACAATAAGCCAATGGCATTATGATTTTTTAGGAGATAGTTTTCTTTGTGTTGTGTTTACTTAATGATATTAAAAAAATGTGTTCAGGAGAAGGTAAGCTCTTTTCACAAAAAGATGGGGAACAATGGACATTGTTGACTAGTGTTGACAACCCCAGTGAAAATGAACATTTTTTTGACCTTGCAGTTTTCATCAATCCACTTCTAAGCCTGTCCTAATTTACAAATAGGGTCCTTTGAAGGGGGATCAAAAGTAGATAGGTCTTTCTTGTTATCCATAACAAGGGATTTATATACAGTATTTGCTCAATGAATTTGTGTATTTAAAGTTTTGAAAGGCTTTGGAAGAATGTATTAGTCATTTCTGAAAGATCATTTTATGGTGAGAGTGTTCTTAGATCTTTTTTATTATGTTCAAGTGTTAATATCAATATAAGATACCACCTGGCCATAGGTGACCTCTTCAGCCTGTATCAGAATAGATTTCTCCCTGTATTATCTATACTTCAGTTGTTTCTTTAGAGTGTAGCAAATATTACACATTAATTGGTCTTCACAAATTGAATGAAGTTAGGAATTATTTCTAGCTGTGCAATGTAGAGAATATGATTAAAATTCTCTGAATGTAAGTTTAATAATGTAAGATATAAAGTTAGTATTAACAACATATAGAAGTTGTTAATACTAACTTTATATCATGGTGAAAAGATAGAAAGTACTTATATATGTTACTTTTCAATCTAGTCATTTACCTATCTACTTGTCTGTCTATGTGTGTCTCTATTATGCCTATTACAATAGCAGGTAGATTGTAGGCTATGAGGAAATATTAGTTCTTCTTCCATTATAACATGGAGTTTAAGAGGGATGTTGCTTACGTCTGGGCAGATTGTGCATTATAGAAGTTCAGAAGCTAACATTTATGTAGCATATCATATGAATGACACCTCTGGAGTTATATATTGTGTGACTTGGAAAATTAAACACAGTAGCTCTCCATCTTTAACTCTCTATGGCAGTTAGTCTTAAAAAGGAAACTGATTTTTATATCAGAATTAACTTTGGTGTGATTTTTTAAAATGTCGGTTTTTCTATCACCAGATCTACCTAAGCAAAATATCTAGAGATGGAACATGTAGATTTGAATTTTCTTTAAAAAAGTTACTGAAGTCATTATTTTAAATAGCTATATTGTCATATAGTCACCTATTTTACCTATGTAAGTGGTATTTTTGTACTTTGAATTAAACCCAGGGACATTCTACTACTGAGTTACATCCTCAGCCCTTCTTACTTTTTTGTATATTCAATTTTTAGTTGTAGTTGGACACAATACCTTTATTTTATTTATTTTATATGGTGCTGAGGATCAAATCCAGGGCCTTACATGTGCTAGGTACGCACTCTACTGCACTCTACTGCTGAGCCACAACCCCAACCCCACCTTCTTACTTTTTGAGATAGAGATTTGCTAAGTTGCGCACACCAGCTTTGGACTTAAAATCATCCTGTCTCAACACCAAGTCTGACTTAAGTCATTCTGAGTATGAAGAACCATTGATTTTTTTTGTTCTTTCTTTTTATCTAAATGGGAATGGACTTTTGTAATACACTTATTTATTTATTTGTTCATTTATTTATGTGTTGATGAGGATCTAACCCAATATTTCACATGTACTAGGCAAGCACTCACCACTGATCCACAACACCAGCCCTTTTTTTTCTTTCTTAATTGCCTCATGTAATACCCTTTGAAAAAAATAAATAAAATAAAATAAAAAGAGAGAGAGAAAAGGAAGAAAATATCCCCATTTTTTCCATGAAAGAAAGATGTGATCATGACAAGTATGTCAAATATTGTCCTTTTTCAGTGCTTCTTCAGTACTTACTCCTTACCTCTAATCCACTCAATAAAATAATTTGATAAAACACTAAAATGCAGTGTTCCCTGACCTTTTGTTTTTGTGATTCTTAATGATTCTATAATTAAATATGCTACAACATCCCTTATTGTATGTATTAATTCCACAAGTTCTGTCACATGGGTACTTAGTGTTTATTTAGTATGTTTCTTCTACTAGCTTACACATGTGCATGTGCACACACAACATACATAAATAGAGAATTAGAATCAAACTGAACTGAGTTTCAATTGTGGGTCTGTCACTTTCTCAGGAACTGTGGGAAAATATGCTTTAAACGTTTTTTTAAATACATGAGAGTGGAGTGCATTACAATTCATATTACACATATAGAGCACAATTTTTCATATCTCTGGTTTTATATAAAATATGTTCACACCAATTCATGTCTTCATACATCTACTTTGGATAATGATGTCCATCTCATTCCACCATCATTGCTAACCCCTGCCCCCTCCCTTTTCCTCCCACCCTATATAGTGTTGGTCCATTCCTCCTCTGCTCCCCCTTCCTACCCCACTATGAGTCAGTCACATTATATCAGAGGAAACATTTGGCATTTGTGTTTTGGGATTGGCTAACTTCACTTAGCATTACTTTCTCCAAAGCCATCCATTTACCTGCAAATTCCATGATTTTATTCTCTTTTATTGCTGAGTAATAATCGATTGTGTATATATGCCACTTTTTTTTTCATTCATCTACTGAAGGATATCTAGGTTGGTTCCACAGTTTAGCTATTATGAATTGTGCTGCTATAAACATTGATGTGGCTGTTTCCCCATAGTATGCTGTTTTTAAGTCATTTGTGTATAGACTGAGGAGAGGGATAGCTGTTATTTTTTTTTGATTAACTAAAAAATGAGGCAAGTGTTATTTCATAGGTTTTATGAGAATAAAATGGAATGAAATGTAAGGTGCTTAGTGTATCACATGACAAAGAAGGCTAATTATACCTTTTTCATCATGCAGTGTGACAACAGAAAACTAGTTGTTTATTATATTGTGTGGACCATGCTAACTATCTGCAAATGATAATCTTAATTATGTTGAGGACAGTAATATACTATAGTACATTATATTCATTAAAGTTCCGAGTGTTAATAAATTAAAAAAAAAATCATTGATTGTTTACTAAATACAAGATACTGTGCCTGGTCTGATATGGAACATAGTATAAACATTATATGAGGTCTACACTGAAAGTCCTTATAATTTTCAGTACACAAATAATAAATATTTCACAATGGAATAATAAAATGCGAGTGTGAATTTTCAAATAAAATATAGAAGAATTTGTAATTTAAATTATGGATCTTGTTAGATTGCACAAAGAATGTAGAAATAGGTCTAGGACTCTAGGAATGGTGAAAATGTGGCTTTGGAGAAAGGAGAGCATATTTTGGGTGAGGTAGTGATGTAAGATGGAGAGTTTGGAGAGATGTGGATGAGAGGGCATATAGAGCCAAGTGACAACAGAAAGTCTTTAAATGATTTTCTTCAGGCTCCTGAGAACCATCAAACACTTCCGTAATATAGTGACATTAGCAGTTCTGTATATTAGTAAAACAATTTTAGTGTTATGAAGACTACTTTCAGTATGTCAGAGATAGGAAATAAAAGTACTATTTATGGTGATGTTCAGAATATTAGCAAAATTGTGAAATAGAGCTTATAAAAAGGATGTACAAAGACATCTTTCCAAACTCTAACTATATAATATGTATCAAAGCTCATTCAACAACCCTTGTGCAAAGTGTAATTAGGACAATAATAGTGAAAAGGCAATAAAAATGGAAGGAAAGAAATGAGAAACATACACATCCAAGAGATGACAAGATTAATCTATTTCACACAAAATAAATGCAAATACTGCATAAATAACATAAGTTGATTCCAAATAAATAAAACACAGCTAATTTGGAAACTGAAGCTATATTCCATATTGTTCTCAAAAGTGTTTTTGACAAAAATGTACATACATATCATAATATTTACCCTTTTCACTTGAGAATGTACATTATTTTCTATTCTTTGTTGTCCGTTCTATCTCAAAGTATTATTTTTTTGTACTAGGAATTGAATTCATGGGCACTTTTCCACTGTGCTACATTTAGCCCTTTTTATTTTGAGACAGGCTCTCCCCACATTGCTAAGGTTGGATTTGAACTCAGAATCCTCTTGCCTCAGCCTTGTGAGCCACTAGGATTATAGGCATTCACCACAGTGCTTGACACAAAGTATTATGTTTTATTTGTATATACATTTTCAGGGGTTCATATATTTAATCTTTTATTTTCTCATGGTGATACAGAGGAAACTTATTGATTTGTAAATACCTGTATTTTTTATCCATATTCTCTATTTAGTTCAAAGTGTTTTTCAGTTATTATTTTGTACTTTTCAGTTAGCTATTTTCTCATGATTTATATATCTATTATTTTTCTTTCATTGTGGCATTAGCCAACACTTCAAAGAAATTGAACTAATATCCACTAAAATAATGTTTTCTTAACTTACGCTTTTACCATTAACTAGGATATTTAAGATAATCATTATTTTTTAAGAATTGATTCCTGTACTTTTAGTTTGCTCCAAATCATCAAGATAGTCATTGAATTATCTCGAGAGCTTTGAATAGATTTTTATTTGATGATGACATTAGTTTGTTCCATTTTTCATCTCATCTTTTACAATAGCATTCATACTAGATTACAAAATGAGTTGAGTTCATATATTTACTGCTTTGTAATGATTTCATTGGCTTTGGGATATTTTATTTTTGGGAACGTGCCATGTGTTTGCTGATAAAATTATTGGAGCCTGAGGCTTTATCAGATGAACTTCTTCACTAGTGATTCTAATTCTCATTTCACAAAAATGCCCTAGAATAAATCCATACAAAATTCCATTTTTAAAATCATAAAACTATGAATTTTCCTTTCTAGTATTAAATCTCTGTAGTTGTTTTTGAAAGATATTATTGTCCTAGGGATAGATATACATACATGATATAGCCAGGAAGCAGAATAATAAGTATACAAACTGAAACAAGTTTAAATGCAAATATAGTTCGTTATAAGGATTTTATTTCAAATAAGGTCAAAATGGTTTATTTTTCAAATGACTGTTGGACAAATGTCATCACGTGGAAAGAAAATAGTTAGATTGCTACTATATAGTATGTACCAAATTTAGGCGAGAGATATAAATATAAAAATGAAATTAAAAAAGTACTAAGGAAAATTTTACATGAACACTTGTATAGCACTGCAATAGAAAAATGCATTAAATGTCATAATCATGGGCTGGGGCTGTAGCTCAGTGGCAGAGCACCAGCTTCGCATGTATGAGGCACTGGGTTTGGTCCTCAGCACCACATAAAAATAAATCAATAAAGATATTGTCACCTACAACTAAAAAATATTTCAAAAAAGTCATAATCATGAAAGAAGAAAGGCATTCTGGATAAAGATGCTCTTAAATATTCCCACAGTCTATAGTGGAAATTGTAATCTCTCTTCAAATAAATTTGTCATATTTAAATGATAGATTTTTGTTTTAACAATTTAAAAGTCACCTCCTTTTTCTTCCTTTCAATGCCTTCTGTAGAAATTCCCCCAGCTGCCAGTCCAAATTTCTCACCCAAATTCAGGGACTCTCATTGCCTATCCAACAGGGTATTGTCACTGCCAAGTTGGCATCAATTCCCTTATTAGCTTCAAGAAGATTTGAGACAGAAGCTGTCAACACTTTTTCTTTGGCATCAATGGAAATGTGAAGGATGATCACATTTTAGTCAAAAGACATAATCTTGTCCAGTCACATTTGAAGAAAACCATGTTTAACTAAATAATACTTATTATTCTTTCATCCTGTTTTTATACGGTGTTCATAATATAATAGAATGGTCACTAACTTCTTTTATTCTTTCCAGTTGTATCTCAACACAGGAATTCTGCAGAAATTGAGAATGAGGGAAAAATCACTGAGCTTATAAATCTGTAGCCAATAAAAATTGAATTCATGAAAACAAAGCAATTGACACTATTTGCAGCCATCGTTACACAGACCTCAAAATTCTCCCTTGTTAAAATATAAGAGTTAAATAAAATAATTTTGTTTTTGGTATATATTTTCTTATACATCTTAATGATTGCTAGAAAATATTGTCAAGGTTCAAAGACATTTCCATAAAATTCAAGCAGATTAAAGTTTGGAGTCTGTATATTTGGAAACAATGAAATCATTTGTTTATTTTGAGTTAACTAAGGAAATCATTAATTTCCAGTGTTATCATGCCTTAAAAATTGTATGTTCTCATGTACTAACAAAATTTGATTAATATCTGTATCATGATATCTATAATATCTCTCTATATATGGCAGTGAACCGAATCCATTCCATAGAATGTAATTTTTCCCATGAGATTAATATATCTCCATCCCTTGGTAATTTTTTCGTCAGATAATTTTGAGAAATAATGGAATCAGTACATGTAAATTTAATTAATGCCAAAAGTAGTTCTCAGATTGTAGTTCTCATATTTTAATGTGTTTTCTGATGCTCTAAAGAGCATTCATTGTATTCATTATGTCTTGCAAGTGGAATTCAGAACCCTATTTACATCCAGCATCTATAAATATATATAGACAAACTTTCAATACCTGAAATATAATTTGGAAACTGCCATTGTAAGACCTTTTAGAATATGTGGTATGAAAATGTATATACTATGTCCCAATAGTTGTTACTATTAATTTTTCTAAATAATATTTGTTGGGTATGTTCCCTTGAGCCATGTGGAATGGGTCTGTAACTAGACTTCTGCTCTCCTCCAGCTTTATACTCTGTTCTGTTTTTCAATATTCAATATTCGAGCACAGATAATTAGCAATTTCATGTCAACAAACAAAGGTGTTTTATGTTTGATTATTTAATTCAAAATAAATTCATTGGTCTTCTAATTTACCATTGTGTGGTTAATAACTCTGAATTCCTATCAAGGTCCTTGAAATTAATATGTTTGGATTACTAACTCTTTATAAAATTAACTATGGGTAAGATTATTCCCTAGGCAGGAACTAACACAGAAGTTTTCTCCCCTCATTTAAATGCTTTCTAGTTTCTAGTGAGAAAAAGGGCTAAGGTCTTTTTAAAAATATTTTCAGAGTTTAATTATACTAGAGATGAAGTTATTTAATGTATAATAAATATTTTGAAAATCTATTCACCTCTAACTCAATTTCTGTTTCCATTGTCTATGAGGTAGTTACTATATTCATTGAATTGTATGTACATTCCAAATGAAGGATAATGATTCACATTGTAATAATTGTATGGTGTGATGACTGCCAAAGAAGACACATGCACAAATTATAAAGGGGTATTTTGAGGGTTTGAGAGATGCAAAGATACAGTATCTCTTAGACAATAACATACATCTGTTTTCAGGGAAACGTGGAAATTTCTGCTTTGCCTTATTGGGACACAATTTGAGCTCAAGTGACCCCTATTGGTACTATTCATCTGGTTTTGAAACTTCCCATTAAGAAGACATGATTGGGCTGGGGATGTGGCTCAAGCGGTAACGCGCTCGCCTGGCATGCATGCGGCCCGGGTTCGATCCTCAGCACCACATACCAACAAAGATGTTGTGTCCGCTGAGAACTAAAAAATAAATATTAAAAATTCTCTCTCTCTCTCTCTCTCTCTCTCTCTCTCTCTCTCTCTCACTCTCTCTCTCTCTCACTCTCTCTCTCTCACTCTCTCACTCTCTCACTCTCTCACTCTCTCTTTAAAAAAAAAAAAGAAGACATGATTGGGTCAGTTTTTGGTGATCCAATATGGAACACCTCTGATAATAAGTTTCCAATCAAAGAATTCAGAAAAATAGTTGGATTCCAAGTTTCCTGATTTCCTATTGATTTATTCCGAAATTCATCCCAGGTTCCACTTTTACGATGACTTTTGTTCACTCAGATTCAACTGCTCAAGAGTTGCTGTGCAATATTTACTTATGATGCCATGCTTAGAGGGGGGTGTGTTTCAGGTACTTTAGGACTTTCTGGTCTATCAAGTATACTTGAATGCAGGTGAGAAATTCTGCCAAAAATCATTGGAAGTTAATTATATGTATAGATATAATTTTGAATATTTATCATATGTAAATGGAAGATCATATATATAAGCATTCAAATGGACTATGATTAGTAATAGAGAATTAATAAATATATGCATTTAATAAGTATGTTTGTCTTTAAGTTAGTGGTTTTCAACATGGTTTTTTCTTTGACACTATTCACATGATCCAATATGTTCATATCATATGCTTTAAGAATGGGAGATATTGGTATCAATATTCACAAATAGGAAAATAGGAAATATATTTTAAAAATATATTTTTGAGTTTTTTTCTAAAATGGAGTTAACTTATGTAACATAATCAAGACCAATGGTAGTTAGGCGAAAGCATGAAATCATAAAATATATATTTGATGTAAACATTTTACTCAAAAATGTAAGTACATCATTTATTAATCATTTTTGAAAGACTTAGAACTTTTCCTTAAATATTGGTTTTCTTAGTAACATTATAAGTCTGGTAGAAACCCTATGCTTGATGTATCATATACAATTTTTTATTTCAATTTCTTTAATGTGGTGTAAAGCCACAAACATAATCAGATGGCAATATAAGTACAGCATCCCATATGTGTCATTTGAACTCGTCTGTAAGAGTTGATTCATCCATGCCTAATTTAATAGGAGTTTTTTTTAGTGACCCACTTTAACTTATTAATTTCAAAATTTTCATTTCAGTTTTATTAGAAAATCCTTTTATTTGTATTCAGAATTTGTCCTTTTGCACAGTTTGTAATTGTTTGAGTACATTTTATGTTAAGCCAGTAAATCTAGGTTCTGGAACAAACACCAAACTGTTTATGAAGTAGACAACTTTCCAGTCAGGGAAGCATGCAGTGTTGAGAGAATGGACATGCCTTTAATCCAGCAACTCACTGAAAAAAAATCTCCCACTTTTGAAACCTCTATCTTGAAGTTCCTATCCATTCTTCCTAAAGAAACTGTCCTCTGCTCTGCTTTTCTACTCATCCTCTTCCTTGAGAATTTTCACTTAAAGCCAGTCAATATTTGTTGAACACCACCTTCTGTTTAAATTAATTGTTACCTTCTTCCTGTAAAATAGAATTCTAAAAATGGACATTTTTAGCTCTCTAATGGGTCTCATTTTTGAGGAGGAGGGTCAATCCCTGGTTTGCTTAGAAATCTGAGCCTTGTATGGCCCAGTCAAGAATGAGGCAGAAACTCATCACATCATTATTTCTCTACTTTGCCCTCTTCTCTACTTTCTTTTCAATTGTGTAAATTACCCAATTCATCACAAAATGGTTTTAGATGCTGCAATTCAATTTAAAGAGGATAAGCTATGTGCATCTTTAGATATAATGGATTTAGAATAAGCCCCAGAAGTCACAATGCTGATTTTAAAAAATTGTGTGGTTTTTAATGGACAGAACCCAAAGACCAAATCAAGAGATTGAAGTTTCCAGATTTATCATCCCTCAAGAGACATTTCTGCACCATACACTACATAATAGCTCCTGTATAGCTATAGGTGATTATATTACACAAAATCATTTGTGAAGCTTTCAAAATACAGACACGTGGGTCCTGTCCCATGACTGGTAAGCCAAGTTTAAAAATCCAGCAGAATAAAGACATGAAACATATTCATAGAGTTGAACAAGTAATTTTCTAAATGATAAATGTTTTCCTCCTAGTACATGGGTATGTACTTTAGTCTAGGATGGCTTCTACTTTGGCAAATATAATCACTGAAAAACTAAAAAATATATCTTCAGATGTAAATCTGCTTTCGAAAAAAAGTGATGGCCCAGTGAATGGATGTCAGGAAGGCAGCCTTTCCTGATAAATTCTAATCTCTTCTCTTGGACCCAAAGGAGTGCTCCTGCTTAAACCAGCAGATTCTCAAAATATTGATGTGTAGAAGGATCAATTGGGGCAAGAAAGTTGTTAAAAGTGGATGTTGATTCATTTGATCTGGGGTGTGACCTCAGATTCTCCATTTCCAATAAAGTTGCTGGTGTTGCTGTTTGACTGTGGACTACACAGAATAGCCAGGGTTTAAGCTATATTAATCTATAAGTTTTCACCAGCTGCATCAACTTGACTGTCAAAATTTAAATCTGTGCTGTGTTTTCCATTTACAGTAACTACAGTTTATGTATTACCTTCCAATAATTATTTCTCTAAAATAGAAAAATCAAAAAGCAAACCGTATAATCATTTTAACTGTAGACATGAAATATGGGGTGTATACACGATTGACCATATATAGTATCAATTTTTTGGCTGTGAATATCAGGAACTATTTCTGCTGTCTGTAATGGAAGAAGTCAAATTAGCTGGCCCCTAATGGAACTAACCAAAAGTAAACTGTCTCCCGTCCCAGCTCAGTTCACAAAATGCCAGTGACTTTTTGTTTCATAGTATTTGTTAATTGTAAATACAGAAGATTTGTTAGTGTGTGGGTACAATTGTGGTAGACATTATGGGGGTATTTTGCCTTTCATTCAATTATCTTTGGGTAACATTACTGGTTTATTATGAATTTTCCTTTTTTATAACCAAGTATGAGTTTTGTACTGAATTGTGACTCAGAGTGAATGAATCCTTCTTAAAGATAACTGTGTTTCCATGTTTCCTCAAAGAACATAAATATTTTAGTGAATATTGTCACTATGTTTATCTTCATGCAGCCCAGTGAATGTCTGTACCCTTGAGCATTGAAAAATTCTTCCTTTTTCATGTATAATGGCATGTAATGCACTGAATGTTGAAAATAATTTTCAAATACTAATCTGCTCTCCCTGAGTTCCTGTGGGTCATATTAACTGGGAAGAATTTATTCTCATCTACACTGATAATATATGCCACTCTGCATTTTTATGAACACACAAACCTTAATTTATCAACATTTTCTGGACCCTGCTCAAGCTAAAGTGTGCTGAGGACACAGATACTTTCTTAAAGACATAAGAGAAAAACCTTGCCCCATGGGGCTTACAGTCTAGATTGCTTCAATTTTTAAATCTGAACAGAAAATTGTGTAGATAAAATATGTGTTATTTTAAAGTTCTTTCAAAATGCAGTGTTACCTTTGTGTTCATTTACATCTATGGATAAAAAGAAAGAAAGTATAAAGAGTAGATGATAAAGGAGAGAGAATACCTGGATAGAGAAAATGAAGAAGGTGAGATAGAGATATTGGGAATAATAATAATTAGTATAATAACCCACATACTGTGCATTAGTTCTTGCTTCTGAAAACATTTATTGAATACTTACTTATGTGCAACTGAATGTTCATAGTTTTATGATTACTGAATGTTTCAGGTCCAGTGGAAGGACAACTATTGTGTCACAATACACAGTTCACCTTAACACTTAGATTCTGTTGCCTTATCTACTACAACAAAACAAAACAAAACAAAAAAAGATCTTCTCTTTTTTAAACAAAAAAATGAGCTGGGGGGAAATGAATTTTACTTTTCCTTGTATATGAAAATATCCAAGAAGGGAAATGGGAGGAAATGTCAGATGGAGCTTAATAGAAATGTCTAGGAATGGATTAGAAATGAAACCCAATTTGAGTTTCTCTCATTGGATATGAGATCCACACGTAATCCCAACAACGATATCAGTTTTAATTTTACTTGTTACCCTTACTAGCTGAAGCTCAGAATATAGCCTGCATGTGTAAGAACAAAAAATTATAGTTAGGCATTTTAGCTTGTTATAACTCAAAACACAGTAGGTTTGGCACCTATGGGTATATTGAACTTCTCTTGACACTGCCTTTCAAGGATTATTTCTGTTGCTTTCTGCAAGAATATAAACACTAGTTTTATGCACAAAACTTTTAACTCCGACTAGGCTCCGCCCATTGGAATTTAATTCTCTTTGGAATATATCATTGTAAGAATGACTCTAGGAACATTGAAGACATTTTCATATTGACTCTGAAGCCATACATAATGTGCGTAATTATTGTAATTTTGGAAGGATTCTTAAATTCTCTGTTTTCAGATTCTCATTTTTAACTTGAGAATAGACCTGTTTAAAGATTTAGTGCCTAGAAAATTGACTAGTGCATTTTCATGCCTCATTGTAATTATTATATTGTTAGTTTTTCCACAAGAAAGGTTTTACTGAATAACATATAACAGAGGGACATAAGAAATCTCCTTTCCCTTTCTATGTGTGTATATTACAGAAAATATATAAAATTGATATTTCCCTGCAGATCATCTTATTGGTTGGTACAAAAATTAATAAAGCAGGAGATAATTAATAACTACTTGGAATTTATATGAAAAGTTTTGGAAAATGCACATTGAATTGCTATTTTGATCTTAAGCAAAAGTAAAAAAAAAATATTTGGAAACAATTTAAAGTTAACAATCACCTTAGGGTATGTTTTTCTCCTGGTAGAAGTAGGCAAATTGATATAAATATTCTTTTGGTTGTCACACACCTGTTCTTTTACCTGAGGCAGTTCAGTATGAGGTATGATATTAAAAGAAAACCAGAGGTGGCCATCCAGCAACATTAACACTCTTGATCTAGGAAACCAATACCATTTGTGATGATGCGTGAAATATTTGTATTTCTTTGTGGCTGCCCTGGCACCCTATATTGACTTTGGATCTTACTCCAATGAGCTCTTTCACTCTGAAATCAATTTTTTTTTTGCCCCATTTATGAAAAAAAGAAACATGCTCCATCTTCATTTTTAAACTGCATCCATCATTGTTCCTGTTCAGAATAGTGTCTTTCTTATCCAGGTTTTATTTATTTATTTATTCATTTATTTGTTTATTTTAAACTTTATTTTAATGTGGTGCTGAGGATCCACCCCAGGGCCTTGCACATGCGAGGCTAGCGCTCTACCGCTGAGCCATAATCCCAGCCCCTCTTACCCAGTTTTATATATATATATATATATATATATATATATATATATATATATTTATATATATTTCTCTTTTCTTTCAGAGCCTTATGTTCAATAAACTATGTCTTGAAAGGAGAACATATCATAGAACTATTCATACTTTCTCTTGCCTACCTTTTCTGTGGAAGGTTTTTCACCCATTTAAGAAAGGTTCTGAACCCTTTTTCAGAATCTATTTCTATATGGTGCCAAACCTCAACAGTGTTTCAAAACTCTTTCCTTTTACGTGTCATTTCTTCACTTGGCCATGAAGCACAATTCACCCCAAGTGTTCTCTTGTATCTCATGAAAACATAACTGTGCCAGAACGCCAATGGCCTTCATTAGCTTGGCTAATCTATGAATCTGAACCCTCCTGAAATTCATTAAAGGAAAAATAGCTAATTGAAAATGAATGTGAAGATGCCCAATGGGATCTTAAAACTAAAGTCTTTCAAAATGATGTGCTGTGGCCTTAATAAGGTATTTATTTATTTAATTCTAGGATCTCCTTGGTTTTTATGACAGGGTTAGCAGAGGAAACAAACCCAAACGTCATGTAAGCTGTCAAGCTGAATGCTCATCTCAGGGGAGCTCAGAGGGTATCATATTTTAAATGTTATCTTTCTGGAGCTTGGATTGTTTCTACTGACGGACGTTCCCCTGGGTTATAGTGATGAGACACTGTTAAGACAATTGCATAAGGTGAATTAGACAAAGTATTTTTATTATAATAACAAGCAGATGGAACTTTGAAACAATTTTCCTATTTCTAGGGTTTTAAATGTTAGGTCTTGTTGCAGAAACCATTTAAAAGATATTAATGATAATTTTTTCCTATTTTAAGGTAAAAAACAGAATGATCTCATTGTTCTCTTTTTTATCCCTAATAATTAATATGTGGCCAATTACAGAGAGTCTTTCAGCCAAACCATGGCATATGCACATTAATAATGTTCTTTTGTATTTTCAGATCTTATTTCTTCAGGGTAATAGAAAATGCTGCCCAGCATTGTCTTATTAATCTTCATATCGAAAGCTTGGGGGCTAGGTAGGCAGCATTTGGCATTATCCACACATAATAGGTTTAAAAAAATGGGGCAATGAAAATAAAATAAGTTCAGAAGCTTGTTAACACTCACAGTGGAAGTTTAGCAGTGGAAATGAAGTAATATTATCAGAAGACCTCTTACTCTCTATTGCTTTTGATAAACAGCTAGAACATTTATTATTTTTTTAATGAGTGACAAGATTGCCTGTATTGGAATTGACATGTGGTTTTCCATTTTGCAGCCGGCTTTGTGTGTGAGTAGGTGTATGTGATGGATAAAATACGTAGATATTTGATATATGGGATTATTTTGCCCACCAAAGGTCGCTCAAAAGAAGCAGCATTGAATGTTACAGATTGATGATAGTGGATGAAATTTGGGTAGGAAAACTTGAATGATTCAAGACACCTCATTTCCTTTCTACTCTCACAGTGGATCATATTGCAGTGGGACAGGCAGGGTTCAGAGGCTTTATCATAACTATGAACAATGGATATTGATAAAATTACATAGGTTAAACCTTTACTTTAACTTGGATACCTTAACTGCTAGAATCTCTGGGCATGGTACTCAATTCAAAATTTATTGTATTTTTTTTATTTCTCACAGACTCTCTAAATACAGTTACTGAATGGATTAATGAAAGCAGAGTAATTCAAGCTAATCTGTTGTTTTGTGTTTGTTTGTTTGTTGCTGGCAAAAGTGTAGCTGCAAGTAAAAATAAATTAGCTTTCCTATACTATTACATGCTCACATTCATTTGTAAGCACACTTTAAAAACACAGTCCAGCTAAGTTATTTTTTTATGAGGCGGGCTTTTGAAAGGCTATTTATTTCATAGTAGTCTATCATGTTACTAAAATCCAATTATTTTCCCAGTGGCATGTAATTTCATTTCCTGTTTTGTCTTCAGAATGTATGTTTATGGAACATGGATGTGAACAGTGACAGAGAGCAACAAGAATAGCACATGTTCACTAAGTACTCATTGTGTGCTAGGCCAAGGACTTTGTTACAGATAGCCCATATAATCCTCACAAGAATAATCCAATGAAACCCCTCATTTCCTAGATAACCAAGCTAAGTCTTAAAGAAGCCAAGTAATTTAGGATCAAATAGCCACAGAACTAAGATTTGAAATCATGAATGATCTCAACAGTGTTTGATAATGTAGACATCCTGTCCCCACCTCTGGTTCTAAAATGAATGATAACTCTCAGCATTATTGAACACTGTCCTTTATAGAAGTTATATCATCAGATTCTCTTCCCAACATCTCTAGAGTATGTCAATTACAGTTTTGCTGGATTTGATTGTTCTAAGATAGAGAATGGTTTCCTGTTGGCAAAAGAAGGCACACATTTATCTTCAGACTCAATAGGTTTGCATGGATAAAGTGCTCACAACCATTGTTCTGTCTCATTAATTGCAGTAATTTAAACATAAAAGGAAAAACTATCTTACACTTTATAGTTCATGGGCCTTAATGAAGTTAAGATATATGAAGAGGTATATCCAATCACATAGAATATTTGGGTGGCAGAGCCTGAAAATGAATTCACATGCCCTGCAGTGCTATGTCCATCCATCCACATCACTTGAACCTCTTGTGGTTATTGCTTGGCTGCTGATATCTTTGAATAGAAAATAAAAACTGTCTTTCCTATTTCCATCCCCAACATTCCCTTCATTCCCCTTTGTCTAATCCACTGAACGTTTATTCCTCCGCTCCTTTTTGTGTGTTAGTATCCACATACCAGAGAGGACATCCGACCTTTGGTTTTTTGGAAAGACAGTAGAATGAATCAGACATAACTTTTTTTTTTTACATTCATGTTTGAATATACCATCTGTGAAACTCCACATCAACAGCCACAAGAATAGGATACTCATTAGAATAAATTATACTCTGTGTATGCATAATATCTCAAAATACACTTTACTGTCAAAGAACAAATAAAATAAAATTAATAAAAGAAAAGAAAAACTGTTTATTTTTCAAAACATCTTTAATTTGAGATACATTCTTAATCTATCAAAAGGGACACTCTATAAAAGCTTCTCTGTACATGATGTGTTAATTAAGAATGATAGAGAATAATAAAACAAAGCAAAGGAGCCATGTTGTGAAGTTCTTTCAAGCCAGACCACAGCTGTTTGAAGGATGACAATATGATATCACACAACTTCTAGTACTTGTAATTAATTGACTTTACAGGTTTTTAGATATTCACTGGTGTGACTTGTACTTATGGCTAAAAATGCACACTAACAATCTGTAGTAGTGTTACAACAGAGATAGCACATTGTCAAATGCTGCTATGGATGAAGGGCTCTCATTTGCTCTGGATCTATTAAAATGAACCACTTGAGAATTACAGATGCATTTATTACTTGCATTTTACAAATGGCAAGGACATTTAGTGCTAGGAGTCTCTGATGGGAAGAAGAAATTCAGGACTGCGGATGTCATTAGCTAACACATTTTTTGTTCTTTTGAAGTTCTAAACTTCTTTTTTGTTGGTGCATATTAATTATTTGGAAAAATGTGTTTCATTGTGGTATATTCATACGTGCATGTAACATAATATGGTTGATTTCATTCTTCAGTACTGCTCCTTGCCCTGCCAACCTCCTTCACCCTGATTCCCTTCCTTTTACCTAATTGTTTCACTTTTAATTTCATCAAATCCTTTCTTTCCTCTACCTCCAAATATGAGGGAAAAAATAGGATACTTTTCTGAGTCTGACTCATTTTGCTTAGTGTGATGATGTGCAGTTCCATTCATTTTCCTGCAAGACATAATTTTGTTCTTCTTTATGGCTGAATAAAACACAATTGCGGATATATACTATATTTTCTTTATATATTCATGTTTCAACATTCTCCTAGGCTAGTTCCATAACTTGGCTATTGTGAATTGTGATTCATTCAACATAGGCATATACATACCTCTTTAATATGCTGACTTTAATTCTTTGGGGTAAATACAGAGGATTAGCAGAGTTGGATTGTATGATAGTTCCACTTTTATGTTTTTTTTTTTTTTTTGTGAACACTTCATGCTTCTTTTCATGGTATGTACCAATTTACATTCCCACCAGCAGTGTGCTAGAGTTCTTTTCTAGTTTCTGCAACATATATAATTATTTGTATTCTTGATAATTGCCATTCTCTCTGGGGTGTGATGGAATCTCATTGCCATTTTCATTTTCATTTTTCCTGATGGCTGAAGATATTGAACTTTTTTTCCTCTTTTCTGTCTTTTTATTTGTTCTTTTCTGATCTACATGACAGTAGAATGTATTTTGACATAGTACACATACATGGAGTGTAACTTATTTTAATTAGGATCTCATTCTTTTGGTAGTACATGATGTGGAGTTTCACTGGTGGTGTACTCACATATGAACATAGGAAAGTTATGCCTAATTCATTCCATTGTCTTTCCTATTCCCGTCCTCCCTACCTTCCCTTCATTCCCCTTTTCTTATCCTCTGAAATTCTATCTGCCCCTCCTTGTCATATGTTAGCACGCTCATACTGGAGAGAACATTCCCCCTTTGTTTTTTGGGGATTGACTTATTTCACTTAGCATCATAGTTTCCAATCCCATCTATTTATTGGCAAAAGTCATAAAGTCATTTTTTATGGTTGAGTAATAATGTATTGTGTATATATACCACATTTTCTTTATCCATTCATCTGTAGAAGCATACCTAGGTTAGTTCCATAGCTTTTCTATTGTGAATTGAACTGCTGTAAACACTGATGTGGCTGCATCACTATAGTATGTTGAGTTTAACTTCTTTGCATATATACTGAAGAGTGGTAAAACTGGTCAAATGATGGTTCCAATCCTAAATTTCTGAGAAATCTCAATATTCCTTTCCAGAGTGGTTGCACCAATTTTCAGTTCCCCTAGGAATGTATAAGTGTACCTTTCCCACCCCACATCCTCACCAACATTTATTGTTATTTGTATTCTTAATAATTACCATTCTAACTGGAGTGATATGGAATGTCACTTTAGTTTTAATTTACATTTCTCTAATTGCTAGAAATGTTGAACATTTTTTTCATATATTAGTTACACAATTGTATTTTTCTTTTGAGAAGGGTCTGTTCAGTTCCTTTGCCAAGTTTTATTGGTTTATTTTATTTTTTGGTGATCAATTTTTTGAGATCTTTATTTATCCTGGAGATTAACATTCTGTCTGAGGTGAAGGTGGCAAAGATTTTCTCCCATTCTGTAGTCTCTCTGTTCGTGTTCTTGATTGTTTCCTTTGCTGCAAAGATGCTTTTTAGTTTGATACCATCCCATTTATTGATTCTTGTTTTTATTTCTTGTGCTTTAGGAGTCTTCATGAGGAAGTCAGTTCCTAAGCCAACATGATAGAGCATTGGGCCTAGTTTTTCTTATAGTATGTGTAGGGTCTCTGGTCTAATGCTTAGGTACTTGATCCACTTTGAATTGATTTTTGTGCAGGGTGAAAGATCAGGTTAAATTTCATTATGCTTCATATGGATTTCCAGTTTTCCCAGCACTATTTCTTGAATGAACTTTTTCATTTTCCTATAACTTTTGGCCTTTTGTACTTCTTCTTTTGAGAAGTGTCTGTTCAGTTTATTTTCCTGTTTATTTAATGAATTAATTGTTTTTGGTTTATTATGAGTTATTCGTATATTCTGAATATTCATCATCTTTTGGAAGAGACCTGACAAAAATTTTATGCCTTCTTCAGGCTCTCTCTCGACTCATTTCTTTGCTGTGCAGAATTGTCTTCATTAAATACCATCCTGTATATCTATTCTTGCTATTTCTGAGCTATAGAAATCTTATTCAGGAAGTCATTGCTATGCCTATATGTTGATGTGTTTCCCTTATGTTTTCTTCTTGACTGATACTTATTGAACCAGTTAGCTAATGAACAAATGAACACCAAATGTTACTTATGATTATCAAGCCTGGATAATAGTTAATGAAAGCAACCATATTAAAATTTTCAATACAACGTCAACCTTATTCTTAAAGTTTTCTCCATTTACTTAAACATTCTTCAATTTAGCCTCCTCTAATATCTTATATAATGAGTCTAACCTTGAATATTTTTGTGTCTTACTTACATTCAAGCATTGGTCAGACTATTTTTATATCAATATTTACCATTAATTCCCCTTACCCCATCTTATCCACTACAAAAGCTTTATTTTCTGTGAAGAAAGGGCTTTTGCAATTTTTGTCTGCATGTGTTTGTCCCCCATACCTAGTATGCATTAATGTCAGATATTAATGTGTCCATATCATACCAGTGTCTCATATGAATTGAGAAATAAATTAAATTTACAATGTAGTTAACTTACTACTGAAAACCAAGTAGACTTTCCAAGCTGTTTTATAGTTAAAATCAAAATTATCAAGGTACAAATAAATATTAATTTTTCATAAAGATGTTAGAATTTGTAGCCAAGTATTTTGACATGATCTGATGCCAAAACTTCCATTCATCAGTGATTTACTTCAATGATAATTATCTGAAATCTCTGAGAGTAGGTATCAGATTTTGAATATTAGTGTTCTGGTGGTCAGTTTTTCCCAGGCTTTACACATGCTTCTCAATCCAATTCTAGCTGTAGCCTACAAATCTTTTATTTACTCTCAACATAAGTAGTGTATTTGTTGAGAAAATTGTTGTAACCCTATTTCTTGAATATTCTTCATCATATATCACTAGTTGCAACTTTCCTACTTTATTAACATTGAAGTATAGAGGAAAATTAGGATAGGATGCTTGTCTTGTATGTAAGAGAAGAGTGGAAATTATTCACATGCATAATATACATCAATAATTTTCTCCTGAGTAGTTCGGTATTAGAAAACTATACAGAATTGGTCATCAGTTTTTATTAAATAAATGCTGCCAAATTATATTTTTTGGATTATAAGATTTATCTCAATTTTAGAGGTATTCAATTTAGAATCTGTCTTAGAATAGATGAAATATGATACTTGTCCAAGTACTTATGGACTCTATAGATTGAATTCTGATATCATTTTTAAAGGGTAAAAATAAGAATATACAGGGTATTCATGACATATAGTCTTCCAGCAATGTCCAAAGCCTGTATGCTTTGTAGAACATGTCATTGCAATTCTAATTTCTGAAAGGCCACATATTCTTACATGCAGATTCAAAGAATATGCTGCCACCACTTTCCAGAAGATAATATCTATCCTGCATACCTTTCAAATTCTTTTTCAGGTGCCTTTTAGAGCATTTCATTTTCCTTTCATGTGGCAACCTAATTATAGTGTTCTGTACACATGAAATTAAATATTCTTGAATATTAAAAACAAACACTGGTATAATGTTTTTCCCCTCTTTATAACAAGTCCAGCATTTAACCTTCAATTAGCTAGCAATAATGCAAACTTATTTTTACAATAGTGCTAGGGTTTTAGGACAGGCAAAGAGAATATGACTACAAGTCTCAGCTGATGTTTATAATAAGAAGGGTCAGATAAGAAGAGTGTGGTGTAATAGGACATTGGAGATGAGGACCCCCAGCTCTTCTATTTTCTGTTCTACATTTACTTGACCTTCAGGTTTTCAATTTCAGGACAGCAAACCATCCAATCTTGCCCTTGTGACCTTTTGTAAATTACTTTCTTATCTCCTTTTTCTCCCATATTTTTCTTCATTTCTGCTATGGGCACAGTGTCAAGCATTTAGTATAACTACTATATAAAATTTATTATGTGCTTATAAAGATTCTCTCCACATATGTTAATCAATTTAACTTATTCACCCTAAAAATAAGCTTTTTAGTTTGGGGTCGATTTTAGTTTGTCAGAAAAGTTGCAAAAATAGTACAAAGTGTTCTCACATTCACTTTATCCTTAATGCAATGTTCACACAAATGTAGTATATACATTAAAAACCAAAATAGTAATATTTGTATAGTACTATTAACTATACTTCAGACTTCATTTGGATTTCACCAGTTTATCCACTAATGTCCTTTTTCTGTTTTCAGGATCCAATCCAGAAGTGGTCCATATTGCATTTCAGCATCATACTTTCTTAATGTCTACTGATGTTATGATAGTTTCTCATTCTTTCTTGTTACCTAAGACAATAACACTTTTGAAGAGTACTAGTTGAATTTTCTTGTAGAATATCCTCAACTTTGGTTAGCCTTCTCTTTTGTCCCATTATTAGACTGGTGTTATAGGTAGCTAACTCTCTTTGCACAACATATGACAGAGCACTCTTATGATTGACATTTACGGATAAGAACACTGGAGTAGAGAACATTTGAAGTTTTTGAGGGCCAAGGTTTTAAACCTGAGCTGATAATCACTGTTGTTTTGAGTCACAATACCTGAATTTACTATTGACCCACCCCTTACTATCTCTATAACATTTATTGGCCCTAATTTTCTCATCTGTGAAGGAACAATAGTTCCTTCTTTGTCCACTTCTCAACAAAGGTGTTCTGGCACTATGGGTGCCTTGTTTGTTAAGAGAAAGTGTTCTATGAATCCTGCAAAGCTACCCATGTACTGAGGAAGGAAACTTGGATACACTGTTAGTCTCAGCACTTATGAGAATCGAGGGGAAAAGTAAGGCCATTTTCTATGTGCACTTTTAGAATTTCTAGGAATATGTGGCATTCAGAGTCAGACTTCAAGAACAAAAATAATCTCAAATATGGAGACTGTAAAATATTTTGCTTAGCAGACAGTGTCAGCACTAATACTAATGCATTAAAATTTTAGATTTATTTGGGCAGGCAATGATTAATGAATCAGGTAGTACCAAACCACAAGTAATGCGGACTCCACCAAGGAAGTGTGAGGTGAAAACTTTTGTGTTTGTGGAAGAAATTCAAAGAAAATGTTTAATTGGCTCAAGTAGAAAATCTCCAGTTGCAAGTTAGTAGGCAGTTTTTGAGGAGTTACAGTTTCTTTTTTACTGTGTACACTGAGTTGGGTTTTGGTTTGCTTACATAAAAATCTAAGGTGCTGTAATCATCTCGGCTGAATGACCCCCAGTAAATTTTTAAACATATTGTGAATACTAATAGCATTTACCCCCATTAGAATTAATGTTCTAAGAAAACAAGAATCCATCTGTTCCTTTCATTGCCATATCTCCATTGTGTAAAATAGTATATAGCACATAAGAAGAGATTAATAAATACTTGTTGAATAAATATATTTTGAAAGCAGACTTATTAGATGATAGTAGGCCAAATATATGTGTAGACTGACTTTCAGTAATATATAGAATGGTTGATATTTATACATATATAATATTTAGTCTTTGAAAAATCATTACAACACCCCGAATATGCATATTTAGTATTACAGGAAGGAAAGCTGTCAATTGCTTTAACTTGTGCAAGTGGAAATTTGACATGGAAGTTTAACTGCTCCTCAGTTTTATTTTTTTCTGTAAATCTAATATTTATTTCTAATCCCTTACAGGTTGAGTTCCTACTCATGGTCAAAGGATTTTCTTCTGTGATAGTTCTAGGTTAATGATAGTTTATAGTTAATTTGTGATAGATATCATTATCCAAAGTACATGTATGAAGACATGAACTGGTGTCAATATATTTTATATACAACCAGAGATGAAAAATTGTGCTTTATATGTGTAATAAGAAATGTAATGCATTCCACTGTCATTTATGTTTTTAAAAAATAAAATAAAAAATGATCACTTACCTATTGGACATCCGTGAATGACCCCCATGTCTAGTTATGTGGTTATGGTTGAGTGTTCCAATCTCACACACACACTACAGAGTTTTGAATTATTTTAATTATAATCTTCATGTCTTGTGTTATTCTGTCTATAAATTTTAACTGCAGTCCAATCATGGCTTATAATACTAACCATGTAATTCAATAACTTCTGAAAGATGTTTTCTCTATCAAAGACTATGGTTCATATTTTCATGATTATAATACAAAGCTTAGAACTGATAATGTAGCTATGCTTTTAATTCTTGCTCCAATCTTTATGTGCAAATATATTACCAGAATATACAAAATGTACTTAATGGTATTGAGTTGATACTGACACTAAGGTATAGATTGTCCTACAATAATGTAGTAATTTCATTCAATCAGAGAAATAAACATGGCCTAGGAAAGTGAGAAAACAAGTATCTCCTAGTCCATTTTGAGCAGCAAAATGGAGTTTGTATGTTTGGCTTCCTTTTTTCAAAGCAATTAAAATTCGTAGGAGGATGATTTTTTAAATTGTATAAATGATTAATACTAGAAAAATAGGAAAACTGACAAGTTACATACTTTAAGTTAAAAGATTCATTCTTACATAATCACAATACATGGCTTATAAATCATTATTAGATTGACATTTTAACTTATGGAAATTGGTATTACAATTTGGATGCATGTATATGACTCTCATGTCCATTATAGGATAGATTTAATCATAAAATAATTTACATTGAGCAAATCAGAATAAATTCACTTTAATAATTAATTGTGGTGTTTTATGGAGTCCATGTAGTTCACATAAATAGGTTTGTCTCAAGGATCATTTTGTATTAATGTTTGTATTGCTACATGATATATTTTTTATAATTTTTAATCCAGAAGACAAATTATTGATAAATTGCTTGTTTTTATTTGCTGTAAATTGATGACTTTTAACATATTTTGTATTACATTGGATCATGTCAGCATTATGTTTCAATATGAACATAGGCTAATTACAAGTGAAGTTTTCATCATTTTCTAAGAATCATTGCTTTTATACATTTTCAAGCTAGTAACTGAGGATAATTAATATTACAGAAAATTTGGGTCAGTGTAAATTGATCTTTAATCATAGTGGTAGAAATGGAGGCCTTGTTTTATCTCTATAATTTGTAATAATATCTATAATAACACATATTAAGAATATAGGTTTATGCATTATATTGTGCATTTTTCCACAGCTTACAAGTAGTACAAAACTTCACATAAATATAAAACTTTTGTTGATATATCTATCAGCTGTAATATAAGTGTTTATGACATATTTCTTTGAGTACTTCTGAGTGCTGACACCAAACAAGGAGTAAGTATTTATAATACTGGATAATGTAATACACAATATTATTTCCATTAAATAATTTTTCTATTTGGGGAGTTATTATTCATTTTGAGACACAGAAGCATTTCATAGTTGTCATCACAGTTTAACCATTCTGGAGCTTAAAGTAATTCATAATTTTCAAGGCTATAAGGGAGTGTTTGAAAAATCCCATGCACACACACAACAAACTTTTTTGAGGATTTTTAAAAAAATAAATTAAATGGAATTAGCTAATTAACTCTTTCAGGCAAGTAAGATCCACTTACATAGATGACCCTGTTAATATGAGAAGTTGCACCCTACTGATATGAAATGTTAATTGAACTTCGAAAAATTGCACCCAGGGGGTAATTTTTTTCCTGGCAGTGGTATGCACATTAGTACAATTAAAGTGCAAGAGGAATCTCATTTTATTTCTTGGTTGTTATGTCTAAGTAAATTGATGGCTCATTATTAAGATCTGTTCAGGTTCTAGTGATTAAAATAAAAATGATGATCTCATCATCATATTCACATAGCACATTTATCCATTTCTATTTTGATTTATAGCTTTTTTTAACCTAGTGTAGTTTACTCAAGTCTCTTGGGCTTATATATTTTTTGGTATTTATTTCATGTCAATTTTAGGATAGATTTAATCATAAAATAATTTACATTGAGCAAATTAGAATAAACTCACTTTAATAATTAATTGTGGTGTTTTAAGGAGTCCATGGTAGCAATATAACCTAATGAAGTAGCTAACAGAATCTTGGGAATGAACTGTGATAATCTGAAGCAGATCATGTTTGTTTAGTCTAATTTTATGACTGATTCACATTATTATGCATGTTATATCTGGATTGGTCATTCTGAATGGCTTAGACATGAGTAGAATGGGAGAATATCAGTAGAAGCAGCCTCTAGTAGTTGAAGTTGAAGCCATACAAATATTTAAATAAAGATTCTGACACCATTTGGAGTTAGCTGATAATTCTCAAAACCCTAAAGTTCTATTGAACTTTGGTACAATTATTAGATATTCAATTTCATTATATATATGTCTAGGACATTGAAGTTACACATTTTTTTAAATATTTTTTTTTTTGTTGTAGGTGAACACAATACCTTTGTTTTACTTTTATGTCGTGCTGAGGATCAAACCCAGTGCCTCATGCATGCTTGGCAAGTGCCCTACCACTGAGCCACACCCCGGGCCCTGAAGATATATTTTTTTATTATCTTCCTTGATGTGATTATTAAGTCTGTTTCGTCTGTGAAAAATGACCAAATTATAATGTCGAAATATTTTTAAAAGTACATTCACATCCATTCATAGTTAAAATATGACATTTCTCATTAAAATGCTCACTTGGATAAAAGCATTATAAATTGCAGCTCTGTATATACATATCTGAATATGGCAATTTTAAAACATTGTTTTTCTTTGTACTTTATATTTGACATTAGAAAAAAAGTGATTTGTGGAAAATATAGCATACAAGTAAAACTATTGTTTATCCTTGGAACCTTCCAGGTATTACAGCCTGTACCATTCATTAGGGAGTTTTATACTTATCTGCAGAACTACTCTCTTAAAAGGAGAATATGCTGAATTTCTGCATCTTTTCCAGCATCAATCACTTTGATTGGGTCTCACTCCATGAACCAGGCAACTTCTCTTCCACGGAAGCCCCATATGTCTCCTACAGCTGTTCTACATTCTAGGCAGAACATGACTCTTCAACAAATAGTTTGTGTCCCTGTCAAAAAAAAAAAAAAGACAGTCAATAGTTTCTTTGTTATTTTGATTTAGCCTGTTCTTTTATGACTTGCAGGATGACTTGTGGCCAGCCTGAATTAGGATAATGTAAAGCAAGAGAAACTGGGCACATGAATGTTTTGTTAAATGAAATAGTTATATCAATGTTCATGCTAAGGAATTATTTGAAGAATAGAGATCAGCAGAAAGTTTGTGAAAAAAATTTATCAGGGAAATTTTCACTGTACAACCCAGTGATGGAAGGGTACAATAATTTTGGTTTAAGTTAATGGAGATTATGTTGACTTTTCTGTATGGTTGATGTATGACCTGCAGTTTTTATCTTGGAAAATAGATTTTCCCCCAGGGTACTATGCTTGTGTAGCTTGTGTATTATACTATAGAAAGCCAGAATAGATATCTTACATTCACTGCAAATTCAAGAGAATTTTCTCTGTTTAGAACCTCTGCAATACCCAAAATGTTTGCTGTAATAGTTTTGCTGTATGCAAGCATGAAGAATAAATAAAATGGAAGTTAATGGGTTCTGAGTGAAATAAACTATCATTTCTATAAAGGTGATCTGATTTATTCATATCTAAAATGTAGTTTTCATAGAGCTTAATGTGAAAAGGTAAAGAAAGCAAAAATGTCTTTGAGAAAATAGTAAAGTCTTAACTCATGCTTGCTGGACAAACATTTTTTTGGGGGAAAGACAATAAAGCTTTTGAAATTTTACTTCTGGGTTTTCCAGTAAAAGATCAAGCATATAGAAACTTGATTATCATGTTGAAAAAATGAAGTTGGGAAGTCTTTCCATAGTCAGGTAATATTTTCGTATAAGCTTATTTATTAACCAGAATATGTAACAATTTAAAAAAAAACTAGTTATCACAGTATGGCAGTTCTAAATGAAATAACTACTTACTCATTGATTTGGTAGGGATATATGACAATTATCATCAATAACATATGTAGTCTTCATCAAAAACTAATATGGCAAAGCAAAGTGTTTAATTGACTAAATTTTAGTATACTCTCCCTTGAGTTTCAAATGGTTATGTTGGTAGCAACTTTCTTTGCTAGTGGAAATCTACAAGTGGTTTATTAAATTTCAGTTGATAATGTTACTCTTTTATCTCAAGGAAAATACACTAGAATAATTCCAACTTCCCATAGAGAATTACACAAACTAAAGTCTCATTGTTTAAATGGAAAAAGGGAGAGGCAGATGAAGTAATGTAATTATAGACTTGATAGGGGGTTTCACATGAATATGCAATTGCCAATTTGAGTAGTTAAGAACCATTGCACATTTTATTATAGCTGTAATGTTTCAAGTTCATGAAACTGTAGTGAAGTAGAAACACACACACACACACACACACACACACACACACACACACACGGGTGCACAAACATAAACAACATATGTTTGGTAAGAATGGAAACCAAAAGTAAGTCATTTTGTTATGTTTTTAGTACTAATCATTATATTTCTTAGCCCAAAACTTCATAAACTATCTTTTAATCCAAGCCATTTCTATCTACCAAACTTCGCTGTGCACTAAACCTCATTTTATCTCTATTTTTTGGATCAAAATATTCATGTTCACTTTAGCTAATAAGTTAGGTGTATCAGGAAGATTTTGGTTAGAACTTGAACAGTATTTAATCATTGGCAATCTTCTAATTGGCTTAGACAATTAGCATATTTTTAAGTAGCCAGGTAAATAAATCACTGGAATATGAGTTCATATATGACAATTAGAAGTATTTTAACTAGAAGTAATAAGGGATTTTTGAGTGACCCTCAAAAATAGTGGGCTATAAAATCTGTCCACTATGCCTAATCTCAGTGGACCTACTTTACTTCAGCTATGCATACTGTCCATGATTTGCACTATCTCTGCTACTAAATCAAAATATTACTTAACCTCCCCCCTTTTTGGTAAATTGTGCTGTGGATAGAACCCAGGGCCTTTTGCATGTCAGACAAATACTCTATCACTAAGCTATATTCCCAGTCCTTCACCATTATTTTTTATAATCTTATTTCTCAACAGTATAGTCAATGAGGATTTTTAATGACTGGAGAGGATGTTGAGGACTTAGACCAGGTGTAGCCACAAACTAAGGAGAAATAATCCATAAAGAAATTAGAAAACATTATGTTGTGTCAACCCAATGCATAGTGTTTTAAGTGAAGAGAATTGATCTACTTTTTACAAAGGATTATTATCTTCTTTGCATAAACTACTCATAAAACCAATCCATATATGTAAGTTCTATAAAATATGAAAGTACAAATTATAGTAATGAATAGCTCACCAAAACAAACAAACAAACAACAGCAAAAAAAAAGAGAGAATTCATTTGGTTATTTTGAAGCACATGGTAGATGACTACCAAAAGAAGGAGGATTCCAAACCTACCAGTAATCAACTACATTTTACTCATATTTAGCAAATACTGATTGAAATGTATAGGAAAAAGATTCAAAAGATACTAATATTCCCTCTGTTCAAGACGATTTTTCATCTGAGTGAGATGTAGAAATTTATTCACTGAACTTATGTTTACTTACTGCTTCCTCAGTGTCAGAAACACATATACTAGGATATGAATATATAGAAAATATGAGCCTTGAATGCAAGAATTTCTCAAGCTTGATTAATACAGACATTTTATATTACTCTGTTTTCTCTCAGTTGCTGATATTTTCCCCACCAATAACTTTCTTCAACTGGACATCTAATTCTGTGATTCTGTCTCCTAATTTGTTCACACAATTAATTGTATTTAGTTGTTTATTCATATTCCTTCCACTCTCATGTGACAAACACCTCAAATTGGCATCAAATTCTGGTGCTTAAATATTTACTAAGTGAAGGAGCACAGAAATATATGTAAGAATGCAAGAGTTACAATTTATGGATACAGAATAAGGGAAGATAATTTATAACTATTGGAAACAGTGAAAGCCTTGTGATTAATATGAACTTAGTCTTACTCTTGAGAGTTTGAAATTGTTAACAGTAGGAGTTGAGGCATATAGATCACCTACTTGTTGTTATTTCTACTTTAAACGTGTGAGGTGAATATTTTAAAAATCTAGATCTAGATGTAAGGTTCCAATCTCTAATTTTCTGTTTCTGTACTCAAGTCCTATTATTAATGGTCATTTAGATTCCTATTTAATTCTAATTTTTAGAAACAAAATTTCATTTCTTTTTTCTATTGGTTATGCTGCAAAAAATAAGGTGGCATTTTTTATTGTCTTTTTGATGAACTATTGTATATGTGTGAGGAAGTGCTATTGAACAAATATTAAATTTTCAGAGTAATAATTTTATATATTTTACCAAAACAACTTTCTAAGATGATTTTGCAATACTTGACTATATAGAACAAACTGAATTCCGACAGAAAGATTGAAATTCTTTTTATTTCCTGTGCTCCCTTATTAATTAAATCTTATCTGTTGCTATTACCAATTTCTTAAATGTTCAAAATGCATCTGAACACTACTACCTTTTCTGTTAAATACCCACCTCCCTGAAATCCCTTATCTCTTTTACTTGTATCCCATTTTATACCCATGCTGGGATTATCCTTTTAAAACGTATCTGTTCATATAATTAATGATGCTCACATATTTCCTTATTGAACACAAACTTCTTGACATGTCATTCAACATTATTCAGTCTGACCCAAACGTATAATTTCAATGTTTTCCATGTCATAATTCTTTGTAAGTTCTCCAACATTGTGATGCCTAAATTATATCTGTTTCATGTTGCCCAGTCTTTCAATGGTATCAAGTTCAATGAAACAGTCTGTTTTCCAAAAGATTAGTAAAATATTTCATAATTACTTACTATACAATGAAAACCAAGCTGGGAGTGGGCACTGTTGATTAGTCACAGCTAAAATCATAAAATCAGTGTTCACTATTATTGTGTCTCCCAGTGTCCTCTATTGAAATAATTCTCTTATTTCATCATCTAAAAGATCCCCTTACACTGTTCAAAATTCTGCTGTTATTGTATTACTTTTTCTTCTCTATGCCCCTCAATTTCATAGTTTTAAATTAATATAGTTTTTCTATTTCACTTACTCTTGTTTTGGATAGTAAAGTTCAGAAGCTGACAGTATATCTAAGAATTCTTTTCTGTAAAAAAAAAAAAAACAGTGAAAGGAGAAAAATTTTGAAATATAGATGCTACTTGACTTAAAATGAGATTATATCTTGTTACACCAATCCTAAATTGAAAATATTGTAAGTTAAAAATGCATTTACTATACTTAACTTATCCAACATCCTAGGTTAGCATCCAAGTATACTGTGGAGTTTCAGTGGTCTCTCTTGTGATGCTATGAGGATGACTGGAAGCTGCATCTCACTGCCCAGCATTGCCAGAGATGATTGGATCAAATATTGATAGCCTGGGAGAAGATCCAAACTTAAATTTAGAAGTACAGTTTCTATTACTAAAGAATGTCACTTTCCTACTATCTTAAAGTCAAAAAATTGTATGTCAAACCATTGTGAGTTGGAGACCATCTGTATTCGTTTTTAAAATAACTTCTTTCCCTGTTACAAGTCTATCGTATAACAGTTATTCAGCATATGCTACTGATAACGATTCCTCCTTTTCTCTTTTTTCTTCCTTCTCATTATTCACAATTCAATGTTTCCTTGGCTTGGATGTCCAAATTCTTCATGTCCAGAGCTGTCTGGACCCTTCGTTACATTCTTTTGGCTTTTTGCGTACTCATCAGGTACACTGCCTGCCTTGAACAATTATGTCTTGGTTATTTGTTCTCTTAGACTGTGAATACTTGATCCACAGACACTGATCTTATTTACATTTTATCACCAGTGATAGTCACAGTGTCTTTTCATAGGAGAGATTATAAGTATGTTTCAAACTGACTTAAATTGAAGGACTATATTTCAAAGGTAGATCAGAATAAATTCATAAGCAGTTACACTTTCAACTGTCAATAAATTCAAACTAGTTTTAAAATCAGAAGGCATATGCATCGTTAATAACCTCAGAACATTTATCACTGATTTCAATATAAAATCCAATCACAAGGATGACATGAAGCATACAAAATTATAACCAAAATAATTTTCTTTTCACATTTATAATCTTATTGGAAATATACCAAAGTTATGAAACATCTCTTTAATCTGATCATCTTTACCTAGTATAGACTTTTTTCTTTATAAATGTAGTTATAGATGAATTGCTTACTTTTGAGTATGCATGGAAAATGTTTTCTTGACTGATGTTACATCATTCCAATTTTTAAGTTTAATATATAACATCAGAGCTACCTGTGCGATATTTAAATTAAACACATGCACACTTAATTTGGTTGAAGTTTACAATCTATGATTATGAAAACCTTTTTTATTTTTTAAAATAAAAAATATATGCCAATATATTATATGATACAAATATGAATATAAAATATCTTTAAAAATAAAACTTAAATATATTTTATTCTTGTGAATCTAATTTGGGAATTTTAGCATCTGTACTATTATAGTATGGTAATTAGAAAACTGAAGATGAAAATGATATACATATACCTTAAATATTTGATTAATAACCATGGAAGCTGTAATTTTCATCAGGTATAAACTATTAATATTTAATATAATTTGTAGACATAGTGCATAATTTCCATGTTGTGTTAAAGTACATTCTCAAATTGACACAGTATATATATATGAAATCCAATTAAGACTTTTTAAAATCCAGAGAAATTCTGAAAAGGTTTAGCAGTTAGAAATAAGCCATGTGGACATGTTAAGACATAATTAAATGTGTAATAAGGAAACATAAAGTTGTTTTTAGATCTAATTTTTTAAAAATTCACATGAATTTGTTCATTAACATGAAGCAAAAATAGTTTCCCACACTTAACTAAGAGAAATAACACATATGGACCTGTCAGCATTGATACAATGAGGTGATTCTTTATAAAAGGGGAATATTTCAAAATATCCATCTTGTAAAATGGTTTTTATTTTTAGGCATTGTCCTTCAAAGCTAACTGATAATACACACTCATATTATTCTTATTTGCTCTCAGATGGCCTACGAATTTGTGGTTTACTTGCTCTGCCTTCCATTCCTTCCCCAGCAGCATCCAATAGTCTGCCATGCTTTGACTGTCTTGCCCTATCTCTCCTTGTTTACTAATATTAGGTAGTGACTTGCTAATGGTAGGCATCAATCAGTAATCCCTCTGATATTAACTCAAGTTTTTTTCCCTGCTTTATCTTCTGTCATTTGAACAACTCCTTCAAATTGTCCTTTTTTCTCCTTACATCAACCTATACTTAACACTTAGTAGATAAAATTATGTACTTTTCTATGTCTAGAACCTAGTAGTTTACTAATGACAAGGAATAAAAAGAAAACATGACCATGAAGGGTGAGGTCCCTATAAATTGTTGTCACCACCTTATGTCCTCAACTTGGTCAGTTATTGTAGATTTTATTGGTAGTCTCCCTCTGACCCATCATCAATGTCTGCTGATACAAAATTCCATAAATAGCTCATAAAGAACAGAGGGGTTTTTTCTAATTCTGAAGATCAAAGTGCTGGTTGATTTTTCTATTTAGTGAGGGCCTTGTCATAGATAGTAAATTCTTGCTGTGTCGTCACATGATGGAAACAATAAATGAACTGATTTGGACTTATCTCATAACTGACAAATCTTGTTCCTGAGTATTCTGCCCTCATGACCTAATGTTCTTTATAGAGGTCAGACGTTTTGATAATCTTGTGAGCTAAGATTTTAATGTATTAATGGGAGGGGCATAAATATTCAGATAATTACAAATATATAATAAATGATTGAATGAAAGAATGATTTTTTTTATTCTCACAGACTCTCATTTTTTCTCTTGGTCTACTTTAAGACCAAATCTTATGATCTCATCTGAAAATTTCCAGCTCTCAGAAATCCTCCTTCTTGTATACATCAAATTTCAACAGTGAACAAACCCATCTGCACATGTAATAATATTTCCAGATTGTCTTGACTATTAAATAAAATAGTACAAGGTGTTAAAGTATTAACTATAGAAATGTTACACAGTTATAATATTAGTATTTCTTAGTATGTATTGTACATATTATACATTATTGAATGATTTTGATAGTAGTTATTTATAAATGTTAACTACATATAATAGGCAAATATTAAAGTATTTTTCACTTAGTTTAAATGTAAAAATACTGTTTCATCCTTATAGTAATCTGAAATGTACTCTGAAATATAATAGGATCACTGTCCTTATAATGCATATATCAAATATTTGACCATGGAAGTGCTTTTTAATAAATATAGCTTTAGTATAGTTTCTGAATAAACTTAACCCAAGTTGTCATTGTATTCTTAAGTACATTATTTTTATCATTAGAATATAATACTTTAACAAATATAATAGGTGCTTGCCTAATACTAACTAAACCATCAAACAATAATTCTTAAAGAGCTTTACAAACTATAAAACTCTGAAGCAGAATAAAATGTTTTTACTAATCAATTTGGAAATCATAACACCTGTTCTGATGAGCATGCTTATTTTAATTTGAACATATGCAAGGTGTGATGATACACCAAATTAAAGTTATGAGTGAAAGATTTCCTTGCAATTACAAGTAATAATAAGGTAGCTATGGTGTGTGTGTGTGTGTGTGTGTGTGTGTGTGTGTACACACATACATCATATATTTCTGTCAATGAAGAAACTGTTTAATTTTATATATTTAAATGCAAATTGTAAACTAGACTTTAGAATAGTTATAACATGGTGCTTTTCTTCAGTATTATTATGTAGCTGTTCTTCAGTCGCTTTTAAAATCAAAGCTAAAGTTTATACTAGGAAATATAAAGAAACTTAAATTAATTCTATGCCCAAACTTAGCATTATGGATTTACATGCATCCACATGCTAGATTTGTTTTAATTGAGCCATTTTGAAATTTTTAATATTTAGTATTAAAGATTCTTACAACAAGGTATATGGAATGCAATGAAAAAATATTCCCACTCCAAAAATCTTTGTTGTGTATATTTAAAAATCCAATTCATAATAACTTAGTACAATATGTTGCAGACAAGAGAATAGTGTTCTAGTGAATTAAATTAAAGGTAATATGGAAATTAATTTACAGTGCAAATGGAAACTTCAGTTTACCTGATTGGTTATGGGTAATGTGAATATTCTCAGTTATACCAATAAGAGTACCAAGTAAACACAGGTATTCTACTAGAAAATTAAATAATCCTTCTGTGAACTTTTGAAGTGACATAGAGTAAAAAAACCTGCATTACATTTTCCTGAAAAGGCCTTGTTTCTAAGTGTTACTGAGGAATATCATAATGATACCAAAATTTAATGAAATTTGCTCTAGCAAAATTATGCATAATGATAATCATGAATCAGCTAAAGATTAATATAAGGGATTATGTAAATAAATTAAAGTCTGAGATTATGTAAATGACTATATGGATAAATCAGTTATGAGATTCTAGAAATATGGATATTGCAATGGAAATTAAAAGCAAAATATGTAGAAATATTTTCTTTAAATGATGTTTAACATTACTTGGAGGTATGCTTAATGTGAACAAATAGTAAAAGCAGTAAAATTTTCATACAATAAAATTTTATACTAATGATGTTATATTGTGTTTTATAACTTTGTTTATAACTCTACTGTGTATTTTCACCTACCTATCAAATTTTGGATATTCCCGCATGCTTATTTCATTAAGCTTCCCTATTAATATTTCTCTTCATTTTAGCCTCTTCTGTTATTATTTGATCCATTGGCCCCAACTTTTTTCTATGACACACATTTTAGTATTTAATGGCTGGCATCAAGAAGTTTTCAAAATTTCTGTCTGCTTTCTGTGGGGAAAAAAAATGCAAAGACTCTTTCATTTTCTAAGCTTCAAGTTTAATATATTTGTGCCAACTCACAAAATTTCTACTAGCAAGTTCTTGTTGTTTATCCTGAGATTTAAATTAGTACAGTTGTATGTAGACCTATTGATAGGTACTGGCAATTATGTACTGATATTCTCTTCTTTTTTTTATGACTGAAGATTGATGTATATTGTCTAAACCCATTTTCTGCGCCTGATCAGTCTTTACCCAGTAATGCTTTTCTAATAGATGTGGAAATTTCTCCAAAAAATAACAAAATCCTCTAACCATACTAAAAAGTCAGGTACAATTTAAACTGATATTGAAATTTCCAAATATATACAAAATCGATAACAGTAGGTGCAGATTCATGTACCTTTTAGCAAATTGCATGTTGTATAAATATTTACCAATCTTTATACTTATATGTAGGAAGGAAAATCCCTATCCCTATAATGCGAGGTTCCAGACTCTTCTCTCTACACACTGTTCTGTTTTTCCTAAAGTGCCTACATATCTGTGCAACTAATATGCCCACCCATTCACTTTTACTCCCTAATTATACTCTATGATTTATAGTGTCCAAATGGATATATGAAAAAGAAACTAGTTCATAAAGTCCAAATGAAGAAAAGGAATAATATCATATGACAGTGGCAGTTCTAATGAATTAGGGGAGTAAACGTGTGATAGATGCTTAGTGCAATGCTGTATGCTAGAGTGTTTTTCCAATTTACCCCCCCCCAATTTTTCAGACAATGAAAATACTACCTGAATTTTTTTTTGCATTTGGCCCTATCATATTTTTATAATTTAGTAGGTTTTTCTGTACTACATATATTAATAGGTAATTAAAGGTGTCATTTCAGGCATGGATATTTTTTAAATATCTTAGTGTGAAAATTACTCTACAGTCTATTTCCTGAAATAGGTCTATTTCCCTGAAATATTAGACCTACTGCTATATTCTAACTTTCCACAAACTGCTCAATTGATTCCGTGCCTTGAGATCTAACCACATTAGATAAATGTTTTGGGAAAGGCATACACCCAAGCTAGCTACAAGAGAAAGTGAGTGCTCTACACCCAAGCCTAGGACAGAGAAGAAACACAAATTTTCTCATCCATGAAACAAAGCTGAATGAATATCAGTCTCTTATGATTCTGCCAAACAGATTATTCAATCCTTTTCTTGAGAGGATTGAATAAGAGGTGGAAAATAAAGGCTTGATGTATTTTTTCCAGTATGACTCATTCCAAAGCAGTATTAGGTAGAAGAAGACAGTTCCTTCTAATAATTTCTGGAAAAGAAATAATTACTGACCAAATAAGTTTAAGAATACCATCCAGCTGTAAGAAACACAGAGAGTCTTTATTTTTATTGTATCTTTACTATTGTTTTTTTTCTCTTCTTCTACTTCGCTCCTGGAGATCTATCATAAACAGCAGATAGGGGATTGGTAACCTAGGGTTCATGCCTGAGAATAAATCCATGATTTATTTTATTTTATTTTTTTTAATTTTTTTTATTGGTTGTTCAAAACATTACATAGTTCTTAATATATCATATTTCACACTTTGATTCAAGTGGGTTATGAACTCCCATTTTTACCCCGTATACAGATTGCAGAGTCACATCAGTTACACTTCCACTGATTTACATATTGACATACTCATGTCTGTTGTATTCTGCTGCCTTTCCTATCCTCTACTATCCCCCTCCCATCCCCTCCCCTCCCCTCTTCTCTCTGGGTCAAATGGTGGTTCCATTCCCAGATTTCCAAGAAATCTCCATACTGCTTTCCAAATTGGCTGCACCAATTTGCAGTCCCACCAACAATGCACAAGTGTACCCTTTTCCCCACATCCTCACCAGCACTTGTTGTTGTTGGACTTCATAATGGCTGCCAATCTTACTGGAGTGAGATGATATCTTAGGGTGGTTTTGATTTGCATTTCTCTGACTGCTAGAGATGGTGAGCATTTTTTCATGTACTTGTTGATTGATTGTATGTCCTCCTCTGAGAAGTGTCTGTTTAGGTCCTTGGCCCATTTGTTGATTGGGTTATTTGTTATCTTATTGTCTAATTTTTTGAGTTCTTTGTATACTCTGGATATTAGGGCTCTATCTGAAGTGTGAGGAGTAAAGATTTGTTCCCATGATGTAGGCTCCCTATTTACCTCTCTTATTGTTTCTTTTGCTGAGAAAAAACTTTTTAGTTTGAGCAAGTCCCATTTGTTGATTCTAGATATTAACTCTTGTGCTATGGGTGTCCTATTGAGGAATTTGGAGCCCGACCCCACAGTATATAGGTCGTAGCCAACTTTTTCTTCTATCATATGCCTTGTCTCTGATTTGATATCAAGCTCCTTGATCCATTTTGAGTTAACTTTTGTGCATGGCGAGAGAAAGGGATTCAGTTTCATTTTGTTGCATATGGATTTCCAGTTTTCCCAGCACCATTTGTTGAAGATGCTATCCTTCCTCCATTGCATGCTTTTAGCCCCTTTATCAAATATAAGAAAGTTGTAGTTTTGTGGGTTGGTTTCTGTGTCCTCTATTCTGTACCATTGGTCCACCCGCCTGTTTTGGTACCAATACCATGCTGTTTTTGTTACTATTGCTCTGTAGTATAGTTTGAAGTCTGGTATAGCTATACCACCTGATTCACACTTCCTGCTTAGCATTGTTTTTGCTATTCTGGGTCTTTTATTTTTCCATATGAATTTCATGATTGCTTTCTCTATTTCTACAAGAAATGCCGTTGGGATTTTGATTGGCATTGCATTAAACCTATAGAGAACTTTTGGTAATATCGCCATTTTGATGATGTTAGTTCTGCCTATCCATGAACAGGGTCTATTTTTCCATCTTCTAAGATCTTCTTCAGTTTCTCTCTTTAGGGTTCTGTAGTTTTCATTGTATAAGTCTTTTACCTCTTTTGTTAGCTTGATTCCCAAGTATTTTATTATTTTTGAGGATATTGTGAATGGAGTGGTTGTCCTCATTTCCATTTCAGAGGGTTTGTCACTGATATACAGGAATGCCTTTGATTTATGCGTGTTGATTTTATATCCTGCCACTTTGCTGAATTCATTTATTAGCTCTAATAGTTTCTTTGTAGACCCTTTTGGGTCTGCTAGGTATAGAATCATGTCATCTGCAAATAGTGATAATTTAAGTTCTTCTTTTCCTATTTTTATGCCTTTAATTTCTTTCGTCTAATTGCTCTGGCCAGTGTTTCGAGAACTATGTTGAACCGAAGTGGTGAGAGAGGGCATCCCTGTCTTGTTCCAGATTTTAGAGGGAATGCCTTCAATTTTTCTCCATTCAGAATGATGCTAGCCTGAGGCTTAGCATAGATTGCTTTTACAATGTTTAGGTATGTTCCTGTTATCCCTATTTTTTCGAGAGTTTTGAACATAAAGGTATGCTGTACTTTGTCGAATGCTTTTTCTGCATCTATCGAGATGATCATATGGTTCTTATTTTTAAGTCTATTGATGTGGTGGATAACATTTATTGATTTCCGTATATTGAACCAGCTTTGCATCCCAGGGATGACTCCTACTTGATCATGGTGTACAATTTTTTTGATATGATTTTGTATCCGATTTTCCAGAATTTTATTGAGGATTTTTGCGTCTAGGTTCATTAGAGATATAGGTCTGTAGTTTTCTTTCTTTGAAGTGTCTTTGTCTGGTTTAGGAATCAGGGTGATGTTGGCCTCATAGAATGAATTTGGAAGTTCTCCCTCTTTTTCTATTTCCTGAAATAGTTTGAAAAGTATTGGTATTAGTTCCTCTTTAAAGGTTTTGCAAAACTCTGGTGTATACCCATCCGGTCCTGGGCTTTTCTTAGTTGGTAATCTTTTGATGGTTTCTTCTATTTCCTCAATTGATATTGGTCTCTTTAGGTTGTCTATATCCTCCTGTCTCAATCTGGGCAGATCATATGACTTAAGAAATTTATCGATGCCTTCACGATCTTCTATTTTATTGGAGTATAAGGATTCAAAATAATTTCTGATTATCTTCTGTATTTCTGAAGTGTCTGTTGTGATATTGCCTTTTTCTTCCTGTATGCTCGTAATTTGAGTTCTCTCTCTTCTTCTCTTCGTTAGCATGGCTAAGGGTCTGTCGATCTTATTTATTTTTTCAAAGAACCAACTTTTAGTTTTATCAATTTTTTCAATTGTTTTTTTGTTTCGATTTCATTAATTTCAGCTCTTATTTTAATTATTTCTTGCCTTCTACTTCTTTTGCTGTTGTTTTGCTCTTCTTTTTCTAGGATTTTGAGCTGAAGTATGAGATCATTTATTTGTTGGTTTTTTCTTTTTTTAAGGAATGAACTCCATGCAATGAATTTTCCTCTTAGAATTGCTTTCAATGTGTCCCATAGATTCCGATATGTTTTGTCTGTGTTTTCATTTATCTCTAAGAATTTTTTAATTTCCTCCTTAATGTCTTCTATAACCCATTGATCATTCAGTAACCTATTGTTCATTCTCCAAGTGATGCATGATTTTTCCTTCCTTCTTTTATCGTTGATTTTCAGTTTCATTCCATTATGGTCAGATAAGATGCATGGTATTATCTCTACTCCTTTATATTGTCTAAGAGTTGCCCTGTGACATAATATATGATCTATTTTTGAGAAGGATCCATGTGCTGCTGAGAAAAAAGTGTAACTGCTTGATGTTGGGTGGTATATTCTATATATGTCAATTAAGTCTAGGTTGTTAATTGTGTTATTGAGTTCTATAGTTTCCTTATTCAACTTTTGTTTGGAAGATCTGTCCAGTGGTGAGAGAGGTGTGTTGAAGTCTCCCATGATTATTGTATGGTGGTCTATTAGACTCTTGAACTTGAGAAGAGTTTGTTTGATGAACATAGCTGCACCATTGTTTGGGGCATATATATTTATGATTGTTATGTCTTGTTGGTGTATGGTTCCCTTGAGCAGTATGTAGTGTCCCTCTTTATCCCTTTTGATTAACTTTGGCTTGAAATCTATTTTATTTGATATGAGTATGGACACTCCTGCTTGTTTCCGAAGTCCATATGAGTGATATGATTTTTCCCAACCTTTCACCTTCAGTCTATGTATGTCTTTTCCTATCAAATGCGTCTCCTGTAGGCAGCATATTATTGGGTCATGTTTTGTGATCCATTCTACTAGCCTGTGTCTCTTAATTGGTGAGTTTAAGCCATTAACATTTAGGGTTATTATTGAGATATGTGTTATCCTTCCAGCCATATTTGTTTATTTATGTTACTGAATATGGTTTGTTTTCCTCTTTGATTATTTTCCCCCCTTTACTGTCCTACCTCCCACTGTTGTTATTTTCCATTTCCTCTTCCTGTAATGTTTTGCTGAGGATTTTTTGAAGAGATGGTTTTCTAGCTGCAAATTCTTTTAACTTTTGTTTATCGTGGAAGGTTTTAATTTCATCTTCCATCTTGAAGCTTAACTTTGCTGGATACACAATTCTTGGATGGAACCCATTTTCTTTCAGTGTTTGAAATATGTTATTCTAGGATCTTCTAGCTTTCAAAGTCTGTGTTGAGAGATCAGCTGTTATCCTGATTGGTTTACCCCTAAATGTAATCTGCTTCCTTTCTCTTGTAGCTTTTAAAATTCTCTCCTTATTCTGTATGTTGGGCATCTTCATTATAATGTGTCTAGGTGTGGATCTCTTATGATTTTTCACATTCGGCGTCCTGTAGGCTTCTAGGATTTGGGATTCTGTCTCGTTCTTCAAGTCTGGGAAGTTTTCTCGAATTATTTCATTGAATAGATTGCTCATTCCTTTGGTTTGGAGCTCTGTGCCTTCCTGTATCCCAGTGACTCTTAAGTTTGCTCTTTTAATGTTATCCCATATTTCTTGGATGTTCTGCTCATGGTTTCTTAACAGTCTTGCTGAGCTGTCTATGTTCTTTTCAAGTTGAAATACTTTGTCTTCATTGTCTGATGTTCTATCTTCTAAGTGTTCTACTCTGCTGGTAGTATTCTCAATTGAGTTTTTAAGTTGGTTTATTGCTTCCTGCATTTCTAGGATTTCTGTTTGTTTGTTTTTTATTACCTCTATCTCCCTGTATAGTTGATCTTTTGCTTCTTGGATTTGTTTATGTAATTCATTGTCGAAGTGATCTTTCATTGACTGATTTTGCTGTCTAATGTCTTCCTTGAGACTCCAGATCATCTGAAGCATGTATATCGTGAATTCTTTATCTGACATTCCATCTGCTGCAGCTATTACCTCTTCTAAAGTTGAGTTGACCTGCATTGCTTGTGGTCCTTTCTTGTCGTTTCATACTGCTCGCATTTCTTTCTGCTTGGTGAAACTGTTGTGTTTTTTAAATTTTCCCCCTATGTATTTATATTACTCTTGTATAGTTGCAAAGTCTCCCGCGCAGGCGCTGGCAGGGGCTCTACTCCTCCTCCAATTGGGGCAATGTGCCTACCACATCGGCAGGCTGCTGGGCCTGTTCTGCTGGTTGGTAGCAGGTGCGCCTACCTTGCAGGCGCGGGCGGTGGCTCTGCCCCTCTGCGGGCCGCTAGGCCTGTCCTGTCGGTGGTCGCATTTCCACCTCCTTTGCAGTCGCAGGAAGCGGCTCTGCCCCTCTGAAGGCCACTGGGCCTGTTCTGCCGGTGGGTCGCAGGTCCACCTACCTTGCAGGCGCGGGCGGCGGCTCTGCCCCTCTGCGGGTCGCTGGGCCTGTTTTGTCAGTGGTCACAGTTCCGCCTACCTTGCAGGCACAGGGGGGGAGGCAGCTCTGCTCCTCCGCATGCCGCTGGGCCTATTCTGCTGGTGGGTCACAGGTCCGCCTACCTTGCAGGTGCGGGAGGCGGCTCTGCCCTTCTGCAGGCCACTGTGACTGTTCTGTTGGTGGGTCGCACGTCCGCCTACCTTGCAGGCAAGTGGGGTGGCTCTGCCCCTCTGTGGGTTCCTGGGCCTATTCTGCCAGTGGGTCGCAGGTCCGCCTACCTTGCAGGCGTGGTTGGCAACTCTGCCCCTCCGTGGGCCACTGGGCCTATTCTGTTGATGGTCACAGTTCCACTTACCTTGCTGGCGGGGGGGGGAGGGGGCAGCTCTGCCCCTCAGCAGGCCGCTGGGCCTGATCTGCTGGTGGGTCGCAGGTCCGCCTATCTTGCAGGCGCGTGGGGCGGTTTTGTCCCTCCGCGGGTTGCTGGGCTTACTCTGCTGGTGGGTCGCAGGTCCGCCTACTTTGGAGGCGTTGTTGGCAGCTCTGCCCCTCTGCAGGCCACTGAGCCTGTTCTGTTGGTGGTCACAGTTCTGCCTACCTTGCTGGCGCGGGGGGAGGGGGTAGCACTGCCCCTCAGCAGGCCGCTGGGCCTGGTCTTCTGGTGGGTCGCAGGTCTGCCTACCTTGCAGGCGCGTTGGGTGGCTCCGCCACTCCGCAGGTTGCTGGGCCTGACCTGCCGGTGGGTCGCAGGTCCACCTACCTTGCAGGCGTGGGTGGAGGGTGTGGCTCTGCCCCTCCGCAGGCCGCTGGGCCTGGTCTGCTGGTGGGTTGCAGGTCCCTCTACCTTGCAGGCGCGTGGGGCAGCTCTGCCACTCCCAGGTTGCTGGACCTGACTTGCTGGTGGGTTGCAGGTCCGCCTACCTTGCAGGCGCAGGGGGAGGGCGCACACCTATTTGCATTTAGACAGTTACGCGAAATGGAGGACATAATGCTTGGGATGAAATTTGGGGGGAAGGGGAAGGTAGGTGCTCTTGAAAAGAAAGAAGGAGAGGGAGATAGATATCATAGAGGAGAATGGAAAGAGCAGTAAAACTTGGAAGGGGAGAGAGAGAGGGAAAAGGGAGAGAAAAGAATAAAATGAAATAGGAAATAAAATTAGGTCTTAGAGATCCATTTTCTTCTCTTCCCGTGGCAAAGCTGTGCCCTCTGGGCTGAGTTTTGCCCTCAATGTGTCAACAGCAGTCCCTGTAAGGCCGTTCCTGGGAGTCTCTCAATCCTGTTGGTCCAGAGCCATTTCACTTCTACGGCCCCTCCTCCCCTTCCTCCTGCCAGCCAGCCAGGTCCTGCTCACCGGAGGCAGTTCCCCAAGGATTTGGTTACACTTTCAGCCCCACCGAGTGCTCTATTTCCCTAACTACTGAGCACTCTCTCTGTCATTCATCTAAGCCTCAGTGCTGTGGAGCTGTGGTCTGGGAGTCAATTGTTTAATTTTTCCGGACCCCTTTGGTGGGCACACCTTCGGAATCTGGCAGCTACGACCATTGATGTCGCTGCTGGTGGTAATAGGAGTTGGGGGTCGAGGATCCCCTCTACTTCCCTCAGCTCCTACTGTCACAACCACTCTGCTGGTGGTAGGAGGAGTTGGGGGTCTGGAGTGTCCTCTGTTTCCCTCCGCCCCTACCGTCACACCCTCTCAGTTCGCGGTTGGGGGAGTTGGGGGTAGGGAGTCTTCTCTGCTTCCCTCTGCCCCTGCAGTCATGCCCACGTCACTGGCAGTAGGGGGAGTTGGGGGTTGAGAGTCCTTTGGCCCTTACGGTCACGCCCACGGAGAGATTTTGAAGTTTCCCAGTTGTTTGTATCTGATGTGGGTGGGAGTCACACACCTGCTAAAGTAGATTCCGCTGGGAAGGAATCTCTTTGGCCGAACTTTGGTGACTTACCCTCTCTGCTATGGCGGGCCCCTGGCTCCTTGCTGGAGTGTCCGAAGGGAGGGGTGGAACTGGCTTGTCTCTGGTCTGACACAATCTCTGGTTTTAGTTCCCAGTTCGCTATTTCGTAAAGGGTTGGTTAGATTCCCTTCATGCTGTCTCGGGGGGGGGGAGCCATTCGCCGGGTGGGCGGGGCTGTTAGTAGAGCCGGGAGGGCACGGGCTGTCTGCTGGGCCAGGCGGGGACACTTCTCGCTGCACCGAGCCGCCGGGGGCTGCCTGTAGAGCCGGGCAGCTGCGGCCACGTGGCTAAGATCTGGGCGGGCGGGGTGGCCATTCGCAGAGCGAGAGCAGCGCCTCCCCAGGACGGCGGGATGGCGGGTGCCGTCTGCAGGTTCGGGCGGGCCGCTCCGCTCTGGGCCGCCGGCCGCTTGCAGAAGTGGCTGGTGGCTGCGGGACTGGACCTCTGCGCCCGCGTGGCCGGCCAAGATCCACTTGTCTGGGACAAACTGACACTTCTAATAAACCTACCAATTCCTGGCAGGTCCCCTCTTAACGGAATTTTGCTAGAAGTTCCTCAGTAGGTAGACTGCAGCTGTTCCAATGGGTCTTTCTGATCCTGTTAATGTGGAGACATTGGAATTGCTGCTTCCTTGCCAGCGGCCATGTTGGATCCCCCCCGATAATTGCCCCATGATTTATTTTAAAGGAGCTGATTTAATATGAGAATAAGAATGTATTTATGGAATTTTTATATTAATTTTTTCACTTACAATTTCTTTAGATTTTGTTCATGAGGACCTAAGGAACCCATTGGTATCATTTCTTTATTGAAATGTAGCTTTGATACCACCATCCTATTTGTATATTTATTATCAAATATATTATGTAATATATGTGTCTTTAGATTGACAATAAAATTATGTTCATATTGTCTTATACAGTTCCCTTTAAAATCAGTTAGAAAGGGTAGTAAGTTTGCCTTTAGTTTTATAATTATATAATTACCTTTATTAGTGCTTCTTGTTCTTCTGTAAGGATGATTATAATCCAGTTCCACTTAGTTTCAGAGTTGTTTGTCTCTTCAATATTTTTCTATTTCATTTTTGCAAACTCTTCTACTATTTTTCGTCTACTATTGAGCCCTTCTAGTGAGTTTTTTTTTAACAGTTGCTATTCTTTTTATATTTTAGTTGTAGATAGACACAGTGCATTTATTTTATTTATTTATCTTTATGTACTGCTGAGGATTGAACCCAGGGCCCAACGTTTGCTAGGCAAGCACTCTACCACTGAGCTACAACACCAGCCTAGTCGTTAAAATATTTTTAAGTGAAGAATTTTCAATTGTTTATTTCTCTTCTTCCATATCTCTTTGACATAGCATGATTATCATAATTTCCTTAAACAAGGTTTTCTTTGTTGATTTGAGCATATTTATAATGGATGAGTTGACTTCCTTTATAGGTGCCCTTTCCCCCAAAATTTCTGTTGCCTGCTATGTTTCTTGTGTATAGGGCATGCTTTGCTCTTTTCTTGTTGTGTCTTGTATTTTTTTTTTAATTGGACATTTTAAGTAGTATGTTGTAGTAACTATGGATATTGATCCCTCTAATATGGTGATTGTTGTTATTGGGTGTGGACTGTATACCTTTCTTGCTATTGGGCTAGACTATTTAGTAATATGTATAAAGAGCAGATAGCTATATTTTCCTGGCTTCCCTCTGATGTCCCTCCTCAGGGGGTGCAACTAACAACATGTATGTAGTTACCCTTTGATGAAATTGATTTTAGGAGGACTCTATTTGACTGCCTCTTTCCCTGATCTCTCTGTTAGAATATCTTCCTCTGCTGATATTAGGCCAAGATTTTAGGCTCCATTAATTTCTTGCTAATTGCTGTATTGTTTTGGACAGTATCTTGGGGTATAAATTGCTCCACACTGTGATCTAATTAAACTTGAGCCCCTTCGAAAGACAGTTTCTGAGGCATGACATTTGGGTGTTTTTCTTACCTCAGGAGGAATTATCTAAACTGTCTCTTTTCATGGTTCTGGTGAAATATCTATTCTATGGGTTATCTTTCTGCTCTGAATTGCTTATCACCAAAATCTCCATTGATTTGAGAGCACCATTAGGCTTGAACTTGCCTGCCCTGTTTCAATATTCCCATTCCTTTGGGGAAATATTTTCAAACTGTCTTTTCTTATGGATTGTTTTTTTTTCCCCTGAGTTTTCACTCCAAAGTTGGGGGAAGTGTCAATGACCTGCTTTGTTTGAAGTAGCATCTCTGCTTTTTGAGAAAAGTCTGTAGTCTTGGATTTCCTCAGTTTATCACTCCCAGTAAGGTACCACTGCCCAGGAACATGATGAGGTGAGGTCTGTTGAGTGCCCAGACCCCAATACATAGGCTAGAGTCCCTGTTCTCTATGAGTTGGAAATGGATGAAGGGTACTCCAATTTTTTTTGGTGTACCTACCAGGACTTTGTCCTCTTCTACATGGAACTTGGGTATGTGAGAAATACATAGTAGCCTAATTCCTAATAATAATGTCTAAATATGTGTCTGATTTCATCTCATGCAGACAATGTATCATCTCATATAATCACCAAAAGAAGATGGATAAGTACAGATAAGATATTTTGAGGGAGAGGCGGAGACCACCTTCACATCATTTATTAGAGTTCATTGTTGTTTTGCTCTCTCTCTATATATATATGTGTATTGTTTGGTAGGTATTTATATATAGAATAATTTATATGAGTTTTTGTACTATCCATGGATTTTAGGCATCCCTTGTGAATCTTGGAATAGATCTTCTTCAGATAGGGGAAGACTAAGGTATACAGAATTGATCACTTGTGCAGAGTGCTAAGTAATTCCTTAATTTGTAATAAAATTTAATGTGTTAATCAGTATGAAATTAATCAAATCACTAGTTGAATATTATTCCTATAGCAGCTTGTCATGATCAACAGAAAATTGAAGTTTATGAAATGTCTTTTTAATTTTTTTATTTGTTCTGATTAGTTATACATGACAGCAGAATGCATTTTAACTCATGGTACCTGAATGGAGCATAATTTCTCATTTCTCTGGCTGTACAGAATGCAGAGTGAAACTTCTTGTTGGATGAAATGTACATTTTGGTAATAGACCAGGATTTTTTGAGAGTTCTTATATTCACTGGTTTTAATTTATTGGTGTTTTCAAACTTTATTTCTAAGAATACCATCTCCACAAAAACAGAATTTGTTAAATGTTAGCTTAGTCCACATAAATTTGTTTTATCCGAGTAAATAACCTAAGTATTGAAGCTGTTGATTATATATATATATATATATATATATATATATATATATATATATGAACTTTCATCAGTTAAATATCATTGTGAGAACCCAAAGTGCTTAGCTTATACCCACTACGTAGCACCTGAAGTAAGATGAACTTTTATGCTTTCTCTCATTTGGTATTGACTGAGTGGCTTTTACCCAATCTCCTTCTATTATTTTAGGCACTCTAGTGGGCTTTTGGTATGCAGAATGAATGATAAATGGTTTCTTCAGCTAAAAGATGAAGACAATCATTTCAGCACAAAATACGGATAAATTTTGATTTGTATTATTGAAGAGATATCCACAGCATGTCATAGAAACACAAAAAGCGGACTCCCTGGAGGTATAGCGAAAAGCTTCAATGAAATCATGAAAGTGAAGTCATTTGAGGTTGGTTATAAAGTGATCATTTAGTGGGTATACCAATATGTAGGAAGGCCATTTCTGGCACAGAGAAGAAGGAACACAGAAACATGAAATATTGAATATGCTTTGTTGCTTAAGAGATGCTGAAAAGTTTAGGTATTTGGGAAGTTCAATGAATGCGATGGGGAAGGATACATGTAGTAGAAAGAGCAAAGTGGTCTGTTGAAGCCAGTATGTAAAGAACATTGTTTGCCTTTCTAAAGAATTTAGACTTCATTCTGTAGCAAAGGGAAGCCAGAGAGCATTTTAACCATTAGGAATGACATAGTCAGTTAGGTGTTCACAACAGTAACTCTGGCTGCACTTTGACCAACTGAAGATCCTGGTGCTTTCATTTTGTTTCTAGTATTCTAGGTCAGGATAAGTGAGAGTTAGATGAAAACAGTGGGATACAAAACAGTTTTTTTTTTTATTAAAGTGTTTCCTTTCCAATCCCCCATCTCCCTCAGAAAATATATTTAGTCTTGTTTTATGAATCCTATAAACCTATTAAAATTCAACCACCCATGTTTCTTTACTTAGCCAGCCTGGGAAATTGTTTTAATGATGCCCACATTATGTAAGGAAAGCATATTCTAATTTGGGAAAAATATGTAAATACATATTATATATATGTATATATATGTGTGTCTCTATATATGTATAGATACACATGTATAGATACTATGCATATATACATATACACACACACATATATAATGCCTTTGAAATTATGCATTTTAGTTCAATGAGAGAATTGAAGTATATAGTGAAATGTTTTGTAATGTTGCTTGTAATGTTATTATCTAGTACCTACATGATGTAATGGGCATTTAGAAAAATAAAGTTATTTTTTAAATTTTTTAATAGTTATTTTAAAATATTATATAAAGTATTTCTTATAACAATGAAGGGAAATGGTAAATATTTAATAACTTCATATAATGTGTAGGTTGTTTTAAAGGTAATTCATTCCTCCTAAAGGAGTGTAATTAGAAAAATGTATCAGTGCATACATATGACAATCAGTTGATTTGGTAGTTGATATTTACATATCACTTTTATAAATGATTTTCAATTGCTATTACTAATCTACTCTTTTACTAACTTCAGCTGCAGATTTTTGTATAGGTCACTATAAAGCACATTAAGTAATTCATCCACCATACACCTTTCAGACTTTTTCCTATGGATTATGCGCACACACACACACACATGCAGATGCACACACACAGACACACCTTCTCTTTAATTTCATTATTTTTTCAGAGATACCTATACATGATCTATTGACATGGAATTCTATCCAATATACATTTTTAAATATTTTTTTAGTTGTCAATAGATCTTTATTTTATTTATTGATACCTGGTGCTAAGAATTGAACCCAGTGCCTCACACATGCTATGCAAGCACTCTGCCACTGAGCTACAACTCCTGCCCTCCAATATACCCTTTTAAGGCTGCTTATTTTCATTTCTTACTTCTGTGCCCATGCTGGGAAGCTCATCTATAATTGGTTGCCTTTCCTAAATGTTGCCTTCTACAGTCTCATCAGACATTGTGGATGCTGTTATCATGTTAACACATGGGGTGGGTAGATTTACAAAAGTTGGAATGAAATTATATTAGAGATAATAGCTTTTACATTTCTCAAGAATAGATAACCCCATGACCATCTGGTCCTATATTAGTTATTTCTCTTACAATTCAGAAATTAATTCATGTTTTGGGACTGCATGGGATATGAATTACACCTAGAAGCTTTACTTTATATGGGAGTCTCTTGAAACTTATGAATTAGTCTATTATAGAAAAATTTTAAATGCTTAATAGTAGAAATCAAATTTCTGATCTTTATATTTTTATGTTTCCTGCAGGCTTTTAGGAACTAGAACAAAATGTTTTTCATTTTGACATCCTGTTTTGGTTTTCATTGTCATGAGCATTAGAGTAATATATATTGTTTCCTGATTAAGTAGACTATATTAGCAGGCTTACACTGTACTTCTCAAAGTATAATTTATCTTTACTGTATGATGCTTAGAATGTTTATAATTTACTTTGAAGTAGCAGATATCAGCACCCTAATTAACACCTTCTACCATTCCTCTTCTGGCACTTGAGAAATTGGTGGCACTACAAATGAAACAGAGGCTGTGAAACTAAACATGAACCTGACACAGATGGACATCAGTTGTATTTCATGGCCCTTGGGGTTCTTCCAAACTTATTGTGTGCAGTAGTTCACCTGAATCCTGATCCAGTCTCCTAATACAATGTTTCCCCACATTGTTCATTGCCCAAATCTGATATCTGATGCAACAAATTTAGCAAGGGAACAGATAAATCTGTCCCTCCTGCTACATTTCATGTGGGATTAGGATATGGTTGATAGAAGAAAAAAGGAAAATTTATATGTGAACAACTCAGCATTATTAATAATATTAATAATATTATTAATATCTTACATCCTGGAACAAAAGTGGCTGATAGTTTATAACAATAGTAAAAAAGGGTCTATATGTGAATATAATATAGAAAAAAATTTAAAAACATTGACTCATCACATTAATAAGAGCTTAATATTAACCCATAGATTTGCTTGTATCTTTCCTTACATATGTTCACAAAATCTTAGTTCCTAGAATTCTATATAGAATAAATTACCTGTATCTTATATGATCAGAAATCAGTATTACTGTATAAAACACATTTGTATGACTTAGGAAAATGAAAAAACATTATTACCATGTAATTGAATAATTTGGGGGCATGAATATTGGAAAATATGTGTTGGTTTAGAAATAGTACAAGGTAATATTGTCAAAGCCTACATTATGTGAGAATTTCTCCATTTATGTCACTAGTTTTTATTTTTAATGTAAGGAAGGCAACCTGACTCAGATTACATTAATAAAGAGGAAAGAACATATCAAAAGAACAGTGGATCAGATACATAGTTTATTTTTCATCATAGATCTCAAGGATGAACATGAAAGAAAATTTCTAGAAAGCACAAAAGCAGTGTTTTATGAACAGTCTCTAGAATATTCTAACAAGGATAACCCTATTCTAACCATTTTGCCTCCAAGATCTCAAGATGGTATCTGGCCCAGATGGCACATCCCTTAGACTTATATGGAGGGTATAGCACTGTGGTTGATACTACTACCAGGATCCCATTCATTCGAAAAAGGCATTGCTCTTTTTTTCTTTCAATTGCTGAATTATATTCCTGAGTGGATCTCTTTGTCCTTGTGTTTTCAAAAGAAGATATAGAACTTCTTCCCTGCCATAATAATAGCTAAATATATTTTTGTATTTTTAATAATTTGTAAACTGAAGCTAATGACCTCTAAAAAGACAAGCAAATTATACTATCAGTCTTTATCGCCCCATTTCTTCTGTTTGTTTTGGTATGCCCACTGGAATTGTGAGTTTTTCTTCCAAGAATATGCTTTCATTTAGATGAGATAAGAAATATAAGCAATTGGGCTGATTGTTTTTAAGTTGGTATTTCATAGATACATGAAATATTTTAGCTGTTAGAGCTGGAAAGATACTATAGATACCCTAGCATTGTAGGCACATTTTGTATTTTACCTAAAATACTGAGAAAGGAAAGATATGTATATTTTTCTATTTTTTTCCTGAAGATGTTTCATAATTTTTCTATTTCTATTCTTGGGTATTCCTCCCATTTTCTTTCATTTTTCTTAAGTGCAGTATTCTAAGAGACCAATGCTGTCTTACAACAACTTGAGAGTCTCTTAATTGATAGTCTGTCTTTCTCCTAGACAACTTACATAGAAATATATGACTCCTATACAATGATTCCCAACTAAAATATCTAAAATAACCAACTAAAATAACTAAAATAATCATTAACTAAAATACCTATTTTGTACCAAAAAAAAAAAAATGTGGATGTTTTCCTGGCTCAGGAGCCCATCTTTCTCCTCTTACATGGATTCTCTGGCTCACTAAGGAAAGAAAATTGTTCTGTAGTCTTCCTTTATTGGTTTGTATCAACATATCTTCAACTATACAAGGAAAATGACAATTACAATTTTAGTAGAGTGCTCTTACATCATGTCATATCACTCATAATGAGGAAAGTAAAGTAGAATCTGTTATTTACAGTAAATAATCTAATCTTCTTTCTTGCTGTGCCATGAAGTAAAGTAACTTTGATCTAATCTGGTCCATACTCATCTTAATTCTATTATATAATCAGTCTCTTTAGTTTTATCACTGTCCCATTTGAGGGCTGCTTTCTCTTTAAAACATTTCTTCTTTGTTCTTCTAAGATATCTTCTAGAGTGTGGACAAGCTGGTTTCTTGACATTGTGTAGCTGAGAGGAAATGGATTCCCTGAGTTCATGCTGGGTTTATTGGGACTGCTGACAGGATCTGTCCATTGAGGGTTTTGATGGCATCTTCTAATTGAAATTTACACATGTAAAAATTAATAATCCAAATTTGCTCTTTTTGATTATGTCCTTGTAAGGATTCCTGCTTTGTTTAGCCACTATGAACACATCCCTTGAAGTGTCTGGCTTGTTTTCCATGCTCTTCATAACACAGTCTATAATTCTGTTGTTATGTGTTCTAGAACCTATTTACAGTGACAAACCCAGTGACCAGCCTACAAAAAAACAAAACAAAACAAAACAAAAAAACACCTAGGAAAACCTGCGAGGGCAAACTAGGCTGTCTGGTTCATCATTATCATTTGCTTCCTACACTAAGTTACATCTCTTGTGTTTTCATAGTCATCCTGAACTTTAGCCTACTCCTAGTGTTCAAAATGGAGGCATAAATGTTCTTACTAGTTTACACAATTTATGGAACACTTTGCTTCCTCTTAACTAAAGCATCAGGCAAAATAGAGATATGCATCCCTCTCACCTATATCTGCCTTGTTTCTTTTCTCTCAGTTTAAAGGAAAAAGAAAATAGATTATTAGGTTTCCAAAAATATTAATCATAGTAACAGTAGATATTAGTACTCATATTTTCATTTTGTTATTTTTTCTTTGTGATACTATTCCCTTTATCTTTTTTTTCACTCATTAAATATTCAATCTGTTATATTTGATTAATTGAAATAATTTTTAACTTGTCTTTGCCTGTTTTTCTCTTCCCAGTCTGGGTTATTTGCACCCTGTTGTCAGACTATTCTGATCTTTCTGCTTTGATTATACCATTTGTTTTTCATTAAGACATTCCAGAATTATGTCTCATTTATCTTGTATTTTTTTCAATCCCAGGCCTGCTGAATCCTTATACCCTTTTCTTATTGTATTTTTCTTACTACATTAACCTTAAATTTATTTATTCTTCATGCCTTTGATAATCATATTATACCTTATTGATAAAACATCCATATACTGCTTCTTTTTTGTGGCCTACATATGGAGGCAATTTTTATTTATATTTCTACTGTAGATTGTACAGTAAAACGAACTCCTTTTTAAAAATATTTTTAAAGTTGTAGATGGACACAATAGCTTTATTTTAGTTATTTTTATGAGGTGCTAAGTATCAAACCCATGGCCTGACACATGCAAGAGGGGCACTCTACCACTGAGCCACAACCCCAGCCCCATTAACTCATTTCTTATCAGGACTTTATTGTATGGCTTCATTAGAATATTTAGTCTGTAGGACATAAGTGATTTGACATTCTTAGTATGGCCATTCCCTGTTTTCTTTGCATCTGTTTTCCCTTCTCACTCAGTTTTAAGTATCTTGAAGAAAACTTCCTACTATTTTTCTACAGGTTTTATAATATCTGATGGAAAGTATTAAGTATTAAATATTTACTTTATTAAGCAAAATATAATAAGGGTTAAAAATAAAAACACAGAGACTTGTGAATTTGGACAATAAGCATTTTGCTTTGTTGCTTTTTTGTATTTCCTGTTTTCATTCCTAAGCATGTAGTATTATAATTTAATACTATATTAGTTCAACAATACTGCAATTTAATTACCTTGTGATCCAAGCAATTAGAAGGCTCAATATTTACAAAACATCACTATGTCTGCAGTTAATCACAATACAGTATTTCTGGTATTCATTTCTAAACATTTTATCTACATTATTAACTTAGATCATTTGCAACATGCTGTTTCTCAACTGTGACCCTGATTATTCACTTGTATTTTTATTTCATTCTTGAAGAGAGGCCCTCAATTCCTCATTATTTTAAGCTAAACCAACCTGACAAGAATCTAATAAAATTAGAGTTGTTCAGGATATTTAGTTCACCTGAGATTTGAACTGAGGCAAAGAAAATTGAGTAGAGTCTGTAAATACTCAAGGCTTTTTATTTTAACTGATGGCCATGTTACATTTCTGTTTCAAAAATTTAAGGATTTATATATAACACTTCCTTAGATCTTATGTACATAAAATGAGAGGATTGCTTTGGTTGATGTCTTTGTTTCTATCACTTACATTCTGTCATGGTATGATGTGTTTGGTAGATTCTGTAGGGAAATGCATGTACCAGAGTTAGAGGAGATTCACAAATGGTAATTTTCTGTGTAACCTCATGACATATTTAGAAATGAAAAACTTTGCTTCTTGGACTATAAAGGTATAGGACCCTCTCTTTTATTTGCATGCCAGAAAAGTCTTTGAAATATCAATAGAAAAAAATCTTACAGATAGGATGAAGAACACAAGAGAAATGTACTATTTGATTTAAACGGGCAATTACTACATTCAAAAACTACTTTGGTTGAAAAAGAGCAATGATATATTCCTTAAGAAGGACCATGTAATTCTTTACTCTTGGAATAAGAATTTCATCTCTAAAATAACTATAGAGTTTGTAGAAACTGCCAGGAAAAAAAAGTGCATTAAATGTTGAATTCAGGACATAGGTTTTCCATTTTCTTAGTAACCACAATAATATCATAAGAGTAATATTTTCTTAAGGATAAAATGTTCTCCTTTAATTGGTACACAGAGTAAGGACTCAAGTATGTTTGTTGCCTTAATATTTAGACATACTGGCCATCTTTTTATCACTACTCTTTTTTTTCCTTCACCTTGATTTCTTTACTTCCAATAATTTTTGGATATTACTGAATAGTAATATTTGGAGATAATTCTTACCCTTTTTCATAGCAACACAGAAAGTAACCTACAATAGGGGGATATTTGAAGAATAGAAATTCAGTGGATTAGACAATGGAGAATGAAGGGAAAAGGGGGATGGGAATAGGAAAGATAGTAGAATTAATTGGACATAACTTTCCTATGTACATGTGTGAATACACTACAGTGAATCTTACTATCATGTATAGTCACAAGACTGGGATTCTAATTATAATATTTTATATCCCATTACTTTTTTAAAATATTTATTTTTTAGTTTTTAGGTAGACACAATATCTTTATTTTCTTTTATGAGGTGCTGAGGATTGAGCCCAGTGCCTCATGCATGCCAGGCAAGCGCACAACCACTTGAGCCACATCCCGAGCCCGCCATTACTGTTTTTAAGAGAAAAAAGTGTGCTTATCCTGAGTTGGGTATTACCCAGGACTGATTCATAAAATAAAAATCTATTTGAGATATGTACATATTTGAGGACTTCTTTCTCTCTAGGTGTACCTACAAATAAAAGGTCAATCCAAACATAGGAAGACAAATATCACATATTCTCACTCATTGTGTGCAGTATAAAAACAACTGAATTCTAAAACCAGAGATTAGAATGGTGGCTACAAGAAGAAAGGGAATAGGGGAAAGGGGGAGATGATAACCAAAAGGTACAAAGTTCTCAGCAAGACAGAATAAAGTTTGATTTTGTAACAATGCAGAGCATGGTCAATAAAACTAAAAATGGAATAAAATACATTTCAATGTCACTGGAATGATGGATACAGAATATTTGCACCATATAAGATTCTAAATGTTTGTGGTAATGCATGAGTTCATTTGCTTGCTTTGGCCATTCCACCTTATATTAAAAATAATAATTTTATTCTGGACCCTATGAATACATTCAGCTATAATTCAGTAGTATTTAATTTGGAAAGATCATGATTCCTATCATTTTCTTCTTAAGTCTTTTTTGCTGAATTATTCTTATAATCCTACATTTAAAATATTTTAATAAACATACCTAGATATAAAAATTAGTAAATTAGTTTACCTATGGAAAAATGTGTCTGCTACTTTTCTAGTATACTATTATTTTCTCATGAGTGCTTAATATGACTCAAGGGAATGAATCACTGAAATTATTTATTAAAATTAAAATGATTAAAAGTATTATTCTTAATTTTCAAAAGAAAATACTTTATCATCTTTTATATTCAATATTTTAAAGTACAATTCCATCTTAATACATGAATACTATATATTATTTATAATTGTTTGTCTACTTTCTTCCACCTATCTAATTCTCCTTTACTTAAAAAAAAGTGTCTATAAGATACCACAGGAGAAATGGTCAGAAATATAAAAAAAGAATTTCAATATATACCTAACTCCAAACAATTATTATTACTGTCAAGGCCTACAGACATATGAAACATATGACAAAGTTAATATTTCTCCCAGGGTACATTGTAATATATTTTCATAACATATGCCAGACAACTGGCATTTATTTGAAATTGCAAAGTATAATTTTCAGTGGAAAAAGGAAAATTTCCTCATTCCATTCCTTCTGAAATCTTATCTTTATACTTGTTGATCTAGAGTTATTAATACATTTTTCTTGTTTTTCATTTCATTTATTCATAAAGATTATTTTTATACTGTAGGCCATAAACCTCATTAGGCAAGGGAAATATTAAAATCCAAACATTTTTTTCTCCATTGAAGTATGCCATTGTGGGAAAACAGACATATTTATCTATAAACTACAATGTAAATCAGATTGTTTAAGCAAATGAAAAGGAAATGAAAAGCAAAAAAAGGGGAGAGACTGTTTGTAGTTAAGGTCATCCTAAAGGATTACTATGAGTATACCATTCAGCTAAAGGTAAAGGAGCAGGAATGGGTAGGAATAATCCAGGTAATATGGAAAGAATTTGTATCATATGATATATTCTTGATGCAAAAAGGCTTCTTGGGAAGATTCCAGATAAGTGCAATATTGAGATATGGGACTAAAATAGTAATTATGGAGATGATAATGACCTTGAAGTTGACATTCAGGAATTTGGATTATATCCTGGCAGATGCTGGAGAGCTATTGAAGGATTTTGAGCAGCTTGCACAGTAAAGGTTTACTTATGGAAGTGCAAAGTTCGCTGGGTTAAAATGCCTAATGGGGAAAAGACCTTTTTGAGCTGTTGCCTGAGCCTAGAGTAGTATAGAGAAAAATGATAAGAAAACTTACCAAGTGAGTACAGATAAAGTAAAAAGTTAGGAACATATCAGGATATACAAACAGCATAAAATAGCCATTTCAATGGCTATGGGAGATAGCATCTAGTGTTAGAGCAATATGAAAAAGTGTAGATCTAGTGGGAATACCATTTCGTTTGAGGCATGCTGCATTTGAAGTACTTGAGTTGAAAAGCATCGGACATTTATGAAGTAAGGGTAGAAGTCATCAATCTGAGAGTCACAGGGTTCATACTAATCCACAGAAGTGTCTATTATATCTGTGGGATGAGAGTAAGCAGGTTAAATATATAAAACATTCCATCTCATAATAAGACTCTGGAGAATGTCAGTATAAGGAAAAGCAAACAAAGATAGACATTTGTCAATCATTGTTTTAAGAAGTTAAGTCAACTGAGGATAATCAGGTAATATTTCAGTCATTTGAGAGTTATTATATACACTTTGTATACCTGCAATAGAATTCTAATCACATGAAATTTCTACAAGATTTCAATTTGGTTACTCGGGAAAAAATGAGGTCATGATCTAGATTTGAAGGATAACAGAAGTTACATACCTAGATTTGAAGGCTAACAGAAGCTCTATAAATTAGATATTACATAAGTAGATGTACATTTTAGTCTGTAAAGATTCAAATGTTAAGTTCATTTATTCATGATAACAGTCTACTTCCTATCAAAATTCCATGGAGAGATAATCGACCATTGTTTATTCTATATTATTTGTACATGATGAAGATGATGAAAATAAAAAAATAGCTCATGAATAAAGGAAAGAGAAACTTCTATATGTGGGATTTTATGTAATTTTGGTAACAATTCCATGGAGTCTGTTATGTAAATATGTGTAATTATGATAATTTCAAAAGACATGTTATTTACTCAGTAGTTTAACAGCTCCTTCACAAAACAATTACTTTCGGAACTCAGGAGGGGTATAGCAATACTTTCCATAAAAATGATGGTGATTTTAACATTTAAAGTGAATTTAAAATGTACTTTTAAGAAATACTTCAGAATTTAAGGATATATTTACCCTATTATTATTTTCACACAAAAAAAGTACCAGTGTAACACATACTTACATTACCCAGGTTCAGGCATGAAGATTCTTATTGATGCATGGTCAAAGATGAATTGATGTTAGTCTCATAGATTTTTCTGGACATAGTGGTTTTCCCCTCTTGGGAGTTTCTAATTTGATCTAATTTTGTCAGCTTGTGAAAATTGAACTTCATCTGAACTATTACCACCCAAGTAAGATCTAGTAGACACTGCCTTCTTTTGGCAATTGTATCACACAATCCATGTGGAGAAGTCTAAACAAGGAAGCCAGGGAATCTCTTGTGATTGTCCAAATTATAGAATTTTTATGCATAATCTCTATTTTGAATTTTTATCTCCAATAACAATTTTTTTTTAAAAAAGGAAACCCCAAAATGGAATTTCCGCAACAGGGTTTTCCATCTTTTAAATTCTTGGTTACCATTTATTCATCAATGTGTTCATAATAGGTCATTGCAAGGTAACCACAAGCATGACTCAACAGAAAATAAAATTTTGATTTCACATTTTTACAGTCATATATACAATTTTGAAATGAAATTCTCTTATGAATATGTTGGTAGTAGTTTCTAAGTGAAGGGTACTTGGAAATAATGGTATAATCATTAGCCTTTGATTTTATGCAATAATATTTGGGTTATTCATAGTGTTCCCAAGCATTAAGAGCAAGTGTATAATTATTTGTTGTGTGGAATATCCAAAAATATTGTGTTTTCTTGCTTTAAAAATGTGAGATCATTTAGAATGAGACTGTGATTATTCTGTTGAGTTTACCTTAGTAAAATATATAATCAATAAATATTTATAGGATAGGGTTAAAGTATATTCTGAGAAAAACCTACTTATTACAAAGCATTCATATTACAGTTGTTAGCTATCATTCAACTGTAACAAAATCATTGTTTATCTTTGGACAACCATGTACCCTAAATTGAAAATTTTATAATCCATTCCATGACATGATGCTGAAATGCTCTAGAATCTAGATCAAATCAAATTCCAAAAATCATGAAATTTTGCTGAGTTTTCTTTTACATATACACGGAATACTGTTCTGTCAAGAATAAAAATTGAGGCAATTGTCATGAGTCACCATACACCTGTAAATAAAGCTGTATGTTTATTTACCAAATGTTCTCATCATGATGTTTCTTTGTATTTAAAGAAGGAAATGTCTGAAGTCTTAAAGCACCAGTACCATTGAACAGGGAATAAGTCAAATTCAAGGAGACTGTAATATCCTTCTTTTGTTTACATTATTAATTATAACAGTTTTAATTTAAGCCATCTTTGTGCCTATCACAGTGCTAAATCTTTGGTAGATATGTAAAATGATTATCATATAATCACTGGTCTTGTATTTGTGCATGCTGATATATCATGTTCTTCAGTAGTGTTTCTGGATTGTATTTACTCTCATGGAAATTAGTTAAAGGAAACTAGAAAGCATCGAGGACGTCAAAACATTAAGAATAATATGAATGTTATTGGAAATCCTGTATTTATTTCTATATATGCTAGTGATGCATTTATCCAAATCAACCTCATGAAAATTCTAGGAATTAAACCTAGAAGATGCACACAGTCTTCTGAACAAACAGGGTTTGCTATACCCTACAGTTCAAGCCCTGATACTAAAAGAGCCAGCCCATCTAAACTGTGTTGACCAAATTAGAAACTTACTTAATATGCAATTACAAGCATAAGAGTTCATGGTACACTAATATATCCTAAACCATATTTCATGGACAGCACCAAGTTGTGGATCCAGCCTAATTAAATATAGAAGTATGTACTCTGGAGGGTCAGAATTTGCTGCTTGTCATGCTTTTATTCAGCTCTCCATATTTATATTGTAGTGGTCAGTGTGGTGTGCTTAAAGTTAGAGGACTTGACTTGCCATCAGTTAGGGCAAGTAAGGTTGGAAAGACTCCTTAAGTTCTCCTGTTACTTCAGGCATGTATAAGATGATGACTTTGAAGTATGTGATTTCTAATTTTTTTTGGTACCATGCATTGAATTCAGGGGTGCTTAACCACTGTGCAACATCCAGAGCCTTTTTTAGCTTTTATTTTGAAACAGGATCGCCCTAAGTTGCTTAGGGCCTCACTAAGTTGCTGAAACTGGTTTGAACTTGCTGTCCTCCTACCTCAGTCTCCCCAGATGCTGGAATTATAGGCATGTGCTACCAAGAGCAGACTTCTAATGTTGTTTTTTTTCCCCTTGGTTATTTTTAGATATGCATGACAATAGAATTCATTTTGACATACTTATAAAAGCAGAGAATATAATTTGTTCTCATTCTGCTTCCCCTTCCCCTCCCTTTCTCCCACCTCCTATTCATTTCCCTCTACTCTACTGATCTTTTTGCTACTTACTTATACATTTTAAGTTGGTATAATGTATAACAATTGTATTAGTGTAGTGCTAGGATAATAGTGCAGACAATGAAAACTCTTTCCTGTGGTAGGCAGGTATAGTTAGTGAATTCTGACAAAGGTTATATATAGAAAACAACCTAAGATTTTTTTTTCTATGAAATAATCGATTAAAAACTATTTCAAAGAAAAGAAAGTTACTAGGGTAGAAATCATCCAAGATTGTGCTTATTTCTTCAGAAAGAAAGAAAAAGACTAGACGGATCTGGTTGGGATATTGTTGGAAAATAGGTAGCCAAGCAACTGCTTGAAAAGACACCAAAGGGAGCCTTCTTTAAAGGAATGGGAGCATCACTGAGATAATCCCTAGTTTAGCCTTGGACAGGCTTGCATCTCAGCATTCACTTCTGTTTGAGCTATTATGTGCTGACTTCAACAGAGAAGTACTGAAATTGGGGCATGACTACACATTTCAATACTGACTCTGCTTTCCCAAACTCCGGGAAAATAATAGTTATTGAATGGCAGGTATAGTTTTTTTATATAACAGGAAGAATACATTATATAATTGAGTTGTTTTATTAGTTTATTCATTTATAAACAAAATATGTCATGAATAAAGACATGTTTTTTTTATGAAATAAACCTAGCCTAATGGAGAAAATAATTTAGTAAAAAGAGCTTCTTAGGCTCTTTTCGAATGTAACTAAATAGTTACAGAATTGACTGGTATTTGTTTCAAAAAAATTTGCTTTGTAAAGTATGTAATTAAACACGGCAGAAGAGTTATACTTTTTAATGTAAGGATTTTAAATCAATATTATTTTAGAATACTCATACATGAGGAGTTTTTGTATTAGCTTAACAAACATGCCGAGTCTTCTAACAGTTTAAGTTTATATAATTAAAAGAAGTATGGATAATGTGGGCTTATTTACATATCGTGATCATTTGTTGCCTAAATAAGCATATAAATATTGAAATTTCACTAAACTTGAAGAGATACATAGGTGAATAAGGGCCCTGCCCTGAGAAGCTTTAGTGATGAAATAATAGTATTCTATTAGAATTGACTAATAAAGCAAAATTTTATAATGATAGTACATTAATAACACTAATAAATATATTAATATGCAAAATAAATTGTATGGAACTTAGAGGAATTTCAGAGTTGAATCTACTTAAGCCAGATGTATTGTGAAGTGTTGAGAGAGGGGGTGGATTGTACATATTAAAGAGCTGTAGTAGTAATGCTAATGATGAGGATGGTGCTGTGATAATAAAAAGAAAAAGAAAATGAAAGAAGAGGAAAATGAGAGGTTTATTAGATAATACTATAGATCTTTCCTGTTTTCTATATATTTTTCTAAAAGTTTTTATATATAATTTGTGTTATCTCTGTCATAAAATTTTCTTGATGTATTTACTATTATTAGTCTCACTTTATAGTTGTGGAAAATTAGTTAAAGAGTACATAGCCTACTGAGTGTCACAGTCAGTTAGTAAAAGAGTGTTGGTAAAACCAAAGTGTGCCCATGGAATATGAATACCAATATCACAGAAAAAGAGAATTGTCTATATTTTCTGTCATTCAAATATCTATATTGGACAAATGCTAAAATATTTGTATTGAGAAAAAGTACAGGTATAAGTAAAAATCCAAGTTCAGGAACATATTTTCAGTTTGTTGCCTTAGCTTTATGTTCCAACTTTGTGCCAGCATCCCTAAGTTTACTCTGTTAAGTTCTTATAGGATTTGGCTGAGTCCAAGTCTCTTATACTAGATTACAAAGATCACGGGGGAAAAAAAGAAAATAAAATCTTATTTCTAAAGAAAAAGATACATAAATATGCTATAAACCTATATGACAATATTAAATCCTTTTATCTGGCAATCTCAATGTAGATTTGCTTATATTTTTGATAATGCCAAAAGCTATGAAATGTTTCAACAGAGACTTTTCATATATTTTTAGTGTTTCCTGACTTATTCACTTACTTTTTCCTCCTTTTCTTCCTTTTCCCTTTTATGCTGACCCAGTTTGTTTATATTCTATGTCTTTCAGGTTTTTAATTTTATTATCCTTGATCTTTAATCCAATCATACCTTGATTGTTGTGGCACCAGATGTTCCTTTGCAGCATAGGGGATTAAAATGTTATAGACATATTGACACCCTGGAAAATATATTAGGTAGCGTGATATAAATGGTGACAGTTGTTGGTACCCACCATAGGAAGAATGTTTAAGAAACAAAAGAATATTTAGGTGAAATATGATAGCTCTTCTGAAATATTTGAGAGGTTAACAATGAAAAGTTGTTAGTGTTTGGACATGGAAAGTTTGAAGCTATTGGAGGTAATGTTTAGTTTAAAAAGAGGAAATTTTGCTAGGCGCAGTAGCACTCACCTGTAATCCCAGAGGCTTAGGATGCTGACACAGGAAGATGGTGAGTTCAAAGCTGGCCTTAGCAACAGTGAGGCTCTAAGCAACTCAGTGAGACTATGTCCCTAAATAAAATAAAAAATAGGGCTGGGGATGTGTCTTAATGGTTGAGTACCCCTGAATTCAATCCCTGGTAATACTCCCCACCAAAAAGAAAAGAACGATTTTATCCATAAAGTGACCTATCTAAACAGTATAGTAGATATCTCAAAAATAGTCAAGAGTGTGGTAAGGAGAATTTTCTTGATTGTCAGGAAAAAGTATTTACCCTCTGAATATGTGCTTTGTTTCAAGAAGTCCAGAGCAAAACTTTTAAATAAATAATGCAGTCATTTCAGATCATTTTTAAAATCTTAAAGAGGACATATTTTATCTATTATAACTTCAAATGTTGAAACAGATTACATAAAAAATTGATATTAATAGAGAGACAAGTCTCGTTGCTATATGAATAAAGGCCATATTGCCATATGGTATTGAGCTTGTTTTCTCAATGCATTGCTGAATAATTAATAATTGAACAAGCTAATTCACTTGGAGAAAACATTAAGAAAACATCACAATGACTATAAACTATTTCCCTCCAGTATATATTTCACAAATTATAAAATTATAAACTATATCAAATGTCTTTGTTTTAAAATACTAGTACGGGCTGGGGATGTGGCTCAAGTGGTAGCACGCTCGCCTGGCGTACGTGAGACCCGGGTTTGATCCTCATGCCCCACATACCAACAAAAAGATGTTGTGTCTGCCGAGAACTAAAAAAATAAATAAATATTAAAAATTCTCTCTCTCTCTCTCTCTCTCTCTCTCTCTCTCTCTCTCTCTCCCCCCCTCTCTCACTCTCTTTAAAAAAAATAAAATACTAGTGCATTTTCATTATATATATATATATATATATATATATATATATATATATATATATATATGAGTTCGTTTTATTGAACAAATATTAGTGAACTAATAATTATACAAGCATGCAATTTAATTTGCTCCAATTCATTTCCCAGCACTTCGCATATCCCTGCCTTCCCATCCCCCTACTCCGTTTCCTCTATTCTTTCCATCTTTCTTTTAGTTATATTTTTTAAAAAAATATTTTCTTAGTTGTCAATGGACTTTATTTATATGTGGTACTAAGAATTCAACCCAGTGCCTCACACATGCTAGGCAAGTGCTCTACCATGGAGCCATATCCCCAGCTCTTAGTTATAATTTTTTAAGTTCAAAAAATTTTATAGCGCTTTTGCCTTGCCTTGATTGTCCATAAAGATATTAAAATACATGCGTTTCAGGCTGAGGTTGTATTTTAGTGGTAGAGTGCTTGCCTAACATGTGGGAGGCCCTAGTTCAATTCTCAGCACCACATAAAATTAAAGCTATTGTCTCCAACTACAACTAAAAAAAAAATATCAAAAAAATACATATGTTTCATATATGTTCTTAAGTACTCTACATTTGGTAATAGTTTGTCAAATATATGTTAAACTTGCTATTTTAACCAATATTATTAGAATATCATGGCAATTATCTAAGACAATCAAACAATTAATATTTCTCAAGAAATTTTGTATTCTGAATTATATAGTTATTGACAATCTTTGCTTTCATTATAAAGGTCTGTCTGAGTATATTACAAAGTGGGAGGAAACTGGATTTTTAAGTGGTTATTGTTGCACATTTGTGTTAGAAATATTAGGCTATTATAGACCATCCTAATACTTGTATTTAGAAGAAGTAGATTTTAAAGATCTACCAAATAGTGCACAGTGCTTTGCAAATGAAGCGGAAATAAATTTCCAAACAATTATGCTTAATATAACAAAGAATTGTAGAATATCCTTGTAAAGAAAATAGCATATACTGCATTGTAATCTTAGTCTGTGGCCCTGAAAATTTTAGTTGCTACTACTATTCTCAACAGATTTAAATATGTTATGCTTCAGTGTTTGAGTTGTCAGGGAAAAAAAAATGTGTGTTCCCTGTAGAAAATAATATCAGTCTTACCTGGAAATAAATTAATATTGAAGCCTCTTGTACTAGAAACATGTTTGCATTTTATTAATGTTCATATGTGGATTGTTTTCTTTATTAGTGATTTTTCCTTGTTATTTTGCATGGGGAGAGAGAAGAAAACAGGGGAGTAGTAGAAACAGGTAGAATAAAGCACCCTTGGATTTAGGGTAGAAATAACTTCCATTACAGAAAGATATAATTTCCCAAGATTTAATTGAGATATAATTAACAAAATGCTATAAAGTGTGCTTATGATATGTGTAGCACAATCAAATTAATTAAAATACTCATCACCTCATAGTTTTCTTTATTCTTGTTGGCCAGAATAATTAGTGTCTCTACACTCTTCATAAACATATTTTATGTATAGTTATAATGCAACAATAAATTTTTAGAAATTTTTTATACCTTTAGTTTTTAATTTATTTTAGTGTGCCAAGGATCAAACCCAGTGCTTCATGTGTGACATTCAAGTGTTCTTTCTACCAATGAGCTACAACCTCAGCCTATATCAATAATTTTTAATTTTTTTATCTAGTACTTAATTAATCTTATAAGTAAAAGTTTGTACCCTTTCACTCTTTTATTTCAGTATGTTTTTGTTTTGTTTCATATTATACCTTTCATGAATTATGTGGCTTATGTCCAACTTACTCTTTGTTTCTGCTCCACAGGTCTGGATTGGGGATAATGAGGAAATGTTGGTCAAAAATGTATCTTATTTTAAGATGTTAAAATTCATTTAGTGTAATGATCACAGAAAACTGTTTTTCCTTTTATCAAAAGCAAACTTCTTTAGAGGCAAGAACTTTATTTAAATTTAAATTAATATTTTAAGATAGAAACTGTATTTTCACTGGAAAATGATGTTGGGAAATTATATATTTTTTGTACATCTAGAAATATGTAACAAGAAATCCCACCCTTATGTACAACTAGAAAGCACCAATAAAAATATAGAAAAAAGTATACTTTAATTTTGAAATCTTTACCTCCTGTTTTCTTATGGTTGCCATTAATTCTTCATATTTTACTGGTGCATTCTAATTACAAATAGTAGTGGGATTCATTGTGTCATAATCATACATGCATGTAATATAATTTGAACTATCTCATTCCCTAGTACCTTCCCCTCCTCCCTTCTCTTGATCCACATGCTCACTTTACTGATCTTCTTTTATTATTATTTTAGTTAGTCCATTATAATTATACATATTTATGACTCATTGTAGTGTTTTCAAACATGGCTGTAGTATAATTTGATAAATTTTATGCCCCAGTACTTCTCCATACCCTCTCTTCTTCCCTCCCTCTCAATCGCTTTCTTGTACTCTATTGGTCTCCCTTCTATTTTCTTGAGATCCCTTTTTTAATTCCATTTTTTCTTTTTCTCCAGCTTCCATATACTGAAGAAAAAGTAGAGAAAAATGTATATACACATATAGAGCATACTTTTCTGCCTAAAGGATTTTTCTTGTATGTGCTCAAAGTTCATAGTAAACTGCTGTGCTGGAAAATGAGAGGAAACCCATCTGATTCAATTCAGCATACTGAAAAAATTTGAATGACTTTGTTTTCTGAAATATTTTTCTTGTTCATTTCATCCCAGAAAGCCAGAAGCTTTTGTACACATTAAATTTGGAAACTAGGTATCAACAGGACCAGTCACTATGAAAATACAATTATAATTAAGTGGCCTGCAGGTGATTTAAATGCTACTGCATTCTATCAGATTCTGGGGTGCATATCATATCTCAAGTTCCTTATTTCTATTTCTTCACTGAAACATTTTACTGTTCAATAATGCTGCCTTTTTAATAGTAAGCTACACATTTTAAACACAATATTCTTAAAGCTGGTTCAAAAATTCAAAATATACAGGAAACTTTTAAAGCAATCTCTCTCTTTTTCTCTGTCTCTCTCTCTCTCCACACACACACACACACACACACACAACACACACACACACACACACACACACACATATATATACCTATGTATCCATATCTTTCTCTCCTTAAGGAGATATAGATATATAGGTATAGACTGTTTTCGGTACTGGGGTTAAATCCAGGGCCTTGTGCTTGCTAGGTAAGAAATCTACCACTAAATCACTTCCATGGCAGGGTCTTATTAAGTTACCTGGCTGCTCTAAAACTTGTGATCCTCCTACCTTAGCCTCTCAAATAGCTGAGCTTACAGGCATGCCCCACTATGCCCAGAAATATAAATATAAGTAAGTACATAAATATATAAATATATATTAGCTACATAATTTTTGCCTGTTTCTTACTACATGCATTATTGAATATTGCCTACTCAAAATTATATCCAGAGAAAGAAATCATTTCAAGTAGAAGAAGCGCTTAAATGCTTTTTTATACAGCTGAAATGAAAAGGAAAGTTTTAGATTTAATTAATGAAGATTCACTTTTTAAAAGTTTTATGACTTTTGAAATTTACATAATTATATAATCTGATTCCATCTCTAGGGAGAAAAAAGACACTTTGGTTTCATTAAAGCAGAAATGACTGAAAACATTGACCACACATTTGCTCTTAAAGATAACCATATTTAATTCAATAGGAATGGTTTTTTTACTGAGTCTAAATGACCTATAGCATTATAGAATTGGCCGCCAATCTCAGTCAGAAATAAGACTGTGGAAAGCCAGGACTCTCCTCTGTATCTAGTAGTATAAAGATTGTGCTTAGGGTTTAAATAAAATGAAAAGAATATGGTCAAAAATTAGGATATGCTGAAGGTTGAAAGTTCCTGTGACTTTTACATAACTCCAGAAAGAAGTAACCCAGAAACAAGTCAAAAATCATAGAAGTTGAAAACTTTCTCTACGTAGATTTTCAAACGATTTATATAAAGATGTTAGAGACATTTACAAAAACCTGGATAATGTTAGACAATCTTGTGTTTTGAAGACAGGATGGAGCTGCCTGATACAACAATGCCATCTATTGGCTTTCAAGAAATGACACTGACCACAGCTAGTTAGGAATATCAGAAAAGGGTTGAGGTTAGCAGTTCAGAACATGTGAATCTAAACTTATTAAAAGACAAGGCATTCCTCATATGCTTCACTCTTCACTATGAAACTGTATATGGTGAGCATACTGTACATATATAAATATAATACAGATCAATATACTCACCCACATCCTAACAAGCCTCTACTTGATGTGAGAAGATGAGCTTTCATCATTATGTTGTTACAGTAGCTGGGTTTTTCCTTCCTGTGGATTAGTTGGTGTCATATAGAAGTACACATTTTTATTGGAATACACAGCAGTCTGTTTTCTCAGTATGTTACTCATGTCTTAGTCTTACATGCCCCATCCCAATAGTCACTGGGATCTTTAAGCAGACTTGGAAAGAGAAAGTTCTGGGGCCTTTCTCAGAGAGGTGAGCTAAATTAATTCTACCTTCAATGTTAAAATTTAGAGGGTGATAGAGAATTTTTGATACTTCAAGGAAATAATAAAACATTTGATTGTGATTTTCTTTGTTTCATTGTTTGCCTTTTAAGTTCATTGAAAGATGTGTACTGTAAAAGTCAGCAAAACTGCATAATCATTTGAAAGATGAGACTAGATTAAAAAATAAATACATGCATAATATACACATGTATTTTCAAGATATATAGGGCACACATAATATTTCAAATAATATTAAAGGGCTCAGAAGTACAATAACCTAAAAACAATGCAGACATCAAATTGCCCACCTAAAATGGTGGTTGAAGTTAATGAAACAATAGTTCCCAATACTCTTGTTCTTAAATGTTGAGAAAATGCTAAAGAGTAAGGATCTTGGCAGGCAGTAAATTGTGATGGATTTATCTCTGGTTTCCTCAATGATGGCCAAAAAAGTAAAATAAAATAATTGGTTCAGGAAATGTCTATTTTAGGGCTGGGTTGTAGCTCATGGCTGGAGCACTTGCCTAGTATCTGTGAGGCGATGGGTTCGATCCTCATCACCATATAAAAACAAATAAATAAACATAAAGGTGTTGTGTCCATCTACAACTAAAAAAATTAAAAAGAAATGTTTATATTACTATTAATTTTTGTTGTCAGTACATGTATATAATAAATTTTGAGCAATCATGAATACAATATCTGTGCTGAACATTATCATTTTTGTTTAACTTCATTTGCATTTTCATCAATTTGATCACTTGACTCAATTCTTGGGTGGATTTAGGTAGGACTTAGCTGACAGGTACTGATTAATAATTTAGCTAATTGTTTGTCAAATTGTAATTATTGCTATGTAACATTCGTGTTTACTTTAAGATAGTAAAGACTACCAACATTTTTCTCATTTAAAAACTTCACAACAAGCTGGCAGAGGTGATGCATGCTTGTTATCCCAGCCACTTGGGAGGCTGAGACAGGAGGATTGTAAGTTCAAAGCCAGCGTCAGCAAAGGTGAGGTGCTAAGCAATTCAGTGAGTCCTTGTCTCTAAATAGAATACAAAATAGGGCTGGGGATGTGGCTCAGTGATTGTGTGCAGCTGAGTTCATTCCCCGGTACCAAAAACAAACAAACAAACAAAAACTTTACACCAATAAGACTATTCAAACAAAAGCATTTTTATTTGAATAGTTTGACTCATTTGAAAGAACAATGAGGTTAGAAAATAAAACCAACTGTATTGCTTTCACTGAGTGAAAACTTAAAATAGCACATTGTTTTCCAAACTCCAGTACTTCTAGTCCTACCTTGCCTGTGTCTGCCATGTCTAATTACTAATGCTTTATATACTAAACATCTTTCTTTATAATGACACTTATTTATTTTCTGTTCTGTTTAATTATACATTACAGTATTATGTATTTTGGTATATTATACATACATGGAGAATAACTTTCAATTCTTGTGCTTGTACACGATGTGGAGTTACACTGGTCATGTATTCATATTTGAACATAGGAAAGTTATATCCAATTCATTCTACTGTCCTTCCTTTTCCCATCTCCACTTTCCCTTCATTCCCCTTTGTCTAATCCACTGAACTTTTATTCTTTCTTCCCCCTTATTGTGTTAGCATCTGCATAATTGAGTCTCATTTTTTACTAAAATATATTTAAGAGTAAAATTTATATTACTTCAGAAAGTGAAAAATGGGACTATTCTCACATTGTTTTAAAAGTTAAAAATAATTATAGCATTGTTTTAATTAATACAAGTAAAACAAATGTAATTAATTTATAAAAATAACATTCTTATTAGCATGTTTTGCTTAATTCAAATTAAAACAAAGTACTTAGTTAATGGGAAGTTTTTCATTTTTTTAATTCTAATGCTAACTCATAGTGAGAATCCAAGCTTTCATATATTAAGTCTAGGAAAGCTTGGAGATCATTAAGTTCAATTCTGTACACTTTGGCCTAAGTTATTTTCATTCAGCAAACCCCTGTGTAATGTTTTTGCATTAACAGTCCATTTTAAGCATGTGCTCTTCAGAATGGGTCACATTAATAGAATCTGGATTTACAAATTCCTGTTATGTATCTCAGAAAATATTTTCAAAGAAACTCAAGCAAATTATTTGCCCATTTCTTCATGCTTTACAGAATGTTTTCAGTAATGTCTACTGAAGAATTCATTCACAAGCCAGTCGGGCAAGTGTGATTCTCAATAATTATTACTTGGTTGAAAATATGAATGACAGGGAAGACACATTCTCAGGATGATGGTTGGCATAGTGTGGAAACATTTATTATGTGTCAGGTACTATGCTAAACATGTTACATTAATTATTATTTAATTCTAGTACAACCTTCCTAGATAGGTGCAATTATTATTCTCATTTTTTACCTTGTCATCTGAGAATCAGACAAGGTAAGCTGTGATGACTAGTCTCTTATGTTGAACTTGCTGCTTTGGTGAGCAATCACACTGTTGAATGCTACACCTCTGCCTCAGACGCAAAGGACTGGGTCTTTGGATCCAGGTTTGGTCTTTGGATCCTATCATGGAATCAGAATGCAAACTAGCCAATCTTAAGTGACTTTTCCTCAATTTCCACCCAAACCTTTTTGCTCAGCTCTTTGTTGCCTTTAAACTGAGTTTATCAAAGATGTGTAAATGTAATTGTGAGGAACCAGGGATACAGAACTTATCCTCTTGTTTACTGTGCATCCTGGTTCAATCTTTTCCTACCATTCACCTTCAAGTTCACCTACTTACACTTTATTTTGAATACAATTGAAAATTAATCTCTTAAACCAAAAGTACACATATTTCACTTTGGGGACACTGACCAATAAAGCCAGTTCCAAATTTACAAGTCTTTTGGAAAATATTTGACTTCTATATAATTATATTTATTTTATGTAATTTTAAGATGCCCATTTTATAATATGACAGGAATGAGTGCTTTACAAATGTAAAAATATGTAATGTATTTCTGAAATTTATGAATTATCACCAATTCAGAATTTCATTATAGAGTTAAGGGGTTGTATCTTAGTTGTACCTTAGTTGTAACTCCTTGGTTTTCTTTCACATTTATAGATTTTTTGTTTGTTTTACCAAAGGGGAAAAAACTTATTAACCTAAGGAATTTTAGTAAATACACATAAGAAACACTTTAAAAAAATAATACAGTATCATTATCACTACCTAGATCTAACCATTTTTAAGATATTTGTGTTATTTTTTTTCCTCCATTTACATTGATTTTTAATTTCAGTTAAGTGATAACTCCATTTCTTTTTTATGGCTTTGCTTTAAAGGAGCAATTTCCTTTACACGGGAATTTAATATGTGTATTAAAAGTCCTTCTTTTTATGTACCATATTAGCATTAGGAGGATTAGTTTACTCCTTTTTTTAAATACCAGGGTTTGAATCTAGCCACATTCCTAACCTTTGCATTTATTTATTTTTTTGAAACAGTTTCTTGCTAAATCACTTAGGGCCTCAATTGCTAAGGCTGGTTTGTACTTGTGATCCTTCTACCTCAGCCTCCTGAGTTGCTGGGATTATAGATTTGCACCACTGTGTCTGGCAGTAGTATACTCTTAATATTGACAAAGTATTTTTGTTTTCCTAAAAGGAAAATTATACATTTCAATAAAATATGATGAAATTTTCCATTCAAAGGACAGATATGTTTTATTTCTTTGTTCTCAGAGACTTGTTTATCATTTCTCCTCCTCTGAATTTTGTGATGGTACTGCTCTTCCCCTTCTTACTAGGTTGCTCTTGAACTGATTCCTGATAAGGAAGGCTATTCTCAACCTAGTCACTACCTGGCAGTCTTCCAAGCTCCAGGGGTAATGTCTTGGAAGTTTTGCATTGCTGTAATTCAGTAGTTTTCCGAACTGAATTATAAAAATAATAATATGTTTAGCATTTTAAAGACTGCAAATATTCCAAGTACACCTTTAATATAGTCCGCAAGACATTCCCAAGGCTTAAGGGTTAAGATTACAGTGTCAACAAAGCCCACTAATCCACATAGTGTCATAATTCTTAGAACGTGCTAAATTTGATAAATAAAAACATGCATACTTTAGAATTCTGGCAAGACTTACCCATTTGTATCATGTAAAGCATTGTTTTTGTGTCCCCCTAATCTTTTGTACAGAAATAAATTAGATACTGCTAAAGGTTTTCTCAAAAGTAATCATACATTAAAAAAAATAGTTTAATTCTGAGCCTTCTGATATATAGTTTGAATTCACAGCAATAGCGTATTTGGCATTTATTTTATTATCTTTTAAGAACTCTACGTGGAGATAAGAAGTTGGTGGGATGGTTGTTTGATTTTTCCAGTATCTTGAAAGTCATTTTGTTTTGCTTTTAATAGGAATACAAATAAAAGGCAAAAGTTCTGGACTAATTGGAAAAAAAGTTTGGCTATTTATTTGGCAAGTAAATGCCTCAAATGCCTTGTTCATATCACTTCAATGAGAGATTGATTGAATGATAAGTACAAAATATGACTGTCTTACAATTAAAGAGGTATCAAAATTTTGTAATTTTTTACTTACTCCTGATCAGTACCATGAAAAATTTTAGGAATAACATGAAGAATGAAGTCTATTTGAACCTATCTCAGACAATACTTATTAACATACTGCGCAGTTTAGTATTACACAAAAGTGTCCTGTGGTTGCTTTGTATTATTTTTTTCTGGTAAAGGATTTTTAAAAGAGAACAAAAAATTAATAATAGCTTAATGAAACATAGTCAAATATGGCCATTGTTCTTATAATCCAACTGTTTGCATCATTCTTCTCCCCAAAGAGGAATAGTGGTGTAGCCAATGTAGCTTTAAAATTAGTTTATGTATATTAATGTAAATATAATTTCATTATAGATACAAATATCCATACAGATCTAATTTTTATGGATTTTTTAAACACTGGACAGTCCCTAAGGGAAAATATCCAGAAGGTAAGGTCATTTATAAAAATCAATGCTTAGATGGAAACCCAGAGTATTCACTCACTGTAGTAATTACTTGTGCTTACACAAGGTGTTTAATCATCTTGTCTTTTAACAATTTATTCAGGTACTAGTATTCCATTCAAAATATGCTTTATCCATATAAAGAATCCCTTGAAAGTAAAATATTTGAACGACGAAAGCATGTAAGAAATATAAATTTTAAATATATGTATATCTTTTAATATACACATAAAAAAACTTTTTCAAGGTGTTATGGTAAAAGAGATTCATCAAAGTGGCCTTTTACATAAGCTGTATGGTGCAGATATTAGGATTTAACTTCAAAAGCACTCACTTTGGTCATCACAGAATTGTCTGACAGAGACCATGTAGAAAAGTTTATCATGGTCAGAAAAATTTAACCTTAAACTAATATTGGTTGGCCCTGCCAAAAATAAAAGAGATAATACAATAGGATTTAAAAGAAGAAAATGACATAAAAGGGGACATACCATTTTATTCCATGCTATCTGTATCTGGGGGATGCAGTGAAAAATAAAATTCAGACAACTTATTTAAGCTCTAAACTTGATCAGTAAACTCTTCTTTAAATCTAACATTGAAATGTTAATTTATGGAATCAGAAAGTTAGTAACATACTCTAACTTCCACCTAAATCTAAGAGAGCATTGGAGCAACCTCACTTAGACTAGTCTTTAGCTGTCATTAAGTATTATAAACTTTTCATTGACACAAAAGAAGAACAGAAAATCAAACACATAACTCTTTCCTGACAAATATTTGTGTTACTATTTCTGCTTTTGTTCTTACTTTAACAGTTATTTCAGAAGGTCATCTTAAACACATCGTTATTTTAGATGGACTCTTGGAACTCCAAAAGAAAATAGTTTCAATTCATGTGCTCTGGTTTCTACATGAATGCTTTAAATACATGGATAAGACAAGGTCTCTTTCCCCAAAGCACAGAGTAAGTACTGAAGCTTCTCTACTTGGGGACAAAGGCATTTGCTTACATGCCCAAGGTATCCAGGAAGTTGATTAAACAAGCTTTTTGCTCCTTAAGCATTCCCATCCAGTATGTACAAGTCAGTCCTTCTAATAGTTAAGTCCAGTTATCCCATTTACTCCTGATAAAATTATCAGGTGTTTAATTATAGAACATTTTAGTCTGCATTGAAAATTGGTTCACTTATTTTGAGTTAAGTATACTACCCCACAACACTCAGGCTGGTTTCAGCAATTATCATATAGCTTTGCATGTCCCCACCTCTAGATCCTCTAGCATTGGTGCTATACAAATAGAATGGCACTTGAACTTATGACTTGGAGAAAGTGTCATCAAAACCATTTTCACCAAAAACTAAAAGTACACTAATTGTACATTTTTCAACACTTTCATTAATCTTTAACCTCTACAGATTATGTACTACCTCTTATTTGCAGTTGGCTTACAAATGATCAGATATGATACACTTAATCATGTCCTTAAATCATCTCAAACCTGGTCACAGGCTCAGGAAACATGTTGCGGATGAAGGAACTTAAGTTTTATATGGTCTTGCTGACTTTGAAACACTTTGGTTAATTGTAGGCAGAACTGATATGTTCTAGCTGTAGGATATAACTATGTATGTGTTGATAAAAATTGTCAAATGAACCTTCTGTATTCCTTATCTGCTTTACCAAATTTACTAGCAATGAAACTATTTTTTTTCTGTTAAATATAGGCTGTGAGAAAATCTTGAAAAATGTGATAAAATTTCAGAGATGTTCAACTAGTATTTGATGAGGAGTTTACTTTTACAGAGTAGGATTAAGTTTATAGTTCTTTCATTTGTTTTTCCTTTTTTAAAACTTTTCTTTCTCCTAAATATCTACTCTATTCCTCTTTTCATCTTCCTTCATGTCCACAATGCACTGCCACCAATGTATCTATTTCTCTCCATTTTTTTCTGTCTTGAATCTTCCTCTTATTCATTTTATCCTTTGAACTTTTTTGTTTTTGTTGTAGTAATTTCAACATGTAGTTTCTGTGGTTATCATCCTCTCCTTAGGTGTGAGTCAAGCATTTATAAAATATAATGATGTTGCTGGGTATGGTAGTACACATCTGTAATCCCAGCACCTCAGGGTGCTAAGGCAGGAGGATAATAAATTCAAAGTTAGCCTCATCAACTTGGTGAAGACTTATGCAACTTGAGAGTTTTTTATTTTGTCTCAAAATAAAAAAATAAAAAGGGCTGGGGATGTTGCTCAGTGGTTAAGCACTCCTGGGTTCAATCTCTAGTACTATATTTAATATATGTATATATCCTTTATTATTTTCATGTTTCATATTAGAGCTTTTATACTCAATATGTGGTACATGGATCCCCAACTTCAATATCACCTAGGAGATTGTTTGAAACAGAAAATCTCATTTCTCCACTAGACACCCTGACTCAGATTCTCAAATTCCACAAAATTTTGTGGTTTTGAAATGTTCCGATAAGCTTGAAAAGCATTGTGTTAGAATACATTTTTATTAAAGTAGGGTTTACCAAATAGTGTTAGTTAGTTCTCATTTAAAGGGAGTTATGCTTAAAAGCTATATTTCCTTTTTCTTTTACAATGGAAGTCATGAAAGGACAGAAAGATTCTTCTTAGGGATTTAAAATGTTCATAAAACTTTAAGATCCCATGGTATTAGCTGTTTTCTTTGGAGAGTTTTAATCATTAAAAATCGTGAACATTATGATTCATCATGTGTATGCAGAATAAGGTTAAAGATTATGTGTCAGTTTTTTCCTCTTAAGTCTGCTGACCATAAATTATAATATATTTGGTTGACAAAGCAAATTCTAATAGTAATTATTATTATAGGTTGCAATTATGGAATGTTTACAGTTTGACTGTGTGCAAAACACTTTATAAACGTTAGCTTAGACCTTACAATAACATTGGTATATAGAAAATTATGATTCTCATTTTCAGATATGGAAACTGAATCCAGGTTTCATAGGCTAATCAGTGGAAGATCTGGAGTTTAAACCTAGGTCCACTGCATGCTAAACCTATGGTATATCAACCTGATTTTAAACTGCTTCCCTTAGTGGATGATGAATGATTTGGTTCATTATTTATACTAGGGGTTAAAAAGTATAACACAGTAGTAGAAATTATAGATATTTATAAAGTTTCAGAATGAAAAACTGAGAATTAATGTTAATTACACTGAAACAACAAACTTAATTTTTTTCCGTTATATACATTCCCTCAGTAACTTCTACAATCCTCAAAATGTTGCACACATATATAGTATTAAGGGCTTTTATGTTATAATTTGTGATTATTAGTTTATTTCCCTTCCTGTATTATCCAGTAGTTCAATCATTTGATCTGTAGTCCAGCTCTCCTAGTTCCTGTTTAGGCTCCAGCATATATTAAAGATATATTCTCAGGGATATTAACCTTCTGGATGTCAAACATCTTATCTTTAAAATGGAATTATGAAAGATCACTTATGTTACAGTTTTGTTATGAGGTTTAAATTACATAATTTATGTAAATTCCTTAACACATTGTCTTATTAAAATACAGACAATGCAGAAGCTAAATTGTGGGAAAAATCATCTATTTTGGTGCCAACCTTAGTCCATCAAAGGCAACCATACTAATGTGGTTGCTTTCAGAGTGAAAGCCAACCCTTCTTGGTTAACTAGCCCTTTAAAAGCCATGGCTGTTTCCCTATAGGAAACTCAGAATGTTCCTGCATCTTGGTCATGTAAATGTTATTCTTGGCAGTGATGACTCAACCATTGGGTGAAAAGACAAAGAGAATACAAGATTTTTCATTGGTTTTATCAGTAGACAGTAGGAAGTACAGCCTGATTTGGAGGGAGGAAACTGATTTGTATTCCCTGGGGTAAGCACAGCAGGCTGTCAGGAGGAGGATCTACAGTGGAATCCTGAGTCCCCAAAGAAGATGTGTCAGAGTCACATTGCTGGATTATTTGCTTTGCAAACATTTACCAGGTCTAACTGCCCCCCCCCGCCCCGCCCCCCCCCCAAAAAAAAAAAAAAAAAAACACCTCTCACTTTTGGTTTCTGGCCTGCTGCCTATGTACAGAAATAGCCATGACCCATCCAGACCCATTCACCTGGAGCATTGGTTCTGGCCCCAGACTGAACACTCACTGCACATTCAATAAAGGCCATCATGTGTGCGCCACACTGCACCATGCAGTGGCCTCTATGGGTGTCTGTGGTGCTGGGATGGTCCCCTAACAATGACAATGTGGGATACACTTGCTTCTCACATAATCACAGTATGTAGAACTCCTGATAACCCTTTCTATGGTCTCCACTGGGGTTTCCTTTATGAGATAACAACTGAGATTTTTGTTTGTCTGTGTATTTGATTCCCTATCACCATTAGCTTTATGATGGATTCTCACAGGATGCAATATAATAACTTTTTAGTTACTCACATATTAATGGTAAATTTTTCTATTTGTTATTTACATAGGTTTATTTTTTCTTTGTGTATCTTAATCCCCAGGAAGGGGTCCAAATATTAAATAACAGTTCAGAAAGCATCAAAGGGAATGAAGAGAGAGAGAGAGAGAGAGAGAGAGAGACAGACAGACAGACAGGATCCACTTATGCTCTTTTCAATGAAGTAAGTGAAATTAGACTAAATGAAGTCTCACAAAAAATAGATAGTAGCTATTAATATTATTAGATTTCTGAACATTGAGTGTAGATATTTGATCATTTGCCTCTTTGCATATAACAATTGTAGTAAAAAAAGGGTAGTTTCGATAATATGTTCAAAACTGTAAACATCAAATCACCTGTCAGTAACAAAGAGATAATCACATATTTTTTCTCATATAAAAAGAAATCCAGAGGCAGGCATTTGAGCAGTGATATGCCATTAAGATTTCAGATTTCAGGGCTGGGGATGTGACTCAAGCGGTAGCGTGCTCTCCTGGCATGTGTGCGGCCCGGGTTCGATCCTCAGCACCACATACCAACAAAGATGTTGTGTCTGCCGAGAACTAAAAAATAAAAATATTAAAAATTCTCTCTCTCTCTCTCTCTCTCTCTCTCTCTCTCTCTCTCTCTCCTCTCTCACTCTCTCTAAAAAAATAAAAAAAAGATTTCAGATTTCTTTCAACTTTCTGTTTCCTTATTTTTAACTTTGTGTGTATCATCATCATGTTCTTAGAATGACATTATGAAGACAAATATTACATTTATATTCCAAGTGGATATAAGGGAGAAGGATGAAAGAGGAAATTCGAAAGGAATGGTTCGGGGGAATGTCACCTGAGTTGGTCTATGCTAAAATGTATCCTGGTCCTCTTATGAAAGGATATCTGCTTCCATCATCTTGGCAAAAACTTTGTTATATAGCTACTCCCGTCTGCAAGTCTATTTAGGTAAATATTTTTTTTATTCTAACCTCTGTATAAAGAGAGACAATGGAGGCCTGGGGTTGTAGATGAGTGGGAAAGCACTTATCTTGCACATGTGAGGCCCTGGGTTCAATCCTCAATACCAATTAAAAAAATAAAGATATTTTGTTCATCTACCACTTAAAAAAAAGACAATGGAGAAGAAGATCCTGAATGTCATGGGGTAACTAACTGATCCATAATATCTACTATAGTACACATTAGTCAGTCTATCAATGAACCAAAGGGAAAAGTTAATATGAAACCCTTTAAATGGAATGTATCAAGTTTTTTACTGTAAAACAAAGTCTGTATGTATTTAAATATGGTGATCTCTTTTCTCCAGTATTTTGCCACTAAAGTGTTTGAAGTAAGGAATGAAACTTTGCACAGATAATTTATTTTGGCAGCATTGCCATGGTGACAGGGAAAAACTGTCCCTAGAACAGACCCTGGGGGGAAAAACTGCTCTTAGCAAATACTGAGAGGTGTTTCTGCTGCTTCAGATAATCACAGAAGTTGTTAGAAATTAAAATGTGCAAAGGATAAATACAAATCTAGTGCCTTCTTTGCCGTGTTGTAGATATATGTTGCTTCTTTTCAAGTCTCCATAATATTTTTGCCATATTTTTCAGATTCTTTCTTCACAATGTTTGTGGGACAACTCAATTTTCACCATTTCTATCTTGGTCATCACTCAGCAATCTTTTGTCAATTGTAAGTGTATTATCTCAGGAAATTCTTACCTGGACTCTTTATCACTGATCATTCCTCCTAATAGCCATCCATTCATAATGCTGCTACATGCTTCCCACCTCAGACTCGATGTGGATTTTTTAAATCTTCTAAGCCACAATAGACTGTACTTGATATATGGTGATCTCATTGCTTTTCTCCTTTCCAGTCACCTTTACAACTGCACATTCAGGAAGGTCTTTTCTTTTCCATTCCTACAGAAATCCCTCCTTACTCAACTTTGAAAGGGATATCTACTGCCTAAAGTGTGTTTCCTTACTTCTCAAGGCTATAATGGAGTTCATCCATAGATTTGACTTCAGCTAAACTGATGCCATGTTACATTGTCTTGTCAGTCTTTCTTCCTTTTTCTTTGATTCCTTGATGCAATATCTGATTCCTTTAATGTTTTCTGAGGATAGAATATATACCAGATATTTTGTTAAGCATATGGTTTAAGGAGGTAAACAAAGTATGGGTATGTTCTCAAGGAATTAACAATGCATTGGGAATCATTCTATGTTCCTATTAGGATACCCTCTAGATTTTTTAATATTTATGTTTTAGTTGTATTTGGACACAGTACCTTTTTTTAGATTTATTTGTTTTTATGTGGTGCTGAGGATTGAACCCAGGTCCTCGCACATGCTAAGTGAGCTCTCTAAGGCTGAGCCACAATCCCAGCTCAGTACCCTCTAGGTTTTTAAAAATCTTGATCTGTAAATGGCTGATCCCCTCACTCTCCCTTCTGTCACCCTTTCCCCAAGCTTATATATACACATTGATATGAAAGTTTCTTAAGGGCAAAAGGATTTTATTCTTCCCCTTTATTTGACATTGCATTCTCTATCACAGAACCAATAGGATTCTAATAAAAATGAGGTCTTTTTTAGAATATTCAAGAAAAATAGTTGAGATATAATAATGCTAAACTATGTTTTTATTTATAAGAAAATAATACAACCAGACATACAATTGGATTCAATGAAGAATCATGAACAAATGCAGTTTTAAATTTAAGAAATAAAGAATAAAAGGCATTAGAATATTTCCTTCTGTATATGTGTAGTGTTATGTTGTTATATGGTTGAGTAGCAGACTGGAAATTTGAACATAATTTAGGTAGGGAGAAAAGCCTCATGATTCCTATTCTGTATTCCCAATATGACACGTTCTCCAAAAATCTACCAAAATTGTAAATAAATACTAATTAATATTTTCTGTTGTACACAATTTATATATTCCATATTTTCTTATTAATTTTGGAACAATGTGGCTATGGATTTTGGTTTTAAACATATTTTCCACTGTTAACCTCTTATGCCTGGATTCTCTGCCCACTGAAAGGTAAGAAGCTCCATTGAAATAGATGTAACTCAGTGTCTCAATTTATCATCATACATGCATAACGATTACCTCCTTTTCTATCCTTGGGCAGCAACTAAGTGATAATGATATTTTTATGTGATCATGTAATTGTTAAGGTTTCAATGAATGTTTCTTTATCTTATTTAAGAGTAAGTAGTGTTATTTTTTCCCTTTCCATAGTAAGGTAATATTTTTCAGTGATCTGAAATATTTCCCAAGAACTTAGAATCTTTGCAAATGTTTGAATCTTAAATTATTATTTGCTCTTTGTTGGCTCTAAGAACTCACTCACTGGAATTACAAAACCCTTTCTCTTCATTGCTGAAAGCATTTAATGTATGCAAACTTACATTTGGCTTCAGAACATTTTTTAAAAATAAACTTTTCAAATTGGAATGTTCTTACTGAATACAGTCTTTTATGATGCTGTTTGATTTGGCATATGTTCCTTGTGATATCTGCATTTAAAACACTTTGCATTTGAGAGACTTTTCCTGCCTTATTGGGACATTTCAACTCAATTTATAGTTATCAGTGGGAAAAGAAAGAAAGCATTTCCATCCAAAAGTGGTTTCAGTAGGATTTAGCTGTAAGTGCTTTAAAAAGAACAACAGCAGCAAGCTTGAACCATTGCCAATTTTTTTAAAACAAAGAAACATTGTAAGATTCTCTCTCTCCTTTTTAAAGATCCACATAAAAACAATTCTTTCTAGTGTATTTGAAAATACCAGTATTTTTTGAGAAACTTTTTCTCTATCTTACCTGATCAATTTATATTCATAATAAAACTGAACTTAATACTAGCTTTAATGCTAAAGTGTTGGTCATTTGTTCAGTGTTTGTTTCCTTCATAGAAAAACCATATCCATCAGGATGCATTTGCCTTCACATAATAATCAATTCTAGGGAAGTGTAGACCATGACAATGATGGTTACTGTTTACTTAGCAGATTCCTGAGTAGGTGTTTCCATGGTTATAAAGGTGCACATATCATAGGTAGACAGCTCCCAAATTCTTTACAAAGGGAACACTCACGGGGTACTAACACATAGCTCAAGAACAGCAAGTTACTAAGATGCCAGAAACTTCCATTTTCCTGTATTTTAATTTTGATGCTCTGAAGGTAATCGATCTTCAGAGTTCTGACAACCTAAGATTTTTGTTTCTTATTTTTATACATTTCAGAAATGGGCTTACACAAGAGACAATTCTTTATGTCTGACTTCTTTTCTTCAACATTTTGTTTTCAAGTTTTATTTATATTGTTGCATATAGTTTTACATACATGTAGTTCATGCTCATCATTGATACAATGTGGAAAATATGCTACAATTTGTATATCCATTGTACTTTTTAAATAGTTTCTAGTTTCTGACTATTATGAATAGTGTTCTAATGAGCACTTAGTATGTCTTTAGTAAACATAGGTACAGAGTCCTATTTTATATCTATCTATATATATATACACACACACACACACACACACACACACACACACATATATGTGTGTGTGTTCAACACTTGAATATGTATACATAGGTATGTAAGATAGAATAATTACGAGTCATTTGAACACCAGTGTTGAGCTTCAACAGAACTGAAACAGATTTCCAGACTAATAATCTTGTTCCTTCATTCTGAGATCATATCTTAAATTTTGTAAATGTATTTCTTTTTTTTAATATTTTTTTTTTAGAGAGAGAGAGAGAGAGAGAGAGAGAGAGAGAGAGAGAGAGAGAGGGAGGAGAGAGAGTGAGAGAGAAAGAATTTTTAATATTTATTTTTTAGTTCTCGGCGGACACAACATCTTTGTTGGTATGTGGTGCTGAGGATCGAACCCGGGCCGCACGCATGCGAGGCGAGCGCGCTACCGCTTGAGCCACATCCCCAGCCCGTAAATGTATTTCTTAATCAGCTGGGAGGAGGTGCAATATATAAGCTAAAACATGTTTGAAGTTAATTGAATTCAATTGAGAAGTTGTGAAACCTTTGAAGTTAAAGCATATATTTGTATTAGTTTACATTAAGAATATAGCCAAACAGCAAATAATTACACCTTGAATGGATTGCAGAGTCAAAAAGGATTTAGCCAGGCTTTTTAAAAATTTAGCTAATTTTTTCCTACCCTTTTAAGAAATAGCATAGGTCATTCAGAAAGAAATAAATCCTTATCATTTCAGAAAGTACCCATTCTTTTGTAACAAGTAACGTCCAAGTATCAACATGAAAATTAGCTCAGGCAAGATCACAGAAGATGATTCAAGCCACACAAAAGCTATTTTGTTCTTTTTCTGATTTTTTCTAATATAAAGCTAAATCATTAAATAAAATATTGTTAGCTATATCCAAGTTCCATTTGTTTTATATTTTAGTAACATTGAATATTTTCAGGATACCTGATCTTTTGGTAAGAAAAAAATCAAGCTTTGATGTAATTTTTGTCACTGTATTTTTGATCACCCAATTCTGGGCTATATATAAAGGACAGAACAGTGCTATCTCTTGCATATTAGCCTGTCTTAAAATGTAGGAGATGTTACTTAAAGTACAAAATGCCAGTTTATACTCACATGAATTAGCTACCAATTTTCCAAAGAAAAAATTTGAAGTTTGATGTATTATTTTAGATTATCTCTCAGATTATCTCTCACCAACAAAAAGTTTCCTTCGTGGTTATTTAAGTGAGAGACAAGTGGTATTTGGAAATTTGAGCTTATAGAAAACTGCAGTCCAGTTTGCTTTGATGAGAAGGCAAAATAATTTCCAATATTAGATTACAGTGAAAATATATTTTAAAAATGAGTTTTACTGGAAGATCTTTGCCTTTTACCTTTTTAAGATTTCATGGAACTATTATGAAAATATTCTGTTTTGTCTATGATGTTCCTTTAAGCAACTTTTTAAGTCTCAAGGCATTTATCTTACCCATTGTGTACTTCAGTTACATTATCTAAACTCTTTTGTTTAAAAAGCCTTTGGTAAAATTCTTTAAATATGAATTTAAGCCTGAACAACAACAAAAAAGTACTTACTATTGCTGCCTTTCTTTATGTAATGATCAACTCTTTCTATGCTCTCCTTTCTATCAGTGAGACATTTTCTTCAATACTTTTCTAAAATGAGGTTAAAGAATAATGTGACATAAATCTTATATTTATGTTCCACTTTTTAAAGAGCCTTTATTTTTACTTTTGTTGGTTTAAATATAGAAATTATCTCCTCGCATTCCCCCTCTCCTCAATTAGCTGCCAATGGTCTGGAACTTAATGATTTTACCTCATGTGATTCTATTTGTTTGTAATCCTATATTCAACATTGTACTGAAGTCTGTTAAACATTGATAAGCCAGTTTTTATGCAGCAGGTCCTCAGAGAGCATTGCACTAAAATGCTGCAAAGACTGGGATTAGGTTTATGTATTGTAAGGTGGTTTTGAGACATTTTCCTAGTGTCTGTTCTTCCAAAGGTGCCAAATCAACTTGGCCTTGATTTAATATTGCTAAAATTGTAATGCTGAGCTCACTTGGAGCTTCATGTACTTCAAAATGAGTTTTTCTGGGGGTGATTTAACAAACACTTCCATTTTTTTCAAGAGCTATGGAATGCAAAGCACACATGGGACATTACCGTGTAGTTGCTGTGAGACACTGAGTTCTTTGGCAAAATTTAAGGTTGTTTCATTATCATTCAAGTTATATCCTCTTCTGTTATCTCCTGCCAGGATTTTAATGGCATCATCTGATACTGTTTTTATTTAGTAAGGAAAATTGCATTGTATTTAAATTATTCCAATTCATACAAAAATAAATCCATTCTGCAGTTCACCAAAAACCACTATCACCATTTGGTTATCTCTCCTATATATGTTATACACACACACACACACACACACACACACATTTGAAAAATAGAACTGTATTTTGTTTAAAAGATTATTTTGTAACTTGCCTTAATTTTTTTATTATATAATACTTCATGTAACAAAAGAATATATATTCATATGTAAGATATAAAGAAAAATAACATGAATATTCATGTTAACACCATCTAAAGAACTGTACTGACATTTTTGAGGCCCCATATTTCTAGACCAAATCTTAATGCTTTCTCACTCAAAAAGATAGCTGTGCTTAATTTTGTATTGATCATTCTCTTCCTTTAAAATATGGTTCCACTGTATACATATGTATTCTCAAATAATGTATTGTTAGTTTTGTGTATTTTTGAATGTATCTATTCATTTATTTTTTATTCGTATATGACAGCAGAATGCACTAAAATTCTTACTACATATATAGAGCACAATTTTTCATATCTCTGGTTGTATACATAGTATATTCACACCAATTCGTGTCTTCATACATGTACTTTGGATAGTAATGATCATCACATTCCACCATCATTAATTACCCCATGAACCCTCCCTTCCCCTCCAACTCCTCTGCCCTATCTAGAGTTCTCTATTCCTCCCATGCTCCCGCTCCCTATCCCACTATGAATCAACCTGCTTATATCAAAGAAAACATTAAGCATTTGTTTTTTGTGGGGATTGGCTAACTTAACTTAGCATTATCTTCTTTTACTCCATCCATTTACCTGCAAATGCCATGATTTTATTCTTTTATTGCTGAGTACTATTCCATTGTGTATATATGCCACATTTTTTTTATCCATTCATCTATTGAAGGGCATCTAGGTTAGTTCCACAGTTTAGCTATTGTGAATTGTGCTGCTATAAACATTGATGTGGCTGTGTCCCTACAGTATGCTGTTTTTAAGTCCTTTGGGTATAGACTGAGGAGAAGGACAGCTGGATCAAATGGTGGTTCTATTTCAAATTTTCCAAGAAATCTCCATACTGCTTTCCATATTGGCTGCACCAATTTGCAGCCTCACCAGCAGTACATGATTGTACCTTTTCTTCCCATATCCTCTCCAACACTTATTGTTGTTTGTACGCATAATAGCTGCCATTCTGACTGGAGTGAGATGAAATCTTAGAGTTGTTTTAATTTGAATTTATCTAATTGCTTGTGATGATGAACATTTTTCATGTATTTGTTGATTGTACATCATCTTCTGAGAAGTGTCTCTTCAGGTCCTTGGTCCATTTATTGATTGGGTTATTTGTTTTTCATGATGTTTACCTTTTTTGGGTTATTTATATCCCTAGAGATTAGTGCTCTATCTGAAGTGTGAGAGGTAAAAATTTGCTCTCAAGATGTAGGCTCTCTATTCACCTCACAGATTGTTTCTTTTGATGAGAAGAAGCTTTTTAATATGAGTCCCTCTCATTTGTTGATTCTAGATTTTAATTTTTGTGACACAGGAGTCTTATTAAGGAAGTTGGGGCCTAATCCCACATGATGCAGATGATGGAGAGTAGGGCCTATTTTTTCTTTTTTTTTTTTTTAAAGAGAGAGTGGGGGGGGGGAGAGAGAGAGAGAGAGAGAGAGAGAGAGAGAGAGAGAGAGAGAGAATTTTTTAATATTTATTTTTTTTTAGTTCTCAGCGGACACAACATCTTTGTTGGTATGTGGTGCTGAGGATCGAACCCGGGCCACATGCATGCCAGGCGAGCGCGCTAGCCACATCCCCAGCCCCTACTTTTTCTTCTATTTGATGCAGGGTCTCTGATTGTATTCCTAAGTCCTTGATCCACTTGGAGTTGAGTTTTTTTGCATGCTGAGAGATAGGGATTTAAACTCATTTTGTTGCATATGGATTTCCAGTTTTCCCAGCACCATTTGTTGAATATTTTCTCCAGTGAATGTTCTTGGCACCTTTGTCTAATATAAGGTACTTGTAGTTTTGTGGGTTAGTCTCTGTGTCCTCTACTCTGTACCATTGGTCTACCAGTTTGTTTTGGTGCCAATACCATGCTGTTTTTGTTACTATTGCTCTGTAGTATAGTTTAAGATCTGATATAGTGATGCCACCTGCTTCACTCTTCCTACTAAGGATTGCTTTAGCTATTCTGGGTCTCTTATTTTTCCAGATGGATTTCATGATTGCCTTTTCTATTTCTCTGAGGAATGTCATTGGAATTTTGATCAGAATTGCATTAAATCTGTATAGTGCTTTTGGAAGTATGGTCATTTTGATAATAGTAATTCTGCCTATCAAAGAGCAAGGTAGATCTTTCCATCTTCTAAGGTCTTCTTTGATTTCTTTCTCTAGGATTCTGTAATTAAACATTTTCTCAGAGGTCCCTCCACACTTACGAGCACAGCCATGGCTCCATTGTTCTAATATTTGGTGTTTTGTGGCATTAACATATTACACTTTTTATTTAAGCTTTCCTTTACCCTTAATTTGCAAATGATTATGTCACTACTGCTTATATTCCATTGGTGAAACCTAGTCACTTCGTCCTATACATATTGAATAAAGATATTAGAACACATAGTTGTTTGAAGGAAAGTAGCTTCTCAGGAGCATCTCTACAATATGGGACAGTATAAATTTGGTGTGTTTAACTAGCCTTCTCTTTAACTCAAGGTTCTGTGCACTGATCTATCTCTTTTAGGACAAATCACTCAACTTTCTTGATTGGCCTTCTTAAATCATGTGTCAGGTATTCATTGTATCCTTGTCCACCATCACAGTGAAAAAAAGTTGCCATTTTAATTGGAATGCACTCAAACTACAGATCAATCAGGAAATAATCAATATATTTTCTTAATGAGTCCACTTTTCCATTAAAATTAATAACAAATTAATAGTATTTTAGTATTTCATTAGTGTTTTCTTTATTTATTTACATAGGTTTAAATGTCTTTCAATATACATTGCAATTTCATTCATAAGTGTCCTTTTCTTTTCCATTTTTTCTTCAGTACTGGGGATTGAACCCAGGGATACTGTACTACTAAGGTATAGGGTCTCAGTATGTTGCCAGGGCTCCCCTTGAAATTGAAATCTAATCCTCCTGCATCAGATTCCTTATCAGACTGGATTAGAGGCATGTGAGACCATACCCAACTTTATGTAACTTTTGTTAAATTCATTGCCAGGGATTATATTTTTGTTAATATTATAAACTATCCTTTATAAAATTATTTTTATGATATATATCTTATCCCTTGACATCTTGGCTTGATTTGTTATTAATTTCAATATTTGTGTTCAGATTTCTTTGAGGGGCTTGTATGTGGACAGTCATGTTATAGGTTAATAATGATAGGATTTTATTTTACTTTTCATTTTTATCTTTGCTTTAAAAGCAGTAGTGATTGATATTCCTCATTTTAAGTGGAATTATTTTAATATGTCAACATCAAAGAGAAAGCTTAGTATAAAATGGTTTGGAATGCATTGTATCTTTTTTAATATGTTGTTTGATTTTGTTTTCTAGTGTCTTACTAAATTTTCCATTCATGTTTATGAATATTATAGGTCTATGATTTTCTTTTCTTATACTGTCCTACTTAATTTTGGAATCAAGATAACTACTGTAGGTATAATTATAATGCACCAATAAAATATGGGTAATGTTCCATGAACTATATGAAATGGTATAAAATTTTCAGAAGAATTTATTAAGGAATAAAATACCACTAAAAACAGTTAGCTCAAATTTAGAATACTTATTCTTTCAAAATAAATCACTAGAAAAGATGATGCTAGATTCATTTTGGAGTTGATATTGTCCCATTTTATGTTTCCTAAAAGAGTTTCTATGAGTTTGAAATCATTCCATTTTTTGTATGTCTCATAGTACTCACCTGAGGCTGGTGCTGATTTAGTTTCTCTAATAAATACTTAAACAATGTTTCAGGTTTATTGACTTGACTTAGATCAGTTTTGATAAGGGTTATATTCCATAAAATTTGTTCAATTTATTTTAGCTTTCAAATATCTAGAGTTAATTTCTTAATATATTTTATTTTATTTTTTGTTTTATTTATTTATTTATTTATTTATTTATTTATTTATTTATTTATTTATTTATTTATTTTTGCACTGGGGAATTGAACCCAGGGACACCAACCACTGAGACATATCCAAACTCTTTTAATTTATTTATTTTTAATGTAGAGACAGGTTCTAAGTTGGTTAAGGCCTCACTAAGTTGCTGAGGCTGGCTTTGAACTTGTGATCTTTTTGCCTCAGCCTCCTAAGCCCCTAGGATTACAGGCATGAGCCACTGTGCATGGCTCCTTCTCTCTTTGGTGTCTTCTCTCCATTTGTTTTTATTTCTTTTTCCAGAAGTTTTTAAAAATTCTGTCTTTTCAGATATTATCTATTTTCACACTTACTATTGTACTCTTATTTTTATTGTATATCAACCTAATTTATTAGAAATTATTTTGTTTTTCTAATTGATTATGATATACATTTAGGTTAATTTTCTACTATAAATAAAATAATTATTAAAATATCAAATACTTTGCTCGTTTACTTCTAAGTATGTTTAGGTTTCCATTATTTCTTCTTTGAGTCATGATTTTAAAATTGTTTTAATTTTTTACATGTATTTCTTTTTCTCTTAATTTGGTTATATTATGTAAAATCATTTTTAAAACATTTACTTATACTTGCTTTATTGCACAGTGTATGGCAAATTTTTGCAACTCTTTCATACATGAATAAGAAAAATGTATTGGGTACACATTTGAGAACATTATTTTAAAGGATCATTAGATCAGTGTTATAAATGTCTCAATGAGATTGTCCACATATATTGAAATTGCCGAGTAAGCTTATTGATTTGATTAGTTATTGTGAAGTCTTTCCAGCTGTTTTCCACCTTGTATGTAGAGGATATTTTCAGAACACATTTAATATTTAAAATAGTTTTATGCATCTAGAGGAGTGATCCTTTTTATTATTATGTGGTATTTTTATATATCATTATATAAAATCTATCTTAGCTTTCTTTTGGTTTAAATTTTCTTGTCATATCGTTATATTGTATCTTCAGCTTTCTAATTTTTTATGCAGGTATGTGTCTGTGTTACAAAAGTTTTGATAGCTTTTAAAAATTTGTGTTCGTCTAGATAGGTATCCTCTCGGACCATACTTATCTTGTAACTGGAGAATATGGTTCATTCATATTTTCATGTTTATTTTATCAATATAAATTTTTATGTTAAGTTACATGTAGCAGTGTAGCAGTATATTTTCTGTCATCAATGCACTTTGTCTTGCTGTCTTTTTATCTCCATTTTTTTTTTGGTGTTACACAGTTTAATACTCTTATTCTCACTTTCTCTCTTCCATTTTGGAATTTATGTACTCTGTTAGTTCACTTTTTCCCATCAAAATTTAATGATTAATTATTTCACAAATAAAAAATAATCAGCTGCTCAATTCTTCTTCCCAAATAAAGAACTACTATGAATAATAACCTTCTTCTCATCACACCTGATGTCATTATCCAGTGTTTAGTTTTCTTTTGTATAATCTTCAATATTGAATAGTTTACTATGACTAATTTTACTTAGGATTACTGACAAATTTACCATACTCTTTCTGTATTTTCTTAGTTGGCTTTTTCACTATAGTGACCAAAAAATCTGAAAAGAACAGTTTTAGTAGAGGAAAACTAAAAACTGGAGGAGGTGAGTGATTTGGGGCTCACAGTTTCAGAGGTCTCAGTTCATAAACAACCAACTCCATTGCTCTGAGCTAGAGATGAGGAAGAACATCATGGTAGAAAGGTGTTGCAGAGGAAACTAGAGCCAGATATTGCACCATGTAGCAGAGTGGATGGGGAAGACACCAAAAGAGTACACACTAGCTTCCTTCACCAGGGACAAAATATAAACCTCAAAGGCATACCTTCAGTGACTCACCTCCTCCAAACACAGCCTACCTCACTACAGTTACAATCTGGTTAATCCCTGTCTGGGGGGGTTAGTGCACTGATTAGTTTAAGACTCTTGTAAACCAATCATTTTAAATCTAAACTTTCTTGCATTATCTCACACATGAGGTTTTTTTGGGAAAATTCTTATTCAAATCATAACATGTACTATTTCTTGAATGCTTATATAAGAATTGACATTTTATTCAGTGGAAAGGGGGATTATGGACTTTTTATTATCTGAGGAAATATATTATCACAATGATACTAAAACTGATCTGTGAGGTCATGAAAAGGGAGGAGGAGATGTGAAGTAGAAATATAAAATTTAAAAGTTGTAATTCTGCAATTTGGTAAAATGATCTGAAGTAGTGGGGTGGTAAAGAAAAAAAATGAGTAAAGACCAGAAGTAAAAGGCACTATGATAAGGAACTTATAGAATTTAACAGCTGATTTGATATAATGTGTTGACAAAAATGATGATGAGGTTTTTTTGAACCCAGATTATTGGAAGATTGGTAGAAGAATTAGCAAGTGTGGAAGTCAGAGAGAAGAGCTGGTTGGAGGAGAAAGATAAAGCAATTCCTGTGGCATATATACCAACAATGTGCTTTGCACCAATCTGCAAATATTATTGAGTGCTTGTGAGCTAAATGTGGGAAAATAGAGGTTAAAGTGACAAGTGTATCCTGGTAGTTAGTGAATACAAATATAGAAGAATGAGAATGAGTGATATTTAAGTGATTTGTCTCATGCTATCCAGATACATACCCCAAAGAAATGTTGATATTTGGAACTCCAACACGAATCAGAGCTGAAGATACAAAGATTAATTCAGGGAGAATATACTGTTGTGGAATATTATTTTTGTGGGGTATTGAAATAAGTATTTCATATTATCTCACATAACTATCAAATAAGTTTAAAATTGTTTAAAAATGAATTTTATCAAAGTGTCAAATGATTCAGAAATGATAAGAGAATTATGCAAGAGAAGTTGTATGGTTAGGAAGTGACAGATGAGTTTGCAGAGAATGAGTTCTTATGAAAAGAAACACAACTTTAAGGATTTGACATGGGGATGCATCCTGTGCTAGTGAATACTGAAATGCAAACAAGACTTAATAATTCAGGCACAAAAGATTGTAGCAAAGCTGAGAGAAAATGCTTTTGATTTAAATTTTAAAAAATTAATTATACCATGAGCATGCTCTCTATACATAGTAGGCATTAAATAAATATTTGTTGAATGCAGAGCTAAATCTTCAGAATTTAAAAAATAGAAACCAGAAGGAAAGATAGATAAGCAATTGAAAGTTATTGAATTGATAAGTTATGTGATTTAAAATTCCAACAACATCTATATAAATACTATTTTGTGGAATCATACAGATAAAACATAAAAGCTATGGACTTTTTTGCAGTTGTTTTGGGGAACATACTTTCAAATATACAGCAAGATTTAGAAAACATAACAGGTACAGAAAAAATATTGAGAAATGCTAATTCACTATCAAAACAATTGACCTTTATAATTTAAAAGACCAAAGAGAAATGTGATAAAAGATAGGTTCTTACTTGAAAATGTGTATGTATAGCATTTTATAGCCCATCTCAATGGTTAGCAGACTCCTTGTATCTTTGGCTTTCAACACTCATCATCTCGTATAATACCAAATACTTGGTTCAGATCTCACAGTTGTGTGCTGTTCACTTAAATGTGCAGTTCCATATGACTTTTAAAATCCCCAAACGAGTTTTGGCAGTGTTGATTTTTTTTTTCTGTATCTCAGATTGTAGTAGCTACCGAAAGTGATTTCAGTAGCAAGATGAAAGTTTGTTGACACATTTAAAAGGCTAATAGAACAGTTACTAATATGGCATTATGTAAAAATGTGGATGTGTAACCGATGTGATTCTGCAATCTGTATTTGGGGTAAAAATGGGAGTTCATAATCCACTTGAATCTAATGTATGAAATATGATATGTCAAGAGCTTTGTAATATTTTGAACAACCAATAAAAAAATAAAATAAACAATCGATAGACTCAAATATCATCAGATAGTGCAAGGTGGGTTGTTTATGCCAAGAGGTTTCTGTTTTCCATATTTTAGTCTAAATCCTAAAATTTATGTTACATTATTATTTGTCTTATTCATTATATTGCCTATTTGCCTATATTTATTTTGTTTATATGTAATGGATGATTATATATTTTTCTATGATTACATAAATTTGATACAAAAAAGCATTATTAATTAATACAATAACTACTATTTATTGATTGCTTACTAAGTGTCAAGCTATGACCAAATGCTTTATAGATATCATTGTACAAATCACTCAAATAAGGTGATATGGCAGATATAATTGTAATTCAGGTTTTGCAAATGGGGGTAAACAAAGAGTCTCAGAGAAACTCTAAAAATTCTTTCATGGTTAGAAAGCAAGAAAGTTCAAGAGTTCAAATTCTAACCCATGCAAGCCTACCTTGATATCCACCCACTAGTAAACAGAATCTATAGTAATTTTATATTATTTAAAATTCAAAGATATGAAAGTTGTAGTAAAAGTTCCTATCTCTAGCCATTTGTTTTGCAGAATAAAAATGTTTACAAGTTTCCACACCTCTGACAACCTCTTAAAGAAATAGTCTATAAGAAATAATATGCATTACAATAAATTGCTAAGTTGTAAAACATGCTAGACACTAATATATGTAATTAAGTATGGAAACTTCTTATGGCCAGGTGGTAATAGTATTATTCTACTAAATTGCTTTTCTACCTTTGTCAATAATCAGTTGACTATATTTATGTGGTATTTCTTGGACTTCTATTCCACTACCTATACTATATTAATATTATTTTAGCAATACTGTGCTGTTTGGATTACTCTAGCTTTATGATTGGTTATTATCTTCCAATAAAATCCAGCAATTACACTCTTATTAAGTATCCAGATGAATTGAAAGCTCATGTCCACACAAAGACGTGCATATGGACATCACAGCAGTTTTATCCTTTAATTGCCAAAACTTAGAAACAAGCAAGATTTCTTTCAGAAAGTAAATGGATAGGCAAATTGTGTTACATATGGGCAATGAAATGTGTTTAAAATATAGATCTATCAAGCCTCGATATAATATAGAGAATTATGTCTTAGATGTATATACTAAGTTAAAGAAGACATTATGAAAAGGTTCCATAGTGTAAAATTGCAGCTATATGATGTTCTGTCAAAAATCTCCTGACAGCTTGAAGATCATTGACTTCTAGGGTTAGGAAAGTAGGAGGGATTAGTAGACAGATCATAGGTGTTTTCAACCTTAAACTATTGTGCATGATACTACAATGGTAGATGTGTCATTATCCAGTTTCCAAACTTATAGAATACATAATACTAGATGAGAAACACTGTAAAATGTGGACTTTGTTGAGAATCATATGTTAGTCTGGGTTCATCATTTGCAACACTTGCACCACTTTGATACAGATTGTCTATATTTGGAAAGTTATTTATTTGTGGGGTGGGTAAAAGAAAATATTGCACTTTTTGTTCATATTAGGTGTGAATCCAAAATCGTTATAAAATATGTTGATTATTTAAGAAAAGTTAAGTTGGGAATAAAAACTTCTGTAATAGATTTTAATTCCAATGAGATCCCTATTTGACCATGGAGCATTTAAAATTATTATTGGCTAACGATGTTGAACATTTTTTGCAAGTAAGAATGAATACATATTATCATTTTTGTGTGATGATATTGGACATTATATCATCCTATAATATTTTATACCATTTTACTATGCATATTTTTGTGATGGAGGATTCTCTCACTACTAGATTCCTAAGAGACCATGACTTAGTGACTGATATTTGCTATAGGGTAGGCGTCAGTCTACTGTAGCAGGGTATTGATGCAAGGTACAGCTAGACCAGCATTTTTAAAAATACTTCTCCCTTATACATCCATGGTATATTTTCAGTGAAGGTTTGGAAAAGGATTGAATGACTAAACATTGTAGGGCTTTAGTCTACCAAATTACTTAACAGGTAGTAAACTTGAATTCCTTTTAGGTCCCAGAGAAGTACAGAGAATTATCCAGCACCAAATGCATATTTATTGTGATGTTTGAAACTAGATGTAGTAATTTTCGGAAGTCCTATAGATCTAATATTATTTGATTTTTTAAGAATATGCTATTTTCTAAAATATGAGAATGGCTTACAACAAAGAGCAATATTCCATAATAACAAGAATTCATTATATTGTGTTTTTCCTATTGTTTAGTGTTTGGGGATTATTCTATAAGATTGAATTAAAAAATTTTAGTAGGAAATTCTACAAATCAACATTTGAAAGAACAAAACAGCAAAGCAAAGGAATAGCATCCAGAGATAACAGTAAACAATATGAAGGTGGCACAAATATTTGGTCATTTTTAATTCTGGATTTTAGTAGTGTTGAGAAATGTAAGTGAATTAAAGGCCAGAAGTAAACATTCTATCAACAATATGATTGAAATGTGGTAAAATAAATAAACTTATTTAAAGTTTTTTTATATTTTAATGCATCATAGTTTTACATAATAATGGGGTTTATTTTTATATTTTCATAAGTACATGCAATATATATTATCCATTTAATTAGTGATTTTTGTATTATTAAAAATTCATAAGTAAAATTGCTAAAATTGAACTTCCCTTGCATTTATCAATGTATATCTCAAACAACTTAGAGACTTAGATGTAAAAATAAAATGAATCCAACAAGTAGTAGAAAAGATGTCCTGGTGAATATTTCTATTACTTGGGAGTATGGAAAATTTGCATGGGAGTTAAATCCCAAATCATTAATAAAAGAAAAACTCAGAAATTCAAACTTATAATATTAAAAATTCAAAATTGTTTTCTGTGTCCAAATCAGTGTTCAGTAAGGTAAAATGATGAAGTACAAGCTGAAATAAATATCTTCAAAGTTTCCCATTTGATGAACATGTATTAATTTTATATATTAATGAGCTTTAGTGTGACATTTCAGTACTTATGAATATTTACACCTTATCACATCTAAAAGATTGATAGTCCAACTAGTAAATAATAATAAAAACTCTACACATTTCTTAGTTTTTTTCCATGGACAAGGCCTAGGAATAGTTCCCCACACATTGGTAATGAGCACTTTTCTCAAATATAATTTCTTCCTAAAAGATAAATATGTTTGAAGGAATGACAGCACCCTGGCCTGGTTTAAGGAATACTCAAAATAATCCTGAAACATCTGGTCATACCAGAAAACAGGAAAGCTGTGAAAGCTTTTTGAATTGTTACCAAAAGAACCTCAGAGGTTCCAGGAGTTCCTTGTTCACTCCAGAGTTGAAGGGGGTCAAAGTAGCAAATTGCCAAAGCAGATAAGCCTCAAAATCATGGATATCTTAAATATATACATAAATAACCTTTTTAAATCTAAGAATTCTTAGTGATAAATAAGTCCTCATTGGATGATTTTGGAAAATATAAGAGAACTAAATTATTATTATTTTCACTAATAAGTGAAGAGAAAAATTCAAAAAATCTCTTTATATCCAAACAATAAAATAGATTATGAAGTATAATTCTTGTATGATTCTTCCATTTTCAAATAGAGAAATTTCACACATCTTTGAACTTTCTTATCCATTTTTACCATAATCACATTTCCCTCTTGCCCTAAAGAGGAAAGATTCTCCTCTTTAAGGATTCTTGTCATTAGATTGAAACTACTCAGATAATACAGGATAAAGTCCCCATAACAAGTCCTTATCTGTATCATATGAAAGGATTCCCAGAATTAGTACATAAAAATTTTCTCAGGGGCTTTATTCTGCCTACAACATCCATTCAGTTACTTCTAGTTTAAAACTAATTTATGAAACACATGACATTTGACAGGCATCATGCTAGGTGATATTTAATCCTTGAAAATATCCTGTGAAATCAATTATATAGACATTTTAAACATATGGAGGGGTAGGTCACCACTTGATATTCATCTGAAATAACATCTCTGATTTTATGTAATTATTCTCTATATGAATCTTATTCAACAATCAAGAATATATATATAATTATATATATATATATATATATATATATATATATATATATATATATATATTCAGCATTGAGGAATAATTTTCTTTTTTTTGTAGGGATTTTTTTTTATTATTGGTTGTTCAAAACATTACATAGTTCTTGATATATCATATTTCACACTTTGATTCAAGTGGGTTGTGAACTCCCATTTTTACCCCGTATACAGATTACAGAGTCACATCAGTTACACTTCCACTGATTTACATATTGACATACTCATGTCTCTTGTATTCTGCTGCCTTTCCTATCCTCTACTATCCCCCCTCCCCTCCCCTCCCCTCCCCTGTTCTCTCTCTACCCCCTCTACTGTAATTCATTTCTCCCCCTTGTATTATTTTTCCCTTTCCCCTCACTTCCTCTTGTATGTAATTTTGTATAACCCTAAGGGTCTCCTTCCATTTCCAAGCAATTTCCCTTCTCTCTCCCTGTCCCTCCCACCTCTCATCCCTGTTTAATGTTAGTCATCTTCTCATGCTTTTCTTCCCTACTCTGTTCTTACTCTCTTTATATCAAAGAAGACATTTGGCATTTGTTTTTTTAGGGATTGGCTAGCTTCACTTAGCATAATCTGCTCTAATGCCATCCATTTCCCTCCAAATTCTATAATTTTGTCATTTTTTAATGCAGAGTAATACTCCATTGTGTATAAATGCCACATTTTTTTATCCATTCGTCTATTGAAGGGCATCTAGGTTGCTTCCACAGTCTTGCTATTGTGAATTGTACTGCTATGAACATCGATGTAGCAGTGTCCCTGTAGCATGCTGTTTTTAGGTCTTAATAATTTTCTTTAAATTTTACTTGGAATGTAACTCTTTAGAAGAGGGCTATCATTATTTAAACTCTTCAAGTTGTAGTTAATTAACACTCATAAAATTTTTTCAATATAATGAACTATTCATAATTAAAAGCAATATATATCACATATAATGTGAACCTGCATTAACAGAAAAGATGAAATATTATTTTCTAGTTTTAAAACTCAATGACTATGAATATTGTAAATTTTTTCAAAATTGGTGTATTTAGATTTTTCATTTTTAACTCTTTCTTGCCTGGCTGTATGTAGCAATTAATAACTGTGGGAAGACTAAAAGGTATTAGGTTTGATTTGAAAATGTTTTGGAATCATTGCAGGAGTCTACTGGTTGCAGAAACTCCTAGTGTTCTATATTACTCTGATTTGATGCTGTGGAATCATGTTTTTGAAAGGAATAAATACATCCTAGCTCTGCTCTCATACTTGAGGAAGTACAAAGATTCTTCTCTTATGGCTACCAATTCATAACCATAGGCTAAAGCAGTTAGTACTTTTGAAGATACAATATAAAACAGAAAAATTAGAAGTCTTCTTTTTATTATTTTCACAATCTAAGTTTGTACATTTAAAGATATTATATTAATTATATGATAGAACAGTTTTAGAGTGAATTTTTGTTCATGGAACATAAAAAGAAAGATTCCTTGAAATTTTAACTAGCTTCTGGAGGGAAACATTGTAAACAGATTAAAATCAAACTTGATAATTAAAATATATATTCATAGTTATGTGAAAGATTCATCTATAAAATATGATTAAGACCTCTCTTTAATAAATGTCATTATGATAAAATCTGTGACAAAATGTACAAAATATGTGTTGATGTGATTTTATTTAAACTCATGGGATAGTCTCATAAAATTATTTACTGAAACTTGAATGCCAATACAGTTGATGAGCCATATGTCACCTTTTTCCTGGAGGAAAAAAATACATATTTTGCATTATAAAACATACAGCCTACAAAAGAATGAAAAATTAATGATAAAACCAATGTTATTATAATATTAATTGCATAAATATTTATAATAATACTTTTGGTACTGAGAGATAATTAAGTCAAAAGGATAATTTGCTCACAAATGGTTCATTTGGGCAACAGGTATATAACCAATGTATCTCCAAAACCCCATCCAATGGTAAGCATTTTGTAGAAGGGAAAAGTGAGTGAATGATTAGTATTTTATATATAAACTACATATCAACAGGACAAATGAGATAATACATGAGACAGAAAGAAAGTAATTATTAGCTCTAAATATGACTAGTGTATATTAATTCATTTTAGTTTTTCCAACACAAATACCTCTAGCCTTCACTTGTATTCTTACACGAGTTGCATATTTAAAGCAACGTTGGCTGAGTACCACATTTTTTTTTTTTTTGTAAAATTGTCCTCTGCAGTGTTTCTAAGATTCATAGGTCAAATTAGTCAGACTGCTGTTCTAAGACTGATAATTAGATCCACCCCCTACCAAAATCCACAGTTAATTGGTAGAAATTTAAGCTCTGTAGATTTTACTTGTTAAAAGCATCATATGGAGAAAGTACAAAGGCTGTCCTAAATAAATGACTTTTAAATTACTTTTAAAGCATTTTTCTCCAAAAAAAAAAGTCATGGCAGGTATAACATGTCTTAAAATGGACTTCTTGTTGTGTTCATCATTATTATATTATACATTTTCATATCAAACTGCAGGTGATGAAAGTGTTCTTTATGCTGAATATCATATAAGGTACACTGCATTTTGAAAGAATTTAATAAGCCTTACGATGAATGTCTTCTAGAAATATATTTGATTAGATGCAGACTTTCTGCATTCTCCCTTCCCCTATTCACCATTTGATAATCAAATAGGGGATATGCCATCATGGTCATCTTTTTCTAGGGTGTAGAATATCAGTAATTCCTAGATGTAGGTTTTTTTTATCCTGACTTCCATTATTTTGCTATGTATCTGTTGACAATGGATGGAAGGGGCAATGGGGATTAGATAAACAAAAGAGTATACTCAGAAAAATCCTTTGGCTCTGTGTATGGAATTTCTTTTAAGTAAATTTCTGGAATGTTTGAAAGTAAGAAGGACAGAGGTAAGTTAGGTGAGGTGTGTTGAACAAGGTAGCTGAGGGGTTACATTCTGGGAAACCACAACATAACCTTTTAACACTCTAATGTACATTTACATCCATGTGTTAGAAGAATCAAAAGGTATAATATATTTAATTCACTTAACAGAGTGGCTGCTTCTAAGAACAGTGAATTTTCCAGTATAGTAACAGGAATACAGACTATCAAAAGCAAAAGAATGGTTTCAGATTGAATGTTTTCCACATATGGCTTTGAGTTCAGTACATATTTTAGTCAAAAATATGTTTTTACAGAGACATTATTTCTAAGGGTGATTAAAAGATTGATTATAACCACTCTTGGGTTTCATAATTTAAAAATATTTTCACAAGTCTGTGATTAATTTTTCCCATTTAAAATTTTATTCTCAATAATATGCAGCATTAAATATAATTACAATTTGACAAGGCATCTTGGGAGTTACACTTTCACATATTAAACTGTGCAGAAAAAGTTAAATTTCATAGTTGTTCAAAAATTCAGAGCAAAATGAAAAGAATACAGTGAAGCCTGTTTCATGGTCCTTAAAAGACCTTTTAATGTGGTTAGTTATTTCCTAATGAATGCAAGTAACACATTGAATGCCCACCTATGAACAGAAAGTAAATTAACAATTTAGAAATGAGAAAGTGACATAAAATTAAATGAAACTTTTACCTTCACCACTTTACACAGGGTCATTTGTTGATTAAATTATCTCGCCTGTGCTTGCTGCTTGTCTTACTACATCAATCACCCATGAATTTAAATTAGAGGCATTTTGAAAATATAATTAGTAAGTCATCACTTGTATCTATTGAGTAGTAAATTTATATTTTTATAGTACCTCAAATGTGGTGTGAACCTTTGAATAATTCATTTCTCACATGAAATAGGCAAATTACAAATATCCAGCAAGTTGTAATTCTGGATAATGGTTCTTCAAAGGATGAGGAATAATGGATAACCCATACCTTTGTTCATACATGGCAATATTTAATTACTTTCCATACTTCCTTCAATTGAACTTAATCTCTGATGTATAACTCCAACAACTGTTGAAGTGTACAGTATAATACATGGATAAACAATCCTAAATGACTCATTGTATAAATACATGCTATTTTTTGTAAATAGTGTTTTTAAAATAACTTGAAAATTATACTTATTAATCATGTTGATAGTAGTGGTTATTATTTTATTCTCCTTTTCCTTTACATTTTCCTCCTTATATTTGTCATTATCATCATTTAAACTTACTACATATAGTGACAACATTTTTACACATATTATATGATTTAATAGTTCTAAAACTCTAGAGCCATCGCAATCTCCTGAATGTCTTGTCAAAATACACAATGTCAGGCATCTCCCCCAGATTTTCCTGTTCCGTAGGTAGGTATAAGATAAGAGTCTTAAAATTTGCATTTATATGGAGTATCAATTTGATGCCAGACCTACCAGTCTACAGACCATATGTTGAGAATCACTGCTCTACCAAATTTATCTTTGTGTCTTTATCATTTGCACGCTATCCATACTCAAGGCTATTTCATTACTACTCTTTGTCTCATTGTACACAGATCTCTACAGATGATTCACCCACACGTTACAATCTTGCATAAGTATAAATCACTAGCCCTTACCTCTCTTTTGAGTGTCACACTAATATATAAACTCCTTTAATAAGTCCATCTCTACTTGGAGATCTTACAAATTCTTCACATTTCACAGGCCCTGTTGGAAATTTATAAGTCGACCCTCACAAAGAGTTTCAATCAAGGAACACAATTTTTCATGAGGATCATATTTGTATGGACTTAAGGAAAATTCCTCCCAAGTTAGTTATTACATACATAGGAAAAATAGTACCTGTTTTAATAACTATACATTTAGTAAATTGAATACCACCTTGAAGAGGGAGATCAGAAGTATCACCAAAGAAGGGCAAATGGCCATCATGATTACTATCATAATTCTCTTGAGGAGGAAACATAACCTCATTGCTCTTTGATCTGCCTCAAACCCATAGTGTAGCACATCAGTTCCTGCCTTCCTAGCCTCAGTCTCCCACTTCTCATCTCACAGTCTGTTTTTCTATTTTACTAATGGCTTTGAATAGCTTTCCATATTATATCTTGCTTTAGGGTCTTAATTTATGCTATCTAGTTTCCTTGGCCCATACTTCCTACTCACCAAGTCCATTATGTCTCTTTGCCTGTTAAAAAGCAACAAGCACTTCAGACTAAAATTAATACTATTATTTCCAGCATCCTTCTTTTGTGTTTCCCCTTAAATGTACGTATTCTGTTCTGACTAGGACTAACATGACATTTACCACACTTTATTATAATTTCTTGTTTATTTATCCCTGTATGCACTATGAGTTATTGGATAGTGGGAACTGTCTGATTGATATTTATTTAGTTTCTAGAACCGTACTAGTTAAGATATAGTTTCTTGTTTAAAGGATATATGGATACAGGGAAGTAAATTTTAAAGGGCCTGCATTAGTACTTATATATCCATTTTTATTTGGTGGAGCTCTGATTGAAAAAATTAAGAATATTGTTTAATTTTATATTTAAAGGAATTATGTAAAAATTTTACACATACAGCATTTATCACTAGTATAGTTTTTTAAAGATCTCCCTTTTTAAATGGAAGATGTTGGTTTGGTATCCTTTTCTGACCAATCACCTTTACTCCTTTGGATGTACAGTAAACTGATACAAAAAGGCCTCAGGAGCAACTTCTTATCCACCCTTAGCTTTGTTATTATTCTGAGGAGTGTTGCAAGGAGACAACATTGTTCACAGTTCCTTGTAAGTTTGAAATCATTAAAGAGAAAACAGTGTATTTAGTAATATTAATTATCCAAAATACAGCTGGGCACTTTGTTAATTTGTGTATAGAAATGCTGATGTATCATGATGGGAACAGACTCACTGTTTTTATTGATGTTAAAAAACTTTCTAGATATTATTTAAATTATGATGAAAATAAATATATAATTGGCTTTTTAAATTTCTGAATATGTTCATTCTTTAACCACACTTTAAGGAGTCAAGGCATTGTCATTTATTTATCAACATGCTAAGAAAATAGACAAAATATTAAAAATTTCTTACTTAGTTTTTAAATTTTTTATTTATATATGACAGTGGAATGCATTATAATTCAAATTACATATATAGAGCACAGATTTTTCATATCTCTGGTTATATACAAAGTATATTCACACCAATTCATGTCTTCATACATGTAATTCTACCATCATTTCTAACCCTGTGGCCCCTCCCTCCCCCTCCCACCTCTCTGCCCTATCTAGATTTCCTCTATTCCTCTCATGGTCCCCCTCCCTAACTCACTATGAATCAGCCCCCTTATATCAGAGAAGACATTTGGCATTTGTTTTTTGTTTTTTTGGATTGAGCATTGGCTAACTTCACTTAGCATTATCTTCTCTAACTCCATCCATTTACCTGCAAATGCCATGATTTTAATCTGTTTTATTGATGAGTAATATTCCATTGTGTATATATGCCACATTTTTTATCCATTCATCTACTGAAGGGCATCAAGGTTGGTTCCATTGTGCTATTATAAACATTGATGTGGCTGTGTCCCTGTAGTATGCTGTTTTTAAGTCCTTTGGGTATAGTCCCAGAAGTTTGTTCAAATGGTGGTTCCACTCCCAGTTTTCCAAGAAATCTCCATACTGCTTTCCATATTGGCTGCACCAATTTGTAGTCCCACCAGCAGTGTATGAGTGTACCTTTGTCCCTACATCCTCTCCAACACTTATTGTCCTTTGTATTCATAATAGCTGCCATTCTGACTAGAGTGAGACGAAATCTTAGTTTGTTTTGCATTTCTCTAATTGCTAGAGATGTTGAACATGTTTTAATATATTTGTTAATTGATTGTATATTATCTTCTCAGAAGTGTCTGTTCACTTCCCTGGACCATTTATTGATTGGGTTATTTGGTTTTTTTGGTGTTAAGATTTTTTGAGTTCTTTATATACCCTAAAGCTTAGTGCTCTATCTGATGTGTAAAGGGTAAAAATTTGCTCCCAAGATGTAGACTCTCTATTCACCTCACAGATTGTTTCTTTTGCTAAGAAGAAACTTTTTAATTTGAGTACATCCCATTTATTGAAACTTGATTTAAATTCTTGTGCTATAGGAGTTTTATAAAGGAAGCTGGGGCCTAATCCCACATGATGAAGATTAGGGCATACTTTTTCTTCTATTAGACACAGGATCTCTGCTTTTATTCCTAGGTCCTTGATCCATTTTGAGTTGAGTTTTGTGCATGGTGAGAGATAAGGGTTTTAATCTCATTTTGTTGCATATGAATTTCCAGTTTCCCAGCACCCTTTATTGAAGAGGCTATCTTTTCTCCAATTCAGGTTTTTGTCACCTTTTTCTAATATAAAATAATTGTAATTTTGTGGGTTAATATCTGTGTCCTCTATTCTGTACCATTGGTCTACATGTCTGTTTTGGTGCCAATACCATGCTATTTAAGTTACTGTTACTCTGTAGTATTGTTTAAGGTCTAGTATAGTGATGCCACTTGCTTTACTGTCCTGCTAAAAATTGCTTTAGCTATTCTGGGTCTCTTATTTTTCCAGATGAATTTCATGACTGCTTTTTCTATTTCCATGAGAAATATCATTGGGATTTTGATTGGAATTGCATTTAACCTGAATAATGCTTTTGGTAGTATGGTCATTTTGATAATATTAATTCTGCCTATCCAAGAGCAAGGTAGATCTTTCCATCTTCTAAGGTCTTCTTGGATTTCTTTCTTTAGGGTTTTGTAGTTTTCATTATATAGATCTTACACCTCTTTCATTAAGTTGGTTCCCAATTATACTTTTAAGATATTATAAATGGGCATGGTGCTTTAGTCAGCTTTTTTTGTTGCTGTGATTAAAAGACCTGACCAAAACAATTTTAGTGGAAGACAAAATTATTTAAGGGCTCAAAATTTCAGAGTTCTTAGTCAATAGACAGCCTGTTCCATCCCTTTGGCCTCCAGGTGAAGCAAGACATCATGGCAGACAAGTGTGGCAGAGGGCAGAGGCTTGCATGATGATCAGAAAAAAGAGAAAGACTCTACTCCCCAGATACAAATATATACAAAAGCATGCCCCCCAATGTCTGCCTCCTCCAACCACACCCTATCCACCTTCAGTTACCATTCAATTAATCCTTATCAGGGGATTATTTCACTTATTGTGTTAAAGCTCTCATAACCCAATTGATTCCCCTCTAAAACTTCTTACATTATCTCACACATGGGCTTTAGAGGACACCTCACATCCAAACCATGTAACATGGAGTTAACTCTTCATCCAATCAAATATTATTGATTTGCAAAATTTCAAATTATTTTACTCATCATATAATTGAACCCTGAGCCACTTAATAGTGTGGTTCATTGACTACTAAAGAATTAAGATGCATCTTCTTATTATATAAATTTGCCAGTTACATTCAGCATTTACCATCATAAATAGCCCCAGTAAGCCAGACCTTCTTGTGTTCATTTGAAAGGAGTAACAGGACTATTACATGTACAGTAGCTAGAAAAGTATACTGTTCACAAAGGCTCTATCAATACTCATTTCCTTTTCCCTTTCTCACTTTGCTCCTCTTTATCTTCTTTGGCTACTAGAGTTTTAAAAATTACTAATTTGTCTATAAATGTTTCAATATATTTTATTCTAAAAAGTCAAACATAGATTTTTAGGTCAAATATGCTACATTAGTGGTTAATTTGGGATTGTAACTGATCAATCTAATATCTTCAGTAACTGATGACAGTATTTGTCGTCATGTTAGGCACTTCTGAAAAGAAAGCAATATTTTACGTGCATATTCAGATACTGCATTTTGTGTTATTTCATTTCACATTACATATAATTGCTTAGTGCCAACTTAACACAGTAAATCTCAGTAAAAGACAATTTCCATTTTTTCTAGTACCTGAAAAAAAAAGTTTGATTTTTCATTTTGTTCAATGGATTTGAATTCAGGGAGGGCATCATATTGTGCTCATTCTCTACTTCATGTGCCTATATATTCTGACCATTCTGGTCAGAGTAATCAAAAGATTTCATCTAATGCTTTTGAAATATGATTATTTCTGTTTCTTTTTAGCTTAGGTTACTGCATCTGATTGTAACTCTTATAAACTATGAAGAAGGGTATATTTTTGGCTCATGGAATAATTCCTTTAAAGTTCTTCAATATTTTAAATAGGAAAGACAGACAAACTGTTTGCTCTTATAATCTATCCATAAAGCCAGTAATGTAGGATACTAGCAATTGAAGAATGTTCAGTCCCTTGAATGCCAAATCTGATGTCTTTAGTATAAGATTTACATGGGACCATTTTAAAGATATGCAGGCTAGACCAGTGGTTCACATATTAGGTGATATCAAACACTTAGAGAAGTTGGCAAATACACAAAGACCCAAGTTGAATCCTTCTCCAGTATGTCTGAGAAGTTTTCATATACACTCAATTTTATATACACATGAAAACATATCAAAACAGTATTCTTTGACCATGATAGACAAAGCTTTGAGTTATCTTATCGCCCCACTATCCCTGACCTCCAGTCCCTGTGTTAGAGCATTTACTGTACTTCCTCCACCTTAGGGTTTTACTTGAGGGAGTAAATTAGTCTTAGTAAATTAGTAAGGAGTCTTCTCTGTGTCTGTGAAACCAAAATTGCAAAATGGAATGCTTTCTGTAAGTCTGATGTCAAAATTCTTTTTGTGGTAAATACAAGCAAATGCATTTCATGTAAATATGTATATGTTTAAGTAAGAAATATGAATATGTTTAATGCTAAGATGCTGTCCCAGAGTATGCTATAGAGTTTAAAAAAATAGTTGGTATATGTACTAACTATCAAAATCCAAACAAGCCTCCCCAAATATATTCTAGTTCCAAAGGTTTCAGATAAGCATATGAAAAGTATGATTAATAAGATCATGTTTTTTAAACATCTACCTTGTTTTAATTCCATGAGCACTGCAAATGACTTGACTGACCATGCTTCTCTAGGAGTATAAAAACTAAAAAGGTTTAAGATAAACCATTGACCTCCCTTGATCAAGAGTTGTGTAATGTTAACTTTAACTCTCCTTGTGTATTATTTTTCTTGATACCTTTACATTTTTTGTCAGTATTATCAGTAATAATAATTTTGATGGATATATTTTCTTTTTTGAATATTTTTTAGTTGTAGTTGAACACATATCTTTATTTTTATGTGGTGCTGTGGATCAAACTCAGTGCCTTGCATGTGCTTGGTGAGTGTTCCACTGAGCCACAACCCCAGCCCCTGGATGTATTTTCTAACCAAATTTTTAGATTAGTTTGAATGTGTATAATTAGATCTTAATTTATTTCTATATACATACTGATAAAACATATATTCTAATTGCTGGTCTTGGTGCACTGTCTTGGAGAAATTTGGGATAACTGTCCTTAGTGCCTCTCTCAATTCCATAATAAAATACCTCTAAATTCTGGGTTCAAAAGAACTTTACATAATTATACACATTTCCAGGTAAGTCAGATTCTTAGTACATGGCAGCTCAGGTAGCAGAAACCTCATACTCTACTTTCCTGAATAGAAGTGTTCAGTGTCTACCTACCCCCAAACACTTGAATCCCTCCAGTATGGATAATTCCTATAGTAAGAGGTTGAATGAAAAGTGATATACCCTTAATAAATTGGAAACTTTATTTTTACAAATAAAGTTTATACATTTTTAATAGTCAATAATTATCATGGTCAAGTGAAATAATTATCCTACTTATTTTCCCAACCACCATAGTTATATCAATACTTCACTTTTTCTCTTCCATCAGAAGGTCTATGGGTCAGCATTCTTGCTTTGCCTGTTATTCCTACAGTCAACTTCAATTTTTGTATGTGCCTCTTTAATGTGTAACATTAACACCAAGCTAATATTCCTTTCCTCAGTACTCAAAAAGTGCTGTTCATATGTCAATGATTCCTATTATACCTCTATTTTACCAAACTAGCCTCCACTTCTCTCAGGTTTCTGTGTAATATTTTTATTCTCTAGGATCATTATCTGTTTTTGTTATTACAGAGAATATTAAACACAAAAAAATTTAAGTACCTCTATAATGGACTAATCTATACCTGTAATATAACCCCAACAACTACCAAAGTATGGCCAATACTGCTCAGTTCTCTCCCCTAATTACTATTTACCACTAATGTATTATTTTGAGGCAAATCACAGACATCATAGTAATTTACACATAGATATGACCTAAAATAGAGAGGGATGGTTTCCTCTCTTTCTTACCCAGCATTATTTTTACACATAAAGTAATAACACTGCTTTCATATTATTTAATACCTAGATAATATTCAAACTTAAGATCAATGAAGTCTATGCAGTGTAGTTTTCTGTCTCTCTTCATCTTTAGGCTCAGTCTCCATGTTTTGCACCTCCCACAGTTTATTTGCTGATGAATCAAAGTTTTTAATCCTGTAAAGTTTTACATAACCTAATTTTTACTGATTGTGTCCTTGAGATATTGTTTAACATTATCTCTGCCCTGTATATTTTCTATAAATCAGTAGAACTGTCATACAGGTTTGATTTATTTTGACATTACTAGTATAGCTTACCTTATTTTTTCCTTTGTGTTAAAGTGAGTTCATTATTGGTTTTCCTTTATGCTAACCCTAGAGGGCATACCAGCATGTTAATTCATGCTAATCCTGAAATGTTTAATAAAATTTATATGAATCATGTAAAGACATTCTCAGAGGTAAGCATCTAATTAATGAAATAGCTAGATTAGAACCCTGATCTCCAGACTTTTTAATCAACTGCCATTTGTCTTTAAGCAAACTGTTACCTTTTTGATAGCAGCTTGTGCCTTTATAAATTTTAAATTCTCTTCCGTAGCAAACTGAGGAAATTTTTTTTCAGAACATTTTCTTTACTGTGTATTTGTTGTTCTAATAAAGAAGTCTTACATTTGTATATATCTTTGAATTACGTAAGTACTATTACTGCATAATCATATAACTTAGTAGTTAAACTTTTAAGCTCTTTATTCTGAAATCTAAATAGGAATCTCCATTAGGGTCTTTACCATGTGATTGTGAACAGGTTTTTGAACCTGGTTTCTCAGCCTGTTAAATGGAACTTTTTATCAGTAAGGGCATTGTGGAATTGCTTAGATAATTGAATAAATATAATGTGTGCATAATAGTTAGCACAATGCCTTGGATACAATGGAAAATCTTCAATAACATTGATACCTATAGGGGAAGTATTATTATGAAAAAACTAAGGTAGATATAGGATGGGGGGATTGGCCTAATATTATGTAGCTGGCACATGCTTAACATAAGAGCCTGTTTCTAGTTTTAGAACTGAACCTGTAATGTGTTCTTATGTTTTGAAGGAAGGAATCTATTTAGGTATTGGCTATGTGAAGAGAGAAGGGGGTGAGTTGAATCTAAACCAGTGATGTGCTCACATTGTCAATTGCACACATTCATAAAATCCATGAGCCTATTACAGACTGGTATTGCTTCCCTTAGCATTGGCTAATAAGAAATATAAGGATTATGATTGTTTCAATTTTATATAAAAATTACTTGGTTTGTATTCTGTATGTATAGGTCCTGCATCTACTGATTCATCCAACTTCAAATCAAAAACATTAGAATAAACCATGAATGTACTGAACATGAACAGACTTTTCCCTATCTTTATTCCCTAAACAAAACAGTATAACAGTGATTTACCTAAAATGTATATTATATTTAGTATTATAAGTAATAAAATTAATAATAATTAAGAGTATGAGGGAGGATGTGTTTAGGTTATATGCAAATAGCACAACACTTCATATAATGGACTTAAGCATACATTGATTTTGGTATCCCAAAGAGGGTACTGAAACAAGTCTCCTGAGGATTTCAAGGGACACACACACACTTTTGGGAGTTGTGCCCATTGCTAAAATGTGTTTTAAAAAGTTCCCTTTTCCCTTACTTCTCTGCAAAAATTTTAAAATATTTATGTGCATTTATATATGTTCATCTGATGTACACATAAGGTTTAGTTCCTTGTGATGAAATCAAAATTATATAGGATGGAGGAATTTTACAAACATTTTATAGAGATTTTCCCCTAGTGTATAAACTATACTTACCAGATGATGGAGCAACTGAATTATATTCAGATTATTCTAAGATTTCTTGAAATTTTATTTCTTCAATTATGTTCCCTTGAGTAGATAAATAACTGAATATGAGTAAATCTTCTAATTAAAAGTGATTGTATTTTAACTTTAAATATCTATTGTCTTAAACTTATTCTTTTTGGTAGTTAACATAAAAATCATAAATAGTTTGAAAACATATTTTATTACCTGTGGCTTCTTAAACAGTACAGATATGGTTAGCAAAAGCAACTGCTTTGCCTTTCCGAGGCTAAAAGTCAAAATTATATGACAAACATTTTCATGTTGAAGTAATTTTTAAAAAATTTTTCAGTTGTTATTGGACCTATATTTTATTTATTCATTTATATGTGGTGCTGAGAATTGAACCCAGGGCCTCACACATGCCAGGCAAGCACTCTTGCACTGAGTCACAACCCCAGCCTTGCTGAAGTAATTTTTAAATTTCATAAGTCACTTTTCAATTTGAAATTAAATGTACCAGAATTAACAAACTTCATAGGTTGAATATGTTTCCATAATGGTTTTGTTGACTGATACCGAGAAATTTATAAAAATAATTTGGGGTGTTATTTTACAATTTAATAAAATTTTGTTTTTAATTTGTAATCTGGCTCTAAAATTTAAATGCATAGTTTCCTTCATGTGTTTCCATGCCTTATTACTTTATGATTTCAAAAACACACAGACATTCTAATATATATAAACACACAAAGCCAAATCTATAAGCTAACATGTTTTCCTTGAGATAACTCTATGTATTAAGACATACCTTCAATCAGATACCATTACTTCTAATGCTTATTCACCTCCTTTAAAAATAATGTTCAATTTTATATTAAGAGAATGTCACCCTTCACTGCAAGATGTCAGAATGACACTAGTGATTTCACTAGAAAAAGTGTCAGTGGTTAAATCTTGCTGGTTCCCTAATAACTCCCAAGTTGTTAAACTGCATTTTAGCATCATGTGAAAATATTTTGATAGGAGAATTGACAGTTGACATCCAGTTATAACTATCTATTTTGTACAGAAGCCAGATAATACCAGATTAACATTTAAAAGGCATTATCAAAACTATGGTAGAAGAAAGAAATGTCAGGATGGTATCCCTTAAAAGTTAAAATTTTAATGTTGTAATTTATTTCTGCATTTAATTTTTAAGGATATATATTGAATAAAAACAAGTAAAGTTTTTTTTTTTCAGTAGAATTATAGAGGTATTGTTTAAATGTAATGTTTAATGAGGTGGATCTTTTAATAACAAAATGTTCAAGACAGATAAACATATCCACTGACGAGTACTTTTTTGAGGAATAGATCAGCTGCTGATTCAGAGAAAGTGTGAATTAGATAATTTTTAATTTTTTTTAGTTGTAGATGGACAGCAGGCCTTTATTTTTTTGTTTATTTTTTATGTGGTGCTGAGTATTGAACCCAGTGCCTCATACGTGCTAGGCAAGCACTCTGCCACTGAGCTACAGTCCCAGCCCAAATTAGATAAATTTTTAATCACTGAGTTCTAAAAAACTTTAGGATATTTTTTATGTGAGAATCTTTTAAATGATGCCTTTGTTCATTCTGAATAATAAAACAAAAGACCATACACTGGATAGTTTATAAATAACAGAGAATCATTGCTTTCAGGTCTGAAGACCAGCCAAGATTAAGGTGCCAGCAGATTCAGTGTCTGCTAAGGTATCACTCTTTTCTTCTTTAATATACCTTCTTGTTGTGTCTTTATATGGTAGAAAGAATAAACAATTTCCTGTTGCCTTCTTTAAAAAGGTGTACTAATCCCATTCATGAGGAAAAAGTCCTCTTGATTTAATCACCTCCAAAAAACCCACCCTCTTAATACTATTGTCTTGGAGATTAGATTTTAACATATGAATTTCCCGAGGACACAAATATTCAGACCATAGCAGTTGAGAATAATAATAATTAATATTATAATAGTACTAATAGTTCATCATTTTTAAAAAACACTTCCTGAAGGTCATGTAATTTAAAAGGCTCACTGTTGTTTCTCAATATGTTTTTGACATGTGTACAATTAGTATTCTTATTTTATAGGTCAAAATGTAAAGATGCAGACACATATTGAGAGGCTCATTATTTATAAGGTCTGCTGAGCATATATATTTCAATGGAAACACAAGAGGTATTACATTCATATTGTAAAATATAAAGCATTATATACATATACTCGCATAAACACACACACACACACATACACATATGTATTAGAAATATTTCCATGCTGTTTTCTTATAATATTGATCGAGAATATTCCCACACCCCAAGCTCATAACATTTTTCTACAGAAGTGACTAAAGGCTATTTGCAAAACAATCTCAATAAAATTACAAATATTCAGTCATAAGGGTAGAATCTATTGTTGATATGCTATGTTTCTTTATAAAAATGTGGCATAAATAAAGCAGTATACACTGCTGATAGTGATTTAAAAAATACTTTGACATTCTATTATTTTTAGCTCACCATTTGTTTTAGTTAATTTTTGTTGTTGTTTTTGTGACCAAAAGATATGACAAGAACAACATAGAGAAGAAATAGTTTATTTTAGTTCATGGTTTCAAATCTTTTTTCCATTTTTGGCAACTATACAGTTCTGGGCCCAAGGTGAAGCAGAATATCAAGGTGGAAGAGCATGGGGGAGAGAGGCAGCTCAGGACATGGTTACCAGAGAGGAGGGGGAAAGGGGGGAGAGATACCCCCCCCCACACACACACACACACATACAGAGAGAGAAAGAGCACTAGAGTGCTAGAGAGAGGGAGAACTAGAGCTAGAGCAAGAGAGTGAGAGAGAAAATCTGCTTACCAAGGACAAAATATAAGCCACAAAGTCACACGCCCAATGACCTGCCTCCTGTATACAAGTTACCTGCCTACAGTTACCATCCAGTTAGTCATATCATGGATTAATCCACAGATTAGGTTATAACTTTCACAATCAAGTTATTTCATCTGAAAATTCTTATATTATTTCACATATGAACTTTTGGGGGATACTTCCTATCTAAACAAAACATTCCTCCCTGGCCTCCAAAAGCTCAGGCACATTTTGTAATAGAAAATGTATTTTAGTCTCTTTCCAAGAGTTTTTAAAAGTTTCATCATTGCCCCAAAGTCCAAGTCCAAAGTTTCTCCTGAATCACAAGGCAAGAATCAGAAAAAGAGCATTTCATTTGAGGATGTCTGTAATTCTGTGGAAGATATTTCATGTGCACAAACTCAGTGTCTAACATGTGTGATATTCTAGTGATGCATGAATGTGAAAAGTGGAAATAATTTGTTTTTATATTATTTTATATGGTACTAGTTAAGTTCCAAAATTTCTATAATATTGCAACCAATGTTGAAAGAAATGAGTAATTATACTATCTGATATGATTGAAGAGATTATTTGGATCTGGGACATACTACTTCCTATTTCAAAAGACCATACAAAGTATTACAGAGAGGTTAATTCTAGTTTGGAGTTTGGGGAAGAACATGGTACTTTGATAAAATTATGGGTATTAATGAGTCATACTTTAATATCTTAGGTATGAATATCAGTGGATGTTTGAGTAAATACAGCTGTGGACAATTGTTAATGTCACATTAAGGCATTTAACCTTCATTGTACGGTCAATCTTAAGTGATCAAAGAATTTTCAGCAAGTGAGCCACGTAATCAGTTCACAAATTTAATGGCAGTATGACGTGATCATTGGAGTGAGGCAAAATGAGTAGCCAGGAGACCAGAGAGGAGAAAATGGCTGTAACAAAGGAGCAAGTTACAAAGGACTAAATGAGGTCATTGGCAATGAGGACAAAAACAAATTAAATAGGAGATAGCAAAATAGAATATTTAACTTGCTGTGATTATATCAAGCTACAGTTACCTGTAAAGGGAGAATATCAAGCTACAGTGATCTGTACAGGCCAAAAAATATAGTCTTGACTGAACATTAGGTAATCACCTTTTCCTAATGTAAGTGTTAATGATCACAATTACAATTAATTGATGATAATGACCAGAGAACTAAGGAATATTGATTTCTTTTCAAAAGTGTAAATGAAATCTAATTAAAAATTTATACTCAGATGATGTTGAAAGATATGGTCATAATAATATTTTATTTTTTTTAAAGAGAGTGAGGAGAGAGAGTGAGAGAGAATTTTTTTTTTAATATTTATTTTTTAGTTCTCGGCGGACACAACATCTTTGTTGGTATGTGGTGCTGAGGATCGAACCCGGGCCGCATGCATGCCAGGCGAGCGCGCTACCGCTTGAGCCACATCCCCAGCCCCCATAATAATATTTTAAAAAAGCCCTGAGCCAGATAATTGTGATTTTCTGAAAATGAGGTAATAAATCGATTATATTAATATCTGTTGGAGTATATCTTACCATCAGTAAAGATAATCAGTTATTTTTAGTTTTTATAATTGAATTATTAATGATGCCTTGTGAGTATGGAAAGTTGGACAATCATATGTAAAAAAGTGAAGGTTAAAGGGAAAACCTCAGTTCACAAATAATCTTAATTTCCATTCTATAATTCTTGGTTCTAAGACAAACATCTGTATTTACTCAAGTAAGTAAGTAGTAAGTGAAATATAATGATATGAAAATAGTTATTTTTACCCAATCTCTTATGTTCCTCTTTTAACATTGGACTGAACCTTTTCTATTGGAGTGCTTCTCTGTCTGCACTCACTCCTTTGGTGATTTCATTCAGTCTCATGACTTTAAATATATTCTCTGTTCTGATGGCTCCCAAATATAAATTTCTCAGTTCTCTCTTCGGAACAACAGACTCATGTATTCAGCTGTCTGCTGGACTTTCAATCAGTATCTTGACACCATTCTCATATACTGAGAAGCAAACTTTGGATTATTCCCAAACAATTTATCCCACCATTCTTGCTACTTGATTGCATAATCACTCTTCTAGTTATTCAGCACAAAAAAAAATAAACTTTAAAGGAATTATTGATTTCCGTTTTCTGTCACCAACCATTTGTTCTATCAGAAAATTCTACCTTCTAAAATTCAAAATCTGACCACTTTTCACTGTCTTCAGTGCTACTATCCTGAGCCAAGCCATTATCATATTTCACCTTGATTTTTGCTAGTGTCCTCAGATTCCTGCCCTCTGCCTTGCTTCTCATCAAAATATGGTGATTTCAGCTTATGGAGTCATTCTGTTAAAACAGAGATTAGTATATGTCAGTTATTTGCTCAAAAGCCTATAAAGGCCTCTTTTTCACTATGAGAAATGGCCAAAGGACAAAAACAAAAGTGGTCTTGAAGGCCCTACAAAGACTTGATCTAGTCTGAACTCACCTGATACCATTCTCCCTCTTGCTTATTCTTTGTAAGAAGCACTGGGGACCTTGCCTTTCTGCACTATGGAAACATTTCTGCCTCAGAGACTTTATATCTCTTGTTCCTTTTGGTGTACTGCTCTTCCAACTATATGTTTGGTTCACTCCCTTCCTAAATTAAGGATTTGACTGAAATTACCCTATAAGGGAGGCATTTACAGGCCACTATAAAGTTGCAAACTTTCATTCCCTAGGTGACTTTTTTCTTTGGTTATTATTGTTCTCAGTTTTTCTTACTTATTTCATTGTCTCTCACACTTATCCAATGAAAATTTAATAAGCTGCATTAACCCATGGTTCCAATTGTCCCAGATGTAGAACACCTTTTAAAACTTAAGTATGGTATATAATATAAACATAACAAAACTATAATTATTATATTAACATAAATAAGCTCTAGATTGATTTCAAACCTATTATTATACACCTATGTCAATTTCATTGAAATATTCATAGAATTAAAAATGGGATTTAATGGATTGAGTCAAGAATTTTTGTATACTAATAACTTTATACTAAATATTATAATTATAAATAAAAATTGTTGAGTACATTTAATAGGAAAAATTTTCTAGAGTCTATACTGATTTTCTTATTAGTTTATTCATTGCAAAATATGTGAACATCTTTTCTGTGTTTGGCTTACGATATAAGGATACAATTAGGTCAGTGGGGAGTAGGTATGAAAATTGATATAGTCCAGTATTATAAGAGGTAGGATAAAATTTGGGCTTATACTCGCCAGGTTCAGCAGAAATAATCTTGCAACTCTAATCTCAACAGTTTCCTCAACTCTATACTATAAAAGTAGAGGGACAATATGATAAACTGGAAGAAGCTTCATAACTTGTTTTATAGAAGTAACCCAACTCTGAAAAGAAAAAAAATCAAGGCTATCATATTCAGTTCTGCCTATGATCTTAGTTATAAAATAAATTCACATTTCTATTTCCAGTTCAGATATTTTGCTATAAGGTGGGTCATGATCCCTGAAAAGTGGCAATTCTAAGAGTGTTTGGCACAATTCTTAATTATGCTTATTCAGGCTAAAGTTCCAGCACTTCCTTTAATACACAGACCTGCTAGAGTGTGGAGAATATGTTGGGAGCAATTGTTTTGTGTCCCTCATTTTCTTCTGAATCAGTCCATAGCCCAAGGATTCTGTGAAGTAACACAATTGGCTGTTATGGATTATAGATATATTCCTATTGCAGTTGAAATCTCTTGTTCATTTTAAGACAGATATTTATGCTTTATTTGAAGCCCAAGGTTATTCTGATTTAAATATCTGTAAATGAAAGGAGGGGGAACAAAATGCTCACACATGAAAATGTACCCAGTTAAAATTAATGTCTCTATTAATAAATAAATCTTTGATTTAAGATTCTTGGTCCTTTTATTTTAGAGAATTGGGGTTAATAGATGTGGGTGTGTGTAGCTTTGTCACCAATGTTGAGGTAATATTAACACAGTGACCAGGACTATGATGAAATTCCCATTTTTAAGAGTAATGGTTTTACCCTGTCTACCACAAAGGGGAAAATGTCTTGACAAATTCATCATTGTTATGCTTTCTTGCCACAGTTTATTCTTTTCTGCATTCTGTGGAAGTTCTTTAGGCCCTGTGGCTTCATCAATCATAAGCCATTCTATTATTTCAGAATCACAAGACTGTGGATCACAAGCACATTCAAAAGCTTTTCACATTACACTACCACATACAGAGAATTTTTTTCCAAAGAGGCCAATTAGTGTTTTCATTAATCTTGTAAACATAGAAAAGTAGATATGAAATATTACTGAAATATGTATACACACATGCATATCCTGCATATACGTATATATTTCTGTATATATACATATATATAGAGAGATTTCTGTCATTGCTATAGTATGTGTGTATCAATACAAAGTACTTGATCATTGCTAATGGAGTAGAACTTTGCTTAATTATCCTGGGGCAATGCAATGCTAGTTTTATATACAGTGAAGATAAGTGAAAAGAAAAACATAAATTACCCATTTTTGTGAATTAGCAGATGGTAGAATTTTTAATTTTTTTATTCTAATTTGTTATATGTGACAGCTGAATACATTACAATTCATATTACACATATAGAGCACAAATTTTCATATCTCTGGTGGTATACAAAGTGTATTCACGCCATTTGCTTCTTCATTCATGTATTTAGGGTAATGGATTTTTATATGACTTTTTTCATAAGGCTATTAAATTATTCAATTACTTCTCTGAGAGTTTGACTCAGAGAAGATATGTTTGTATGAGTATACATGTACATATATATAAATATGTACATATATGCATTATACATGTATATATTATATGTGTACAAAGTGTGTATATATATATATATATATACACACACACATAATATCAAAATACAGACTTATAAACATATATGCACATACACACATAATCTTTTTTTTCTCTAGATGACATGAAGACCTTCACATTTTCAAATTATTTTAATTGTTTTGGTTTGTTGTCAGAAGAATTTAAATTTTACAAATGTCCCATATTCTAAAAAATGGTATGTTTCAGTGATACACAAAAATCAAAGGTGTCACGCTCACGCTCTCATATGTGCTATTATTGTCTAATTGTCAAGGAGGTATCTACCTCTCTGACAAAAACAAAATCAATCAAGCAATCAATTTGGAGTTATGAACAGTAATCATTAAGCAGACACTTTTCTCAATATTCAAGTTGAAATTGAATTTCTTCAAGTAAGTGTTCTTTCATAGACTCAAGGGTGGAGCATTGTTTTGAAGGATATTTTTTGCAATGTCTATGAAAATATTTATACTGTCTTGGCAGGATATAGTCTCAGTAACAACAACAACAATAACAACAACAACTATAACAACAAAACATGCATTTGAATCAACCATATTCTTTTTTGTCAACCTGAGTTAGCTGAGATTTTTCGAGTTATTAACCTCTGCCAACAACCTAAGGTAGCAATTGCACAATGGATAACTGGGACATAGTTTATTCCCAGAAAATGATTTTCTGAAGCCTTTGGGGTTATATTGATTCTGATAGGTATTGTTCTGACTTTTCTGTGTAAAGAACAGTCTGTGATTCAAGGTAACCAAATAACTCCAGATTCTAAGTTCAAATGCTTACAGCTGCTGTATTTCTCTCAGTACAAGCATTATAAATTCTTCCTCTGCTTGATAATAATTTTTCCTTTGTAAATTTTTCATCACTGCTATACCTAGAAACAGAACAAAGAATATATTTAGACACAAAGATACCAAATTCTCATGGCAGCCAGACTTATGATCAAGATATTTTGTAGACTCCCCCCAAAATAAGTATATTTGTGATAGCCACTGGGTAAGAATTGCATAATGACAAAACCATATTTTTAGTTCAGCAATGTGCTAAGTACCAACTGCTTTTCCTGCATGAGTACCATATATTCTAAAGACCCTTATACACATTATTTATCCAGTCTGTCTTTGGACTTGCATAACTGTTTAAATAATTAGGATGCCCCCTTAATGGTCTGTATCTTAAAACATGAGAACTAGTAGTTTGGAACAATTAATATCAGATGAGTGGCATTAGGTGTCTAATGCCACTATTGGTTATTGGACACATTTTCCAAAGAAATGTAATAACGTGTTAAAATAAGAACTAATCTATCATCAACTGTCACATCATCTAATTGCTCCCTGAATTTACATACCAAGGATACTTTGAAATAAGTAAATAAATGTGACCAGTAGAGATAGAACAATAACAAAATTTGAGATTCTTTTTTTTTTCTTATCAATAATACAAAGAGGTCAAGTCAATTGCTCAGGCCACACAAGTAGCTTATGGCTAAACTAGGCCTACATCTTGATTATACAAATTTTGAAACTATCCTGGAGTGTAGCAAGGACAAGAGCAGTGTCAGATAACACAGTTACCAAATCTTCCATAAGATGGAGATTTGGGGCTGAAAATATCACACAGCTGGGTAGTCATTGATTGTTCATGCAGGTTTAGAGGCAAAAAGCATGTGTCTTGGAATCAGAAGTAGAAACGAAAGTATGGCAGAATAAGTGCTGGATTTGGAGCCAGAGGAGTCTTTCTAAATCCCAGTATAACCACCTACTACATATGTGAATTATGGTATATCCTTTATGTATCCCTGGCACTGTTTTTCCTTTTATTTTAAAATGGAATAATAATCTATGCTCTGCCCAACACTTAGGTTGATAGAATCAAAACTGATATTTGAAAATGCTTGTTAATCTGCACAGTTTTCAGTAAAAAAAAGCAGTGTATTTCAATATATAGTGTGACTTTCCTCTCTTTGGTGCTTTGTTCAAGATCATGGGAATATAGTAGTACAGGTTCATCATCTGTTATCTAAAGTGCCTGGAAGTGATTCTGATTTCAGAATCATCTTGGATTTTGAAATATTTGCTTATACATAATTAGATAGCTTGAGGATGGAACCCAAGTCTAAACATGAAATTTATTTGTTTCATATGTACCTTAGATACATAGTCTGAATTTTATAAAATATAATTAATAATTTTGTGCATGGAATAAAGTTTTATGCTCTGGTGTTTTGTTATATGTAGATTGAAAAAGTTTCAGATTTTGCAGCACTGTGATTTTCAGATTTTTAGAGTAGTGATGCTGAATCTCTACTGAACCAAATAGACATCATCATATTGTAGGGGAAAATGTGTTTGCAGTGCTGGTCATTGAACCCAGGGCCTCACACATGCTAGGCAAGTGTTCTACCAGCCCCCCTTTAGGAATTTTTTCATCCTAGTGAAATATTGTTTAGTGTGGCATTATATAATTTACAAGAGCTTTTTATTGATTGTCCAATTGAAGCCTTTCAGTAGTGCTGGGCAGATCAAAGTGTCCCCTTTAGCAGCATCTCACAAACTACTCTGATTCTACTGTATCTGTACATGGTTACAAAATCCTACCAAATTCATCAGGCTCAAATGAAAAAAAAATGACTCATCCTTCTTTGTCACTCCCTGTGAAACAAATTCCAATTCCTATCTGTTTCATTTTCATGGTTTTAGTCCTGCTGCTTCTGTGTAGTTTTGACCTGGCTGATTTTTCTAGTAATTGTTGCCAAAGCTCTAAACTGGAATCCCTGGCTTGGATTCCTTGCTTGCCTAATCCAACTGTCTTAGTTTGTATTACTCATTAGCAGACACTGAAACAAGTCTTCAAGTGCTGGTAGTTTATTTGAAACATGATCCCTAGACACACCAGTCTGGGAATGTTGAAGTGAGACCAGAAAAGGAAGTCAACCAATAAATTATGTTATCCAGCAAGTTACCACAGTAGCTCGCTAACAGTATATCCTGTCAGGGAATCCTAAGAACCAGAGTAGAACATCTGCTTTGGAGTTATCCTCTGTGATGCTCAGGGGAGATTCATTTGGAGCTTCATTTATACATCAGTATCCATTGGCTTAGGGCCACTTCCCAGTAGTTTTCAGTCTTCAACCCTTTCTGTCTTCAGTGCAAGTAGGAAATATGTGCTTTGGCAGCCAAAGAAATCCCTGAAGATGAAAGGGCCCAGAAATGAAAATTGGAAGACAGGTCAGTATGTAGAGAAGAGATACTAGGCAGAGGAGTATGTCTGAAATACCAACTTAGTTTTATCCCCCAGCCTATTCATTATTTCCAATTCATCTTCTTAGTGTATTTCTTTGCTTACAGAAACTATTGCAGCCATTTGACTATGTAAGGTATGCTTTATAACCTCCATCCTTTATGATTTTATGCTTTCCCCTGTGCTTGGTTATTCTTCTCTTCCTTATTCTAGTCCCAACAATACATAATCAAACGTTACCCATTTTGAATATCCACTTTTTATTTATTTGTGATTATATACTCTTTTACTTTATAACTTGATATTGTCCACTGGAATAGTGCCCTGTATATAATAGAAATCTTATAAATTTCTGGACTCACTGTCTGAAGACAAAGTTTATGAACTCTTTATTGGTCAAAGAAGTCAGACAAATTCTAAATAGAAAACTGTGAGTAATTTCCATGAATGCATTTCTTTCTAACAGTACATCCCTAGTAACCACTGAATAATAGAAATGAATTTGTTCCATCACAATATTTAGCATGCCTAAATAGCTTCATCTGAAGATGGATTAGAGAACCAAATTTTTTTATAAAATAAAATAATTTTTGGTTTGTATTGATACTATTGATTCTATAACAAATTACTACTAAGTTGCTTAACAGCACAACAATATTAGAAATCAGATTTCCAAAAGAGGTTTCTCTCACTGAACTGAAAATCAATTGTCAGCATGGTTGTATTCTTTTCTAGAGAATCCCTTTTCTTGCTTTTAATGGCTTCTGCATTCTTTCTATATTCCTGAGTTTATGGCACTCTTCCATTGTCAAAGCCAGCAATGGCCAATTGCTGCTGACAATTCTGTCTCCTCCTTCCACATTTGAAGCTCATGTGATTATATTGTGCCCACCTGGCAAACCAGATTTATCTCCATATCATAAATTCAGCTAATTAGCAACTCTAATTTCATCAGCCACCTTAATTTGCCTTTTCAATGTAAGGTTGCATATTTACAGGTTCAGGACTTTAGGACATGGTTGTTTTTGGGAGGCCATTATTCTGCTTACCATAGTTGAAGCATTTAATTTTTCTCTCCTAACTTCATAAACACCATATTTTTGTATCTGGAAAATATTTAAGATGTAGTACAAATGTCCTTGATGCTAGAGATTGAATTATGGTTTTAACAAATACAGTCTTGTATCTCATAAAACAACATGTATATTTCAGTTTGAAAAAGTTAATTTAGAAAATTGGAACATCTTAGTCTTGCTACCTGAGATTTAACTATTGGCCTACTTTTGGCATTTCCAAAATAAACTTGTCATTCGTGTTATTCTCATAGATGATTATAAAGTAAATTGCTTATATTGACCACATTGAGCAAATTAAGCCATTTAGCTTATGGAACTCTATGTAATAGTGTGGACATTACATTTGTACTTGATTCCAGTAGTGGTTAAGGGACATTAGAAGGCTATATAACTCATCATTCAATCCTTAAAAATCTCTGTTCCTGAAATTATATCATAAATACACATGTAAAATGATTCCAAGAAGGAAATGTATACTATATAATAATTAGAGAACTTGGAAACCATTTCTCATAAACTCTGGTTTCCTTTTGAAGAGGTGGCTGTCATTTTGAACTGGACCAATTAGGTTTTGCATGCTCATGATCCACACCTATTACAGGACATTTTTTTTTTCACTTCTTCTCCCACCATAACCTTACATCCATGTGTTTTCAATGTAGTATACCTTGGTTTTTCATCTCCTAAAGATGATTTAGACATTCTAGTTCTCTCAATCCAAAATGGCTTCTCAACTTAGTCCTTTTTTTTTCATTTTATGGAGTCCAAATTGTTACTTATTAATCTGGAAAGTTAATCCATAAAAAGTTAATAATTTGTACTGTTCTTTCTCCCTCTCATGATATAAAAATTTCTATTACTACTTGTCTTCTGAAAGGTATCAGTTACATGATTAAGCCATATTTTTAAACCAAATAGATTAGGATTTAGTATTGTAAAGTTAGGGGTAAATGAGAAGCTACAGTGTACATAGGTAATTCAAGCATTTTTCAAACTCAAAATATAATTAAAAGTTATATAATATGATTAGATGAGAATAAAACCATCATCAATAAAAATAAAATTGTGGAAACAAAAATTTTTCAAATATACTGATTCATTTTATATTCACAAAATACTGATAAATACTTATTATCATTTAAATAATTAGAAAATTAAAACTAGTAATGATAAAGTAACTTACTCAAATGACTTAGCTGACTAGTTTCAATATGGTGTCTTTCATAAGATGAGTTAAAATTCTTTTGTTGACATAAATTGAGGCATTGTTTTTGTTTTTGTTTGAATTTTTGGTTCTCTAATGGAAACTCCTTTATTGCCTTTAAATAAGTTCATTCTTCTGGCGCTGGCTAAAAGCCCAATGTAACTGGCACCCTCAGGTACATTCATTGTCTTCATTAACTGCCTTTGTTAGAAACACCATTCATTCAACAGTATCTCCACTTAAAATGTTCAAAAGTATATGGATTTTCTTAGGTTGATTTCTGACTTATAAATAAGTGTGTTATGTTGATCCATCTCACTGGTCTTCACTTTAAATGTGAAATAGCAACTTTTATGATGGTTTCAAATATGCATGCTCTTGAGTATACTGTGAATTTCCAATCATGGGTTTTGTCATATTCTACCTTTGATATAACAAAAAATAATGGTTATTATTCCATAGCATATATTATGTCACTAGCCACTTCATAACGCTTATTTTGGTTTTATTTTTCTAACATTTGTAAGCAGTACAATATGATGGACACGCAAATTATGAATTTATTCATAATGTTTAGCAATGATTTATTAATATGTAAATCAATATACAAATCTACATATTCATAATGTATTTGTCATTATATTAACAAATTATTATATATGATTTATTGGTATTTAATTATTTATTGCATTAGTTTACCTAAAAACACTGCAAGATATGCATTAGTGAATCACTTTTAGTAATAAAGAATCTATATTAGCAAAAAATAAATAGCGAGGCCTATTGACACAGGCCTGTAATCCCAGCAGCTTGGGAGACTGAGGCAGGAGGAATCTAAGTTCGAGGCCAGCCTCAGAAACTTAGCAAGACCCTAAGCAACTTGGTGAGATCTTCTCTCAAAATAAAAAATAAAAAAACAGCTGGGGATGTGGCTTATTGTTTAAGTGCCCCTGGGTTCACTCCCTGGTATTAAAAAAGTAAAAATACATAGGCGAAGATTCCTAGCTAGCATTGGACATAGGCTGAATTCTAATACTGGTCTGACTCCAAATATGAATTTCATTTCTTTTTAGAGTGCTATACTGCTTATAGTTTTCCACGAGTGTAGTACAGTGTGCCCTGATGGTTTAAAGTATATTTTGAAATATAGATATTATAATAAAAGACAAAAATAGAAGATAGTGATTGTGAAAACCAAGTAAAGTTTCTTCCTAGAACCAAAGACAGAAATCTATGAAAGGCTAGTGTTCAAATTAGATTCCCTTGGGTGCTTATAAAACAAAAATCACCATCAAGTATCTTTGGTCCTTGAGATGCTCCCTGAGTAGTCTATGTAGTACTCCTCACAATCATTTGGAGAGAATTGTCTTTTGACCATCATGTCTACCTTCTATTTATACCATGGCATAAGACTTACATTAGACAGGTGTGGCAATAACCCAGGCTTATAATCTTCATTTTTAGTAGCCAATATCATTTAAATATTAAATTTAATCACATCCTCTTTGAATATACCAAGTTATTATTTCCATTGTGGGAAATCCAAAGTTTGTAGTTCAGGTCAGGCATTTATAATTCATTTATAGTTTCTTCTAGTCCATATTCAACTTACTAATCATGACTCATTATTTCTACAATTATTGTGCCATTATAGCATATCTTATGTATATCTTTATATATTCCCAGATAATCAGGACTAGTACTTTAACCAGATATCCAATTGTAATGGAGAAGGTGAAAGGGTTTTGTTAACACTTTAAGCAAAATAATTACATAATGGATTTGTTGAAAAGATTTTGTAATTTGTTTTTAAGGATGTCAGGATTGGAGTATGACACAAAAATATAGTGGATGAGATGGATTTCAGAAAAGATCCTTAAATTTAATAACTAAAAGAACTGATAGGCTACGGTTTTAGTAGGAGCACCTTGGTATATGTTTAAATAACTAAAATGAGTTAGTAAGACTGTACCTCAAGCTCTGGAACTTTATTGAGTGAAAATGACAGGGAGGTCTGTAGGTAACTGTAACTTTGAGAAGATGGGTGATGGTGTGTGATGGCATCAACCTCAAATGAGTTGCTTTCGTTGGAGAAAGAAGACAATAAGTATGGAAGAAACAATTGGGAACAAGGGAAACCTACTGTATTTCAAGGCAAGGCCCTAACTATTCTCATGAAAATTCATTGAAGTGTTCTGAGAGCTCAAATTTATGTAATTATAAGAATCACAACCTTAAAAATTGATTCATAATTTATAAATGTTGCTGTTTGTATATTTGTGCCCTACATCATTTCTCCCATCCAGATGTGTTTACCTAGAATATGTAGTAAATTAATATAAAGAGACGTGAACTACAGATATTTACCATGAATATTATGGTGCAACTTTGTTAATTATTATTTGATTTTTGTTAGCATTGCAGGAATGGCCTAAAATCTAAATACTCCATTAGCTACTGAATCTTTCTCAAATTAGTTTATTTCACTAAGTCTCAGAATTTTACTCCCAGGAATTAATTAATCAGTATTACCTACCTAATAGAATGATAGTTAAGATTAAATGTGTGAATGCATATGGAAGTTTTAGCATAGTACTTGGTGTAGTAATTTCTTAATAAATGTTAACTATTATTATTGTAATAATATTAAATCACATTTTAGCAAATTTCTTTCCATTATTGTATGAATAATTGAAAGATTCAGAAGGGTAATGTGTTCAGTTACTTTTTTTGAAATAAAGGATATGCAATATTATAGTCCCATGTGGTAGAAGATAGAAAATAAATAAAACACTAAAAGCAGAAGGCCATTTATGCCCTGAATTTAATTTCTGACCTTAACCATAAATCTTCCAGTTATTTTGCATGACTGGTATACTTTTTGAAAACATTTCTGCTCTCTTACCCTACTCCCACCCTAAATAAGGCCAGATTATAACTTTTACAGGACTATAACTTTTACTAAGGCTAGATTATACTTTTACTTTGTATAATTGTAGGAAAATAGGAAAGTGTACCTTGCATACTAAATTCAATTTTGAATTACTGGAGATTGTTTTGATTGCCAACTACAACAGGACACCTCATCTATCTGTTAGCCAGAATTTATCTTCATTTAGAAAATATGCACTTTTAATTTGGTGGTGATATTTAGCAATATTGCAATCTGCAGTGTCAATGTTTAGGGAAAAATATCTTCCAAATGATGATTAAAGGAGCCTCATCACTCTTGGCAAAACATCTTTTAAAAATCTGTGTTTTCCTATTGCTCATTCATCTCAGAGATGTTTATATTAGAGAATGAATGCCATCTTCTACTACCTTTCCAGTCTCAGATAAACTGCCTAATCACTTCATTTCTTCGTCTATAACAAGGGAATAAAAATATCTACATCAGAGATTTATCTTTAGGATTTTAACTAAATTAAGCATATTTAAAGGTTTATAGAGTACCTTTTATAGAAAAAGTGAAAATGTATCCATCCAGAAAGTGTATCTATTTTAGTTGCTTAACCACTGAAATTATAATTGAAGTTATTAGTATCATGTACATAGCATCATTAAATTATTTTAGCATTGCCATTTTCATTGGACAAATTAATATGTGGCATGTCATTATTCTGTAATTTAATGTACATTATAGTTATTTTTTAAACTCTCTTCTGCCTATATTTAATCGGGAGTTTGTTTGCACCATGTACATATTTTTTTCGCAGATGTTGGATAACTACACTGTATAATGTCATTTGCAGTGCCTGAATTTCTGAAGTAACATTCATGTCTGAAAGAAAGCTGCCATTTTGTAATGGATAGTGTATCAACTGGGTAGACAAGTTTACTTAAAAAATTTACATGGCATAGTTCATCACTGGGGCACTGCTTAAATCTACTCTAGTACTAATATACAGATTCTTTGATTTGTGTATTATAATTATACATAATATTAGGGTTCATTTTGATGTAACTATAAAAGCATGTGATATAATTTGTTCCAATTCAGTCCCTAGTACATCACCTTTCCCTTTTTTTCTCCTTCCACCGTTCCCTTTCCTCTATTGATTTTCTATTTATTTACAGTTTTTTAATTTGTGCATCATAGATATACATAAAGGTGAAATTCACTGTGATATATTCATATGTGTATATAGGAAAGTCAGATTCATTCTATTGTTGTCTCTTTTCCCATCCCTCCTTCCTCCCCCTCATTTCCCCTTCATCTGATTCAGTGATGCCTTTGCATTTTCATGGGATCTATCCCATTGTTTTTCCTTATTTTAGTCTAGCTTTCAAATATCAAGAGAAACCCTTTAACCCTTGTCTTTCTGAATATGGTTATTTCACTTAGTATAATGTTATCCATTTCTATTCATTTACTAATAAATATCATTATTTCTGAAGTGCAGATCATATTTCAATTGTGTAGATATACCACCTTTTCTTCATCCATTTATGTGTTAATGGGTATCTTTACTAATTCCATAGATTGGCTATTGTGAATTTTGCTGCTATAAACATTGATGTACCTGTATCACTATAGCATTCTGATTTAGTTCTTTTGTATAACTCCCCAGTAGTGTGATACATAGGTTATATGGTGATTCCACTTCAAGATATTTTTAGGAATATTCATATTGCTTTCCAGTGTGGTTGTGCCAAATTTCAGGTCCACTAGCAATGTATGAGTGTACCTTTTCCCGTATGTCCTCACCAGCATTTATTATTAATTGCACTCTTGAAGTTTGCCATTCTGACAAAAAATGAGATGAAATCTCAATTCAGTATTGATTTTCATGTTCCTGATTACTAGAGATGTTGACCATTTCTCATATATTTGCTGACCATTGGTATTCCTTCTTTTGAGAAATGTTAATTCTCTGAGGAGCAGGCAACAAAGATCTTCTCCCATCTTTAGGCTCTGTCTTCATGCTCTTTGTTTCCTTTTCTGAGAAGAATCTTTTTAATTTGATGGCATCCTACTTATTTATTCTTGGTTTTATTTTTTGTGCATTAGTAGTCTTATTAAGAAAGTTGATCCTTGTGTCAATACATTGGATTGTTGTGTTTACATTTTCCATTTTTCTTAGCAGTTGCAGATATTTTGGTCTAATTTCTAGGTCTAGGTCTTTGATCCACTTTGAGTTTTCTTTTGTGTAGGGTAAGAGGAGGTAGGGATCTAGTTCCATTCTTCTACATATTGATATCCAGTTTTACTAGCACCATTTGTTGAAAAGGCTGTCTTTTCTCCAGAGTGTGTTTTTTGGCACCTTTGTTATGTATCAGATTACTGTAACTATGTGGGTTTGTCTTTCTCCTGTTTTCCATTCATCCATATGTCTGTCTTGGTCCCAATACCATGCTGCTTTGGCTACTACAGCTCTGTGGTATAGTTTAAGTTCTGGTATTACGATGCCTCCAGCATCAATCTCTTTGCTTAGGATTGCTTTGATTACTGTGGGTCTCTTATTCTTCCACATGGATTTTAGAACACTTCTATTTTCTAGTTCTGTGAATAATTTCATTGGTATTTTGATTGGGATTGTATTAAATCTGTGTAACATTTTTTATTATGGCCATTTTGACTGTATCAATTCTGCCTAATGCAAGTACATGAGAGGTCTTTCCATCTTCTAAGGTATTATTCAGTTTCTTTTTTCAGTGTTCTACAATTTTGTAGAGTTATCTCACCTTTTTTTTATTCCCAAGCATTTTTGAGGTTATTGTGAATGGTATAATTTTCCTGATTTCTTTCACAGAATACTCATTATTGGAGTATAGAAAAGTGATAGACTTATGTATGTTAATCTGGTATCTTGCTATTTTGCTAAATTTGTTTATCAAGCTTAGGAGTCTTTGGGTGGAGGTTTTTTTTTGGTTTTCTAAATATAGGGTCATATCATCAGCAAACAGATATAATTTTACTTATTCTTTTCTTATTTTAATTGCATTAATTTTCTTTACTTATGTGATTGCTCTGGCTGGAGTTTCAAGGACTGTGTTGAACAGGAATCGTGAGAGTGTACATTCTTTTCTCTGATTTTAGAGAAAATGGTTTCCGTTTATCTCTGTTCAGTATGATACTGGCCTTTAATATGCCACATATAGCTTTACAGTTTTAAGTTCCTTGCATTTCTAGTTGATCTACTATCTTAAACATGAATGGGTGCTTGCCTTTGTCAGTTGATTTTCTCTATTGAGGTAATCATCATTCTTGTCCTTAACTCTATTTATGTAGTGATTCATGTTGTTTGATTTGTGTATGTTGAATCAGCCTTGTGTCTCTCAGAAGAAGCCCACTTGATTATATTGTACTGTCTTCTTAATATATTTTTGAATGGGATTTGCCAATATTTTATTAAGAATTTTTGCATCTATGTTCATCAAGGATGTTGTTCTGAAGTTTTCTTTTCTTGATGTGTCTTTGTCTGATTTGAGCATCAGGTTGATACTGTCTTCACAGGATTAATTTGGCAGTGTTTCCTTGTTCTCTATTTCATAGACTAATTTGAGGAGGGTTGGCATTAATTCTTCTTTAAAGTTGTATCTAGTAAAACTTGGCTGTTTCAGTTTCATTGTTTGATATTTTTCTGTTTTCTATTTTCTCATCTTTTAATTTTGGTAGATCATAGGTGTCTAGAAATTTCTCGATTTTCAAGATTTTCTAGCATATTGCTATAAAAATCATCAAAGAAGTTTTAATGCTCCTCTGTATTTCAGAAGTGTCTCTGGTGATATCTTCTTTTGTTAATTTGGTACTTATCTGTCTTTCTTTTGGTTAGTTTTTCCAAGAATTTATTAGTCTTGTTTACCTTTTCAAAAAAACCCAACTATTTGTTTCATTGCTTCTTTTTATTTATTTATTGTTCTCAATTTCATTAATTTTTACTCTGATATTATGTATATCCTGTCTTCTACTGATTTGGGGATTATTTTTTTCTTTTTCTTTCAGGAATTAAAGTGTAATATTAGATTGTTTACAACATATTTTTTTAACATAGGAACTTAGTTTATAATCTTTCCTCGTAGAACTGACTTCATTTTGTCACAGAGATTTTGATGTATTTCTGTTCTCATTTGTTTCTAAGAAGTTTTTTTTCCTAGTCTGATTTCTTATGTGATTCATTTCTCATACAAAAGTGTATCAAATATCTAGGTGATAAAATAGTTTCTCTCTCTTTTTTTATCTTGTCCTTGATTTATCATTTCATTCCACTGTGATATGATAGGAAGTAAGGAACTATCTCTGCTTGTTAAATATTTGCTAAGGTGTACTTTGTGTCCTTAAACATGTTCTATTTTATAGAAAGTTCCATGTGTCACTGAGAAGAAAGTGAATTCAGTTGTTGATGGGTATTTTGCACATGTCTTTTAGGTCCGTTCAATTAATTGATTGTAGTTTTTAGTTCTGAAGTGTCTTTACTTAGTTTGTATCTGAATGACCTACTTAATGATGAGAGAGTTGTGTTGAAATCACTCAATATTATTGTGCTGGGGTATATTCGATTCTTTATACTGAGAAGGGTTTGTTTTATGTAGGCATATGCACCATTTTGGGGGCATAAATATTTAGAATCATTATATCTTGTTGTTAGATGATTCTCTTAACCAATATTGAGTTACCTTCTTTGTCTCTTCTGATAATTTTGGCTTGAAGTCCACTTTGACAGATATGAGAGGAGCTCCCCCTTGCTTTTGTTCTCCATTTGCTAGGTATATCTTTTATAGTCCTTTTACCTTCAGTTTGTGGGCTTTGTTTGTAATGTGAGTCTGTTATAAACATCATATGTTCAGATCTTATTGTTTTTAATCTAGTCCTCCACCCTATGTTTTTTTATTGGAGAGTTTAGACCATTTGCATTCAATATTTTTTTGAGAGATGATTTTTATTTCCTGCCATTTTTATTTATTTCAATTTTTAATTCAGAATTGATTCTCCTTTAACTGAGTAGTAAAATTCATTACTTTGCTTTTTTCATTTTCATTTTTTTATTTCCTCTGTGTGAAATATTGCATTGAGTATTTTGAAGTGCTGGTTCAGTGTTATGAATTCTTTTAGTTTTTGCTTATCATGAAAATAATTTATTTCATCTCCAATTCTGAAGGATAGACTTGCTAAATACAGTGTCTTGATTGGCACCCATTTTATTTCAGGGCTTGATATATATTATTCCAAGCCTTTCTGGCTTTTAGGGTCTGGGTTTACAAATAAGATGAAATCCAAATTGGCTTACCTGTAAATGTGTCCTGCTGTTGTTTTTCTTGTGGTTTGTAAAATTCTGTCCTTATTCTGTATGGTAGTCATTTTCATTAAAATGTGCCTTAAGAGAAACTTTTTTCATCTTGCCTATTTGTAGTTATATATGCATCTTATGTTTGAATCAATTCCTAAAACTTGGAAAATTTTCCATTATTATTTAATTGAAATTGTGCATTCCACTATTGTGCATCTTGAAAATTTTATCTGTACTAGTGATACCTAAATTTATTTTTAATAGAATCAGTTGGCTCACCTGTGTCTGTGGTTGTGAATTGCAGGCACTGTTTTCCTCTGCTGACTGGGTTAGAGAAGGTTGGCCTGCCTGAGTCTAAGTTCTTATTGTCCTTGATCTTGAATTGCCAGTACAACTTCCCTTCCTCCCCTCCACTGCCTAGCATATAGGGTCAGTTGGCCTATCCGTGTCTGTGCTCTCTTTGCTTTGGCTGTGAATTATGGGCATCAGCTCCCATATGCTTTCATCTTATTGGCAAAGTGTTATCTATTCACCATGCACCTGACTGTAACTTCAGGTGATATGGGTGCAGGCTTTCTGTTGGCCTTTGGTGGCATAGAAGCCTCTATCCTGGCAGATGTAGCTCATGGGGTTTTTATCTATCACCCTTTTGAGAGTGAAGTTACTGTTTGGCTTATCTTTGCCTGATCTCACACAGAGATGGTGTTGAGTGCTAGGTCAAGGTCAGAACTCCCTATGAGTGATTAGCTCTTAGGTCTTCTTCATCCTACTGGAGGGGAGCAGTTTCAATAACTTTTAGCTAATAGTGATCATCACTCCATAAGTTTCTTTTATATGGATTATTGAGACATATATCGGGTTAATTTTTGCTCTCTGAACATAGGAAGGAGTTGTGTTGATTTAATTTCTTGAGGTTTGGCCAACTGTGGACTCAACAAAATGGTTATCATACCAGGTGTGGCTTTAGGTCCACAATTTGGGAACCACTGCTTGATCTGTTTTTCTGTCTTTTCTGTTTCTATTGTGATTTGACTTGGTCTGCTTTTTACTTATTTTTTTTCCAGTTGTTATTAAGGAAATAAGCTTATGTGCTTTTCCTCTCCTTCTTTATCTTTTTGTTACCTATCCCCCTTAAACCTATCCTTATTTAGAGTTGGGGTTAAAGGTTTCTGTCCTTATATTCTACTCCAGTAACCAAACTTCAAACCCCTCCAAGTCTCAAAATGTCCAAATTGAGTTTTATGGTATATACTCTGTCACCCACGTCTCTGGTGAGTCATAGTTTCACTGCTTCCCTTCTGGGCTGATGAGATTCCATCTTTAAATACATCATTATCTCGTTTTTTTTAATTTTTAAATAGTTCTTTCTCAATGGAATTAGCCCTATATTGTTCTTGACACTAAATGTCCTTATGTATGAGAATGTTACGTTTTTTTGAAAATTTGCTTATTAATTTGGCAAATTTGAACTGTGCAGAATATATTTTCTATTTTGGTCTGTGGATAGGGTAGTTCCACTATTTGTGTTCTTAAATATAATTATATTTGAAAATACTTCTATGATATAGATATTGCATCCCATTTTTTCTTAATGAATGTATTATTTTCATAAAATTTGTTCGTTAGGTAATGGTAGTTATTCTGATTTAATGAGTATATGTAGTGTTTAATTTCATTCTTATTTTGTGTTTTTAAAGTATTTTCTCTATTATAGAAGATTTTAACATTTTTATTAAACTTATTAACAACATCAATGATAATATTGCTGATAATAATAGTTAATATTCTTTTTTTTTCTTCTTTTGTACTGGGGATTGAACTGAGGGGCACTTAACCACAGAACTATATTCCTAGTCTCTCTTTTTATTTTGAGACAGGGTCTTGCTAAGTTTCTTAAGGTATCACTCACTGAGACTGGTCTCAAACTTGTGATCCTCCTGCCTTAGGCTTCAGAGTCGCTGGGATTACAGGTGTGCACTATTGCATCTCCTAGCTAATATTCTTTTATTGTGTTCCATTACCATACACTGAGTTATGATTTACTTATTTGAGCTCATGTAATCATCAGAGAATCCTGCTAAATTGGCTTTATTTTCTTTTACATATAACAAATCATAATGCTAAGCCAGGAGACCAGTTTTCTATTATAAATCTTAAATTTTACGTATCCATTGGTTCATTCTTAATATACAACAAATGTTTATGGAGTGCCTACTAAGTAGTATTGACTACCAGCCAGACTGTGAAGAAGTTATTTAGTATGCTAGACATAAGCCCTTCCTTCAAAGTGTTTGCAGTCCAGGAGGAAATTTAACAGTTAACCAAGACATCACAAATAAATGTAGTATTTTGATACAGCTAGTAAAGGTGCTGCATCAGTATCCAGCAGGGATATTTAGCCTGGCAGGAAAGAGTGCAGAAACAGTCTTCCATGAAAGACTTAATCAGGTCAATGAAGGTGCTCAAGTGAAGCTACAGAACTAGGCAATAAACTCCTGATGATGCAGGAGAGAAGGTGCTGTATAAAGAATTTTCTAAGCCAAAATAAGAAATTTAACCTCTATTCTAAGGGCATACTTATTTATACAAAGTCTGTATTTAAATTAGGAATCACAGTCTAGCCAATAGTCCTAATCTCTTACATTTCAATTGTTGATGATTATCAAAGCTACAATGTTTTTAAAAGATCTTTCCTATTTCTGGGGTAAAGTGACTTACCTAATAAAATTTTCACAAACATCTCTATGTTTATCCTTCATGTAATAAATAAACAAAAATGATAACATCTTTAATACCTTTCAGCAGAATTCTCCTAAATTTGAAAACTGTTATCTAAGATACTAATGCTCTTACTACATCAAATAGCCTTATTCTTGCTATAATGGAGACAGTTTTGTAAAGTTTTGGTTCAGTTGACAAATTTCTTTCTAATTCCTGCAGTAGATTATGTACTTTGTGTGTCAAGCAGTTGTATTTAATCACACAACCACATCAGTCAAAAATTTTGAGCAAATACCTTCTAGATATACATTTGTCTTTTAACAGAAAATCAAAGTATTTGTTGAAAAATTGTTGGGAAGATAACTTTTAGGGAATGTTTTTAAAATTAATTTAATCATATCATTATGTAGTTTAAGAACCCAAATATATTTGATTTATTTTTCTCCACAGATAATAACAAGACTATAATTGACAATAATTATAATTTACAAGTTAACAAATAATGTTATATATTAATATATAGTATACATTTAAAACTTAAATAAATTTGTGAATTAAAGAATAGGCTAAGTTAAAATTTAAAAAGTTTTGAATTTTCTTTCTGTGGCCTAGTAGAGTGCATTTTAATATCACACAGGGAGTGGGAGCTTGTTTTGCCTACCATCCCATTGGGAAAGAGACAGATGAATATTCAATAATGTCTATTTTTGAAGAAGTAACATGGTAATAGGCAAGTTCAAGTTCATAAAACCAAAATGTTACTCTCTGGTATTATAAGTTGAAGCTTTTGCCGGGCATGGTGGCAGATGCCTATAATCCCAGCATCTCAGTAGACTGAGGCAGGGGAATCACAATCAAGACCACCCTCAGCAACTTAGCAAGGTCCTAATTAACTTAGTAAAACCATGACTCAAAATAAAATAAAAAGAGTTGGGGATGTTGTTCTGTGGATATATGCCCCTGGATTCAATCCCTAGTACTTGGGGGGGTAGGGGAAGCAAGAAAGTTGAAGCTGTTGTGGTTCAAAGACAGGAAAGCATTTTCAGGATCAATTCAATTTTGACCAAAGAAAATGGGTAATCGCCAACAAAGGCCAGAAAGACGGTGTGGCAGGGCTTTTGATCAGTTCTTCTCATAATTAAATATGCCTTCAAATCATCTCGGAGCCTGCATTTGTTTTAAGCTATGGGATGTTGCTGTTGTTGCTTTGCAAACTACACTTTGAGTAGTAAGACTTTAGAAGACTTTAACTTCTAAAGTGAGAAGTTTGTGCTTAATTTGGTAATTTGGTAGGCAGAAGGCATCTTTGAATGGCATTCCAGCTGGGGGCAACATGATCAAGTTGAACTCTAGGCGAAGTCATTTAGTAGCAATTTAGAAATTGGAGGCTAAGACTGGAGGCAGATAAGTCTAGAGGCAATTAAAGTAGTACAGGTGAGGTGCTAATAGGCACTCTGAACTAGGACACTGGCAGTTGAAACTGGGAAAAGATAAAATTGGACATGGTAGAGGCACAATCATTTGAGATAGGGATAAGAAACTAACACAGGTATAGTATATAAAGCAAATTAAACTAAGAGCTAGAGAAACTAATGAGAAATCTGAACTTTTCTGCTCACTTAGTAATTTGGAAATTTGGATTTTCTCAAATTTCAATATATATGCATGAGTGATATGTTCAGCTAACCAGAAGAACATTTATGGTGGAAAATTTCTTAAAGTAAAACTGGCTTTGATTATTTTGCCTTCTTATCACCATCCTTATTCCCAGAAAGAAATACATGTCCTTGGATCATATTTACATATGAGACATACAAATCTCAATGATTTTATATAGAGCATTAGCTCTATTGGGCAAATATTTACTGCCCACCTGCCTTCATATGAAAAACATTAATGTCTTCATATAAATTCTAGAAACAAGACAAAATATTTAGGGTGGAAGTGACAAGGAGAAATGCAGTTTCATTGTAAGATCTGAATTTCCATAGTTTTTTTTTGCTGGGGGGGCAGCATACCCAGGATTGAATTTAGGGGCACTGGATCACTGAGCCACATCCTCAGCCCTATTTTGTATTTTATTTAGAAACAGGGTCTCACTGAGTTGCTTAGCAACTTGCTTTTGCTGAGGCTGGCTTTGAACTCATGATACTCCTGCCTCCTCCTCCCAAGATGCTGAGATTATAGGCATGTGACACTGGGCCTGGACTTCATAGCTGTTTTTGACCTGACTAGATGCTACATGCACTATGTATCATAAAGACAATTATGTTCATTTTAGTTGTATGTGCCTATGTCTGGCTTTCCCTACTGGATAATAAGTTCCTCAAGTGTCAAAACTATACCCTATTTGTTTTGTATCCATGAATCCCATCAGAGATGACGAATAATGGTCTTTTAAGTGAAAGCATGAATGACTCACATCAAAGCCTAGCATAGATGTGAGCATTGAGCCTGAGTCATAGTTAATTTCATTATATCTTTTAGGAACCTGGATATGATAAAAGCAAAAGCAGTACAGACATTTTGAAGAAGTCTTTCCTACAAAACACCATATAACTAAAATTTGTATTGGAATCTTTTGATTCTCCCCCAGTTTATTGATATTCCAAAGAACTTAGGGAATTTCCAGATTCATTTTGTAAGCTTTGTCAATAGTATAATACTTAGTCATGTAGAATTTAGCTCAAAATTGTATTATTATACATTGTCTGTTTAGAAAATAATTTTGAATCTGCATAGGAATTTTATGCTTTAGTTAACATTAGGTATCTGGTCTATGTGGTTTGTTGATGTAAATACAGATTCTGAAAATTGCTTTATGATTTTTGTGCTGGAGATCAGATATTCATATATAGAATATAACTTCTGTTAATGTCCATAGTCTCTGGCATTTCACAGAAAATGAAGGGTAATGCAAGGACAGTGCAAATGGTTCTTTTAATAACTTTTTTCTTGGTAATAACAGAATGAATGAGACAACCTTTTACATAATCTATTCTATTTTTAAAGGAAGCCATTATATGATATGCCATTGACTTTAATTATACCTGCTTACTGTCATAATGTAATCTTAATGGCTTAAAGATCCATAGGTTCTGAAATCTCCCTTGATTCTCTACTTCTCTTTATTTCCACTACCATCAGCCCACTTGAAGTGATGGTCTTCTGAATAGTTGCAAATTTTTCCTCTTCTTGTTCTTGTTCAGTACATTTTTTTTTAAACTGAGCATTCAGGGCGAGGCTCTAGAAATGCAAGCCTGGCTGAAAACTGTTCAGTAACTTCCTCTGGCTCTTAAGTAACTTCCCACCATTTAAAAATTATTAAAATGGCTAACAGACACTTGCTTTTTTCCCCCTCTCATCTTCACCCTACTCCTCAACGTCTACTCTCTATGACAGTTTTGTGCCTGACTTTGCCATCACAGTATGAACTTAGTGCATGCTTTGTGCTCAGTCTGCAAAATATTCTCTACTACTTTTCCTACAATATTTTAGAGAGTTTCTGTTGTTTTTTTATGCATGAATTTCCAGATTCAATAGCATTTCATCCAGAAGGCTGTTTCTCACTTTAAGACTTGGTTAAGACTCCCTGATATATCTCTTCCAACACTACTCAGCAATAGTCATAGAAATGTTGGATTAATTGTGTACTTAATTGATAAATGTTGAATATATTTTTAAATTTTATGACAAATAAAGCCATCCTTCGTTAACTGTTGTTTCATGAAAAATTGGCATATTTTTTGAACATGGTGAATTTTAATAAATATTTTGGACTATTGCTAATGAAACATAATTTTTTTAATTAGGAAAGATGGACAGGAGATTGATAAATGTTTAAGAAAAGTGTTATTCAAAGTGGTGTTTGGAATTTCACGGGACCAAAAATAGAATTATTAGGAAGAAAATAGTGGGATGTCTCTTCATTTTATTTTCCACATTAAATTAATCTATGCCTATTTTATATTATATATTGGCAGATTATATGTATATAATTTATATAGTGATAAACAGAGTGAGAGGATATGTATTCACTGTTTCTTTCCTTCACCCCTTTCTTTCTGGCCTCCCTTATTTTTTTTGTGTGTGTTCTTCCACCCCCCCTTCCCCCTTTTCTAATCAAATAATGTTGGGCGATCAAGAAGCCTAGAGATTGCTTTCATAGAAGAGCTTAAATTTTTTACATAATATCTATTTCCCTTTAATTAATAAGCAGACTGACACATATTTTAAATTTGCTTTTCTGCCCTAAATTCTGCCATATGATTCAAAAATTACTCTACCATTGTTAAAAATACTTATTTTTCTTCTCAAATGAAGGGTAGTGAATAAAACAATAAAAGTTTTATATTATGGACAATAAAGTTTATAGTGTTATACAATCATGTTACTCATATTTTTACTTCATTTTACTTTCTAACCTATGGTACATATGAGAGCAGCTATAAATACTTAATATAGGATGAATAAAAGATATTTAAAATTAAGTGTGCCCCCCTACATTATCAAGAGTAGAGTAAAGTGAAATAGACCAATATATTAGATTACTGGCAAACATCCAAATGGATTATTAAATGTAATGGTACAAATTTATCAAAAAATCACACTTCCCTCTAATCTTTTTTATTGGAATGTGCAGTAAGTGGGGTGTTTTATATTCAATGGATTGTCAAATGGAAGTACTGTATTAAGAAGTGGTTAAGTGGTTACCATCATGTTAATTTTTGGCTGTGTTTTTTTTTTGTTCCTTTGACTATTTTCATTCATTCTTAATAAATTTTTAGTGGATTCCGTAGGTATTGCTTTAACCTATAATCAGTGCCTCAGTAAAAATATTATGTCACTCCCCTTTTGTGCATCATGCTTTGAACACAAAGTCATCTGCTATAATAATGCTGTGACATATTTGTTTTGGCTGTCTCCTGTATATTAGATTTTTGGACTTCCTTAACTTGTTTTAAAAACAAAATCTCATGTGAAAATAGTAGAAACATTTATTGGAAAAAAAATAATGAATTCTGAATGACTCTATATTGAAAACATTCATGGCCATTTAGTTAAAAGAGCAATTTCAAACTACCTGGCATGGTAAGTTATTCTTACCATGGTTTCTGAAGCAATATTCAATGTTGTCTGTCTTAACTTTTAATGGAAATAATTATCAAATCTCTTTTTATATGTAAATAAAATAAATAAACTGGGTCATTAACCTGAAAACATTATCGGGGTCCCAAAATTTCACTAATGAAAATTTTAAAATACCTTTATTATGTTTATTTATTTATATGTAGAGTTGAGGATTGAACCTAGCACCTAGCATGTGCTAGGCAAGTGCTCTACTGCTGAGCCACAATCCCAGCCCTCACTAACAGAATTTTACATATTTGAATGAAGCAATCAAAGGGAATAAAATAAGTAGTAACAAAATCCTATTTATTATATGCATATGAGTCATCGCAAAGTCAAATGTCACTTTGAACCTGGGTTCCTATAGTATTTATTTAATCAAAAAAAATAGAACAGTAAAAATGAATCACTGGAGTCCTCATATACTGAAAATTCTGTGGCATATACTAAATTTGTAAGCTGACATTAGTGGTAGAATAGAATTATACACAGATTACAAATGATTGAATTAATTAATAGATAGTACATAATCTTAGGTTGAAATCTTCATGGAAAATTTAGACTGAATATTTGTGCTTTTTAAAATAATATCCACAAGTACCTTTTTCCTTTCCCTAGCCATACTGCTACAGAATTCCTTTTTCTAAAATATTTCCTAAATTCAATTCATTGAAATCACTTTTCCTAAGAATGTCTGCCTGTCTTAAAACAGCCACTATTTTTTTGGATTCTTCTTCATTCAGTGCCCCATTGAGATTTCCTTTTCTGACCAGAAAAAAATGGATATGCCCTATGAATCTCATTATTCATTAAAAAATAGGGACTAGAAATTTCATTTAGGATTGTTATGAGAATTTGACAAAAACTAGATATGAAGTTGAAGGTTGGTATTTGAGATGACTTGCAACCACCTTTTTTTATGTTTTGCTTTTCCAGTCTTGAAGTTCATTATAAGCATGTGATTTCACATTATATAAATTTTATGAATAGATTTACAGTTTTCCTTATTAGAGAAATGGGAAGTAATGAATATTCACATGTATGCAGAAGTGATTGGTGCACAATGCTTAATACATTTTAAATAATCAAATTAATATGGATAATAGTGATCACTGAGTATTTAAAAATTTAAAAGAAAGAATTTTGAAAGCTTTATACCATACAGTCACTAATATGGCAGTACGTAAAAATGTGATGTGTAACCGATGTGATTCTGCAATCTGTATTTGGGGTAAAAATGGGAGTTCATAACCCAATTGATTCTAATCTATGAAATATGATTTGTCATGAGCTTTGTAATGTTGTGAACATCCAATAAAAAAATAAAAAAAAGAAATGATAAATGTGTGAAGAGATAGTTGTGTTTAACCTAGATAATTTTTTAGAATTTTATTGGTTTTAGGGATGAGACCCAAGACCTTGCACATACTAGGCAAATGCTCTCCAACTAAGCTCCACTCCCATCCCCATTTAAACTAATTTAAACATTACACAATGTATTCATGTATACAAACATCACATGTTACCCAATTAAAATGTAAAATCTTTGTCTTTTTCTGTTAAAATAAATTTAATTTAAAATTTCAAAAATAGAAATCAAATTGAAAAGTCACTATGAGGTATAAAGAAGACTTGCATAATATTCTAAATTCTTAATAAAATTTCTTTGAAGTCAGTATGATCACATGACTAATTGGGTTATTAGATGAAATTTTTTTTCTGTTTTAGTCCTTCAATCTTTTTAAAAATTTTTAAATTTTTAAATTTATTTTATTATTATTTTTTTAAATACACGACTTTATTTTTGTTTGCACTCAGATAACTTCAAGAAATGCTATTAATAAAAGTTTCTTATGTCTCAATACATTTTATGAGATGTTGTAAAGGATATATACTTGTGGATGCTTATTAAGACAATAGTGAGGGCTGGGGCTGTAGCTCAGTGGCAATGTTCTTGCCAAGCACTTATGAGACATTGGGTTTGATCCTTAGCACCACATAAAAATAAACTTATAAAATAAAGTTATATTAGTTTTCTGGCCATTATTTGAATTTTGTATGGATGATAGTTTGCTTTCCATTACTTAATGTCGCACCCATTTATTGATGTCATAGGGTGAAACTGAAATTGTATAGACACCAATGTTAAAATGCAGTTCTGTGAGAATGACCTGACTGAGACTATGCCTCATTTTTTTTTTACCTCTAAAGTGGGTGTTTTACTTCCTACTTTATCATCAAATTTTAAGTATGGTGTTGTGGTTATTTAATAAATCCCAAGAACATAAATCATGTACCATAGTATTTAGCCAATACAAAACAAGGAGCTTAGTTGATATTAGTTATATTGCATTTATATGAATATGACTAAATGTAAAAAAAGAAGCATCTTATAAGGCAATGAAATTTTATTAAGTGGGGCAAATATAAAAGCAATAGTTATAGTATTACCAAGAATTATGTAAAAGTAGAGGTAAATTGAGTTAACATTTGGGAAATACATTGTTCAATCAGTAATTTATCAGGCATGCACAATTAAGAGTGTAGACGTTGAAAAATAATTATCTAAGAGCAAATCTAAATATCATGCCTATGTTTCTAAATGTCAGTACAAATGGCAAAGGGGGAGAAAAAAGAATATTTATTTTGCTTTCAACATGCTTTTTAATGTTGATCGTAGGTTCTTGTGGGTACAATAGGGTCTTCTTAACTGAGAGAATGTAAATTTGTGTTCAAATAGTGCTTTTCATCTTGACATCTTTCCAAATTGAAAATAAGGATTCATTTTGCCAATAATAACCTCAAGATGTCTTAATGCAAGTTCATTTAAAACTATTGAACTAGTTTTATAGCACACGTGTGGTTCCTTTCAGCATTAAGAAAATTACTGTATTTTTTTCAAAAGGTTAAATTAGCTGAATGACTTAAGTTTTCTAAATTTATATATATTTTAATACTCTATAGGTAAAGAAAAATTTCAGTTACAAAAATTGCAATTAAAGAGAATTGTATGATGCCAGAATGTGTTCATAATTTTCAGTTCATTGCCTAGAGTAGTGGTTCTCAAACCATTGCCATCATTAGCAGCAGCACCTGATGACTTGTTAGAGATAAAAACAAGTTCCTGGTTTCCATTGCAGATCTACTGAATCAAAAAAAAAAAAATATGGAGGAGGAGTCCAGCAAACTGTCTTATCAAGCCCTCCAGGTAGTTCTAATACATGCTAAAAATATATCAAGCCTATATCTGGCACTTTAGTGCCATACAATAGGGCTGTCATCAGTGAAGCAAAACATTCAAGGTGTGTGGGTCTGTATTAGAGAAGTCTCATGCATTTTGCTTGATTCAAAAAAGAGACTAAAAGAGTTGGGAAATTAGGATAAGAACCATTGGAATTATTGGTATCATGGGAAAGTCACTAGATAACTTTCTTACAAAACTCATTAAATGACCAACAGAGAATCAGGACAGGATGGGAAGACACTGAAAGGTGAACTAGTAAATTTGAGATAGGGGCATTTATTTGAGTATAAATTAACTAGGAAGATTATTGTTTCCAACAATTACGTATCCCTTAGAGAGCAGAGGGGTCTAAGATTTGTTGGTAAGCCCAATCCAGGCAACTAGCTGGAGGTTGCTTTATTATTTTTTTCCCAGTACAGTGGTGGTTCTCAAATCCTAGTGTACTTGGTAATCCTCTGCATTATTATTTTGATACATATTTTTTTGGGGGGTGAGGTACTGGGGATTGAACTCAGGGGCACTCAACCACTGAGCCACATACCCAGCCCTAATTTGTGTTTAATTTAGAGATGGGGTCTCAATGATTTGCTTAGGGCCTCACTTTTGCTGAAGCTGGCTTTGAATTTGAGATCCTCCTGCAGCTGCCTCCCGAGCTGCTGGGATTACAGGCTTCCCCCACAGTACCCAGTTTGAATGCATAGTTCTAAACTACTTCCTCAGAGATTATGATGCACAAGGAGTACATTATAACTTGGTGCAGAAGGAGTTTAGATAAGCAGAGCTTTATAGAGATGTCTTCCATAAACTAGTAGTTTTATTGTGTGTTGAAAAACACCTAATCATAAAAGCCAAAATTTTATTCCAAAAATTTTGTCTCAAGAAAGCTCTTTGTTTCAGGAATCATATATATAGAGGTAATATTTCTTGGTAATTTCTAACTTCACTAAAAACCATATATTAGGACTGTGTATATTATATAGATGAATATTAAATTGCTAACTTCTGTGGCTTTCTAGTGGTCTTCATTAGGAAAAAAGCATATTTTGTAACCTATGGTCTAGGAGCTAATATAAGTCTCATTTTAATTTATCTGGAAGTGCTTTGCTTATCATTGCTGTTGGTGATTACAAGGTCAATCTGTTCTTAAAAGTTGACTAAAGCAACTGAGAAACTGAGACTATTTCAATTATCATTTTCAAGTTAAAAGAAAATTTATAGCGATGAAATATCCTGAACATTTTGGATTTATAGGGGCATATACTACTTTCACAGAGTAAGATAGAACCTAATAGGCAAACTTTAGAGAATTCTGATAAGGGAAAGCAAAGTAAAGCATAAAAGAATAAGAAACTCTGGATATTATCTATAAAATTTTATGAAAAGGTAATTTAAAGATCTTCAAAACAGGTTACCTGTTTGTATGCATTAGTAGATAAAAACATGTAAATATCTATTTATAAAACACATTTAAAATGATTGATAATTTGGATATGATATGATTTGCATGGGTTGAGAGGTTGGATTCCTAGTGTTGGAAAAAAAGTATTTTATTTTTTTTAATTTTTATTTTGAGAGAGGGAGAGAGAGAGAATTTTAATATTTATTTTTTAGTTATCGGCGGACACAACATCTTTGTTTGCGTGTGGTGCTGAGGATCGAACTGAGGCCGCATGCATGCCAGGGGAGCGCGCTACCGCTTGACCCACATCCCCAGCCCAAAAAAAAGTATTTTCAAGTGACTTTTTTTAGACAAAGTATATTTTCTAAATGATTTTGGCTTAGCTGATGGTAACCCATACTTGTACTGTGACTTGATGCAATGGAAGAAAATATAACAAAAAGAAAAATGTTATACATTAAGGTTTTATTGAAAAATGCATGTGATATTTAGATTACTTTGTCTTGCTCGTGAAGACATGGCTAATTTATAGTATATATCAAATGAAAGCTTTTGTGCTCTGGTAAAAAATAACAACCATTGTTCATGCAGGTCACAAATACTTGATGGTATCTTTATTTAATATTTTGCTATCATGTAAAATACAAAAAAAACTTCAGAAGTAGATTTATAGCAAAAACACAATTGATGGTAGAAAATTACTATTACCATAATATACAGAAAAAAAACTGCCTTGAAAATGCATAAATTTGATTTATTTATATCGTAGTAGGTTTGTTTAGTAGTTTCAGCAGATGACATTCTGTACTAAGTGTAGGGAGGCATGAAAAGACACAGGAATCTCAGTTTATATTCTAAGTAAATACCTTATGATCAAAATTAATGTACATTGTCATATTGTGCTTGAAATGCTTTACTATAATTAATTTTATGAGAAAATGATGGTGATAATTTTGTCATAATGTCAGGTCACTAGTTATTTATGTTTTGAATTGCATTTGTTTATGTTTCCACTGTCTTATTGTAAAGCACAATATCTTATATAAAATAGATAAACTCTAGATAGGGCAGAGAGGTGGGAGGGGAAGGGAGGCAGCATGGGGTTAGAAATGATCATGGAATGAGATGGACATCATTATCCAAAGTACAAATTGGTGTGAATATACTTTGTATACAACCAGAGATATGAAAAAGTGCTCTATATGTGTAATATAAATCATAATGCATTCCGCAGTCATACAAAACGAATTAGAATTTAAAAAAAATAATACATATATATACATCCAACTGTTTTGGAAAGCCAATCAAATGAGTTATAAGTGGGCTGAGTTTAATCAATTATTATTTCTTGAGTTTGGTAGATAAAAGTAGAGTGCAGTTTAGTATGAAAAAGGTATGTATTGTTACTGGCATTCTCCATTCAGAGGGAAAAATAGAAAAATGATTGTTAGCACATTTCAGAGACTAGTTATGAACAGTTTCATTTAATAAGACTTCTGTATATGTTCAATGTAGAAATTGGAACATTTACTTTTTTCTTGAGATTTTATACTGCCTTATATAATGCTTTTCTTTACCTTAGTACTTCTAAAAATTTTAGGTCATATTACCTCAAGTGTAGTTTTTATAGAACTTGGGCCTCAGATCTAGAGTTTCTGGTTGAGTAGATTAAGAGTAGAATCTGAGATTCTACATTTCTAAAAAGTTTTTAGGTGATGTTGATGTTTCTGGTCCAGGAGACACACTTTGAGAACCACTGTACAATCTATCATAAGCAAATTTGAAACTTTAAAAATAAACAGATGGGGTAGAGAGAGAAGATGTGAGGGGAGGGGAGGGGGGATAGTAGAGGATAGGAAAGGCAGCAGAATACAACAGTTACTAATATGGCAGTATGTAAAAATGTGGATGTGTAATTGATGTGATTCTGCAATCTGTATTTGGGGTAAAAATGGGAGTTCATAACCCACTTGAATCGAATGTATGAAAAATGATATGTCAAGAGTTTTGTAATGTTTTGAATAACCAAATTAAGAAATTAAAAATAAATAAATAAATAAAATAAACAGAAGTATCTTCCAAGGAATTTCTCAACAGTGTATTCAGAATTTTTACTCTTAAAACTTTTACAATAAGAAGTCCTGAAATTTTTATGAGGATTATTAAAAGGGAATCTTGTTTCATTTGAAAAAAAAATTTCTTCTCTGGCAAATTAACTAGACAAATGATCCATGCTTAAGCCTGATGGTCATATCAGGACTTGCAAACAAAGATACTATAATTCTGTTTGTGGTGAATATCCTTTCTGTATGATGAGTACATGTTAAATAGTATATGTTTACCCTTTCTAATATGTGGTCTTCCTGTCCCCATGAAAATTGCTCAATGATTTTGGCCAATATATGCCTGCATATTACTGTCAATGTAAAGCAGAGGGATTCTGGACAGTGATTCAAATGAGGTTGACAAAGACCGGAAAGCATTTAAATTCAGGACTCTAAAATGACTCAACATTTTGTTCTTGAGGTTTGGATATAATAGTCTTGAGAGTTCCTGACTTCATCAGTCTTCTCAGTATCCTTACTTGTTTTATAACTAAATTGAAGTCTAGCACCAGAGGGACTGGGGCTCTGTCAAGTAGTATATATCTCCCCTTCCTGAAAAGAAAGATGATTGTACATTCAACTAAGCTGAATTCTGCTTCAGTAGATAAGAAAAGGAGAAGCAGTTCTGCTGATTAGGAAAAGTATCATGATGCATAGTGAAATGCTTACTGTAGGGCTAGGGTGCCATTTATTCTTTAAAAAAAATAGACTTGTTTTGCTTTAAGTCACTTGTTTTACTGAATCACTTTGAAATTGTATTAAATTACCTGACCATGTCATTAAATTCACAATACATTACAATTCTAATAAATAGCTTTAATGGACTATTTTTTCCTCACTAGAGTATACTGAATTTTCCCCAAATATATACTGCTGTCCCCAACTGAATATATGTATTTTATATTATGCAAAATTTTCACAAAACATTTTTTTTTCCTGAGCAGAGTAGTGAATGTCATTTGAAATATATTTGATTTGATTTTTCTCCTTCTCCTCCTCCTCCTTTTCCTCCTTCTCCTTCTCTTACTCCTTTTTCAAGCCCTGAAACAACCATCAGACTTAGCTTGTATACTTTATCTAGTTTAAACTAAGAGTACATTAATAAAACATTACATTGTTTAATTGAATAATATTGTATAAAAATCCCTTCCTCTGATAAGTCAAAGATTTAAATTTTGTTGTGTGCTAGGAAAGTTAGTATAATAGAATAACAACCCTCCAAAATTGTTCTCAGCTCTGAAAACCTGAGCTATGTTACTTTATATGGCAAAAAGGAATTTGGAGATATGATTAAGTTAATGATGTTGAGATTAGGGTATTATCCTGGATTATTTATGTGGACAAAATGTGGTTACAAAGGTATGACTCATAATGGGATAGCTCGAGGGGGAGCATGGGAGGAATAGATGAATTCTAGATAGGGCAGAGGGGTGGGAGGGAAAGGGAGAGGGCAGGGGATTAGCAAGGATGGTGGAATGTGATGGACATCATTATCCAAAGTACATGTATGAAGACAAAAATCGGTGTCAATATACTTTATATACAGAGATATGAAAAATTGTGCTGTATATGTGTAATAAGAATTGTAATGCAAAGAAAACAAAGTACATGTATAAAGACATGAATTGGTGTGAACATACTTTATATACAAAGATATGAAACATTGTGCTCTATATGTATAATATGAATTATAATGCATTCCGCTGTCATGTATTTAAAAAAAATAAAATCAATTAAATAAAAACCCAAAATAACAACAACAAAAAAGAAGAGCTCCTCAGAGAAGGGAGTCTCTTTGTAATCAAGATCATTAGAGAATGAATTCTGAATTTGAAAAATCTCTGCTGTGACCTTTGTTTTTGTTTCCTTTTTGACAACTGCAAAATATAAATGAAATTTTCTTATTAACATTAAGTAATATGTACTTAATCATGAAAAGAGAATGATGTTTATACCCCACTTTATGAGAACACTGATATTCACATATTAGATTGTATCAGAATCACCTGAATGGCCTACAGAATCACAAAACATTTAAAAGGATGGGGTGGAGCCCCGAAATTTGTATTCCTTTTTTTTTTTTTTTAAGAGAGAGTGAGAGAGGAGAGAGAGAGAGGGAGGGAGGGAGGGAGGGAGAGAGGGAGGGAGAGAATTTTTTAATATTTATTTTTTAGTTCTCGGCAGACACAATATCTTTGTTGGTATGTGGTGCTGAGGATCGAACCCGGGCTGCACGCATGCCAGGCGAGCGCGCTACTGCTTGAGCCACATCCCCAGCCCCAAAATTTTTATTTCTAACAGGTTACCAGAAAAGGTTTCTACTGCTGGTCTGGGATTGAATAAATATTTTCATATTTATTTTTGGTTGTATTTGGACATGATACCTTTATTTTATTTATTTTTATGTGGTGCTGCACATGGAACCCAGGGCCTCACACATGCTAGGCAAGTGCTCTATGGCTGAGCCACTACCCCAGCCCCACTGATGTTATAGGGGAGAAATTCAAATATAAAGATGGTTGCCAGTGCAAGAATGACTATCTTTAAAATAGGAAATAAATTGAGGAAAAATGGCAATGATATATGTGTAACACACTTGAAAATCTGCAGATATGTCTAAGGTTTATTTTAAAATATTTTAATCCTTTTTTATCCCTTTGAGATAAGTAATATTGAAGTATAATTTATCCCTATTTTTCAAGCAGAGGAGACAAGTTATTTTTTGCCTTTTAAGGGAGCAGTGGGACCTGCATTAATCTATTTTTTCGTGGTTTTCAAATCTTCATCAATTTATCCAAGAGACATGATGCAAACATATTTCCTTATACTTTATTATATTTGATAGAATTTAACTATGATAGTGTAATTTAAGATTTTGTACTTTTTTGTGTATGTATGTATGTAGATATGTGACTACACATACACATACTCAAGTGTATCCATGTCTGTACCACATTGTTTATATCAAACAAAAAGGGCAGAAACTAATTCTAGAAAGTATTTCCATATTTTATTTCCTTCTTTGGATAGACATCATTATGTTAACATTTTTTTTTAAAAACCCCTATTATTCCACAATTGAAACTAGTTGAAGAGATTAAGGAACATATGACTGACATGCAACCTAGAGGAAATTAGTTTACCTCTTTAATTAACTATTCAAATTCTTCATCTGTAATGAAAATAATAGTAGTCTCATCCTAGTTTTATAGTGAAGATTAAATTATATAATATTTGTAAAGCTTCCAACACAGTGTGTTCGTAACTACGCATTACTATTCTCAGCTATTTAATACTATATTCTCACCTCTTGTCCTGATTTTAAAAAAGCACTGTTGTTATCTCCACAGAGCTCTGAATGAATCATAGGAATTTTTTGTCTCAGAATCTTACCCTAAAACTTTTTATATGCAAATAGTCTAGATATTACTCCTTTGAAAATGTGTGAACCATAAGAACCTAACCTCTTCCTTTTTGAAGGTACTTTTTCTCTTCATAATTTGAAGACATTGATCACTTCAACTGAAGTTCGCTGATGGGTAAAATTTTAGAAAGAATTAGGTAGAAGCATTTTTTACTAACTCAATAAAGGAATAATTATATAAAATTTGTACTCTGTTCCACATGCTCTTGTTTAATAATTCATCAATGAATCAAAGTTACAAAACTTATGTCCCTGTGGTATTTACATTGTAGTGGATTTATTGCTATGGAAATTGCATAAAATAAAATGTCAATTTTACTTATATACCTGATAATTCAACTTTATCCCACTCTCAAATTTTGACTAAATATTCCTTTTTACCTATTCTAATGTAAAACAGGTACAACTGAAGACAACTTACATTCATTCTTAAAATTAAGCCAGACACATTAACATGTGTAATAAATTATCTACAAGTCATTGTGATACAGTGGTTGAACATCCAAGGCAAAACGTTTTTGCTTTGTTGCTTGATTTGCAGACAGCTGGGTAGCAATGGTGACTCCAAAACAGAAGTGGCAGAGCTCACGTTATGAGATTTTCTAAAATATTTAAAAGTTCTTGTTAACTTGTAAAGAAAACAGAGTAAACTCTTCCTTTGAACTGTACATAGTTGAATTGCTAGAAAAATCAATTACATTAAACTTTGAAAATAGCTTTTGCATGTTTATATTACATGAAGTTGGGTCCTAGGCTCATACAGTTATAAATAGTTTTTATTCCACATATATAAATGTCTAGAGGCAAAAGAAAGAAAGATATATGGCAAAAGAAACTTTGCAGATATTAATTACTTAAGGATCTTCAGATAAGAATGTTATTCTCAATTGTTCAGATGGGTCCAGTGTAATAATAAGGGGTTTTATGAGAGGGTGGCAAAAGTGGCAGAGGTTGGGTAGTGTAGGACCATGAATTGGATAGTCTCTGTCTAGAAACTATAAAATACAAGCATATCAATTCTCCCCTGGCATCTCGAGTAGGAATTCATCCCTACCTACCAGTTTTAGATGTCTTTCTTCCAAAAACATAAGAAAATAAGTTAATGTTGCTTTTTAAAAAGTTAAATGTATTCCTTTTTAAAAAATGGTGTCTTTTAAAAATACTTTTGTTTATTTATTTATTTGTATGTAGTGCTAGGAATCAAACCCAGTGCCTCACTCATGCTGGGCAATTGCTCTACCACTGAGCCACAACTCCAGCCCCAAATTTATTCTTTATTGATACATAAAACATAAAAAATGTACCTGTTAATGGGGTAACAGGTAATGTTGAGATACTTGTAGACACTGTATAATGTTTAGATCCCATTTGTATTGCTTAAAGCCACTTGTTTTGTTGTTACTTGTAGCACCAGCAATGGGAGACTACATTTCCCAAACACCAAATGCCAGTATTATCTTTCAATCAATGTGACAATGAAAGAGAAAAAAACAATTTCTGAAGTGGCTTAGGGAGATAGAAATGTACTGCTCGGATCATTTTCCCTCCTTCTCCTTTTTTTGAGAACAGTTTTCACTATGTTTTGCAAGCTGATCTTAAACTCCTCAGCTCAAGTGATCTTCCTATGTTGGCCTCCCCAGTTCTGGGAGTATAGGCATTTGCCAAAGTTCACACCTCTCCTATTTTTTCTTTTCTTTTTTTATATATATGACAGCAGAATGAATTACAATTCATATTCCACTTATAGAGCACATTTTTTTCATATCTCTGGTTGTATATAAAGTATATTCACAACAATTTGTGTCTTCATACATGTTCTTAGGGTAATGATTTCTATCACATTCCACCATTATTTCTACCCTCATGCCCGCTCCCTTCCCCTCCTGCCCCTCTACCCTATGTAGAGTTCATCTGATCTTCCTTTGCTCCCCTCCCTCCCCCTCTATAAATCAGCCTCCTTTTATCAGAGAAAACGTTCAGCAGTTGGTTTTTTGGGATTGGCTAACTTCTCTTAGCATTATCTTCTCCAATACCATCAATTTACCTGCAAATGCCATGATTGTATTCTCTTTTATTGCTGAGTAATATTCCATGAAATATATATGCCACATTTTTTACCCATTCATCTATTGAAAGGCATCTAGGTTGGTTCCACAGTTTAGCTATTGTGAATTGTGCTGCTGTAAACATTGATGTGGCTGTGTCCCTGTAGTATGCTGCTTTTAAGTCCTTTGGGTATAGACCAAGGAGAGGGATAGATGGGTCAAATGGTGGTTTTATTTCCAGTTTTCCAAGGAATCTCAATACTGCTTTTCATATTAGCTGCGCCAATTTTCAGTCCCACCAACAATATGAGTGTACCTTTTCCCCCACATCCTTGCCAACACTTATTGTTGTTTGTTTTCATAATAGCTGCCATTCTGACAAGAGTAAAATGAAATCTTAGAGTAGTTTTTATTTTTATTTATCTAATAGCTAGAGATGATGAACATTTTTTCACTTATTTGTTGATTGATTGTATATCCTCTTCTAAGAAGTGTCTGTTCAGGTCCTAGGCTCATTTATTGATTGGGTTTTATTATTTACTTTATTATTGATTTATTGTTTTGTTTTTTGGGTGCTTAGCTTTTTGAGTTCTTTATATACCCTAGAGATTAGTGCACTATCTTATGTGTGAGAGGTAAATATTTGCTTCCATGGTGAAGGCTCTCTATTCACTTCACAGATTGTTTATTTTGCTGGGGAGAAACTTTTTAGTTTGAATCCATCCCATTTATTGATTATTGATTTTAATTCTTGTGCCATGGGAGTTTTATTTTAAAAGTTGGGGCCTAATCTGACATGATGCAGATTAGGGCCTATGCCATTTACAAGAGCCTCAAAAAATAAATGAACTACTTGTGAATCAAAGAAAGAGGTGAAAGATCTATACAATGAAAACTATGGAACCCTAAAGAAAGAATTCAAAGACCTTAGAAAATGGGAAGATCTACCTTGCTCTTGGATAGGCAGAATTAATATAATCAAAATGACCATACTACCAAAAGCATATACAGATTTAATACAATTTCAATCAAAATCCAAATGGCATTCTTCATATAAATAGAAAAAAACAATCATGAAATTCATCTGGAAAAATAGGAGACCTAGAATAGCTAACACAATCCTTAGCTAACTATAGCTAACTATACCAGACCTTAAACTATACTACAGAGCAATAGTAACAAAAACAGCATGGTATTGGCACCAAAACAGACTGGTAGACCAATGGTACTGAATAGAGGACTCAGAGACTAACCCCCAAACTACAATTATCTTATATTTAGAAAAAGGTGCCAAAAACATACACTGAAGAAAAGGTAGCCTCTTCAACAAATGGTGCTGGGAAAACTGGAAATGCATATGCAACAAAATGAAACTAAACCCCTATCTCTCACCATGCCCAAAACTCAACTCAAAATGGATCAAGGACCTAGGAATTAAACCAGAGACTCTGTGTTCAATAGAACCAGCTCTCCTTTATCCCTACTATTGCTGCCTCTTTTCACCCTGAGCATCTCCTTTCTGAATCAATATAGATTGCTAGCTTTTCTCCATCCTTCAAATTTGTATATCTCCAACGAAGCCTTCCCATTTTGGATTATTAGAATATTTTCTGTAACTCTAAATCTGATTCTGTTATTCTCTGCCTGAGAATTCTCATGACCTCTTTATTTTTTATAAAAAGAAAGTGAAAACCCTTTAGTTTGACTGGAAACACCCCCATGTTCTTCTTGATTGTTTTCCAGTGATTTTCCCAGTATATTTTCATCTCTCTACACATTGGTGTAAATTGATATTTACAATACATGTCTCTATGATTAAGTTTTTCCTACTGGCTGGGATGTTCTCCTTTTTCCTCCTTACTCTCTTACCCTTTAAATTTGATTTTTCTGTTTTCAAGACTTACCTTATCTTCAAGACTTTAGCCCAGTGAAATTTTGTTATTGCTCTAGTTATAAATAACCATGTTTTCTTTAGGCACACATTCAATCTTCTACTGTAAATTATATCATACACTTGTATTATAACTTGCACATCCCCACTCTGACCTCTTTGCACTCCTATTTCACATTTATAGACCATGTGTGCCTAAGCAGTAGGAATTACAGTTTAATGGTCTCTGTATTCCCATAAATAAATATATTATTTTAAGCAGCGGTAGGAGCATAATGAAACCTTGGCAAATGGACTAAATTAACCAATGTATACATGAATATTTGATGGAAATTGTACCTTGATTTAAGATTTAACAAATGATATTTAAATTATTATCAGGACAACATTTATTTTCTCTAAGGCAACACTTAATTTGTCCCTGTAAAATGCCATTGAGCCATATAAATTATTCATTTTTCTATGACACTGTGGTTCTATTCTTTTCCTTTCCCAAATTTCTGAATGATCACTTTTGGAAAGTGCAAGTAAAGCAATGCTATCAAGCTAAAATGAATTTCATAGATCAATTTCTATTACTATACTTGTCATGTAGGAAAATTTTGTTAGTCTATACAAGAGCAGTCGTATTGTTTCAAAGCTATGATGATTTTTAGTGGTCCATGAAAATCTAATAAAGTGTTCACAGAGTCAATTTACAGTGTTAAAAGTCTGCCATCTCTATCACTTTTAATAATAGTTTTTAAATGATTATGAATAATTTTTGATTATTAAAATTATATTTTTAGTTAAGAGAATATGAAATTCTTTTGTCAAGTGAGTCACTAAGTAAAAGTCTGTATTTATAATTGATGCAATTATAGAATATTTAGTGGACTGGAAACATTTCTAAGTATTCTCTTCTCAAATAAGCATTGTGGTAAATTTATAATAATGTCTATCTACATTCTTATATTTTGGTTCTCACAGAAGAAATTAATGTCATGGGCTCGTAACCTGACTTTATTTCTAAATAGCTGTGTCATTTAGGTAAATTACTCATGTTGAGCTTCCTTTAATTTAACTCTAAAATAGAAATAATTGTATTGGTATGTTCAGCGTTGTTTGTAAAAATCAAAATAAAATGCTGGTAAAGCACTCAGCACACTACCTGTCTCAAAGCAAATGCTCAATGAAGATTAGGTCTAAATACTTTCACTACTTCCAGATAGCTGATGCTTTATTATTTATTATATAATGTTATTCTCTTAGGAGGCATTTGGTGGTTACTGCTGACACCTTGCCACTATATATCATAAAAGAAACTAGAAACCTTGAAATTGAAGTAGCTTGCAAGCTAACAGAGGAGATGGAGCAAATCCACAATTAATTGTAAGAAAAAGTTGATTAATTAATGAAGAAAGTCAAACATATAACAGATGAATTAAGAAAGGAGTAATGGCATTTCCTATCTGAAGTTAGGCATCATGCTCATGGTGGTAGCAAGATGAGGCTCTATTTAAATATTTATTAATGGGTCTAATTTTGACAAAGGAGATAAGAAAGTACTACAGGCAGTGAGTAGAAATTGAGCAAAAAGACGGGGAACATGAATACTAAATTAAAGCAAGTGGTTTTAGTTTTAATTCCATTGATCACATTAGTTTTTGATTTTTGTTATATTCATATCTAAATAAAGCTCACTTTAATAATTGTTTTCATAATAGTTTACAGTAAACTTAAAAATTATTTTCACGTTGATGTTGAATATTTTTTTTCATTCACAAAAATTATGGCACATACTTCTGTATATAATGATGCTATAAAAATGAGTGATTATTGTTTTAAAAGCTAGATTTATGTAGGAGATTTAAAAGCATATAACACAAATTCTGGAATGAAAAATGATATAATTGGCCTCATAAGACTTCTTTGTGACCAAGTTGGACAGAATGCCTGGCCAGTATGATTGATTTTGCTGAAACAAAGTATTAGGATGCCAGAAAACAGTTTGACACCATAAGTAAATCCTTTAGTCCAATCTGTGGCTGAAAGTAGGAACTCTACAATAATAAAAATACTAAGAAAGGAGCTTAGGTTGTGAAAATGGATAGAAAAAAAAAGCTGCTTTTTTTTCAATAAACCAAAAGAAAGAGGGAGAATATAAAGAAGAGGAAGGAAGTAAAAAGACAATTGTATTTGTAATCCTGTTCCTATTGTGTCATTGAGTTGCCATGGTTACCCTCGAAAATAAAATCCATGTTCAAACTGGTATATACCAACATTTAGTATCATATATTTGTCTGTTTTTGTTGCTACTACTAATTATAATAATATATATTTATTGGTTGACTAGTATATGATAGTATACATGGTTTTGTACATGGTCTAAAGTATAAAGGAAATTTTTAATAGTTCATAGTTAAGGAAAACAAGGTTGAACAAATAAGTGACAGAATCAGAATCTGAAGGTTCCTATGTATAACAAAACAATATTTGGACATTTTACTGTTCTAGACCACAAGTTTGAGCATAGTGCTACAAAAGAAGAGTAGATGAATACACTATGAAAATATTTACTAATTCAGAATCTTTTGGCAAAGTTGTGATATGGCTGAGAATTAACCCTAATTCAAAGTAAACAAAAATGAAACATAAATCCACGATTACTGGCATATAAGACTCACAGTCCTAGCTCATGGACAAAAGGGTTTTATTACTCATGGTGATAGCAATTCCCCAGATCTCAATTCCCACAGTTCATCATGAGGGCCAGAGGCCACCTGCTTATACCATGAGTTGCAATATAGGAGAGGAATCTTGATTTTAGGAAAGGCAAATCTTCTATATAGACAATAATCAGTAAGTATGCCTGCCATTGCTCTGGAGGGAGCCATTGTCTTTATCTTCCAAGGTAGTTTGCTAAGTAAATACCTTTAGAAGGATAAACTAGGACAAAATGCCTCTGCTTGCCAGACTTAAAAGAATGTGAAAGACCCATGGAGAATTGTCTCCACCGTCTTCCACAGGCTTAAGTGAATTCATAGGCACATGGCTTCAACCTATCCCATCTTCACCAATGCTCCCTATCCTTATATGCTTTCCTTGAACTGCCATTTGCATTTCAACATGATTCCTTAGGAGAGACTTTAAAGCAATACAAGCATTCCAATACTGATATTAACCAACCTGAATTTGGAAAGAAACCACATATGACCTGTGTACAAACTTGTTCATCTCTGAAAAACTGATCTAAACAACCCTGTATAATTTGTCTCTCCAAGTTAGCCCTAAGGTAACCCCTTAAATTTACTTCATGTGCATTGTCCTTTCTTTGTAAATGCAAATAATATCTACATAGGGGGTGGGTCACCCAGTTTCTGTCCAAACTAGAACAGCTTCTCTAGGAGGCTGCACTGCCTCCAGGCTCAACCAATGTGATTGGAATCATTCCCCTTCCAAAGAATGTTCCTTTGTGTCTTTACAAAAAACTTCCGGCCTTTTAAGCAATCTGACTGTCTCCTCCTTTGTGACTCTGAGGAATTTGACTGGCAGGATAGGACTATATTTATCTTCCTAATTTTAAAAGCATTTAATTACCAATAATTACCACCAATGTGATTTTTCCCCTTGTGCACATTAAAAATTTTGAATCCCATTTTCTGTAATAATTTAAGTTGATCTGGAGGGACAGAGAGTAATTAATTATCTATAATTTCTCAAACTGGAAATGTTAAAAAGAAATCTAGCGTACAGCAACACTGAAATGAATAGGATTGCATGAGAAAGAGGAATGCGGCAAAACTAAAATTTTCATAAATATTTTAAGAGCTATTTAATACTGTAGTTGGGTTAAAACATATTCCATTGTAATCAACATTTCAGGTCATGTCTCCTAAAGGCCCCTTTTTCTGAAACTTGGGTGGTTATTGCTCCTGAAGTGTTATTACTGCAATATGAAACTATGAGCCACAGGAAGAGAACAATTGAGAAATTACGTTGTTGTTTTCCCCAGTTTGGTCCTTCAAGCAATTGAGGTTAGGTAATCCGTATTTCATTTGCCAAATAAATCTACCTTTTATGAATTTTCACAAAAATTCAACCTTGCTTTGAAAGAGAACAAAGCAAAATATGAGAGGTGCATGTTCAATTTTAAATTTGCTGTCATTTAAAGGGTATGGAGTTTGTACTGGGTCACAAGTAAGTGTAATATGATCTGAGTATATTAACTGTATGATTGTGGGCAAGATAATTAAGGTCTCTGAGACTTATTTTCATAATCTCTAAGATAGTGATAATAGTATTTACCTTCCAGTTTTCTTGCAAAGACATTATGAAATCATCCATAAAAAGACATCTAAATCTTTATTTATAATTCTGTAAATATTAGCTTCTTTTTTATTCCCCATTCTAGTTTTTTATTCTCCTTTGTATTCCTTTATTATCTTAAAATATCTAATTCTTCTAGAGATATAAATTCCTACAAGAATGATAAATCCCTATAAAGAAAATTTCTGCCTGTTTTCAATAATTTCAGCATCTCACACTTGATAAAGTACTATTAATTATCTTCTGTAATATGGAAACAGAAAGAAGAATATAGCATTGCGTGTTTCTCTACTCAAATTTTCCCCAAAGCTTAGTATTAAAGTTCACTCTCTCTATATACATATTTAATTAATTTGATTCATTCAAAGTGGAATTACTATTAATATTTATCTGTACTATAGCCCTATATATTTTCAATTGTATTGATATTTATGTAAAAAATACATGTAAATCGAACTACCAAATTACATTAATATTTCCTACTATATTTTAGAATTATTAACTAGTGATTAAATATTCTTTTAACAAAATTTCCCAGAACTTCTTTATTAGCATATTCTAAAATGATATTTTCTTTCTTCAGTTTATAAAGTCAAGTTTCTGAATAATAAGTGCAATAAGTGCAATAGAAAGTAGAGCACAAAGTAACTCATTCATTTAAAATTTTGTAGGAAAAATGATAAGTAGCCTCTCAGGTAAAATACATTTATTCCCTTATATATCTCATGTATTTATGGGAAATTATAAGCCAATTAAAACATATAATTCTTCTATAAATACAGTCTAGTAAGAGAAAAGGGCCAATTGGGGATGGGTGGGATCATAAAGTTTTAGAAGGGTGTATGTTTATGATGATGTCATGAAACAACTATATTTTGACTTTGTGATTATACAAAACTATACATAGTATAATATTATATAGAATTATACACACATATACACAAGTACATACAAATCTTATATGTTGTACCAGTGTCAACTTCCATACATATGCATATACAAATTAATACATAAAAGTCCTATAGATTGTACTAATGTCATTGTCCTGGTTTTACATTATATCAGAGTTATATGTTACCTTTAAAGGAACTAGCTGAAGGGAACAAGGGACTTCTCTGTATTATTTTTGTAACTTCTTGTGAACCTATAATTATTTGAAACTAAGAAATTTTTTAAAAAAATCTCTTGTATATTTTAAAGATTTTACACTTAATCATAGCCATAATTTTCCCCTTAGTATATTTGTATTCTACAATAAATTTTTTAAAATCAGAGAATATCTTAGGATATGACATGTAACATGAATATCAATTGTACTAAAATTAAACAAAAAAATTTAAAAAATGGATTGGAATATTTTGAATAAAATTATTAAAGACAAATATTAACATAGATAGAAAAATATTATTATGATTATTTTTAAAAACTAAATATTTTCCTATAAATGCTTCATTTATACATGAACATTATTTACATTCATGCCATTGTTAGCAAAGCTCAATAATGTAAGATGATTTTTACAATTTTTAGATCAGTACTATATGATTCTGCAATTAAGGGCTGTATAAAGTAAATAGGACCAAGAGATCCAAATGTTTTCAGGCATTCATTTACAAATATCTAATGTGGACCTACCTTGGGCTAGACATTATTTTAGTACTGGTGGTATAACATTTTAAGAAAAAAGATAAACCTATTTTTCCTGAAGGAATTTACATTCTATTCTGGGGAAATGAAAAAGCAAATACATATGTTTCAATTAAAATCTGTAAAGTGAAATTTGATCTATCAAAATTTGTTTTAAAAGGCATTGGTATCTTACAGAAAAGGAAGATGAATTACTTGGATATAAAATTATCATAACTACATTTAATAATAGGGCTTATAAATATAGTATTAGTATCATATTCAGTATTTAGATGATTCTATAGAGTAGAATCTATGTATATATTCTTTTCCCATATGGCACACACTTTTTTTGGCCACAAAATAATGTTCCCTATATATCATTTGAATACATTATCATAAATTTCTTTTGGATTACTGTTCTCAGAGATCTGGTCTACCAGTATTAGAGATCAAGACACGCAATCACCTCAGTTTGTAGGTGAGAAAACTGGTGTAGACATGTAACATGTTACATGAATTTTCCCCAACCCATGTAATCAAAATGAAAAAGATAAAATATATTCTGATCCTCTGATTGAAAATCCAAAATAATTCCGTGTTGGGTATAATTATATCAGAATATATCTTGAAGTAGTTCTAGCACTGCCTTAAAAACTTCATTCCTCCTAGTTTTCTATTCATATACGCTTTCCACATATGTTTATTAGATACATAGGCATGGGCTGAGGACAATAGGTATAGTGAAGAATGACACCTAGGTTTTGAACTTTAGATTGTGAAGTAGAAGCATGTACACACATGATTATAGTACAAAGGCGCAAATAATCAATGTCCTGAAGAAAGTGCTACAGAAGACCATTGAAAGATCAATGGCATCTTTCTCCAGGGATACCAGAAGGCTTCCAAAGAAAATGGCTTTTATTTTAGGCTTTGAATTGGGAGGATTGTGGTGATGGATCAAAATTATACTTAGAATAAGTAATTTTTCACACTAGTGTATTAAATATATCAATGTTGTCCAACAGTCTGCTCATTTATGTAATTTCTAAATATGAATTCCTGAACCTCCCAATTCCTGTAGAAATTTACACTCTGAGGGAGTTCAACAAATTCCTAAATTTCTTATGTAATGATGTAGTTAACCAAGTTTTCTTTGGAAATTCTTGTAAGTGGTATTCTATTGTCAAAACTATGAGGTAAGTTGCCAAAAAATGTATGTATATTTATCCCATGTCACCACTGCAATTATGTCAAGAAATTTCTATATCAATAGATAATAAATATCTTCAGAAGTGCTTAAATTTCAGTGCTTAAAGACTCCTTTATATATAAAATAAAGGTTTCATCCATAATTTACACTTTGAAGAATACAAAGAGCTAAGAAAAAATGGAAAAATGTATAATTTATGTGCTGTACATTTTGAATGAGCTCCTCAGAGAATGTTCTTCCTTAGCAATAAAGAACTATAATTTTGTGATAGCTCAGTAATACCTTAATATTGTTGTACTTATATGGGTAACAAACTGAAATATGTTAGGTAAATATACATTCTTTTAAAGCAATAACATTTGGCTCTGTGGTTTTCCTACTTAAAGCTGACATGAATGGAGGACAATTAATTCAATGCTTGCAAATGACATTGTCTAACCTCATCAAAAATAAATTCATAAATTTTATCCAGTCTTGTCCTTATAAATATCTTCTGTTTATGGGCATGAGAGTGGAAGAAGGTGGACTACAGGATAATCTCTTAATAGTTACTTGTGAAGACCTCTATGTAACCCATCATTATTGTTTTGTTCCTGTGACCTGGCATAAGACTGACCCTTGTAATTAACACTATAGTCTTCCTCCACCACCCTGTTCCTATTTTAACTAGGATTCTGCAGGGAACTCTATGAGTTGAGCAATGAGTCATTGTTTAGGTCTGGCCAGTTTCTTCTGTGGTCAATTTGTCCATATATCTTAAAAGCTAAAAGGGTAATTCTCCATAAGGATTAGAAATACTGCATCCTGCCTGACCTCCTGTTTAGTGTATACTGTAATTTCCTAATCATAGAAACAGGCTCTTGAATAACAATAGTAGTCCTGTTTAAGCTCAACTTCATCTTTCTCCTTTAGATAAAATTTTAAGATTCTTAGAGGACCAAGACATAGCATTGCCTTGTTCTGTATCCCTTTAATTTTATTGGGACTTTAGGTTATACACTCTAAGAGAAAGCCCTGATATATACTTTTTAGGAATCTTAGGTTCTTTGCAGTGAATATTTTATTTAACAGTCATTTAATTTGCTTCATTGTGTTAAGTAAAGATTTTTTTTTATTTAAAGTCTGACTTCTGTTTAATGATTTATCTCCGGCTATATGTAGAAAAATGGAATTAGTATATATGACTTCACACTGCTTAGCACCAAACCCAATTATTGTCCCATACTTCAATGAAAATAAATGCTGACTCTGTTGAATGCATCACTATCCATTTGTACAAATAGCCCCTAGATGTCTCAACACTCTTTACTTATGTTTGTGTTTGTTCCATTCTTGGTAGCTCTTTTAGGAAGACTGATTATTTTTGTAGTACCTCCTGTATCACATGGCAGACCAGTAATATTGTAAGTTTAAAAAATAGGCATTCTAAACCATTTAAATTATGTTGACAAGGTTATCAATATTGATTTTTAAATAATTATTTAAAGAGGCATTTCAATGGGAAATTTTACAAAAGAAAGACTGTTTCTTCTGACCTACTTGCCTATAATAATTCTTGATATTGGTGTATATCTGGAGGTAATATATATTAGATACTAGTTTTCTAGAAACCTGAAGAGAATGATCATAGGAAGACTCAGAAGCAAGCTGCATGGAACCAAGAACTGAAATCGGGAGACAATGAGAATCTCTCAAAAGATTTCGGTATGCGTAGATGATTTTCTTGATAACTAAACCAGCTCTGCTCTGACATCATGATGCCATTTAAAAGCCCTTGGAATATAAATGAGTCTTGGACAGATGAGTTAGGGTATCAAGTTAACGTGAGCCAATTAGCACATCCTAATGTCTACCAGTTTATTTGTAGAAAAAAAAGAAGGGTTATAACTGTTGCAAATTTGAGTTTATAATTCAGGGGACTTATGGCCTCTGTAATAACTATGAAGATGACAAGAAAGAAGATTAGGAGAAACTGAAAACAGAGACTGATAAAGAATCCTTTAGGTGGAGATTAAATAAACTCAATAGAGAATTTCTAGATTGATTTAAACTATTCGTCTACTTATTGTACATGAGAAATGAGAGAGTAAAACTAGAATAATTTGGAGTCTACTAGAATGGGTTGCTAGTTGAATTATGATGTTCTTGGTCAATGAAAGCGAAGGGAAGGAATTAGCAAAATAATAGAGGATTGGAGAAGGAATAGTAATTATTCACTTTGTGACACATTGAGTTTAAGGTACCTGAAGAACATTCAGGTAGAAAAGTCCAGTAAAAATCTGGATGCAAGCATTTGTAGGTTAGCAGTTAAATCACACCCTTAATTTTAGATTTAGGAATAAATGGGATGTGCTAATTGGCTCGAAATATGAATATAGGGAACAAGTATGTGGAAAAAAATTGAATACAGAATCCTGAGGCCAGGAAAGCATGAGGTAATTTTAAATAAATGAAGCCGGAGATGGAGAAGGTATAATAAAAAAACAGAATTTAAGCAAGAGAAAAAATGGCATCATGGAATTTGTTTTACAAAATACTAACTCTTCAAGGATGGCAGATGATTTGATTGCCCTTGAGGTTTTATTGCATTCTTCCCATGAAATGAAAAGACATTGAACTATAAGGTCAACTTAACAGAAATGGGTATTTAACAAATTTCTTCTGTTTAAAACAGATCAGAGAAGTGAAATTTGTAATCAAATATTATGAGTACTAATACTTAATTCTTTTATTGGTATAAAATTTAAGGATTTTGGAATGAAGATATGAAGGACAATGTAGTTTTTCTCTGTTTTATCAGAAAAATTTTGAATGTTAAAATATATATTCTTTTAATGGGTCAATAATTCATTAGAGTTCAAATTTTTATAATATGCACAGAGAAGTCCATTATGTGAGTTGAACTCAAATGCATTGTAGGAAAACTGTTTTTATTTTATCCTTCATAGAAGTAAATAATTTCTAAAACAGAAAAGTATTTGTCATTTAAATAAAGAGTCTGGATGGAACAATGGTATTTGTATAACACAGTTATGATCATGTTTCCCTCCTTTTCTTTTGTATTTTTCCATCTCTAGATATTTTGTTCTCTTTGGGGGACTATTCTGATTTCTAACTTGGATAAAGATAGAAGGCATGCTCATCAAATTTACGGATTATGCAAAGTAAATTAGCAGAGGAAAGCTTTATAAAGTAGCCTCAGACTAGAAAGAAGTGCCAATGTAAGAAGATGACATTTAATAAGAATAAACAGAGTACTGTTCTTGGCCACAGTAATATGCTGACCAAGTAAAAGATGAGGAAGATGCAGCTGGATTCAGAAAAGAAAATTTAGGTTATCTTTTTGTATATACCCAATAAGCCCATCATAAAGCCTACTGTTTGATATGCCTATTATAAAGGCATCAGCAATTGTTGGGGACTTTAATATAAATGTATTACCTGAGCCAGAATTTCTCAAAGAATGGCATATGGTATCAAAATCACCTTTGTGAAGTTCAGATTCTGAGACCCAACAAGTTATCCACTGAAACACAGTCTCCTGGTGTGGAGTCAAGGAAGCTGCATTCTAAAAACTTCCTAGGCAGTTCTACTGCAATTTAAGCTTTAATAATCTTTGAAATGGACAAAGAACACATATAATCCCTTTCTGGTTTATACTATTTTAATATTGTAGGATCATTATGTTCTATTCTCTTGCTTACACTTTAAGAGAAGTGAAATTTAGGCTGCATTAAAAAAAAAGCAACTTTATGAAAATAGGGGACTGAATCATGTCCATGAGTAATGAATGCATGGAGAAAATGGAATGTTTTGCTTAGACATGGAATAGCTCAGAATGACCTTCACATACTTATGGTATAATTGAATAATTAAGTAAATTACAGTGATTAGTTTGACTATTATTTATGAATATCTAATAAATATCCATTACCATTACCATTAGCTATTAAAAGAGATTATTGTGGCGGTCAGATAGTACATGGGAAAATGCTTGTAATATAGTAAAAAAAAATAGTAAAAATCGCACAAATATTTTGATTAAAAGTGTGAAAAATAAGGTGCACATTAAATTACATGAGGATAAAATACACCAAAGTATTTAATGGATTTATTTATGTATAATTATCACTTTTTTGCAAAGTACTCTCTGAGAACATTTCTCTTGTATTGTTTTTAAAAATTAGAAAAATTAGGAAAATAATAATTTACCTTAAAATAAAATACTCTAAATGTTAATCACTGTTATTATCTTTATCACATATGAATAGATTCAGAATTTGGTTTTCAGAAAAGGTTTTTTGAGATTTTGATAGAATTCAATTATTAAACCATAAGTTCCCTGTTTTTATTTTAAGACTATTTTGAAGCAATTACATATTATACATTATTATCGCATACTCATTAAGTACTTACTGTTTGCTCAGGTTATGCATATGGCTTCTTGCTACATTAATATAAGTTTTTAAGGTTGCACATGAAATAAAATCCCATCCTGGGTTTGATTTACATGTTTAGAATATAAGGCTGAAAGCATGCAGGTTTAAAAGATCAGACAGTTGAAAAGGGAGCTAGCTTTATGGTATATTAACAAAAGCATCCCCCCCAATTGAACTGTTTCTACCTTGCCTGACTGTTATCATTGTGATTGTGTTCCTCAGCAGAGCCTTTCAGTGGCTCTGCATGGCTGAAACTATCAACTTGAGGGTGATTTTCTGACTGTGGCAGGACCCCCATTTGACTACATTTAATATATCCTCCCTCCAACTGGGGGCTTAGCAGTTTCCACTCAGAAAAAAATGGTGCAGCAATAAAATTTGAAACTGCAGAATGATCACTCATCCTAATGATATGTTATTTGGCATCTTTGAATATATGACTATTGCAAACTGTTCATCTGAAATTTTAGCAGGTTATTTTTCTCTATTCAAAAATCACATTGAATAGCAGAGAGAAAACTGCCACAGTTCAACATTTGCAGGTCCTAAGGTGAAGTGCCATTTTGTCCCAATAAAATAGTGTTTCATCATAAATTCAGGGTATGATGAGATTGACATTTTTATGTATTTTTTTAGTTGTAGATGGACACAATCCCTTTATTTATATATTTTTATGGGGTGCTGAGCATCGAACCCAGGGCCTCTCACCTGCTAGACAAGGGCTCTACAACAGAGCCACAGCCCCCCCCCCCACCAAGATTGACATTTTGATAGCATATCTGGGTAGGGTAAAACATCTAGAGTTGTAGTAATTGTTTTTTCTTTATTATAAAAGCTATTGTGTTCATATTAATATCTAAAACATGCTCATCATTAAGCTCATATTAATATTACAATATAATATGTCATTTATATATTATATACTACATGGAGACGTTTATATTATACTACATGGAGATTTTTCATTCATTCTTTTACCCACTTTGTGATTTGTGGTATTTGATTAGGGGCAAGAAAATCAAGGAAAAATAAGGATGATGTCAATTTCCTTTTTTTTTAAAGAGAGAGAGAGAATTTTTTAATATTTATTTTTTAACTATCAATGGACACAATATCTTTATTTTATTTTTATATGGTGCTGAGGATCGAACCCAGCACCCCATGCATACCAGGCAAGTGCACTACTGTATGAGTCACATCTCCAGCCCCGTCAATTTACTTTTATAGTTTCCAGTTATTAAAGTCAATAATTGCATATAGAATCATTTAATATCACAATAATTTTGTCTTAGTTAATTCTTGTAATACATTTATTTTTAATTTTTATTTTATATTTTTTCATATACCTATTTTTGTAATTGTAAATTATTTTAAGTTGCTAAAATAAAATTTATTTTGATAACTGTTATCTTTTCAATATTGTCACTTCTGTCTCTTTTGGAGCATTTCTGGAGTTTCTTTAGTCATTGTTAGTTGACACATTTTTGTAAAAATATGACATTGTGCCTATTCCTTAACTAAAGCAATTTATATTATCATGTACATGAATTTATATTCCTTAAAAGCCATCATATGAAGAATGTTTTCCAAAGAGGCCTTTATTATAGCAACATGCTTAAGAAGTAATTCATGCATATGCAAAAGACACAGATATCTTGTTAAGATAGCCCTTTTAGATTGCTTTCTTTGATGGACAAATTTATATGAAGTTCAATTTGCATCAAATTATCTTGACTTTTGATATGGTCATTATAGATTTCTGTGTAGTTTCTAGGCTGAAATGTGATTGTTTATATTTTCCTATGCCTATAAATGAAAAAAAAATTCCTTGGTACTTTGGTACAAAATGGTGAGACATTTGTTCAGTTTACTACAATAGGGGAAAGAGATTTCAGTATAGAACTGAACTCAACTCCTCTGAAAAAAAGGTGAAAGGACTTTTAAATGCTGAGATATACTAAAGTAATACTACTGAAGGACTTTGGGGAATGGGGATGAGATATGTTCAATTACCATGTGTAATTGCTAATCATTTCTTTTTTAAAGTTAGGATTCTTACATCCCGCCAGGACCTCAAGACAGAGGCCCTGTTTTTCTCAACCAGTGTACTGCAAAGGGCTGGTTTCTAGGTCCTTGAGAAAGACTTTCCTAGGTTGTAGAAGATAGATCTCAAGGAGACATAGAAAGGATTTACAATTCCAAGATTCCTTAAGTAGATGTTCTAAGAAAAGAGGTACTTTAATTGGAACACACAGTAAGTTCTTTTGTAGGTGTTGAGCTCTCTCAGGCAAGAACTTAAAGGAGCTGGTAACCTAGTGCTGGGTACATGACCCTTGAGTTAGAAAATGTTAGTGTTTGTTGAAGTCTTTTATTTTTTGGGGGAGGGGGGTTGACAAAATTGTTTGTGCTGAAAGTTGCAATTCTTAGAGGCCAAATTTGAAGCCTAGTGGGAAAAAAAGGACTAAAGTTGCTGAATTAAAGTCTTTGTTACCTACTTTTCACTTTAGAAAATTTTCTACAAGTAATGCTTATATTTGTGAATATAGATTTTATAAATATTTTATTTCTCTAAACTTACATTTCCAACTCAAACATTCAAATTAAACGTGGAAGATATGAAGTAAAGCTAAAATATTTGGTTTCATAAAATTCTGTGAGATTCTTCAATATATGACTTGATGATATAAGTCTGACTATGTACATTGATGTTGTGTGGAGCATGCTATCTTTATTTTATATAATAGATGTGGTATATTTTGCATTGAGACTGAATAACCTCTAAAACCCATCACTGTATAACTTTGTCAAATCACTTAAATTGTTCAAGTTATAGTTTCTTCATCTGCAAAATGGACATTATAATAATAGTTACTGTGTTATTTTACTGTGAAGAATAAATGATCCAAGTGCTTGGCAAAATACCTGGCAATATTGGTACTACAATACTTGTTGGTACCTATAATTTTAATTAGATATTATGAGTTTTAAATAAGTATGAGCTATAATTTCAACTAGATATTATTCATATTTCATAAATACAAGGGGAAAATGTAGCAACTTTGTTTATATAATTGACTTATTTGAAACTTTCAGCAATAAGAGAGTTCAAATTCTGATTTTATTTTCTGACATTTGCCCTATATACCATTTTAGTCCATTTTTCTTTATTTCTTCTCTGTACTTATTTGAAAATATGTCATTTTTAAGTGTGTCGTTTGTATTTATTTATTTTTAAATATTTTTAGTTGTAGGTGGATGCAACACATTTATATATTCATTCATTCATTCATTCATTTCCAAGAATCGATTCCAGTGCTTCACACATGCTAGACTAGTGCTGTACCACTGAGCCACAACCCTATCCCTCAAGTTCTGTATTTCAAAGCAAAACATTCATAAATTGAATGTGAAATCTATTGCAAGGGGAAGACCTCTATATTTCTGATTTCTATCAGGAGAAGCTTGAACAAAACACTATTGGGGCACATTTTTGTGTTTGATAATTCTATCTAATATCATCCTAAGATGTACATTGATATCCAGAGTTATATTTCTTTTTTTGCTTATCAAGAATAATGAAATATAGTTAACTCAGCAGTGAGAAGAAACCCTCGATAACATATAACACTATATGAACTTAGATTTATTTTAAATTATGACTTATCATAGAGTTTAAGAAGACTAATGCATTTGAATGTTAATTTTCAATTTGAAACTCTTTGTCAAGTGATGTTTGATTTACACAGTACTTAACTATAATGATCATATTAACATTCTAGATAAGTAATAATTGCAGTATTTATAATATTTCCTCTGAATAAAATAAAATTGGAGAGATTTTACATGGATTATCTCACTTTATTTTTAAAAAAGTCTTCTCTTGGGCTGGGGATGTGGCTCAAGCGGTAGCGCGCTCGCCTGGCATGCATGCAGCCCGGGTTCGATCCTCAGCACCACATACCAACAAAGATGTTGTGTCCGCCGAGAACTAAAAAATAAATATTAAAAATTCTCTCTCTCTCTCTCTCTCTCTCTCTCTCTCTCTCTCTCTCTCTCTCTCTCTCTCTCTCCTCTCTCACTCTCTCTTTTAAAAAAAAAAAAGTCTTCTCTACCCCCTCTCTTATTAACAATTGGGTCTGTTGTTTTAAAGAAACTGTAAAAATTAAAGAAAGTGTTTTTGTTTAAAGTGTAAAAGTTGTCCTAAATAATCACTTAAATTTTATTGACAGGTTAGATATATCTTATATACAATATTTATTCAAATTCTGATGTCTTATAAACTGATAAAATTCTCAATGTCCCCACCTCTCATACCATGGGCCAGAAATTGTTTTGATCTAGTTTTGCTTGTATGCTTTTTTGTTTTTGAAATTGCATAGCTAAATTTCAAAAGATGGTTCTACAAATAGAAGTTTTAATGTAGTTTAATTGTTCTAAAACCTATGAAATGAGATGTCATATGATATTTTCTCAAATATAGAAATACAAGATTGTGTTTAAGTCATCAAAAATAAAACTAATAAAAATTGTTAAGATTGAATTATTTGTAAAAAGAACAAACTTAATTACCATTTTGCCATCTCGTGGGTCAAGAAGACAAAATTAATGGTTCACTGAAGGTGTCAATTCTTTGAAAACCCTATAATTACAATTTTGAGTTTTGAAAAAGTTTTCTAAGCATTTTATCTTTACAACTCTCAGTAGAAAGAGAAATGTTCACTTTTTGTTGCAATGTTCACTTTTTTTGCAATGTTCACTTTTTATATCCTTGTGCTACATCATTTTTCATTACATTTGACTAATGCTTTTCTGAGAAATATTCCTGAACAGGTCAATAGATTACTGTATTATCTTAATTTCTTTCTCATGAATTCTAGTGTGGTTTCTCAAGAGATCCATATTATCCATGCTGACTTAGCATTGAATATGCTGTTAGAATTTGTGTGTTTGCTTATCAAAGAGATTTGCTATAAATGTATTTGCCTCTTTTTCTCTGCTTTGGCTTCCTTGCTAAATATTTTTAGTAGACTAAAAAGTCATGGACATTTGGAGGCAAACGTTCATACTCAATGGAATAATGATCTATTAACAGATCATATTAGAAATGAGATGAGATGTGAATATTAAAGCAGACCTTTCTGTCAACACATAAATATATAATTTTAATAACAGTTAAAATGATAATAAGAATGTAAAACTTTGATTTTATAATCAATGCATTTTTATAAATACTGATATAGCCAGCCACCATCAATTTATTTGAAATTACATTCATTCCCTTTGGAAATCTTCAAAGAAATATCTGCCTAACATTCACTGAACTATTTAGATTTGTACTTGTTTATACGTGGTAAAAATATATATACCTGGTATATTTGATAGAATTTTTATGTAAGATTGATAGGTTAGAAGCAGAATCATGCAAATACAATCTACATTAAATTTGATGTCCTGATTATGGTTTGTCAGTCATAATAACATTAAACATGGTAATGAATAGGTTCCCAAATCCCTGACAAAGTAACATCTCTTTGAAATAGTTATATGGCTTCCAACAGACATAGTCAGTGAAAAACCCTCAATCTTAAAACCCAAAAGGAATTTGGTTATGAGGTATAAAGCCAGAATAAACAGTGAGCATAAAGCTCAAGAACTCTTTCACATAGAATTATTTTCAACTAGTTAGAGATTTAAAAGTCTTGGCTACTTTTTCTCCATTAGGCCTTCCTGGAGTATAGGAAGAATATAGTAAAAAGTTCAAAGGGGGTTCTAAGAGGAAATATAAGGTGTTTATAGTAAACATCAAATGCCATCCAATGCATTTTTTCACACACTTTCAGCATTTTTCAAAAATGGCATTCCTTTTTCTACTTTGTGATTGAGAATTCTGAGGCACCAAAATGTTAAATATTGTAGGAAGACCATACAGTGGAAAAGAAATGAAACTTGGGAAATTTAGAGATCCATCCTACTATCTTCTAATCAGGACATTGTCATGCGTAACTATGTTGACAGCACTTCCTAAACAATGTCTATTTTTGTGTTTTTGTCATTGTGTTGACCTATGTTTTATGGGTCAAGTTAACCATGCCATATATTTCATGACATATAATAATTTGGTTCTTATATCAATGTTTCTATGTCTATCACTATGTAAGTATTATATTTTCTCCACACCCACATTGAAATTTCCCTTCTCTTTTCAGTATAACTGTTATGTTTAATGTCTATGCTTTTTATTTGAATCATGTCCTTCAAATATGTTTATGTTTATGCATTATTTATGTAAAATTCATTGTTATGTATTTTATTTGTCATCTTGTTTTCTCACTAAGCAGTATCATTTGTTAGGATCTTTGCTTATCCCTAGGTATACATGTATTCCATGACTTTAAACTTCATGCATTATATATTTTGAACCTCTGTGAAAATTAGAAAATGGTAAATCCTAAGCTATTTATTTCCTTGGAGGTGACCCCTTTCTAGGTACCCATTTATAGAAAAAAATCTATCTATACATATCTGAAATGAGGGTCATGATTATGTACCCAGTAAATTTTATCTCTTTTCCTCATCAATGGATAGGTCATTTACTTCCAATTCCCATTATTATAAGTAATGCTGCAAAGAATACCTTGATATATGTGTATTGTGTACATGTGTGAAAATTTCCCTGGGATAAATGCCAATTGTGGAATTGCTGTGTCAAAGGGTATGTATATACTTAATTTGACTAAGTAGTAACAGATGGCCAGGCAGATTGCTGCTTCTATCTACACTACCACCAGTGGAGCACCATGATTCCTACCATATCCATGTATTTGATTTTCTTCATATTTTTTTAATATTCTTGCCTTATTTTCCCAGATGTAGTGAAGAAAGGACCATGTCTCTTTCTTTTTACATGGCTCAGATTAAAAATCCTAGAAATTATTAAACTCATAAAGATTAGGCTTTAATCCTGACATATGAAAGTCAACATACATTCCAACTATCTTTCCAGGTTCAATTGGAGTTTAGAGTTAAGCAATGATCTCCTTCCAACCCAAATTATACTTATTTTGTTTTTGTTTGGTTTTATTTCTCATTTGTTTCTTTGTTCTATCCAGTTAAACATAATGATTTGATTTTACCATCATTTCTATAGCTAAGACAGAATGAAAATGGTGAAAATAAATATGATGCTTCTCAACTTGTCATGTATTAATGTCAAGGATCGTGAAGATTTATTATTGTATTTGGGGAAGTTGGTGTAACAGAAAGTGTGATGTTGTTCTTATAATATTTACCATCATTGTAAGCTAAAAATTTGACTTTCATGGTAAAGAGCTCTCAATAGGCAAACTCTAATGTATAATCTTGTAATGTTAAAATATTTCCTGAGCAGTAGATATTCAAATGTGTATCAATGAAATATACTTTTAGATATTTTTATTCATTTAATTTACTCCTTACTCATTTGCTTTTCTAATAAAATTAATGACAATGATCTGATTTTAGCCATTTGGAGAAAAACATGTATTCAGTCATATTATGATGAGTTATGTAATGCTCACAAGTGACATTGACTGGCTCACTCATTATGTTACTGGGATTGCCTTTTTTTCCAAGACTTCATTGTAAAAATCTCATTCCAGGTGCAGCTTAAGAATCATGTACCCTTTGTTCTTTAAAATAATGCTGGATAAATAGCTGGAACTCAGTAAATACTCACTGGTTGACTGATGTTTTTTAAATGAAATCTTCTACTATTCTTTAATTCTTTAAAGAGATTGTTTTTCTTCAGCTCTGTATGGATACCAGACAGTCATTGAATGTGTTGCCACATCTCAGCTTTGCATCATATGTATGCTCACTACTTTATACCATCTGTTGTCTTGTTTTCCTCATTTAGCTGTTTACATAGGCAAAGAATGTGAACTGAGCATGATAAATTCGTTTTAGTCCATCTTATGACAATATATCTTAGATGCTTTGCCATACACACACACACACACACACACACACACACAAGCACAAACACACACACACACAAATGCTCGCACACGCACACTCACAGAGATTCTAATTGAAATACTTAACTTTCTATTTTAAACATACATAAGTAATTTTAGTAGATGTTGTGCAATTGAGATGTGGACAGAGCTGAGATAAAGACAAAAATTGAGCAAAAGAAGTATAAATTGTTTGTTTAGGGTGAGCATCTCTTTCCAAATTATTTGTTCAATGCTATTGACATAAGACTTCCAGTGTTATAAAGAATCAATGGCCTCCTCTTGGCTGAGCAGTTGCTTACTTGGCCATGAGTGTCATTAAATAAATAGCCATATAATTTATTATTCAAGCCAAGGCAGTTTTTTGGCCCTGTCAATAATTCATCAATAACAGGAGAGAAATGAGAGATGCCCAACCTGCCCTCAGGAAACATTAGGAAGAGTGGACACTATGGTGACTTGAGGATCTGAAAATCTCTTACATTTGATTCAGAAACATTGGAGGACATCTGAAAACTAACCAGGATGATGGGGAAAATGTATAATTATAAATATTTAGTCTGCATGATGCTGAACCAAGAAGCATAATTGTGACTCTAAGGCAGGCAGAGTGAAGAGATGGAATCCCTAATCCATCTGAGACTTGACTGTGTGTGTGTGTGTGTGTGTGTGTGTGTGTGTGTGTACTGGGGATTGAACTTGGGATCACTTGACCACTGAGCCACATCCCCAGCCCTATTTTGTATTTTATTTAGAGTTGTTTAGGGCCTCCCTTTTGTTGAGGCTGGCTTTGAATTCGTGATCCTCCTACCTCAGCCTCCTGAGCCATGGGGTTACAAGCATGTGTCACCATGCCCAGCTAAGACTTGATTTTAACAAGCAAATATTGATAAGTTTGAAATGAAATTTTAGAAGAATTGAATCATTGTCGTAGTGATCAGCCTTGTTATTACCATTTTAGTTTTCCTGATTTCTATATATTGATTTTCTCAGTCTTTGACATCTTAGGTCTCTGTGTTTTTTACTTTCTACACTTACAGATTAATATCCTCAGAAAATCCTCGTAAGTTTTAATAAAACTCCTATGTGCTGATGTCCTAAAGTTTATATTTGTAGCCAAAGTTTTTTTTTTTTACCCATTTCTGGGCTTGAATATCCCACTTTATACTCAACCTTTCTAATTGGTACCCAGTAAACATCTGTACAATTCCAAGCTTAAACTTCTGCTCTCCCCAACCCCAAACCTGTCACTTCCAACCATTAACTATGCTTGCTCAGACCAAATGTTTTGACATCATCCTGACTACTCTCCTTATTTCATACCTACCTCTATTAGATTATATTTTATGTTAAAATATATTGAGAATTAGATAACTTCTTGTATCCTAATATTCCATTACTAATCTTCATCACTACTATGATCTTTTGTCTCAACTATTACACTGGTCTCTTAACTACACTGCAAATCAGTATTCCCTCTGCATGCTTTAGACAGTCTAATCTTTATGAAGTAGCCAGGACATTACTGTTAATGAACGGAACTTGGGACTCTTCTGTGTCCAATGTTGTAGTGGCTTCCATTTCACTCAATAAAACCCACAGTCCTTCAAGGAGCTCATTAGGCTACTATATAATACACCTTCCTTTGTCTTCTCTGAGTATATCCATTATTCTCATGTATATTTAATCCAGTGGGCCTACAGATGCTTCACACAGGTATATGGCATTACCAGCACGGCTAAACTAGCAGTTTCCAGCAAGGGGCAATGGGAGATTGGAAGAAATAAAGAGTCAACACAGGCACATCTTGAAGATAAAACAGCTGGGATCAGATGGAGAGCTGCTCTCTGATGGAGAAGCAGGTCTAAAGAATTACACCAGCAATGTTTATTATATATGTCTCTAAGTCAGATTAAAGACTATGCAGGCATCATTCTTCGTATTCATGAAAGTTACAGAGTTCGCAACAGTATGCAGCTATTTCCTCAGTTACATTCTACAGTTGAAATGTGTGATGTTAGGAGCATTGTGCAACTCTTAAGAAAGTCCATTGTTTAAAGTTACTAATTCAAAGGCAGATTCAGGAGCAGAGGAACTGGTAAAATATTGTGGTTATCTTAGCAAGGAAGTTCCTACATTTCCAGGAACTGCCATGCCTGGGAATATGGTTGAAGCTGATAAGACTGTAGCATAGAGGACATCTCCATAGCAACCGGGCATCCTATGCCTTTGCACAGAAACTTTCCCAGGCACCAAGTATGCCACAGCCATAAAGTCATCTGGGACCCCAATCTCAGACACTGGTCTCCAAGTCACTTTCACCACTCTACAGAGATATGTATGTATGCCTTGGAGCATTGACACCTTTATTCTCTCTCCTTAAAAATGAATTCTTTCACCTTAAGTTTTTCCCTGGATATCTCTTTGTGAATAAATTCAGTTTAAAACTAAAGCAACTCTCTCTTGGGCTGGGGATGTGGCTCAAGCGGTAGCGCGCTCGCCTGGCATGCGTGCGGCCCGGGTTCGATCCTCAGCACCACATACCAACAAAGATGTTGTGTCTGCCGAGAACTAAAAAATAAATATTAAAAAAAAATGCTCTCTCTCTCTCTCTCTCTCTCTCTCTCCTCTCTCACTCTCTCTTAAAAAAAAAAAAAAAAAACTAAAGCAACTCTCCAACCCTCAAAATTAACCTAAAGTCACTATAATTTTCATTAACCCATAGCATTTATCATCCTCAATATACACTGTATTTGATTTATTTTAATGTTTATATTACATTCCTCTAATAGGAGTAGAAGCTCCATAGAACAGAGGTGTTTGTTAATTTTGCTCATAGATAATTCAAAGCACCAATAACGGTATCTACTAGACACTGGCAAACATTTGTGGAAAAAATAAAATTAAAAACCCAGTGATGTCAACGAAATAAATTGCCTTCTCTGCACCTCAAGTAGCACAAACTGCAAGCATTCAATAAAATTATCTCTCTATGTCAACCAAGAAGAAATTATCTTGATTAAGAAATCAACATGTAAAAAAAAGATTAAGAAATGTTTCACTATATCTTGATGTTTCATTGCTTTTAAAACTTAGTGTTCATATTAGTATGTGTGATGATATTTTGGTAATTTTATGGGATATGTGTTTGTGATGTGAAAGGAAATGTTTAGAAAAAAATGAAATAAAGTTTGATTTAACATGTTCCAAATAGAAAATAATTGAAAGGAATAAATCAAACAAAATTGGCAAAACCATGCTAATGATTGACGAGATGTGTTAGATACTCTGGGATTTCTTATGTGATTATCTTTACGTGTGTATATTTGATATTTTCTGTAACAAAATATTAAACTAGGTAGCCTTTGAAGTCTCTTCCAACTCAAAAAATACTTTATTCGAGTCAGAATTTTTAGGACAATAATTTGTATTCTAAATACTAAGAGACTCATTGGGATCCCCAATATCATTTCACAATATAACTAAACATTTAACTGTAAACAATATTAAATATTAATTGTTTTAAACTATGATTCAAACTAAAGAAGTTTAAGTGAATTTCTGTTCATTGTGAACAATTAATGCAGGTAAATGAGTAAATAATGTCTGTATATTTATCATTGTACAAACTATATTCCATAATTCTATCAGCAGAATGGAGCTTAATTTTTTTTTCCAAAATAGATCCTTACTACCTGGATTTAATAGCAATAACTACCTAATTTGCCAAAATAAAAACCTCCATTTAAACTATGTACTACTGTATATCTTATTAGAGTATTAATATTGAAGGCTGTAAGGATATTTTTTAAAGAAGGATAAGGATAATGGTATTTATCTTCTTCATGCATGTATAATCATGGGTAGGTATAGATGAAAATTATGTAATGTTGATATATAAGCAGTGAGACATCATTAGGAGAATAAGTTCTGAATCATGAGTCATTTGATGATGAAACATAGAGGAGAAAGAGATGAGATCATGGATATAACTTTTATGAAAATGGTCTCATCCCATAAAGTATAGAGAAGCAGAGCATTATAAATAGGACAGTTAGGTGAAAGAAAAATCATACTTGGGATTTGGCACAAGGACATTTTATTCATATTAATATTTTAAAATGTAGGGGGAATTTATAAACAAAAAGATGGTAATGTTTGAGAAATTTAACCATGATCTTCCCATGACTGTTTCTTCTTGGTATGACAAATATCTTGATTAAGAAGATCAATATCAGATCGTAAAAATCATAGCAGGTTTTTTTATTTTTTACATTAACATTTGAATTTCATAGTTTCAGAAATTTTTGTTGTTACTATTTTATTTTTTACTTATATTTTGCCAGCTGCCCCACCCCTTCTACATAGGGTTTTCAATGTCTCATCTGATTGTACCTAAACTACATACAGTAAAAGATATCTCCTGACCATTTCTTTCACATTGAAAGATGAATTAAATCCCAAATTATTACCTAAGTTCAAATGGAAATGACCATATTCTCCTTAAACATTAATGCTTGCAAAAATTATCTTTTGTTTTATAGTCAAAATTGTCTTTCAGTTTTGCTAGTCAACCAAAACACACATAAAACTTGTTTCATTTTCTTTTATAACGTAGTAGTTTTCAAGTCTTTTTTATATATTGACAAATATAAAGGACCTACACATATATAAGTGACACTACACCCACTGGAATTATACAGTGATTAGCCTATATATGCTTTCAACTGAAACTAAAGTTTCTTGAGCCAACCCTTGGTTTTAGTATCTTATGGTCCAACACGACAAAGTGTACAACCAAAGACATGGAAAGTTGTGCTGCAATTGTGTACAGTGAATCAAAATGCATTCTGCTGTAATATATTCCTAACTAAAATAAATTAATTAATAAAAAAGAAGCAGAAAGGATGGTAAAGAATATTATTTCAAACGACATAAGTTAACACAGATGAGGGTGGATTGTTGCAATTCTGTATGTTCTGCATGTAGATTGTGAGATTCATTGGGTATGACTGTAATACTCCAAATACAGTAAATAGCAGCAACACTGGAATAGATAGCATCAGTTCCTCTGTCTCAAGTACATGAGGTAACCCAGTGGGGCCAAACAGTGGTAACATATATAGTGAATTGTGCTGTAAATATGAGAAACACAGGATCAATGCCTCAGCACCTTTGCAGTATACCACTACCAAGACAGAAGCCCTTCCTTGGAGAGCAAACAGTTAACTTGTAGTCATGTTATCATCATGTTCATCTAGTTACTTGCCTACAGAACTAGCTATAGAAACTGCTTGGGATCAAAGGATAGTCTTGTCTTATAACTTCACACACTCAGCAAGGATGTCCAGATATGTGTTTTGCTCATGGTGAATTGCCCTCTCAATAAACTTGTGATGCGGAGGGACATTATTTGTTTTATTCCACTTTGATAAAATGCTAGTCAAGATTGAATCATCTAATTTCAAGACTCACTAATAATTACAACTCAGAGTTTGAAAATTCCTGCCTTAAAGTAGAACACTACCTTGTACCCTAGTAAATGTCTTAGGGATTCTGATTCATCAAGCCATTATTAAACACCACATAATTGCTTCATACTTTGTTGAGGGTTCAAGAATCAATGTGTTAAGCAGAAGAATTATGGTCTTTATAACAACTATAGTTTAAGTTTTCCAATTTTTTTCTATTTGGTAATTTTTTAATATTTTAGTTTTTTAACTTTATTTTTCTCTTAAGAAGCTAAAACATAATTTGGTATGATACCTTGTCCATTGCCTGGTAGGTTCTAGACATTATTCTTATATGATCTTCCTTCCATGATTTTCTTTGTAGTAAAAAACTATACCTAAGTTAAATAAGGAAATATTGGCGTGGTACTCTAAGAAACTAAATTTAACTGAAATTATTGCCTGAACTCTTGAACTTAGAAATGTGCACCTTGAATTTACTAATTTTCAATTTTCTATCTCTTTCTTCCTCCCTTCCCCCTCCCTCTTCCTCTCTCAATCTCTCCATTCTTATCCCTGTCTGTATCTCTGTGTATCTCTATCTCACACACACACACACACACACACACACACACACACACACACACACAAATACAAATGCACAAGCTAATTAATGGGATGGAAAATAAACTTGAGGTTTAATGAAGCAAAATTCAAAAGAACAAAGCAAACAGAAATCTGATATTTTAAAAGATAAATATGTGTTGTTTTATATCCTGTATGCAGTTTTGAAATGTTGTGTGATTAATCTTCTCTACTATTCACTAATTTTCTGGTTAAAGCTTTTAAAGAGAAAGTCAATAAAATATATTTGCTTTTTTTAATATGGAAAAGAATCCCATTTGTCTTCTCTACCAATAGAGTACCATGACACAGTAACATAAACAAACAACTTAACTTGATCTTATATGATCATGATGAAGTATATAAGAAACTGCTTCCCAATGCTATTCCTTTGTTTTGCAAGGTTTATATGAATATGAACCTGGGCCATATCATTTTTGTTATGTTAATCAGAGCACTATAGTTGTTGTAATTGATAAATTCTTATACTAACTTGTTTCTATTGTCTCTGGTAAAATATGGAAGTCTAGTGCACACACACACAGACACACACACACCTACTTTCTCAAATATCCCAAGTAACACATATTTAAAGCATGACCCAAAGTAAATTAAAAATTAAAAACTTTTTGTATTAAATCTGTTTGAAAGATATTTATAGCATCTGTGAGTCACACTATTAAGGGGAGTTACTATGTAATTGAAGTTAGCAATTAAGGTCTGATTCTGTATCCTGTATGCCTATATTCTTAATTACTAAAAACTCAGAATTCTCGATCAAAAATGTTGAATACTGCATAAATACAATTATTAAAATAGCACAACTAAGAAGTGTTCATTGTTAAAAGAAAACAATACACTCTGATAAGTGGATGCTGACCCATAATGGGGAGGCATGGGAAAAATGGAGGAACTTTGATTGGACAAGGAGGAGGGAGAGAAGCTGATATGGAAGTAGGAAAGATGGTGGAAAGTGATGGAAATTATTACCTTCAGTACATGTATGAGTGCGCATATGGAGCAACATGACATTGTGTACAATCAGAGAATTGAAAAGTTGTGCTGCAATTGTGTATAATGAATCAAAATGCATTTGTCATATATTCCTAATTAAAATAAATTAAGAAAGAATAAACAATTTTTTTTCCAAATAAAGTAAGTGGTTCCAAAAGAAAAAAACAAAACAATAATGTATGACTCTATATTTACTTTTAAAACTTTGTTAATTTTTCTTTACTTAGGAATCAGAGTTGATGTGAAACAATGAAAAGAATATTGAAGCATATTAAGGAAAAATGTAATTTAGCATTTGTAGACGTGTTATTGACTTTGTAATTTAAGGTTTTAATATTCCTACATTTTAGCCACCTAAAATAATTTCATAATAAATGTGATACATATTTTAGCAATGTATGGCTTTATATGGAAGAGATCTTGATTTGCCTCTCCATGTATTTATTGACTAACATATTTATTGAACAAGGAGTAATATTTCTGAATGGACACAAAGTGATTTTGAGCCTATTAAAATGGGCAATTGTGACAATCAGTTGCTTATATAAAATTCAGCATTTTGATTTAACCTATGGCAATTTTAAATTGCCTATTGTGTGATAAACTTTCAATGGAAACAACATACATTAAAAATAATTTAGTCCATATGCCTCAATTAATGCATAGGAAAAGTAGGGAAGAAATGACAGTCTCCTAATTAAGCATTGGGAGAGCAAAGACTCAAATGTATATAAAGCATTTATTCCATAAAAATAAATGTCATGAAAAATTACTGTTTCAATTATTCATCTGAATATTCTACAAATATTCTAAACACTTGTAGTATGCTGGGCCCAGTGCTAGCTAGGCTGTGGGAATAAAAACAGAAATACATGGGACTATTACCTACATAAATCATGATTTAGCAAAGGAGAGTGTTAACAAAAGGAAGAGGAGGTGGTGAAACTAAAGGTATTTCAGCTTTAGTTATAAAAGTCATCACAGGGTCTTATGATTATGCACATTACTCTGATTGGTAGACAAGGCAGAGGTCTCACTTGAGTTGTATTTTGAGTTCAATCTCTTCTCATCTGGACTATTGCCTCTTAAAAGATGCTCCCTTGGGGCTGGGGATGTGGCTTAAGCGGTAGCTTACTTGCCTGGCATGCGCAGTGCACTGGGTTTGATCCTCAGCACCACATTAAAAAAAAATAAAAATAAAAAAAATAAAAGATATTGTGTCCACTGAAAACTAAAAATAAATAATAGAAAAATTTTCTCTTTCTCTCTCTCTCTCATAAAAAAAGATGCTCCCACTTCTATTTTGACCTTCCTCTACATCTGTCCTCCACCTTGCTGCCTGGTTGTTCTAAGATTTAAAATTTAAGCAGAGCACTTGACTGCAAAAGAGGCTTCAATAGTTTTCCATCTCTTCAAGATAAGTTCAAATTTGGTATCTTTGCATAAGAATGTTCACATTCTTGCCTCAATCAATCAATAGTCTTACTGGTTGCTACTTTTCTGGAAACATACTTTGATTTAGATACATTGAAATGCTTAATTTTTACTTCCTGGTCAAAGTTGAAGAATTTAAGAGCATTCTAGTTGAAAGTCACCATTAATTCAGTGAAACCAGAAGTAATAAAAGTTTTAGCAAATAAGAGGAAATGTAACAATGTAAGATGTTTGTGGGAGAAGTGAAAATTAATAATAGTAACCAAGATGACAGGGAGAGGTGATTTCTTGATAGTCAATTGGTGGTAAGATACAGTCAGGGTTAATAATTATTTTATTTTCCCAATTCTTAATGTATAATTTCTCAACTAATTAAGTATAAAATATGATTGAATTTCACCTAACAAACTTCCCACCTGGTTGAAAATTAAACAGTATGGAATCATAAGGAGAGTTCTTTTCTTTAGACCATTTTGTATATTTTGCTATTTATGCAATGCTATTTCAATTTGACATAATAAATCTCCACAATTAAAAAACTTGCCTGAAGTAAAATATATTTACATGCCCAGCATATCTTAATTAGTTGAGAAATTGCACAGTATGTTTATACATCTCTGGAGATTATATTCCAACTCGTTTTCTAAAAGATGATAAGAATAGTTCTCCAAATTGAATACAGGACAGAAACAGAATAAATGGATTACAAAGTTGAATAATGCTGAATCCATTCTGATATAGAACATCTAAAACATGGCTTCATTATTATAGTGAGAATGCTACTCTTGGTTGCAAAAGGGAATTTGGAACTGATTGTGGCTGCGTGAAAATTGTAAATGTCAGATCTCAGTTTAATTGTGGTGGAAATATGTGGTAGCTCATTCTTAGTATTAAACAGCTGTGTAAATATTGGAAAAGCAGAAAATCTAACATAACCAATGGTGAGATGTTCTGAGGTTCATGTTTTTGTTTTAAGCCACGAATTAAAATCCTATGTAGGAAGAAAAATAAAGGTTAAGATGCAGTGTATAACTTAGGGTTTCTCAACATTGGCTGCACATAACAATCACTTGCAGAGCTTTTTAAATAAGCAAATGCCTAGGCCCCACTGCCAGATAGTTTACATGAATTGGTCTGGGTTGATGCCTAGGCATTAGTACTGATTTTTAAATAAGGTTCATATCTGATTCTGCTAGGCACCCTGGGATGAGAACCACTGGTCAACATTGATGAATATGAGGTTCATATATTTGAGTTGTAAAAGAGAATATAGGACACTTGTCTAATCTTTCCTTACCTGGGCATCATGCTGTGATGTAGTCAACCTAAGCCAGTTACATGCATTTTTACTGTGAAACTGGCCACACAAATCTTCCAAAGATAAATGAAATGAAGAGAAAAACCAGATAGATGTGTATTTCACTCTTTTGTGATTTCACATTTTCTTGACTAGAACTACTAATGCTCAATAGAACGAATCATCCTGACAGTACATTTTTATATACCCTGTGAAGGTCTCATAAATAAGACATGGCTGAAATCATGTAGGAGTAATATTTATCTTGGAAACACAAAATCCCTAAAGGAAGGATTTATATATTGAATATATTATAGATATTATGACAAAGGAGCAATTTTCACACTCCCCACATTTGCACGTACATCTGCAGCTATCTATACTATGGAATATGCATTATAAGAGCCTTAACTATATTTACATTCACAGAAAAAATACAGGTAGGAGAACAAAAAAGGGAATGTTGCTATTTTAATTATTCCCCATGTATTTAGGTGTGTTACCTACCCTTTTCACCTGGTATGAAGATACTAGACTTATTTTTAATAGAGAAATTACCTTAAAAGATTCATCCAGCTTTTCCACCATTGAGTATATATATGAAAGAATGTGCCAAACAAAGAAAATAGCATTTATTGTAGGGCTATAGCCTTATTCCAAATCTTGTCTTTGCCTAATGTCTGTGAGCCTAAACAATCTTGTTGACAATATTGTGATACTCAATTTGCTTCAGAGAATTTGTATGAGGATCAAGAACTATAAGCATGGGCTGGGGATGTGGCTCAAGCGGTAGCGCGCTCGCCTGGCATGCGTGCGGCCCGGGTTCGATCCTCAGCACCACATACCAACAAAGATGTTGTGTCCGCCGAGAACTAAAAAAAATAAATATTAAAAAAATTCTCTCTCTCTCTCTCTCCTCTCTCACTCTCTCTTTAAAAAAAAAAAGAACTATAAGCATCATGATGGCAGGGTGTTTTGACTGTTTTGTTTCTTAATCCCCAACCTTTGGAACAATGCTTGGTACATAATGCTCAGTCAATATTTGTTCAATGAATAAACTAAACAATCCATGTAGGTACAACTGAAAACTGACACTATGAGGTTGTTCAAATAATGCTAGTTAATATTATTGTCTTTTTATTTCAAAAGATGTTTACCTAATTTGAATTTTCAAATAATAGAAATGTGATACTAAAGCTGTGCAAGTTGGTCCTTCTAAAGGATTATCTTTCTCTGTTGCACTGGTATGTGAAATCTAATTATACTGTACTGAGATAAAAGCCAAAAAATACTCAGAGGTAGAAGCATTTTGCCTTGACAAAGTGGATTCTCACAATCTTGGTAACCATATAAAGGACTGGAATAACTTATATGTTAGCAGTTGTAGACCTAGGCTGAAACCCCATTTTATGTGTAATATTTTATCCTTCTTCCCAAATAAGAGTCAGATTGTCTCCTTCTGTTTCTTGTCACACATATATTAACCCATCCTTCCAGTTAACCAAATGAGAAACCCTGGTAACATCATTGACAACCCTCATTCTCAATCTTAGCTACTTTCCACCAAATCTTGTTATTTTGCCTTCTGAATATATCTTCTAAAGTGATTCATTCTCCCTGTCTCTACATGGATACTTGTTCAATCCTACTTGAAAGAATCTTTTATACATGTTATATACAGAATGATTTTTCTTAAAGGAAAATTTGATAAGCACTCAGCACTTAAAATATAGTAGTTCCCTTTGCCCTTGAGGTAATGACAGTATTCTTTAAATGACTTAAATCATTTGGCTGCCATGAACTCTATAGGAAAAAGTAAATAAACATATGAACACACATATACACTTATGTTTGACTATTTTTATTTTATCTAAATGAAATTTAGTATTTGTTTCAATTGTAAATCCTGGCCAGAATTATTAGTGTCTATTAACACAAACTAGCTTTGTAACTAATTTGTATTGATACTTATTTCAAAATTAATTCTGCCAGTAGCATTTGTCATATATGTGTTAATAAAGAACTACATATTAATATATTACCAATTCATTTTGTTACCTTTTGATAGCTATCTTTAAATATAACTAGTTCTCTTCAAAATACAATATAGTTTTATTTTATGCATATAAAAATATTTCCAGAGGGGGTCAATAGTCATTAAATTGCCAAAGCCGTCTTTCTCTCTCTCTCTCTCTCTCTCTCTCTCTCTCTCTCTCTCTCTCTCTCTCTCCCTCCCTCCCTCCTTCCCTCCCTCCCTCCTCCAGTCACTCTCTCTCTCACACACACATGAACACAAACACCCCCACAATGTTAAGAACCTATAAATTATATTGCAATTCCCTGAATATTATTGTTTCTTATAATATATAAACATCACAAGGGCAATCCTTGCTACAAAACTGTAGTGGCTTGGTCCATTTTCTGTTGATATAACAGAACACATGAGATGAGGTAATTTATGATTGAAAGATTTTTATTTTGAAACACAATTCTGGAAGTCCAAGAATATGGTGCCACCATCACTCCCCCCCTTCTAGTGAAAGAGTCTTGTTGCTCTATGCAACATGAAAAAAAGAAGGGCAAGCAGGAATGTGCAGAAAAGACAAGCTCAAGTGTTAACCTTGCTTTATGGTAACCTTCTGTCAAGGTAACCATTCCAGATTCACAAGAGTGAGAACTTACTACTGCAAGTTAGCTTTATTGTCTGTTAATTAAGGGTGTATCACCACAACCCAAAATCCTCCTACTATGACCCACCTCGCAACATTACCATATTGAATAATTATGCCTCAGAATGAGTTTTGGTGCAATCAAACCATATTAAAAGTATAATAGGTATTATACTACATTGATTCAATAGGAACACACTATGTGTTGAATGGAACTGAGTCAAATAATATCCTGAGATATGGATATAATTTCATAAGGTAATTTGACAATACCTTTAGCCTTTAGTGGTCTTTATCACTTGTTTGGTCAGGATAAACATGTCCAAGAGGTAGAGGTGTGTGTGTGTGTGTGTGTGTGTGTGTGTACAGCACTGAGCCATATCTTCAGATCTTTTTTTATTTTTTGTTTTAAGAAATGGTATCACTGAGTTGCTTAGCACCTTACTGAGTTGCTGAGGCTAGCTTTGAACTCACAATCCTCCCTCAGCCTCCTGAGCTCCTGGGATTACAGTCATTTGCACCACATGCAGCATGGTGAAAATTTTTAATTTTTGTTTAGATGTTGATATGCCTTTATTTTGTTCATTTATTTATATGTGGTGCCGAGAATCAAATACAGTGCCTTACACATGCTACACAAGTACTCTACCACTGAGTCAAAGGCCCAGCCCCAAGATTTATTTTTTGATTACTACTTGATGTACCCATTTTAGCCTATGTGTGCAAACATTAACTGACTATGCTGGATGGATAAAAGAAATTAATATGGTTTGGCTCTCAAAATCTCATAGCTTAACATCTAATTCAAAAATTGAGAAAAGTGTTCATGGGTGTCAAGTTGCATTAGCTTGTATAACTTTTATTCAGATAAGATTAAGGAAGACTCTATTACCTCTTTTTATTTCTACCTTTTCCTTTATAATACTAATCATTATCATCCTTTCAGACAACAGCATTTCCACCTGGGTAAGTTTTGTCTATCACATAACACAATACTGTTGAATATATAGTCATATCATGTTTACTTTGTATTTTTCATAACTTTTTTTAAATGTATCATTCTTCTGTGACATTTTCTGGGCTTAGTCATAGAACAAGTATGATGTGCAGGGGTAGTTTCAATTGAACATATTTTTTTAAAAATTTTTAACTGAAGAACACTTTTAGGCTGTTGGAATGGCAAGTTAATATTTGATGTGCAAATATTGCATTTAAAGCTTTTCACGAGTGGAAGAGATGTCCACACAGAATTGATTGCAAAATAATAATTGCACATGCCCTCTTCCACAAAATCAGAATGGTATGGTTTTGAATGATGAAGCTATTTACTACATGGCAAACATAAATTTTCCCTCCTTTTTGTTAATCCATGTAGTTAGTGACTTCAGCACTCAGTAGGCACATTTATTTATTTATTTATTTATTTATTTATTTATTTATTGTTGGTCTTTCAAAACATTACATAGTTCTTAATATATCATATTTCACAGTTTGATTCAAGTGGGTTATGAACTCCCATTTTTACCCCGTATACAGATTGCTGTATCACATCAGTTACACTTCCATTGATTTACATATTGCCATTCTAGTGTCTGATGTATTCTGCTGTCTATCCTATTCTCTATTATCCCCCTTCCCCTCCCCTCCCCTCCCCTCCCCTTTTCTCTCTCTACCCCCTCTACTGTAAATCATTTCTTCCACTTCTATTATTCTTCTCTTACCCCTCCTTTCCTCTTATATGTAATTTTGTATAACCTGAGGATCACCTTCCATTTCCATGCGATTTCCCTTCTCACTCCCTTTCCCTCCCACCTCTCATCCCTGTTTAATGTTAATCTTCTTCTCAAGCTCTTCGTCCCTACCCTGTCCTTGGTTACTCCCCTTATATCAAAGAAGTCATTTGGCATTTGTTTTTTAAGGATTGGCTAGCTTCACTTAGCATAATCTGCTCTAATGCCATCCATTTCCCTCCAAATTCTATGATTTTGTCATTTTTTAATGCAGAGTAATACTCCATTGTGTATAAATGCCACATTTTTTTATCCATTCATCTATTGAAGGGCATCTAGGTTGGTTCCACAATCTTGCTATCGTGAATTGTGCTGCTATGAACATCGATGTAGCAGTGTCCCTGTAGCATGCTCTTATTAGGTCTTTAGGGAATAGACCGAGAAGGGGAATAGCTTGGTCAAATGGTGGTTCCATTCCCAGCTTTCCCGGAATCTCCATACTGCTTTCCAAATTGGCTGCACCAATTTGCAGTCCCACCAACAATGAACAAGTGTACCCTTTTCCCCGCATCCTCTCCAGCACTTGTTGTTGTTGGACTTCATAATGGCTGCCAATCTTACTGGAGTGAGATGGTATCTTAGGGTGGTTTTGATTTACATTTCTCTGACTGCTAGCGATGGTGAGCATTTTTTCATGTACTTATTGATTGATTGTATGTCCTCCTCTGAGAAGTGTCTGTTCAGGTCCTTGGCCCATTTGTTGATTGGGTTATTTGTTATCTTATTGTCTAATTTTTTGAGTTCTTTGTATACTCTGGATATTAGGGCTCTATCTGAAGTGTGTGGAGTAAAGATTTGTTCCCAGGATGTAGGCTCCCTGTTTATCTCTCTTATTGTTTCTTTTGCTGAGAAAAAACTTTTTAGTTTAAGTAAGTCCCATTTGTTGATTCTAGTTGTTAACTCTTGCGCTATGGGTGTCCTATTGAGGAATTTGGAGCCCGTCCCCACAGTATGTAGATCATAGCCAACTTTTTCTTCTATCAGACGCAGAGTTTCTGATTTGATATCGAGCTCCTTGATCCATTTTGAGTTAACTTTTGTGCATGGCAAGAGAAAGGGATTCAGTTTCATTTTGATGCAAATGGATTTCCAGTTTTCCCAGCACCATTTGTTGAAGATGCTATCCTTCCTCCATTGCATGCTTTTAGCCCCTTTATCAAATATAAGATAGTTGTAGTTTTGTGGATTGGTTACTGTGTCCTCTATTCTCTACCATTGGTCCACCCGCCTGTTTTGGTACCAGTACCATGCTGTTTTTGTTACTATTGCTCTGTAGTATAGTTTGAAGTCTGGTATCGCTATACCGCCTGATTTACACTTCCTGCTTAGCATTGTTTTTGCTATTCTGGGTCTTTTATTGTTCCATATGAATTTCATGATTGTTTTATCTATTTCTACAAGAAATGCTGTTGGGATTTTGATTGGCATTGCATTGAACTTATAGAGAACTTTTGGTAATATCGCCATTTTGATGATGTTAGTTCTGACTATCCATGAACAGGGTATATTTTCCATCTTCTGAGGTCTTCTTCTATATCTCTCTTTAGGGTTCTGTGGTTTTCATTGTATAAGTCTTTCAACTCTTTTGTTGATTCCCAAGTATTTTATTTTTGGGGGTGGATATTGTGAATGGAGTAGTTGTCCTCATTTCGTTTTCAGAGGATTTGTCGCTGATATACAGGAATGCCTTTGATTTATGCGTGTTGATTTTATATCCTGCCACTTTGCTGAATTCATTTATTAGCTCTAATAGTTTCTTTGTAGACCCTTTTGGGTCTGCTAGGTATAGAATCTTGTCATCTGCAAATAGTGATAATTTAAGTTCTTCTTTTCCTATTTTTATGCCTTTAATTTCTTTCGTCTGTCTAATTGCTCTGGCCAGTGTTTCAAGGACTATGTTGAACAGAAGTGGTGATAGAGGGCATCCCTGTCTTGTATCAGATCTTAGAGGGAATGCCTTCAATTTTTCTCCATTCAGAATGATGCTGGCCTGTGGCTTATCATAGATTGCTTTTACAATGTTGAGGTATGATCCTGTTATCCCTAATTTTTCTAGAGTTTTGAACATAAAAGGATGCTGTACTTTGTCGAATGCTTTTTCTGCATCTATCGAGATGATCATATGGTTCTTATTTTTAAGTCTATTGATGTGGTGAATAACATTTATTGATTTCCGTATATTGAACCAGCCTTGCATCCCAGGGATGAATCCTACTTCATCATGGTGCACAATTTTTTTGATGTGTTTTTGTATTCGATTCGCCAGAATTTTATTGAGGATTTTTGCATCTAGGTTCATTAGAGATATTGGTCTGTAGTTTTCTTTCTTTGAAGTGTCTCTGTCTGGTTTAGGCATCAGGGTGATGTTGGCCTCATAGAATGTATTTGGAAGTTCTCCCTCTTTTTCTATTTCCTGAAATAGCTTGAAAAGTATTGGTGTTAGTTCCTCTCTAAAGGTTTTGTAAAACTCTGCTGTATACCCATCCGGTCCTGGGCTTTTCTTAGTTGGTAGTCTTTTGATGGTTTCTTCTATTTCCTCTATTGTTATTGGTCTGTTTAGGTTGTATATATCCTCCTGACTCAATCTGGGCAGATCATATGACTTAAGAAATTTATCTATGCCTCCACTATCTTCTATTTTATTGGAGTATAATGATTCAAAATAATTTCTGATTATCTTCTGTATTTCTGAAGTGTCTGTTGTGATATTGCCTTTTTCATCCCGTATGCTAGTAATTTGGGTTCTCTCTCTTCTTCTCTTCATTAGCATGGCTAAGGGTCTGTCGATTTTATTTATTTTTTCAAAGAACCAACTTTTAGTTTTGTCAATTTTTTCAATTGTTTCTTTTGTTTCGATTTCATTAATTTCAGCTCTGATTTTAATTATTTCTTGCCTTCTACTTCTTTTGCTGTTGTTTTGCTCTTCTTTTTCTAGGATTTTGAGATGAAGTATGAGATCATTTATTTGTTGGTTTTTTCCTTTTTTAAGGAATGAACTCCAAGCAATGATTTTTCCTCTTAGAACTGCTTCCAATGTGTCCCATAGATTCCGATATTTTGTGTCTGTGTTTTCATTTAACTCTAAGAAGTTTTTAATTTCATCCTTGATGTCTTCTAAAACCCATTGATCATTCAGTAACCTATTGTTCATTCTCCAAGTGATGCATGATTTTTCCTTCCTTCTTTTATCGTTGATTTTAAGTTTCATTCCATTATGGTCAGATAAGATGCATGGTATTATCTCTACTCCTTTATATTGTCTAAGAGTTGCCCTGTGACATAATATATGATCTATTTTTGAGAAGGATCCATGTGCTGCTGAGAAAAAAGTGTAACTACTTGATGTTGGGTGGTATATTCTATATATGTCAATTAAGTCTAGGTTGTTAATTGTGTTATTGAGTTCTATAGTTTCCATATTTAACTTTTGTTTGGAAGATATGTCCAGTGGTGAGAGAGGTGTGTTGAAGTCTCCCATGATTATTGTATGGTGGTCTATTAGACTCTTGAACTTGAGAAGAGTTTGCTTGATGAACATAGCTGCACCATTGTTTGGGGCATATATATTTATGATTGTTATGTCTTGTTGGTGTATGGTTCCCTTGAGCAGTATGTAGTGTCCCTCTTTACCCCTTTTGATTAACTTTGGCTTGAAATCTATTTTATTAGATATGAGTATGGACACTCCTGCTTGTTTCCGCAGTCCATATGAGTGGTATGATTTTTCCCAACCTTTCACCTTCAGTCTATGTATATCTTTTCCTATCAAATGCGACTCCTGTAGGCAGCATATTGTTGGGTCTTGTTTTGTGATCCATTCTACTAGCCTGTGTCTCTTAATTGGTGAGTTTAAGCCATTAACATTTAGGGTTATTATTGAGATATGGTTTGTTCTTCCAGCCATATTTGTTTATTAATGTTACTAAACCTGATTTGTTTTCCTCTTTGATTACTTTCCCCCCTTTACTGTCCTACCTCCCACTGTTGGTTTTCATTGTTATTTTCCATTTCCTCTTCCTGTAATGTTTTGCCAAGGATTTTTTAAAGAGATGGTTTTCTAGCTGCAAATTCTTTTAACTTTTGTTTATCGTGGAAGGTTTTAATTTCATCTTCCATCCTGAAGCTTAATTTCACCGGATACACGATTCTTGGTTGGAACCCATTTTCTTTCAGTGTTTGAAATATGTTATTCCAGGATCTTCTAGCTTTCAGAGTCTGTGTTGAGAGATCAGCTGTTATCCTGATTGGTTTACCCCTAAATGTAATCTGCTTCCTTTCTCTTGTAGCTTTTAAAATTCTCTCCTTATTCTGTATGTTGGACATCTTCATTATAATGTGTCTAGGTGTGGATCTCTTATGATTTTGCACATTCGGTGTCCTGTAGGCTTCTAGGATTTGGGATTCTGTTTCATTCTTCAAGTCTGGGAAGTTTTCTCGTATTATTTCATTGAATAAATTGTTTATTCCTTTGTTTTGGAGCTCTGTGCCTTCCTGTATCCCAATGACTCTGAAGTTTGGTCTTTTAATGTTATCCCATATTTCTTGGATGTTCTGCTCATGGTTTCTTAGCAGACTTGCTGAGCTGTCTATCTTCTTTTCAAGTTGAAATACTTTGTCTTCATTGTCTGATGTTCTATCTTCTAAGTGATCTACTCTGCTGGTAGTATTCTCAATTGAGTTTTTAAGTTGGTTTATTGCTTCCTGCATTTCTAGGATTTCTATTTGTTTGTTTTTTATTACCTCTACCTCCCTGTGAAATTGATCTTTTACTTCCTGGATTTGTTTATGTAGTTCCTTGTCAAAGTGATCTTTTATTGTCTGATTTTGCTGTCTCATGTCTTCCTTGAGACTCCAGATCATCTGAAGCATGTATATCCTGAACTCTTTATCTTACATTCCATGTGTTGCAGCTATTACCTCTTCTAAAGTTGAGTTGACCTGCATTGCTTGTGGTCCTTTCTTTCCTTGTCTTTTCATACTGCTCGCATTTCTTTCTGCTTGGTGAAACTGTTGTGTTTTTAAAATTTTCCCCCTATTTATTTATATTGCTCTTGTATAGTTGGGAAATCTCCCTTGCAGGGCGGGTAGTGGCTGTGCTCGTCCTCTAATTAGGGTGATCTGTCTACCACGCTGGTTGGTCGCAGGTCTGCCCACCCTGCGGGCACGGGTGGCGGCTCTACTCTGCCTGCACTCTAGTTGTGGTGACATAACTACCACGCCCTCGGGTCGTTGGTCCTGTTCTAGGCGTGGGCGGCTACTCTCTTTGGCCCCAGCTGCAGTTGGGGTGTCGTGATACCATGCCGGGGTCACTTGGCCTGCTCTGGGCGCAGGCGGCAGCTCCACTCTGCCCCCCTGGCCCCCACAGCACCCAGCAGGACCCGGACTGTGAAGCAGTCACCGCAGGTGACTGGGCCAAAAGCAGCTTCGGGAGCCAGAACCTGGCCTCTCCGATCCCAGCTATGCTCCGCTAGGAGCAGGCTCCAAGGAGCGACCCCCGCGGGTTCCCCAGCCCCAGGCCAAACAGCCCCGGGAGCCAGAGCCCGGCCGCTCCAAGCTCTCCGAGCTTGGTGCACGCTCCGCTGGGAGCAGGCTCAAAGACGCAGTCCGCGCGGGCTCCCCAGCCCCGGGCCAAAACTGTTCCAGGAGTCAGAGCCCAGCCGCCCCGAGCTCAGTGCATGCTCCACTTGGAGCTGGCCTCAACACGCAGTCTCCGCAGTTCCCCAGCCCTGGGCCAAAGCAGCCCGGGGAACCAGAATCCGGCCGCTCAGAGCTCAGCGCACGCCTTGCCAGGAGCGAGCCCCAAGGAGTATTCTCCACAGGTTCTCCAGCCCCGAGCCTGAGCGATCTGTCTGCAAGACGCAGGCAAATACCAGCCTGAAATCACCTGTTCCGTAGCTGAATGAGCTGAGATCAGTAGAAAACAGGGATGATTACATCAGCTCTCCAAGATGGCGGCTGCTGTCCTCCTCCGTGGTCCAACCGGTGTTGAGAATCGAACTGGACTGCTTCTCTCCTCTGTCTCAAAGCCGGAACTCAGCACTAAGCACGGCCATTGCACCACTGGCAGGAGCCCCCAGAATCTGCATTGCTGCACTCCCGCTCCGGCACCTCACCGCTTCCCAGCGTGCGCTGCATACTCCAGCTGCGGGGTGGTCCGCAGATCAGGCAATGCGACCTTCCGTGCGGAGAAATCGCCCGCGACCGAGCCCCCGCAGCCGAACCTCGCGCGATGGAAATCCGTCCACTATATTCTGGAGCACCTCAATTTCACTGGAAATTCCCAACAAGATAGCCTTCAGCTGTTTCACCTCGTCATTCTCCCGCACAGTGACGCGGCGCACTGGGGTGATGCACTCCCTTCGCCGCCATCTTCCTCATCTCCACATTTATTTATTTGTATCTTCTGTGCAGTCTTAGTGTTTTGCACCTCACTAAATGTATGGTGGATTTCTTTATTTATGTCTTCTTTAAAACAGTCATTTTAATTTTAAATTGAATATGCAACAGTAATAGCACATCAGCAATTCCAGAATATACTTCACACAGTTGAACACAAAATAAAATAATCAGGTGATTGAAGTGACATTTTTAAAACTTTCAGTCCTATTATATTTCATGGTGATTATCTAAAATTTCGTGTTCTATGTCTCATACCTGTTTTATTATGACCCATGCCCTATTAAGTACCAGCAAGTCATGAGAACTATTATAGTCAGAGCAGTGTTTCTCGACTTTATTGGGTGGTGGAAACAACTTTTAAAATGCAGATTATGATTGAGAGGTGGGGCTTAGGTTAATATAAAATAAAAATTGCTCCAGACCACTTGAATAAAGTAGACTTTATTCTAGACCATCCTAGTAGGGAAGAGAGAATATTTTAACAGGAATGAGAGATTCAACTCAACCCCACTGAAATAGAAAGTGGGGATATTTTTCAGTGCTGGTTATGAGCTAGTAGAAAAACTTTGGAGTACATGGCTAGGTGGGGAGTAGGCTGGTTAATATGATTAAGCCATTTATATTTGCTAAGTGGTTTCTTATCCATGCTAGGCTTGTTTCCTCCTACCGAAAGTAGAAAACAGGGACCCTAAGTTTTCTTGATGATGAAATTTCAAAGGGATAATTTCCAGATATTTCAGAAAGATATGCTCAACATCACAAAGATTTATATCTCACAGGGGCTGAAAAATTATTTGCATCTTCAAGTTTTCTAAAGCAAATCCTCTAAGAAAAGATGTTCAGAGACATATATTCAGAAAGAAACCTGTCTAAAATCTGATCATGCTGAAGAAAACATCAAGACTTCTTGGGTGGTTTACATTTCTAATAAGCTCTCAGGTGGTGCCATTGCTGTTGGTCTGCAAACCACACTAAGTAGCATAGCTGTGTTCTCTGGCATCAATATACAGGAAATATTCAATACTAAAGAGTTATGCTATCTTACTTTTCAACTTTTAGAAGGCACATAGAAGTGTGTGTGTTTGAAATGGTCAAAATCATCGGCCTAGTTGTAAAATAAAAGGTGTTGTGTACAATATTTAAAGCAATGATGTACTTTTGTATTTCTAGAGGCCCAATAAAAAGGCCTAGGAGTCCCTGTCCATGAGACGAAATTTTGAATAAGGTGGGTCTCAGAGTTTAGGACACATTTGATATTTACCTCATTTCACTATTGGAAAAAAATAGTGTTAAAATGGAGTCTTAATTATTATATTTTGTTTTAATAATTCTGTTTTTATTCGTAGCAATAGCATCACCTACTTTTAGCACTTGAAGAAAATTATACCCAATGACAGTGCAAAAATATAATTTAATGGTATAAATAGTTATTACCTGTTAAAATCAATTTTCTCATATAATCAGGTTAACTAGAGGGATATGCTCACACTGTAGAAAATCATTAAAGATAGAATAATAACATGCCAGGGACATTTTTTTTTTTTGGTAAACTGAATTCTCCTAAGGACTTTATTTTAAAATTTCCTTAATTGTTTAGGACTGGAGGATTTCTTTTAAATATTGCTCAAAGGACTTTTTATGAAATTTGAGTCATCTGTATGGACACTGGCTTTTATTGTATTGAATTTAATGTGTAAATTTAAAGTGTTCATATTAAATAATCAAATATCTAAAATGTAATTCATTAACATATGGAAAATATTGAGGTCTAGAATTAACTCAAAAACAAGCTCTAACTTGCTAAAACTAAATGTCTGTAATGATAACACACTCCAAAGATCAAAAATACAATTAATTGAAATTAAAGACAATCAATGAATTAATAGGATTAAGAAAACTTTGCCTTTTTTATAAAAAGTTAAAAAGTCAAGAATGTGATTTTTTAAAGGTTAGCTCTTCATTAATGGAGTTTTTAATCCATTCAGAGCCTAATCTAGGTTTCAGGATTCAAACAAACAATTTCCTAATATTTTAATTTTCAATCAGGAGAGATTCAGTCAGGCAAAGACATTTAATTTGGCAGCCTCCTTTTTTAAACACATAGAACTGCTTCTTTAGTTTGCTTTTCTTAATAAAATGGATGAGTTCCAATGAATTTACATGCAAAGTAGTAATAAATTAGCTGAATTCCATTTTCCATTGATTCTCATTGTAAAATTATAGATATTTTGGACATTGAACAGACGTCCTTCTCTGGAATGAGTAATTTAATATGAAAATTGACTAAAGAAAAATTATGATGTAGAATATGGGCATTATCTTTGTATATTTTTAGTAATTTGTATCATTTTTCCTGATCTCTTACCTTGCCAACTCTGCTTTCTTACTGGACCAAGAATCATTTCATATAATAATACTAACACCCATAAAAGAGTTTTTTCTAGAAATAACTCATAGAACTTTCACATTAATTAATCTTCATGATTTCCTTGTTAAATAATTTTATTTGGATCATCAACATAAATATTTAAGAAAGTAGTAAGTGCCAGAGTTTGGGTTTAAATCTGGTAGTATGACTCTAGAGCCTTCATCAGTTAGAAAATTATTAATTTATTTCCATAATAATACAAATATTGGAAGTATTTATCAATCAAATTTACAGTTAATGAACATTCATTACTGTTTAATAAAATACCCTTATTACTATCTGCAATGTCAGAACTAGTACTTTGCAAACCATTCCAGAAAATGTTCATGTGTCTTCTTGTAACCACACAAGAAAACATAGATATGCACCAATATGCAAAAGAATAATCACTATACTGGCTTTCATAGAATGGCATCCTTACTTGACATTTTTATCACCAAAATATGCATCCCTAAACATCATAGTATAGTTTTACCTAATTTAAAAATATTTTGGTCTTTTTAAATGTATATATTCCTCCAAATCTTTTATGTAAGCACTTTATTTATTGAAGAAACTGGATCTTTTTTTGTGTGTAGATTTTTCACAGTCTTGTTTTTGTTGCCTGTGTTTTGTGATATAGTTTAACTTTCCCACTATCCACTGCATTTCCTATTCATCCCCTCATTTTGCCTGAAGATCACTAAACTTCAAGGTCTTCTTTTCTGCCTGTTCCTTGGCACTTCTTGGCCCTCTATTGATATGAGTGGTGGCCAAGATAGAATTGAACCATCTGCTTGTCTAGTAGGAGCTTGGAGGTCCCATATATTGGATTTTGGGTTGTTAAATGCCCTTCCAAGGACAAGTTCCAGGAATTTCAGAGTACACATGGGTTAAGATAGGATACCAAAAACAGCAACATTTTTTTTGGTGGGGTGGGTACCAGGCATTGAACCCAGGGTGCTCAACCACTCACCACCAGGAGTGCTCAACCACTGATCCACATCCCAACCCCTTTTTATATTTTATTTAGAAACAGGGTCTCACTCAGTTACTTAGAGCCTTGTTAAGTTGCTGAGACTAGCTTTGAATGCTTGCCTTGGCTTCCTGAGTTTCTAGAATTACAGGCATGAGCCACCATACCTGATGCAACATATATTTTTTATAGCTAAACTTATCTCTTTAAAAAAAGTGTTTCTTATTAAGATATTATAGTATTTCAGTTATCCACAGCTTTATTATCATCATTTTCCTGTTGTTTTGTTCATAAATTTATTTTGATGAAAATAAAAAGAAATTCCATATTGATCTTGCTTTTATACGATGCTGATTTACAAAATTGAAAAGTTTTGAATACATTTCTTGCATTTGAAAATTCTTTTTTTTTTTTTAAAGAGAGAGTGAGAGAGGGGAGAGAGAGAGAGAGAGAGAGAGAATTTCTTTTAATATTTATTTTTTAGTTCTCGGCGGACACAACATCTTTGTCGGTATGTGGTGCTGAGGATCGAACCCGGGCCGCACGCGTGCCAGGCGAGCGCGCTACCGCTTGAGCCACATCCCCAGCCCACATTTGAAAATTCTTAAAGAAATTATTTTTAATTAGTTTAAAAGAAATTATTGTCCTTAACAAATTATATAGGAAAATTTTAAAAAAATCTTTTAAAGTCTACCTTGAGGAAAGGTATCTATGTTTTAGCTAAGCTTTTAAAGAAACTCATACTACCACAAATGCATTTTTTATCACTAAAAATATTATTCTCTTTCCTGGAAAGGAGAAAAGCAGCTTTCTTTTTTTAGGACAGGAGAATTAAAGTTCATCCAATGGAAGCTGTGGAGAGAAAAGTGGCTAAGTATTTCTCTTCTGGACATTTCTAGATCTGTTCTTCAATCAGACAGCTTCCATTTACATTGCCTGCTGTCATGAAAGTCCATGCCTTGCATGCAATACCAACATAAATTCTCAGCATGGCAACAGCTGTGCTTCTTGATGAATAAATTCTTAATTATCAAATTGTTTTAATTATCCACTTCTATCTATGCTCTCAGTTATATATTAAATAGAGAGACCTAGTGTATTTTATATTAGTGGAAGAAAGGTAATCCACGTTTCCTTTTTTCTTATTATATCTTCACTATTTTAAAACTGTTTGGTACATGATCAGTCACAGCACAGTGCTATTTATTGAGCATTCATGGCCACTGGCTGACATGGCATTGAATATAATGTTGTAATGTTGCTCCAAGCCTTTTTGCCTTCTTGCTAAATGACTCAACTCATCACAAGAAATTTATAATGGACATATAACTCCCCTATTTAGTCTGCATGAGATTGATTTGTTGTGAACTTACTAGCTATAGTGTTTTTGAGAGAGAGACCTTCAATTCAAATAAAGATAGTTTCATCTATGGATTTCAAAGTAAGTGTACACAGTATAAGTCTGTATTATGGGAGTGAGATGAAGCCAAATGTTAAAAAATAAGAGAATGTCATTTGGATTTGGAGCTTACTGTGTTATATAGAATTATTAAATTAGGAATGTTAAGAGTACACTGAAGGTTAATATTGTTTGAAAGTTTATTTTGAATCTTAGAGAAGTGTAGCAAGGTGAATTAGGTGATGTGATTTCAGCATTCCTAGGTTGTCTGTTCCCTACTGTATCCAAACCTCTTCCAAGTCCACTTCCTTTATTGTGACCTCTGTGGGTCTTCTATCTTTATAGTCCTTTGAAAAAAACATCTGTTATTATTATCATTATTGCTGTTATGGTATTCTCATTACACCCATAATCCAACTCTTCTGCCCACTTTGGGGAATGATCTGTGTGACTTGGTTTGCTCTTCTTCATCATAATTATCCCCTGCTGACAAGAATCACAAAGTGCCATAATTGAGACCCACTATATTAAAAGTGTGATAATAGAATCCAGGATAGACATAAAGGAAATGGAGAGGGGGAAGAATGACAGACTAAAAAAATAGACACAAGATAAAGAACAGGTTTACTTTCAAAAATGCATATTCCACCTAACAGCATTTCTACTCCTAATTTCATATCTTAGAGGAATTTGCACATTTATGATAATTTATGGTAATACCTATATTTATAGAAAACTTACTCCATGCCAAGTGCTCCTATCTATCATCCACACTATGAGATAGATCATTTCATATCCCTAATTCACTTATGAGGAAAGTAAGACATAGAGCTTAGGTAATTTGCTATAGCTAGCATTTGAAACCAAACAGTATAACTCCAAAGATGTAATTGATAACCAAGGGCACCATATATAGCTATGCAATTTGTCCATAGGGAGCAAGTTGATGCAAAAATCCAACCACTTAATAATCCATGCATTTATGGTTCAATTCTAAATCCACCTGAGTACAGTCATCCCTTGGTAGCCTTGGGGAGTTAGTTCAAGGACTCCCCCCTCTCCACACACACAAGTATCTAAATCTGCTGATGCTTAAGTCCCTCATAGAAAATGCTATGGTATTTGAATATAGACTACAAACATCCTCCTTTATACTTTAAATAATCTCTAGATTACTTATAATACTTATTGCAATCTAAATGCTATGTAAATAGTTGTTATTACTACATTAGGGAATGATGGTGACAAAAAAGTCTGTCAAAAGAAAGCAAAAAACATTTATGTTATTGTCTCTCAGGCAACCAGAACATTTTTATCAGTGCAATTAACCTCCCCATTACTTCCTGTAATTCTTGTACCATTGGAAACTTGAAAGACCATATCCCATTATGTTCCATATCTCCTGGCCTGCCAAGATTTCCTTCTAATATCATGAAATTACACAAGGTATAAGAAGAACTAATTCACACTAAATTCTTAGGTAGAAATAACTGACTAGGAATCAAGGTCATTGTTCAAGCACTTAGGTTAAAATTTTAATTCATCAGTGATCCTTTACAGACAATGAATGTGACTGACGTTAGAATTTTTGGAGATGATGGCCCCTTGGCTTATAGATGACACCTTTGGTTGCAGGAGTCTCTGAAATCGTCTAACATTCAGCAAGTGGAAACAGACACAGAGAAAGCCCTGGTGACACTTTTAAGAGGCTTGTTGTAAATAATCTAGCAGTACAAGTTAAGTATATCCTGTATTTCTCCAAAAATAAATGAATGAATGAATGAATGAATGAATGAATGAAGCCTGCTGCAAGATATTAGAATTTCTGGTTTCTTAACCAACACATGTGAATTTCATTGCCTGAATTGTTCCCTTTTCAGATCGAAGGGTTGAAAGGAGGATGGAGCAATTCAGGGGGTAGCTGCTTTGTGCAACTTTTGTTTATTTTCTGACTGACCTGGCACAGTGTAGGCGGAGGCAATGCATGTTTCCTGACACTGGGCCAGTGATGTATGGCCTGACCTTCAAAATGAGGAACATCTTCTCTGTGGTTGAGAGTATAGCCTTGCAAATGCTTTTATCCCATATTGTTTGGTAGTTTGCAACCAGTTCTGACAAAAAGTACCTACCCTGCTGAGTTAGCTGAAGCTTGTATATTAGTTTTAGTTTGAACATTTTGGCAAATTAAGGGCTGAGTGAAACCATAAAATTGATTTTATTTACAACAAAGCCTCGTGGTGTCTGCTGGTTGCTCTCAACATTTCTTGCTTTCAATTTTTGAGGTTTCTGTAGGTGTTTTATCTAACTTTATATTGAATTTCCATCCATTTAAGGCTAATACTTCCCCTGGGTTTCCTCTTAATTGATATTGGGCATGGTCTGCTTTCTGTTTACTCTTTGCTTCTGCTGTACTCATTGTACATCTCTTTTCCATTTCTCTGATTCCATATCAAGAATCGCTAAAACCTGCTTTGTGGTGAACAGAGTAGTTTGTTATATGTTTTCAACTGTTAAGGCTCTCATTGAAACTTCCTCCTCAAACACTGACAAGAAGGGATGACATAGAATGCATTTTTTAAGAGTGTGGCATCTGATATATGCAATGTCAGTTAAAATATGTGGATAAATTTTCTTTCTGAAAGTGTTATTATCATACTTTTAATATCTAATAGGGATGCTACAGATTTAATACATTTCTGAATAAACAGGAATTGTGGGAAGAGGAATGGCCTACAAATCAGAAAACCTGGATGATATTCCTAGTTTTTCCAAAAACTTGTATAATTTATGCCAAGTTGCTTGATTTCTTTGACTTCAGTTCATAATTGATATATATTAATTACATACAAATAGTGGAGTTCATTGTAGGATGTCTCTACATGAATATAACATAATTTGATCAATTTCACTTCTGAACTTAGTGCTTTATGTTTAAAATGAGGCATTTATTCTGGATGAATGGTTTTCAACCCTGGTTTTACAATAAAATCATATGTGAATCTCTCTCAAATATATTAATAACTGACCCCCATCTCAGACTAATTAAAAATAGAATCCCTAGAGAGAGATAGACCAGTGCATTGTCATATTTTAAAAGCTCTCCAGGTTATTCTAATGTGCAGCCAAGGTAGAGAATCAATGGATTAGGTGATTTCTTAATTCCTTTACAACTTTAAGATTGTATGATTGTAATCTTTTAGAAAATCTTTTGGTTGTTGTCTTTTCTACTTTTGCAGTTGAAATAAAAATATTAATTGAATCAGATAAACATTTTTAATCAGCTCACACAGTTCTCACAGGAATAGTCAAAACCAAGGGTGTTCAACAAAGTATTTTTCATCCTTTTATTCTCAAACTTTGTTAAGAAAAGCATCAAGAGTACAGATTCAGGTTTACCATCACACTAGGTGAGTATGATCCAGAAGATATGAGATGGAGACCCAAGTTCCACTTTGTTAATAACCACCTATAGTTATCATACCCCTAATGTGAATCTACTGATCTTGTGTTTTGAAACATTGTCCAATACCTGAAAAAGCACTCATTTTATAGTTCTTTCTAACTAATGTGGTATACAAACCATGACCCAGCGCCTCTGATTTACCATAAAATGTTTAAGTTTGAATCTATTTTGTTAATAATGTGGCTATGGATGACTAGAAGCAAAAGTTCAGACTGGGCATAATATATTTTGAATTATTTTTTTAATTTTCCTTGTAATAAGTTAGAATTGTAAGAGAGCCACCTAGTGGATATGCATATAGACCTGTTGCATCTTGTCTTAAGGTCTTTGCCTTATGGGTTTTGTCAGAATATAGATTTAACTATACATGCAATTATATATGTATACACATGTATATTTCATATACATACATATTTTATTCATTCAGTTTATATTTATACAATGTATTAAATGTTAATGGGGTTTTATTTAAAGTTTTAGCTCTTTGCTTAAAAGTAATTTCTCCTCATTTTTATGAGCAATCATTTATCTTTTAGGTTGTTCTATCTCTTTTATAAAATATGAATACAGAGGTGAATATGTTCTTGTCATAAAAAAAGTATAATCTCTTTTAAAGACATAGAATTCACAAGTAACTACAATGGACATTTTTAATTTTTTTTTTTGCTGTAGATAGAAAAAATACCTTTATTTTAGTTTATCTATTTTTATGTGGTGCTGAGGATCAAACCTAGTCTCTCACATGTTCTAGGCAAGCACTCTACTACTGATCCACACCCCAGACCCTAATGTATATTGTAATGCACACAAAATATTTCTTGTATTTAAATGTGACAAGACTCCTGGACTTAAAAAAAGTGTTTAAGTTGAAAATGTCCTATTGTAACTTACATTATATCACGTATTTTGTGCTGCTAGTGATTGAACCCAGGCCCTGTGCATGCTAGGTAAGTGTTCTGCCACTAAGCCACATGAATTCTTATATCGTTCCTCCTTTCTTTGTACTCCTAGGAATCTCATGCATTTATGCCGTTTATACCCAACTCTGCTATTCAAGTCATTCCCAAGAATTCTCCCCCAGACCTACTTTCTTCTCTCTCCCCTCCAGAATCTAGGCTTCCAGATGCCTGCTGGATATCACTTCCTAATATTCTCCCAGCATCACAACATTCCCCCAAACTAATTCATTTTCTTTGTACTGCTCTTGTTTTGTGTGTTTCAATTAAATCTTTGATGGTTATCTGTAGAATATGAAGATTCTAGTCCTATTTAATTTTCCTTCTGTCTAATCCTCTTCCCTCAACTTCCTATTTTTTTTCCCTCTAAAATCTATCTGATAACATTCATTCAGGATACTCAGCAAAACAGACATTACATGGTCAGATCCTAGGCAGCCTATAAGATGATCTTCAAATTCTAGCCTCCTTCCACAGTGAGCATTCTCTAGGCAATTCCCTTCCCTCACACCTGCAAAGATGATGGATACCACTACTCTGACTACATTACACTATACAGCAAGAGTGAAGGGATTTTTGCATGTGTAATTTAGTTCCTAAGTTAGGTGACTTTAAGCTAATGGAAGTGGTGATTGTCCTGGGTAGAAAACCCTAAACAGGATCTAAAACATTCCTGAAGAGAGCAATTGTGAATTCGTCCTTGAAGAAGTAAGCATCCAATGTTGTGAGAGGCGCTGTGAGAAGTACCATTATCTTTTACTATGGACCAGTTCACTATCCTTCAACCTAAGTTCTCGTACCTCATCTGTTTCCACAAAATCTTACACATTGGCACCAGTCATCTTCCCTAAAAACAATCTAAAATGTAATCTTTATGAGTAGGAGTCTTGTCTTGTTCAAATCTGTATCTCTAGAAGAATACTAGCATATTGTATGTATCCTAGAAGGATACTGTATCTTAGAATAATGCAAGAGTATTATATGTGTTACAGATTTTGGCTGGTCGAATGAAAGAATGAATATTGTCTACCACCTATATAAACACCGAAACCTTTGGAGGTCTTGATGTGTTACCTACAGATAATCTCCTGGTGAAAAAAAAAAAGAAGGCTATATAATAAAGTGCTTCAATATATAGGTTCTAGAGTTACAAACACTTGGGTTCAAATTCTAGCTCTAATAATTCCTGGCTTTTTGATCTCTCTGGAAGTTGTATGGTCTTAGTTAGCACCATTGTTTTTTCACTTATAAAATATATATATAATTGTTACTACTCAAGTTTCTTTTCAATATTGTAAGACAGTACATTTAGCATATTTTCACAGTGCTTGGACTTGGCAACAGTTCAAGAAATACTAGCTATAATTTTAACATTTAAGGCCCTACCCTGCCTACATTTTCCTCCTGTCTGCTAGCCCTATGAAGAAGGTACCTCTGTGTCTCCTGACTTTGCAACCTGATGGAGAATAAAATACATCAATACTTGTTCAGTTAAATTTCTATCCCTTCCCTGCTATATGACTGAGCACATTTCTTCACAGATTCAGTTTGGTTACTATGGAATGGGCCTAATTGTAATTTATAGCTCTTCATTTTGTCTTGATTTTTTGTGTACAATGATCAGTCACATGGAATGAGTGCACAGAAAGGTCAGTAAAGCCAAGTATTCAAAGGACAATATTATGGATGTCTTAAATAACATTATAAAAATCCATGGAAATTTTTCTCTTCTCAAAACCAGAAACAGTTGTTTTAGCTTTTTATAGTTGTGACCAAAATACCTGTGAAGAACAATACAAAGGAGGAAAGATTTATTTTGGGGTCATGTTTTTGAAGTCTCACTCTATAGTCAGCCAACTCCATTGCCTTGGGCCTGAAATGAAGCAGAACATCATGGCAGAAGGGCATGATGGAAGAAAACTGCTCAGCTCATGGTAGCTAGAAATCAGAGAGAGAGAGAGAGAGAGAGAGAGAGTAAGAGAAGGAACCAGGGACAAAATATAAATAAATCCCAAAAGCATGTCCACAGTGACCTACTTCCTCTACTTGCCTACAGTTATGTCCCAGTACAGTTGTTCTTTCTAATTGTAATCTATAAAATAGATTAATCCCCTGATTAGGTTATAGCTCTCATAATCTCATCATTTTACCTCTTATCATTGCTCTATTATCTCCTGAGATATTTGGAGACACCTCATATTCAAGCCCTAATAATTGTGTTGTTCCTGAAACAATCAGTCAATGCTGCTATTGTTATTGGTTTGACCAGGCTTTCTTCTTTCAATTAGCTTATAATTAAAACAGTCTGCACTTGCTTTAGTTTTAATCTTGCTGTCTCTTCTTATATTTCATTTTATTCTTGCACAAATCTCTAACTTATGCTTTTCTGTTACATTTAAAATTCATCCCTGAAAGTATAAGTAAATATATGAATATCTTCTGGGGTTGTTACATATGCTTCAAGAACTATTCAACTGTGATTTGTGTGATTATATGAGTGTTTGAACAGTGAGAATTTACAAATTATGTAAGAAACATCAATGCAAGAGAATTCATAAGAAAGCAACTTAAAAATTCTGTCATGTGTATCTCAGTTCTTACCATTTAATAGATCATAAATACAATTCATACAAAGGCAAATATAGTGACTTTTATATCACCCACCTAATTGAAATATCCAAAACACTATAACATAAGGAAGTGCATGTGTTAAGCAGTCATTGATTTAATAAATTGATGATGATTGTGAAGCTGGTGTTCTCTGCTATTCTGGAGGTATGGCTGAATCACTATAGCCAGCCACTTTTTCACCAGATTCCATTTGAACATCAAATGATGCCTCATTCTCTATGCCTCCTTGAACATAACACTGAACAGTAACATTTCTATACTCTATTAATATGTTTAAATGGCATCAAAAACAAGACACCTGAAAAATTGGTCAAATCATTTGATAACCATTCTGTAGGGACAATAGTTCATTGAGAACTTCACAATAGTGCACCTGTTTGGGTCATTGTACTCTAATATACTGAGTTACTTTATGGAAAATTGCTAACACTTCATCATGTAAAAATAGTCATAAATCTTAACTGAAATAAAACCATATTTGCAGATATAGTCTCTCTTTCAAAATAGTCAAATACTACTTTGGTTTGCAGACTTCAGAGTAAATAACTACTCTGTGACTTTATCTAGCAAGGATATATTAATATTGGCAATAACACACTTTATGTTGGATTGGGAGCATGACCCTGCTGTGAGATTTTTTAGCAAGATGATTGAGCTCTCTTTTGGTTGGTTTGTAAAGCTGTATTTTGTACTAGCTATCACTGAAGGGCACCCCAAATGATAGACTGTAGGTGTAAGCAGCAAATACTCAGTTCTCTTAGGATTTGTACCCTTCTATTCCTTACCTTCCTCAATTTTTTTCCAGTTCAAGGTCACATCTGCAAAACCTTAAATATCCAATATTAGAAATAAATACATCCATGTTGCACTAATATTGTTAAATTGATATTCAGTAAAATAAAAGTATTCCTTGCAGTAACGGGTGAGAACTTGCTTTTCACTTAGAGCCAAGTTCATTAGAAATTCATACTCACAGCCCAGAGAAAAACAGGGTTTTATGAGGTTTCAACAAGTAATATATCTGCATGATGGGTTATTCTATGAAACTAAGCAAATGAAAATGTCAGTTTGCAGAAACTGTCAAAACCCAGCATAACCTAATTTAGAATTGGTGCTTATTTAATAAACTACCAGTAGCCCTTCCAGATAGAGTACTGTCAGTCTTGAAGAAAATTATTTGTCTTGAGTTAGGTGTATAGACACCATAGACTGTATTAATAGGAAATGACTATTAATTATATAAAGCATCTGATCATTATATCAATTACAGTTTGTGTTCTTAGCTATAATATGCATAAACCCTTGATATGAATATGCATCAATATGTCAAAATGGGACACCAGTTTGTATGCAAGTACAAAAATAGAGTGCTATTTCTGTGTTTTGCATATGACCATCCTCAAAATATACAAATTGATAAGTAACTTCATTAGCTTATGTCCCATGTATGTGAATTGCATGTTATTCACTTAAACTAGCATCTTATTTGGGGACTTTTAGTATTAAAACACTAACTGCTCTGGTTAGTATTACTTTACATAGCTACATGTCTTTAAGGACTTTACCTCTGGTGGCATATTTTAAGGTTGTTAGTTATTATGAAATGAAAGATTTAGAATGGCAGTGAGCAGTGATGCTTAAATGGAAAATGTGCATTAAGTAGAATGCATTAGCAGCTAGCAGTGGAGAAACTTTGAAGGGGGTGAGGCAATAAGAGATTTGGAAGAGGGAGAATGTGAGGAAAGGTATTATGAAAGAAGAAAATAATCATGAGTTTTTAATTGCACAGAATAACTTGATTTAAAGTTTCAAAGATAGACTGAAAAATAATATAATCGATTCTCTGTATGTTGGCACAATAGAAATTTATGGGGAGACTGTGGAACAAAGAATATGAGAACAGCTGAATGAACTCAAATGCTATTATGTGGAACTTTCCTTATTGTTGAGAATGGAAGAGTGCAAATGCACAGTATACCAGATTTGGCAACAAGCTGTGTTTTCTCTGTATGGTAGATCCCTATTGCTCATGAGTATTAGAGAAAGACCTACACACCTGCTTCTGTTATTCTCAAGCTGAATGATGATTACAGAGTTTATAAATGCCCTTTCTTTCCTCTCTGTTAATGTTTCCTCATATGTGGGAGAAGGTAGATTATCTGGCTAACTAAATATCACTTGGAATTGTTATAGCATGTAGTGAGCATTAAAAGAAATGAGAGTGAATGTTTTTGGTTGATGACTTTAGATAATACAATGTTTTCAACATCTTTAATCATATTTTCCAGACTTTGTATTTCTTCTTTCTTTACCACCTATTGATTATTATAATTTTAGCTCCATAGGCCCATTATCTATAATCACAGTGACACATTTTTGTCATTTTGTGGCATTGCTTTCCTAAGTCTCACAATTATGTAATTTCTTTCAGTATTCCATTTCTTTAGCCCATCCTTACTTTAGTGTTTATTCAATCCCATGTGAATAGGAGAATCACCCTTTCATCCTACATGACAATAACTTCTCAAATGATTCATTTGCTTGTAATACCTTAGTTTCTTTCTAGCCATTATAGATTAACAAGACCTAATTTGGCATCCATTAAAATAATTTTAATTGTGTCTTCAGTGACTTACAGTTGTTTATAATGAATCTAAAGTTACCTATGTTATCAACAGACATGTTGGCAGGTTCATTTTCAACTGAAGAAGGTAGATGTATGCATGTGCATTGAGGACAAAAAAAAATTAAATATATGAAAAAGCTGATACTGTCTTCAGTACATTATAGCCTAGAACTTCATTTTAAAACAAACAAAAATGAATTGTCACTTATTTTCCTTATCCTGACCTTTTAATATCAACAGAATTAGTGTGGCAATGTGTGCTTTAAAGAGATTTTTATGAATCTGAATTTGAAGTGCTTTTTTGCACATTTATTTTATAAAGCTTTCTTTAAATATATGACAACTTTAAGAATAAATTTTATGTACCATAGCTGCCTCCCAATCTAAGAAAAAATGAAAATATTGGTATTAAAACATGATTTGTTCATGTTTGGTGTAAAAATTTATAGTGTGACTCACTCATACAAATCCATGTGGACACTATCTTGGATAGTCTAATCTTTGTGGCAAAAGATGGAATAGTTATTTTCCTTGTAATAAACCCTGCTTATATGATGGAGGACTGTTATAACTAAATTAGATTACTTTAACAATATAATCAGGTTTTTACATATTTTTTGAATATCACAAAATTTTCAATTTCTAGTTAATCAAGTGATCAATTTAAGCAGAAAAAAAGAAGAGTGCATTAGTTTATTATTACTACTGGAAAAAATTATCAAAAACTTAGGGGCTTAAAACAACATAATTGTCATATTCTTCTGAAGGTTAGAAATCTGATACAGATCATACTGATTAAGGTGTTCTCAGTACTGCTTTCTTTTCTGAAGGCTCTAGTGTAGAATCCATTTTCTTGCCCTTTCCAACCTCTAGAGAATTCTCACATTCCCATGATTTTATGCCCCTCTTCTATCTTCAAAGCCAGGAACATTGTAGCTTTCTGACAATTCTTCAGTAGTCAATTTTCTTTCTTTTTTGGGGAGTGGGTACCCAGGATTGAACTCAGGGACACTAAACCACTGAGCCATATCCCAAGTCCTATTTTGTACTTTAATTAGAGACAGGGTCTCACTGAGTTGCTTAGCACCTAGCTTTTTCTGAGGCTGACTTTGAACTCAGGATCCTCCTGCCTCAGCCTTCTGAGACTCTGGGATTACAGGCGTGTGTCATCTGGGTCTCTGACTTTATTTTCTTGCCTCTTCCTTCCACTTAAGCATCCTTATGATTAAATTGGGCCTACCTGGATAATCCAAATACTTTTCTTTTTTAAAGGTCATCTGATGAAGCCCCAAATATTTATGGGTTCCAGAGATTAGGACATAGACTTTTGTAGGGGGGGATGGGGTAGATTAGCCTACTTACCACATAGTGGCATATGAATATATTAAATGTATTTTTCACTTAAATCCACCCATGAATGCAATCATTGGTTACAAAAAAGAAGACCAAATACTTTTCAACATTGGCACTAGGTTTTACCTATAGAATGAAAGGAAATAAACCTGATTTTACAGTATATAGTTTGAAATATTTCAAGACCTAGTATTGAATATAAAATAAATACATACATGATTCATGAATTTGATTATAAGATGATGAAATTTTCCTCAAACAAAAGTAATGCTCAATGACACTAATACATAAAGCGAATTCTTGAATGTTATTCCATATTTGATTAAGGTAAAAAATTGCTAATCTCTAAATTCTCCTATGAGCCACTATCATTGCCCATGTCTCCTTGATAGTGTATTCCACAGATGATGAGAATATTTCATATTCTATCAAATGATAGTATTTTTCATGCCCAATTCCTGAATTGAAGGATTATAAGCAAGCTTTCAATCACTCTAATATAAAATATAGTTGGTATTTTTGTATATAATGAGTATCCAAGAAAGTTTAGGTATAGTTAAAGATCATTTTATATTTAGGGGTTAAGAGTTGTGACAGTTTGTATGATTTTATGGATATTGAAACTAGAAGAATAATGAGATAGAAAATCATATTCTTAAGGAAACATACTGCATAATGACAGATGGAGATAAGAAATGAATTTAGGAAAATCCCTTTCAGATTGTGCTAACTAAGCAGTTCTTCAAAAACACTGTAATCCAGTAGTAGTAGCAAGATACATGGTTTCTAGTTCTTGCTTTATCTGTTTATTACGTTCCTTTGAATGAGTGAAATGATAGATTTTGCTTCATTTTTCTCATCTTAAAAATGAGGTGGGGGGCTGGGGATGTGGCTCAAGTGGCAGCGCGCTCGCCTGGCATGCGTGCGGCCCGGGTTTGATCCTCAGCACCACATACAAACAAAGATGTTGTGTCCGCCGAGAACTGATTATGCTTAATGAAGCTAGCCAATCCCTAAAAAACAAATACCAAATGTCTTCTTTGATATAATGAGAGCAACTATGAACAGAGTAGGGAGGAAGAGCAGGAAGAAAAGAATAACTTTAAACAGAGACATGAGATGGGAGGGGAAGGGAGAGAAAAGGGAAATTGCATGGAAATGGAGGGAGACCCTCATTGCTATACAAAATTACATATAAGAGGTTGTGAGGGGAATGGGAAAATAAACAAGGAGAGAAATGAACTACAGTAGATGGGGTAGAGAGAGAAGTTGGGAGGGGAGGGGAGGGGGGATAGTAGGGGATAGGAAAGGTAGCAGAATACAACAATTACTAATAGGACATTTTGTAAAATTGTGGATGTGTAACCGACGTGATTCTGCAATCTGCATTGGGGGTAAAATTGGGGGTTCATAACCCACTTCAATCTAATATATGAAATATGATATGTCAAGAGCTTTGTAATGTTGTGAACAACCAATAAAAAATTAAAAAAATAAAAAATAAATAAAATAAAAAATAAATATTAAAAATTCTCTCTCTCTCTCTCTCTCTCTCTCTCTCTCTCTCTCTCTCTCTCTCTCTCTCACCTCTCACTCTATCTTTAAAAAAAAATGAGGTGGAATTATCAGTGAAGTCCTATATCATTCAAACTTTCTATGAATCTGACTTTCACATGTCCACAGGATGCTTGACGTCATCTAAGATATTTTGTGAAAGAAAGAGGAGATAGGAGCAAAAAAGAAAAGTACAGCAGGTGGATGTGATATGACAGAGATCTTGCTACTACAATTGTCAGAAACAGAGAGCTCAATGAATTGCCAAGAGCTAAAAGGGCTCATTGTTACATCTCCTTGCTACTTTACAGTTTTCTGAGTTCAATTCCAATGACAATGGCAAATGTGAAGGGGCTTTAAAAAGAAAAACATCAGGATGTTTTACTATTGTTCTGAGGTATTGTGTATGGAATAGACTTGATACTAGGAAGTTGACAGCAGAATGAAATTCTCTGAATAACTTTTTTTTTTCCAACTGCCTTCTTTTTTTGAACTGAAGTTGTACTCCTTGTGAGGAGTAAGATAAATGATCCAATAAAATGCAGTAAAAATTAGAGAAGGTTATTAGAGTAGAGAGAGTATGAACCAAAACCAAAATCTATCCCATACCCACATATAACTGATGAGCTCATGCTACTGAGAGGATCCAAGATTCACTTAAGATCAAGCAGCCAGTTAGTAACAGAGTCAGGAATGAGAAAGGAATTATTCTTTCCCAACAGCTAGGTTCAACTTTTCCTAATTAAATTGCATATGATTTTGTATAATATTAAGGAGGATTTTTGGTTAAACCTAGATAATATGAACATCAGTCATTGATTTGAATAATAGTTAATAGTTCAGTAGTGCTTCATAGGTGCCAAACATTGTTCCAGATGCTTTATTCAATGTAGTTATATTGGCTCATTTTATTTTCCCAGGAATCCTATTAGAAAATTACATTATCTACTTCTGTTTTACTCCAGGGATAACAGATAGAATTTGAATCCAGATAATTTGCTGTAAAGTTCAGTATTCCCAATTGTGCTATAATGCTTCTCAACTTATATTCTACAAAAACAAATAATAAACTACCAAAATGGACCTGACTTCTTTCATGATTATAATCATATGACATGATCTTCTTTTTTACTTGAATCTTTAGTTTAAGTCTATGACTTTTCTTTCTAACTTGGGGCTCACTCATTCATTCAACATGCAGTGATTGAGCATCCATCATGTGTACAGGGATGTAACAGATGTCATAAGAGTACAAAGGTTAAATGAATTAAACATGTTAGAAAGCATGATAACATTGTATAATTTCAAATATAATATATAATAACACAATTTCTTAGGCATTGCATATTTAACATGGGTCAAATTTTCTCCTAGTCGTCTGGAATACATTATCTCATAGGTTTTTGCATCAACCTCTTAAGGGAGATCACATTTTTCCATTTTATAGATGAGAAAGCTGAGACTTGTATTGGTAAGCAACTTACCAATACATACAACAAAGTGAAAGGGTCAGTATTCAAATCCAGGTCTGTATAAATGAAAACCTGCTTTATTTCTTCCTCTATGCCCTTAATCAAATTACTCAATCCTAAAGAAAGAGCATTTAATGCTCCTTTCATGCCTGAATAAGGGTCTGCTTCTTCTTAATGTTTAACCAGAATCTACTATGGACTCTTCTGGCACATATCTTGCAGGTTCCTGGGGTTTTCATCATCTCCCTATACCTGGTAGTAAGGAGAAATCTCAGAATTCATCTCTAGCCTTCCTATTTAGGCTCTGCTGGACTATACTATTACAAATTATTTTAAGAATATATTAACTCTTCAGTTTTAATTCATGCTTCTGTGCTTTAAGATTCTTCTCACTGTCCTATTCCTGAACCCATACTCAAAATGAGTTGAAACCCCTTCAAAAAAATGCAGCAGCTGGCATCTAAACTACTGAAAGCCTACCCCACTTGTGTGGTTTGTTTGCAAGCTACCCAGTAAAGTTCCTTGATACTGCTCAACCACAAATCCACCATGGACCTCAATAAAGACTTTCACCCACAAGTCCTTGCTAACTCCTTGCTCCTCTCCTGTTTGTTCAAGCACCCTGCTGATTGTGGCCTATGTGGCCCCGTGTGGCATTTGGTAAGCCCTTCTCTGGGACTTGTGAGTTTAATAAACTTCTTAATTTCCAACTTCTTTGCAAAATTTATCATATTACCATTTACTCTCAAGCCAAATTTACCATGTTAACCAGCATCTACATTCTTAGAATAGAACGAATGAGTAGGAATAAATACTTGCAACTTAAAACATATGATCTCAACTTGAAAATTAATGATACCACTTTTCCCCTTTTCCTTCTATTTCTTCTTTAATTCCTATTTTTCTATTTTTTTTTCTCTCATCTACTTCTAAAGATCCACTCAGTATACGATCTAAAATTTTCTCTTATTCAGTCACTTGCTTAGGGAATAGACTGGTTTTCCCCTTTTGGAAAATAATGATGCAATTTCAGCTCTTCATACATTGTAAAGGTATTATTATTTTTTATTAGTTCATTATAGATATACATAACATTGGGGGTAACTTTGGCATAATTCTATTTCCCTTTCCCTCCCCTTCTAATTCCCTCTGTTTTCTTCTGTCTCCTACTGATCTTTCTTCTATTTATAGGTTTTTAATTTTTTTTTTAGTTGTTAAATGATCTTTATTTTATTTACTGATATGCGGTGCTGAGAATTGAACCCAGTGCTTCACACATGCTAGGCAAGCGCTCTGCCACAGAACCACAATCCCAGCCCTATTTACAGTTTTCTAAAAAAAATAGTGTATCATGAATATACATTAAAGTGAAATTCACTTATGTACATAAAACATTTTTGTCAGTTTTATTCCACAGTTTCTCCAGTTCCCTCCTTCCTTTCCCCTTAACACTTCTTCTGCTCTACTGATCCCTTTTCCATTTTCATAAACTCTTCCCAAATACACACACCTTCATTATACCTTTTGAGTGACATTTATGGAAAGAAAGAGATCGTATCTCTATATGTAAAACATTTTGAATAATGAACAGTTATTGTTTAGTTTTGATTTGGGCAATCATGACTGAATCCAGTACCCAGTATGTGCTGGGCAAACACTGTAACACTAAGCTATCCACCCCAGTCCAAGTCTTGGATTGCGAAACAGCTTTCTTTCTTATCCCTTCTCTCTTGCACCACATGTAAATATTGTCAAATTCCATGTGTATTCCTGTTATCTATTTTTCTTTGGTGTTATGGTGATTTTCTGCTTAGGGGTATAACTGTGTATGCATTATATTCAGACAGAGACTTGTCAAGACAAATGCAGTCTCCCTGATACTGATGCTTACAGTCAACACTGGAATAGAAAGTTGATTGCTGCATTAAAATTTTTGCAAATGGCTGCCATAGAAACCAATGCAAGAGTGACTTTGCACTGAAATGTGACATCTCAGAAATCAGTCTAGTGAATCTGACACAGAAAGTGAAATTAGAAAGCAATTTTACTTATCGTCTTATAGATTCTGAAAAAGTTTGGGCTTAAAGTACTTGAACAAAGTAACTATTTAGAAAAAGAAAAGACACTGGTACTTGGAATTTTTAAATTCATAGAAAAAGCTTTCTTTAGATGTTAATAAAATTATTATGGGAGAATTACTCTACCCAGAACATTCAATTCACCTCAGATATGATTTTAAAATTTTATGTTAAGCCTTTTAAATATTAAGCTTCTCATTTTCTATTCCTAAATCAAAACTGACATAAAATTTCAGAAGCCAAGGTTTAACAGTCATCAAATAAACATTTTTGCAAAACTGCTAAATGGTTACTATCTTTGCATTTTATATGCAATTACATCTCCATTTTATACATTTAGGAATATGTGTCCCATTCACCACATTATGTAAGCAATAACATTCACTATCTAGGCTCCATGACAAATAAGTTACCTGAATATCCCAATTATTGAGTTTCTTCAAATGACTGTAGCTTGTAATACTTAAAAACATAACTGATATTTTGAGGTACAATGTGGTATTTTAATACATGTGTACAATATGTAATCATCAAATTTGAGTAATTAACATATTGAGCACCTCAAATATTCACTTACTTTGTGTTGAGAGCATTCAAAATCCTGTCTTTTAGTTATTTTAAAATATATATTAAAATCTTAATAATAATATGTTATCATTTACTATAATCACCCCATTGTGCAATAGAATACAAGTACTTGAAATTTCCTTGTTTAACAGGAGACTAAAACCTGGAAATCCTAAATAGCATAACAAGAATGTCTTCATTTGTATTTTAGCTTCTATAAATTTTTTCAAGGGCATACTTCCTGTCTTAAAATATAGAATAATTCAAATATAAATTTCCCTTTCTCTTGGTGATTCTTTATGGTAGTACTTTTGAGTATTAGTTGTGATCTGATGATGGTTTGGTGAGGGTACATATAGAGAAGTACACCTGTTAGCATCTTTTCTTTTTCTTAGGAATGTGACCTTGTGCAAAATTACTTTAAAAATCAATGCCCCAAAAGCACTTTAGCTAAATACAAGTGATTATTAGATCTGCTCCCAGTGTTATCTCATCACAGTACACTCACTTACCAACAACCAAAGTGTATTCCTACGTAGAGTAGAAATTTCTCATGCCTTGAGGTGTTATACTGCTACAGGTAACTACCCACTCTAACCTTGACAACTGGCCTACTTCCTGCCACTTTTCTAATCATGGTTTACAGTTGCTTACATGATGCTAGACAACTGACTAAAGGATTCCCATAATAACCCTGAATGATTTCCATAGATTTTTTCTCTTCCCTTAGTTTTCCTCTTTTTCTCTATTCTGTCTTCAAACATACTCATAACTTACTTTATATCAATCTCATTTTTACTGTCTTCCTTTCCATTCCATTCTCCTTCCCCCTGATCTGCTTGCTATACTATACTGGTCTTCCTTCTATTATTATTATTATTATTATTATTATTATTATTATATTATTATTATTATTATGATTATGATTAGGTGAGGAATTCATTGTGGCATATTCATACATGTGCATATCATAATTTGATATTTTTAATATAAAGTAAGACACAGAAAGGGACACTTATCCCAAAGATGTGAATAAATATCTTTAGATCATTCTGGAAAGAACAGATCAATAACCAATGATATATTTATCTTAGTTGGGTAAATATATTTGTATAGAAAACATAAATTATCTTTGGCAAGTTGGTCTGATGTCTAGATATTTACTATAACATTTTCTAAAAATATGTGTCTACCTTAAGAATTAATCAAGGGGCTGGGGATGTGGCTCAAGTGGTAACGCGCTTGCCTGGCATGCGTTGGGAGCTGGGTTCGGTCCTCAGCACCACATAAAAATAAAATAAAGATGTTGTATCCACTGAAAACTAAAAAAAAGTAAATATTAAAAAATTCTCTCTCTCTCTCACAAAAAAAGAATTAATCAGAAACTATACCATAGTATATATTAGTTATTACTGCCTAGGTATAAACCAAAAGGTGTTTTACAAAATGTATATTTATTTATCTACTTATTTTATTTTGTTTTTATTATTTTGATTCATGTGATTGTATTTATTATGTAATTATTTCAAATGTTACTGTATTCACCTGGACACATGTATATGTCACACACCTTAAATACACAACAGTAATATACTGAAAGAACAGAAAGAAATAAATAAGAGAAATACACAACAGTCACTAGAGGAAAAATGAAGGCTTATTTAAAAACAAGAAATTTTTTTCTGATTTCTCAATACAATTCTTCCACGACCATATATATACTGTTTTTAATTTAAATTTCTATTTTATAAGATTATTTATTGGAATTTTGATAGTTCTTTCCCCTATTTCCCCCCTCAAACTTTTATATCAATAATGACTATTTTTATTTTCTTTTTTGAAAATATTTTTAGTTATAGATGGACACAATATCTTTATCTTATTTCTTATTTTTATGTGGTGCTGAAGATTGAAGCCAGTACCTCATGCTTGTGAGGCAGTCACTGTACCATTGAGCTGCAACCCTAGTCCTCAATAATGACTATTTTTATCAGAGGAAAAAAAAAACAGAATATTTGGAGGAGATAAAATAAATGTCCTTTGTTTTATAAAATTAAAATATATTCTTTGATGTTTAATTTAGACATCATGGGAGGGAAAAGAGTTATTTGTTGGTGTAGTGACATTCATGCCATTAAAAACATTAAGAAATGTGTCTTGGGCTGGGGATGTGGCTCCAGCGGTAGGGCACTCTCCTGGCATGCGTGCGGCCCGGTTCGATCCTCAGCACCACATACAAACAAAGATGTTGTGTCCACCGAGAACTAAAAAATAAATATTAAAACTATCTCTCTCTCTCTCTCTCTCTCTCTCTCTCTCTCTCTCTCTCTCTCTCTCTTTCAAAAAAAAAGAAGAACATGTGTCTTTTGGCATGGCATTTTGAAAATGTAGTGGAACACAGTAGAGTTCTTGACACTTTCTTCCTTGGTAAAGGTATTTTTATTCATATATAATTTATTAAGAGTTAGAGGAATGAGGGTGAAGTCTGAAGAAGTGATACTATCCTGCATGCTTCAAATTTGCTCCATATTCTCAAAAGAAAAAGAAAAACATACATAAATAGAAAACTGCATTTGAGTCATATCCTAAGCAAGATAATAAACATAAAACATTCTTACAAATCAATATGAGAAACCAACAACTGCATAGGAAAAGGCACATGCAATATAAATAGACATTTTATAGAAAGTAAATACAATTGGCTGTAAATATAAATATATATACACATATATGTATATATTGATAAAATATATAATATAAAAAATAAATATATATTATAAAATACATTTTTTCCAATAAAATAAATTGAAATAAAAGTTTCATCCATCAGTTTATTAAGGTTAAAAATGGCCAGGGTGTTGAGAATTATATGCTCTTATATTACTCCTGGGAGTTTAATTGATAGAGTCTCTATGCAGAGCACTTTACTATTATCTATTCAGACCAAAATGACATGTACTCTTATTAATTCTCAAATTTACCTTGCAGATAAATTCATTTATGCCATATTTGTGTGTGTGAGCATGGACATGTGTGCATATGGAGGCATTATTTTGTGAATTATATATAGGCTCTGAAATTTCTCAAATAGAAATCAATAGAGGACTGATCAAGAAAATTATAATTTTTACACACAATGAAAATCATTAAGGTATGAACAAAAAAAGAGTCAATTCTATACGTTTCATATGGAAAGATACTAAAAAAATGTTTAATGAAATCTAGACATTCAAAACAATGGGAAATGAGTATGAGGCCGTAATTTTTGAGGGAAAGAACATACACATTTGTACAAACACTGACACACATGCATACACACACACACACACACACACACACACACACACACACACACACTATCATGGCTGTAGAACATCTCTGGCATGAGTATACCTGAATTTGGTTAAAGTTTGCCTCTAGTGAGGAGAACTTTTTGACTGTAGAAATTTATACAATTTTAATATCTTTTACATTTTATATCTAATTTGGATTACTCCTCAAAATAATTATAAACTGAAGGGATTTTGAAAAAAAAATGTGGATTCTAAGAAGACTTTATCTTTGGGAATAAAGCCATGCATTTAGCTAGATTTACATTTTACGTGTTAGGAGGCTGGTAATAGCATACATGAAACAGGAGGAAGAAAAACTTTCACAGATATTTGGATATTAAACTGAGATCATTTGATAGTTTTGCCTAATTAATATTTTTTAGTGATTAAGGAGATGATTTTGTGACCCAGAAATGCAATAATCCATTATGCTTCCTCATTTACAACCCATTAACACTGACAGCACTCTATGTTACCTTTTAATTTTTTTACATCAGAGTCTCAGTTATTTAACCATTTTCCAGTTATTAAGCAATATGTGATTCTGACTTGCATTCTGTATTCAGAACAATGAAGATCAAAATGGGTAGTTCTTATAGCAATTATAGAATGCAGCAGTGGAAAATTGATTTCAGATTATGAAAAGAGTAGAGAACAAGTCAAAATCATGTATGATTTTGAGGGAACATTTTATCTACAATTAGAAGGCTCCAATGGCCTAATTTTCCTCATTAATGCTCTGTGATATTTTTGAAATATATGTATAACTTAAAGTACCAATTGCCAAAACAGCAAAACAAAGAAAAATCCTAAGAAATAAAGATATAGGAGTTCACATTTATTATCTAATTCCCATCAAGATTTTTTTTACTTGATAAAGTAAAAGGTTGTATAGGAAATTATACATGTAACTTTATAAAATATCTCTGTATTTGAGATGGTAATATTTCATGAAATTTAGAAATCATATGCAAGCTAACATAATTAGGTATGTAGGTTCTAGTTGTATGTAAGAACTACTGATTCAATTCTCTTCAATATACATCAATTTATATCTTGTTCACTAGGAATAATGTATTTTTCTTTTTCACTGGACTCCATTTCCTTACTACATTTGCCACTTAAATTCATCATGATACTTAGGAAAAAACAGATACATTAAATAGAGTAATAAAGAAAACCACAATAGGAAATAGGAACAATAACAAAATTTTAACTAAATAATTAAATATATTTGATGAGTGTCTTGGTGAAATCCAAGTTAATAATATTTTTTTTAGTTTTGTGTTGTTATATTTTATTTTTTGTGACTTTTAGTTACATATGACAGTAGAGTTTATTTTGACATATTTATACAAATATGGAATATGTCTTATTCTATTCAGAGTACCAGTCTTGTGGATTCACTATGGTGTATTCATGTAGCAACTACTCTATAGCAGTATGGAGATTCCTTAAAAAACTAGGAATGGAACCAGGATTTGATCTTGTTATATCACTCCTAGGTACATATTTGCAAAGGAGTTAAAATCAGCATACTCAGTAAACCAGCCACATTATTGTTTATAGCAGCTCAATTAACAATAGCTAGATTATGAAACAAAACTAGGTGTCTTTCAGCGGATGAATGGATAAAGATTATGTGATACACACACACACACACACACACACACACACACTGGAATATTACTCAACCATAAAAAGAATGACTTTATGACTCTTGCCAGTAAATGGATGGATCTGGAAACTATTGTGCTAAGTGAAATAAGCCAATCCCCTAAAACCAAAGGTTGAATGTTTTCTCTGATATGGGAATGCTATCACAAAACAAGGTTTTGGGGGGATGAAGACAAGTTTAGTGAATTAGACAAGGGGGAATGAAGGAAAGGGAGGGAGGATAAGGATAGGAAAGACAGTGGAATGAATCTAACATAACTTTCCATGTTAGTAACCTTGAGTGACAGAGAGTAAGCTGACCCTTAAACTATGTTTCCCTCCTTTCAGAAAAAATGAAAAAGCATTAAGGCTATGGCTTGTGGAGATGTCAGAGGACCAGTTTATGGAGTGCTGAGAATGCCACTATTTTAAGGTTTTGTATTCTAGTTTAACATTCTGAACCCAAAGTAGAGAGTTATTCCTTCTCAAGTAAAACCAGAATTTTTTTCTCTTCCCTTAATTTATCTTTTTAAGTATTATTCTTTCATTTCTTTTATTGCAAGGCATCTAAAACACCAGATTTCTTTGTATTCATTATAACATTAAAAATAATTATTTGTCAAGGAAAATAGATGTTCTCATAAAACCTTTAATAGTTTTATGTAAAGACTTGTTTGTGACAGCAGTGGTATCTTAGCCATTGTCCAAAAGTTTAATTGGCTCATGTTTGCCTACGCTACTATATCAGATGATCTTATTATGGAATATGAGGTCCTCACAATCCCCCATCAGACAAAATAAGGCTTTTAATGAGAGTCACTTCATTTTACCTGGCACTTGGCTTGGTTTGAGCCACCTCAGTCCCATCTTACATTAGAGATAGAAAACAGAAAATACAAAAGCTTAAAGTGACATCTGGTTTTGTATTTAAGAAATAGTAAGGAATGATGTTAGTTGGGGGAAAATAATTGAAGGTGAAATGAGAGATACCAGATGAATTTGGAACAGTTAAAACAAGACTTTGGTGATTCTAGGAATATTTGAGTATGTATTTTTTTTAAACAGCAGTTGTATAATATGGGGGGTAAAGTGAAAAATCTGGGCCATAGACACTGTGTTGTTCCATCTATCTTGATACAACCTTGTTGTGTATAGAAACCTGTGTCACTTTTATTTCTTCACTACCATTCTGAAATTTGCATGACTTGCTTTACTTACACAAAAGGATATGTTTTTATTTCAATTCCAAAATTCAAGTTGATTCATCTAATCTTTTTTAATAGAAAGTAAATATTAAATTATTCTTGTATCAAGAAAAAAACTTACTTAGAATACTAATTATCTTTTTGTATCCAATGTTTCTTTCATGAGTCATTTTATAAACTTTTAAGTTGAGATTGATACAGATTCCTACCAAACTTTTCAATACTTTCTCATGTTCTATAATATGTCATGTTAAATGCACTCTAATCACTAAAATAAACTATATTTTAGTATAAAATATAAACTGAGGAATTTGAAACACATGTCCATTGTTCTCCATTATCTTAAAGTATTTAACTCTTTGGAAAATAACAAGAAAGTGTACTAGCTTGTCTAAGAGAATTATTAGTTACTTACAATTTACAAAAGTGAATGAACCCAAGTTGAAATGTAGAAAAGTGTTACTTCTATGAAGCTAAGGATAAGACAAAAATAAATATTTTATAATGGAAATGCATCATGTTAGATGAAGAATTAGTGACATTTCAACAGTTTTCTGGGCATCCTACTTTAAAATGGATGGTGAATTTAGCAAGCATGTTAAAGGCAGTGTAAAGTAATGTAATAAGATAATCATGCTAAGTAAGAAGAGTAAAGACTTAACGACAAAAATATGAAAGAAAATAAAAGCGAAATCAATGTACAGGCATCCCACTGAAAGATCCAGTCTATCGAAATTTATTAAACAAGCCTAAATAATGAAAAATAATAAGGAGAACTAATATATACACATACACGTGTGCGTGTGTGTGTGTGTGTGTATATATATATATATATATATATGTATATATATAAAACTATATGTGTGTGCATCTGTATATATACATATACGTGTTTACTACTGCATGACAGGAATCAATCCAAGCATTTTACACAAACTTCTCATTTAACTGGCACCATAAGCCCATGAGGTTGGTGTCATTACCATTTCCATTTAACACATGAAAAAACTGAGAGGATTGACTTGATCATAATTCCCAAAGGCATTCAGATCTAAAGTTTTAAGTGATTAAAGTGATGGATTTATAAATTTGAGGTATACCATTTCATGTCAGTCATAGTAGATAGACACAAATATTGGAGCAGGAGAGGAATAATTAAAAAAAAATCAGATGAGAACTAGGACCTTTGTCAGGGACTAAAAGTTAAGCTATGGATTTGAGAGCAAGTGGGTGGTAAATGTTTCAGGAGACTCCAAAAAAATGTCAAGCATTTAGGTGAAAGATAAACGAAAAGACTATTGAATTTCTCACATCAGTGAAAGTTACTTGTTTAGATGTTAGAGATGTTTAGATATAAAGTAATTGATCTTATTATTAAATTCTTACCTGCCATGGGAAAATATGTGAATGTATACAAGTGAAAAGATCTATAAGTATTTATCTAGAGTTTAATATGAGCATAAAACACTGTAGAAAATGTAATTTAACTGAAAATAAAAAAAACAAATTAATTTGAACAAATAATAACCTCTTCAGTTAGATATATTTCCTGAGAAAAGATATAGAGTTTCTCGGTCAGTAAGAAAAGGAGAAAAATGCTTCAAAATTTTAATGTTATCATGTTACATTTGATGTTTATGGTTTATATGTGCAAACATGACATTATACTAAGAGGCATCTTATATGAAATAATTTCCATATACATTTCTAATGGAATGTGCATCTGCCATGTTTCTGTGCACCTGTGCACATATGTTTGGGTTTGAGAGACAGAAGAACATCAATTTTAAAAATGTTTAAATCTATTGGATAATTATAAGAATATATTCATTGAAAAATTAAATGCTCTAGTTCAAGATGCCTGCATTTATAATGTGGACTTATAGTATGATGAGACTAGAGAAAAAGTCAAAACCCTCAAAAGGAAGCAGAAAAATCATATACAAGACAGATGAAATATTTCAAAGTCACCTTGAAATAAATATAAAATTGATGTTGGCAGCTTGACAGTGACAGGAGTCAAGAGATTATGTTGCTGTGAAACCACAGAAGATGCAATTGATATTTTAATCTCAAATATCATGTCCAAGATAAAAGCCTGAAACTATGAATTGTTCTTAAAAATAAAAGGGTTTCTGTTGATACATGTCTGACTTTGCTGCCTTTCAATTTTTACATTCATTCTCAAATGGAGGATAATAATGAAAGTATTTAATTTTCCTAATTCAAATTACTCTTTTTTCTTTTATTTATATATGACCACAGAATGGATTACAATTCTTATCACACATAGAGCAAATTTTTTTCATATCTCTGGTTGTATGCAAAGTATATTCACACCAATTCGTGTCTTCATACATATACTTTGGGTAATAATGATCATCATGTTCCACCATCATTTCTAACTCCATATCCCCTCTCTTCCCCTCTAACCCCTCTGCCCTATCTAGAGTTTTTCTATTCCTCCCATGCTCCCTCTCCCTGTCCCACTATGAATCAACCTCCTTATATCAAAGAAAATACTGGGCATTTGGTTATTTGGGATTGGCTAACTTCACTTAGCATTATCTTCTCTAACTCCATCCATTCACCTGCAAATGCCATAATTTTATTTTCTTTTATTGCTAAGTAATATTTAATTGAGTATATATGCCACATTTTTTATCCATCCATCTGTTGAAGGGCATCTCAAAAAGTTATACACCAAAAAAGCAAATAACCCAATTAATAAATGGGCCAAGTACCTGAACAGACACTTCTCAAATGATGATATACTATTAATCAACAAATATATGAAAAATGTTCATCTCTAGCAATTAGAGAAATGAAAATCAATACCACTCTAAGATATCATCTCACTCCAGTCAGAATGGCAGCTATTATCAAGACAAACAACAAGTGTTGGCGAGGATGTAAGGAAAAAGGTACACTCATACACTGCTGGTGGGACTGCAAACTGGTGCAGACAATTTGGAAAGTAGTGTGGAGATTTCTTGGGAAATTGGGAATGGAACCACCATTTGACCCAGCTATCCCTCTCCTCTGTCTGTATCCAAAGGACTTAAAAACAGCATACTACAGGACTACAGGAACACAGTAACATCAACTTTATAGCAGCACAATTCACAATAGCTAAACTGTGGAATCAAATTACTCTTTAATTTTATTTCTTAATATAAATCTGAATTGTTTCTAAACAAGAACGTAATGCCCTCTGAGGTTGTATCACTTTATGAAAAATACTACTTGAAGTGTTTTTACTGTTAGATTGCTCTTAAGGAGTAAAGTGACCTTTTGAGTTTCCATTGACCAAGATGTGTTTGTGTCTATGAGTGTGTGTGTGTGTGTGTGTGTGTGTGTGTGTGTGTGTGTGTGTTAAAGAACTATGCATTATGTTTGATCTTCTGAAACTTACTTCCTTTAGTTCCAGGTTTACTAGTTTGGATCAGTATCCTGTAATCCTAGTGTTATTTTGGAGGCTCAATAAAATGATATTGAATGTTCTTTCCTCTCCTCTTCTTGAATCATACTTCTTTCTCTTCCTTTATTCACCAAACTTTTATTAAGCTATCCCAATGTTTTAGAAACTAATTCATCACCTTTGAAGGATGTAATTTATAATATAGCAGGAATTATAAATATTTTCTTGGCTCATCTCATTGAATCCTGAAAACAACTCCATAACCTGAGTAATTTTAAAATCCCCATTTTTGCATTAGGGAGACATTGGGGAGGTTGAGTTACCTAATGTCCACATAGGTGATATTAATCTGCTATATGTTTTTATATGATGTATGCTGCATTTGTAATGATAAATATAATGAAATAACTCTGTTTCCTTACCTTATTCCTTATAAGTTATGTATTGAATCAATCACAAAAGTAATAAATTCAGAAGGACAGTGACAGTTTTTTCATATAAAATAAAATTAATCAGCTCAAAGAAATGCTTTTGAAAAAAATAGTGAGCAAAACACTTGCATTTCCTTTTCTTTTGGGGGGAGGTCTGTGATTTGAAGAGCAAGCAAAGTATGTTTCTGAAATTTTGAGAGACTTTTCTAGTTAATATTGGCAGTAATATATCCAGAAGCAAGTTTTTTGGCAAAGTCTGCCCTAATGCACTATACCATTTGAATACATGGAAAGATATTAGCACTGATAAAAAAATTATTAGTAAAACAGATTTCAGTTCAACAGCTTCTCTTTTGAAGATATTGCATTTATCTATTTACATTTCTCTGTTCTGTACAAAAACAGCATCTTAAACGATGCAGATAAATAATAGTGACATTTTATCTCCCTTTCTAAAGTTGAATTCCAGAAGGTAGGAAAGATCCTTTCATGCTTACATTACCATGACAAACTGAAAGAAATAAATCCCTATCGAATGGGATGAGATGTGGGAGTTAGGGGATTAATGCTTAGATGCTTCCTTCAATTTATTTCTTCTATTATATGTGTTAAAAATATATACCATATGTCATGAAGCATGTTTTAATCCCATCAAAATTTCTCACACAATTCCTCAAGGGATATGTTTTTTGCTGCCAAGTTTTCACTGCTTGAATGCTGACTTACTATTGCTTTGCTAAGAGCTCCATAGTTTATTTTATGATAATATGTTGTTATAACTTCACCACCTATAATTTTTATAAGGAAAATTAGTCCCAGGGGAATTTATTTTGAGAGTCATATGCTTAATGGTGACAGAGAACTATAGAAATATTTCCTGAAAGCAGTGTATCCTTCAGTTGTTTTAATAGAACAGAAATTCCTTTGATGACACTTGTGAAAGCCTTTTAGTATTCCAAGCATTTAAATTCAGTCCTTTAACTGGGGTTTCCCCAGATCATTTGAGGGTCAGTTTTGGAATACTTCTTGCATCCCATGTCACTTTTCAATGATAGCACTTTATGCAGAAGTGCAAAAATTTGCATTTAGTAATTCAAAGTGCATATGACTTATAGCAGGTATCAAAATACCTGCAACTAATTGCCTTAGAATTAATTTCAATTGTGCCAAGTTTCTCCTTTTAAGCTTCAAGTAATATCACTTCCAAAAGAAAAGGAGAATAAAATTTTACCTCAAGAAAATCATGTTATCATCATTTTCCTCCATTTGGTGCTTTTAAATCTCAATAATATCCTTGAAGTTTTAATTTATTTTATACAACCTTGTTCAGCTAATTCACATAGGCTCATCCACTATGCTCTACACGTATTTGATTTTTACTTATTATGAATCACTACAAGTATTACTTGACTTAAGTACTCAAATATAATAAAGATGAAGTTATTTCCCTTCAGAAATTAAGTTGTTCCTAAATCTGTGCACCCTGTTTATAATGAACTACTCTATTTACAGTAGCATTCCCTCACAGAGATAGCTGTTAGTATTTATTTGCTATATTCAGAAGAAATTATAAACACATTGGGCATAATTCTTGATATGCCCTTTGGATTTTCTTTCTAATATATATCATAACTGGATGTCAGGTATGCAAATAGCATTTATTTTTGGTTAAGGTCAGTGTACAAATCCTATCTTTTAAGTTATTTTATAGGACTTAATATATGTAGTGATGCAAACTGAGGCATTACTTAACATTACACCATTGGCAGTTTGTTAATGGTAAATATCAAATAGCTTGTTTCTACCATTTCCCATAAGGTTTACACAAATCAGACCTCAGCTTCTCTTTGTCAGACTCAAATTGGATTTCCTTTGCTATAAGCTCTAGGCTCAGACTTCTATGACCCTAATTTGGCAGCCCTTCAAGGGGTTTATGTTGTAAGCCTTTTCTATTTCTAACAAAAAGTACAGCTCAAATCCATTTTACAATAATAAATTTTGTGAGAAGTTTTGGTTTCCAAAAGATGTCATATATTTTGAGCTCATTTTTAATATGATTTCTGGTTCTATAGCAAATAATCAATAAATTTTAAAATTGAGTGAAAATATATTGATATATGTGAAAAAGCATGCATTAAAATTCTTCATAGCTTGACTTCATAGTTAAACTTAGAATAGAGTACAAAATATTTTATGTACTATGAAATAAACAATTACATTATTTTAAGTCACTGATATAATGTAGGTACTAATTCTATATGTGTATGTTTACTATATATTCATGGTGGCCCAGATTTATTTATTTAATTACTCATTTTAGTTTTAGTTGGATACAATATCTTTAATTAATTAATGTATTTTTATGTGGTGCTGAGGATCGAACCCAGGGTCTCGCACGTGTTAGGGGAGCACTCTACCTCTGAGCCACACAACCCCCTGCCCTGATGGCCCAAATTTTAACACATAGACTTCAAAGTTCTTAAATGCTGTTCTGTTTATCTTAAAGAAATCTATATTATAGAAGACTAAAGAAAATATATACAACTAATTATGATATTTAAATGTAATTGATTTTAGATAAATTTATTATTAGAAATTCAAATTTTGCAATCATATTAGTACTTGAAATTATTCCATGATGTATATATGAAAATATAAATACTTGAGATTGATGTATTATTGTGGTGGAAAAATTAATAATCAACTAAGGTTATAGCTTATATACATGATATTATGAACTATTTGGTTTCTTTCCTTTCCCATTAGAGGAAGTTTAAAGAATAGGGCCAGTAAAATATTGATTAATAATTGCTGAGGAGAAATACATGATTTTCAGTATGCTGTAATTAAAATCAAATGCAACTATTTTAAAAACTAACTTCTCTGATGGTAATTATGGGATATTACATTTGGAGAATTTGTTTTCTCATTTGTTCTAGGAAAATAGCTACCCATATTTTGTAAAAAGTGGAGGTTGTAAGATATAAAGGAATCATCACTTCCTACATTATAAAAAATAGATAAAAATGGAAAATATGAAATTATCTGTCCCTTTGGATGACTTTTTGATAATCAACTGAAAAGATTAAAGTAAGTAATTTGAATAGTGCTTGTCCAAGAAGTATGAGCTGTTATAGTTGTTCTTCTCATTGGTATATAAAGAACCCCTGGAAGAATTCGTGTGTGGCTCCCAAATACTCTGTAGCAGTCTGACTGCTACTGGTTCTTGATAGAAACATGTAAAACTGATTATTGACAATATAAGAAAACGAAAGATGAGGGAAATTTTTAAAAACTAGGCTAAATTTTAAAGCCCTTAGATTCGATTATGAGATTGTTTTTATTTACTTTTGTTATTTTACTATTCATCATTCATTTATGATGCTATTTCATACTTACCAACATACCATTTTATAAGGCAATGGCAGTAGGTAATAGTTGCTTACCTACTTATTTTGTTTTAAAATACTTACTGAGCCATATAAAGATGGCACACTTATGTATGCAATCCTATAAACATACTACTATTTGTTTACGATTATTGGAGTTCTAAAAGTCTGAGAACAAGAGCTTTTATCTTCATCCCATGAGAATTATTTGTTTAGCATTCTCTCGAATATTTATACAAAATATAATTTCCATTCTTAGTTCATATATATAGCTAATTTCGGTAACTGTAATACAATTTTTAAATAGTAAAATAAAAAATTTTATAAGATTATATTACATGTACTAAATATACATAATAATAATATAAATAATAAATAAAATTATCTCTGTTTCATTAAAGTACCCTAAACTATTTTTTTATTTGAAATGGACATTTGTAAGTATGATATTAATGACTGCAAAGAATATCATTCTGTGATTCCCCATTTTTCTTTTCACCTTGTTTTGATTTTTTAATTACAGCCATCTTCATTCAAATAGCATCATCAGTGTTTGAATTATTTATTGGCTATCAATTATGAAAATATAAGCCCTTTATAAATATTTTATATAACTTTTCAAAATAGAATAAAGTCAATGTTCTGTCTAAATTATCTTTTCCTAATTTTTATTTTTTACTGATACAGAAAAGCATAAATATTGTACATATTAATAGAGTACCATGTAATGTTGGACACATGTGTACAGTGTATATAATATTTAAATCAGGTTGAACATTTTATCTTCTCAAACATTTATCATCTTTGTGGCAAAAACTTTCAGGATAATTTCTTCCCACTTTTTTAAACATACAATACATAATCGTTATTTATAGTCACCGTACTGTGTAGTAGTACTCCAGAACGTCTTGCTCTTATCTAAACTGTATCTTAGCATTCCTTAATCAAATTTCCCTCTCTTCCTCAGAGACATGTTCTTTCTTTAGATTTCCTCAACTCAGTAAATATTACCATGTATCCTCCCTGTTTCTCACCTCAAAATTGTGGCTTTCACTTTTCTTCTCCTTGACATCTGCTTCCTGCTCTTCCACTCATTAAGTTTCATCACTTCTATTTCATCACAGTAGCTTCCATTGCATTAATAATAAAATCCATGTTTTTGAAAAATATTATCAACTTTCTAACTCTCTAATTGATAATTATTAATTCATAACCGCACACAGTGAACTAATGTTTTTAATACCCAGGACTGAACCCAGGGGCACTTAAACACTTAGCCACATCCCCAGCCCTTTTTCATATTTTATTGAGAAACAGGGTTGCACTGATTTACTTTGTGCCTCCTTAAGTTGCTGAGGCTGGCTTTGATCTTCTGATCCTCCTTTCTCAGCTTCCCCAGATGCTGGGATTACAGGCATGCATCACCATACCCAGTCAGTGAACTAATTCTTATGGATTCTGTTCATTTGTTTGGTCATTTGCATGTGCATAGTGCTGAACCCAGAATATTTCACATGTATAGGCAATAGCTCTACCACTGAACTATTCCCCCATCCCTTGTTCATTTCTTTGGAGTGATCTTTTCTGTATTTTCTATACCTGGTTTCTTCTCATTTTATAGTGATCAATTTATTTTTGTTGATTTCCTTTTTGAGATGGGAGTCTGACTACGTTGCCTAGGCTGACCTTGAACTCATGATCCACCTACCTCAGCCTTTCAAGTAGCTAAGATTATAGATGTATGCTACCATGTCCAGCTTTTCCTGGGATCACTTTTAATGTTACATTTTAAAAGAGGTCTCCTGGACCCTCACCCTTCTAAACTAGTTATTCTCCCCTTGCATAATATTGCTCCTTTCCTTGGTGCCCTTTTTAGTGTATAATAATATTAAACATACATTTGTTGGTTTGTTCCAACAACTCTTGTTTCAGCACGATCAAGAGAGAGAGCAATTAGAAAAAATAATTCATATTATCTTTTTCCCCAAATAATTCAAACACTCAATTTAATTCTTTTTTTGATGAGTAATTTATTGTCAATTCACAAATATTATTTTGTCTTGCACGTACCCACTAGTTTATTGCGAGATTAGAAGTCATTCTTCCTTCCTCTGTCATTGGTGTTCCCAAAATATTTGTTCTTATCACCATTAGAAACAAATTGTATTATATTACAGTTGTTTGTGTATTTGCCCTTTCTGTTAGAGAGTGTGCTTATTGGGACTAGACTTGTTTTATTTTTTATGCATAGAAATGGGAATAAGGAAGGAAGAAAGGAATGGGGGGGCAGGAAGGATTATTGGATACTTTTTATTAATAAATTGGGCTTATTATTTTCCCTTAAACGAAGTAGTCATATTGAACATGAACTGGGAATACAACAATAGCAAATCAGTTAATACCCAATTATCAGGAGGAGGTTGATGCAGAAGTGTTTGTGTCTTAGTTGTCTTCATTGTAATTCTCAGTAGAAATGCTGAAAATATTTTCTTGTGGTAATGAAATAAAAATCTGGAGCAGAAATATTGATTACTCTTAAAATATCTGTCTGCTTTGACTCTCACTGTCCTTCAGTATATACCCAGGCATGCTGTGCAAAATACAGAAATTAAATAAAATAAACTCTAGTCCACTCAAACTTTTGTTTTAAAAATAAGTCAGTTTTTTGTTTCATATAAAGTATGAAAGCATTAAGTCTTCGTATTAGATTTGGGCTAGAAAAGACAATGCAGAAGGAGGGGATAATATATAGTCCAGGGGCTAAGTATTTGGTTTCCTTTTGAACTATGCTAGAACTGGTATGCCAGGATTAATTCACTTTTTATTTTTTTTATTTTTTTTACTTTTTATTTGTAATTTTATCCCTTGTGTCTCTCGGTCCGTCCCCTCTCTTTCTCTATCATAATTCAGGGATAAAACTGATAATATACTGTATTTGAAAGTTATAAATCTCCAAACTAAATAAAGTTCTGATGTATTCTAGTTCCCCAGTTAGGGATGAATAGGAACATATGCTGCTCAGCTTTTTAAAAATCTTTTAACATAATAAATTAACATAAGGGTTAAGTTTACTTTAGACACACATACTACACACAGACATACACACACACATATATTCTTTGCACGTGCTCATGTACATGATAAAAATTTCATTTCCATCTTTTGTTCATGGTATTTTACTTCTTATAATATATTATGCTGTTTAGTACATTGGTGTCCAAATGTACTATATTCTAGAACATATCTTTTTCCCAAAGTTTCCTATGATTCTAATAGAGACAAGAATCAGAATTTCCTACTTTTGTGAACTTTTGTGGGGGCACACTCCCCTCACAGTTTCTGAAATATATGTGTTGACATTTTGCTGTACCTGAATTTTCAATAAGTAACACATCCTTTAGTTAATGAAGTATTGGGAGAGAGTCAAATAATTGCATCTCTAAGCATTCTCAGAAGTGGAAGAAGACAAATGATAGGAAAAGATCAGGGGAATATTACTTTGTCCCATTTTGGCTCTAGTAGAGACTTTTTAATAGACTCATAAAAAGATTGTGTATATAATATACTTAGTGTGACTTTTAATTTATATAAACATAAATTTGAATTTTCACATGTAAATATGCTTATAGAAGTGAAATAAAAACACTGGCATAAACATTAAAAGATAAATTTTATTATGAAGTTCAGTTTCTTAGTTAGCTTTGTTTTATGTTTTATCAATTTCACTGATTTATTTTTAAAACAGCTTGTAGTTTCAATGATTTTTTTTCTTAATTGTATAACTCTGGTTCTACCTATGTTTTAAATGTAGTCCAAATGTAGTTTTGGGGTTTTTAAAAATATTTTTTAGTTGTAGTGGGACACAATATCTTTATATTATTTATTTTAATGTGGTGCTGAGGATTAAACCCAGGGCCCTGCACATGCTAGGTGAGTGCTCTACCTCTGAGCCACAACCCCATCCTCAAAATGTAGTTTTTAATGTGAGTGCAAGCTGCATAAGTGAATCACTCAGAGAAGTTTAAATAACAATGAATTGATGTGTTTAATAAGCGAAGCTATTCAATTAGAAAATAATTACCAAGTAGTGACTTTTAGGAAAAGTTACAAATTTATATGTGCTAGATGTGTAGAGTATCTTTCCTTAAAATCAATCAGTCTGACTTGGGTTGATTGACACCAAAATGTTGCATTTATTTTGGTTGTTGATATTTTGTTACTCAATTTGGCATTTGTTCCATTGAATTTCATAATAGTCAATCAGCAAAGTGAAACTCTAGGGGAAGATAAAAATTGTATTAAGGACTTCCCACAGGGTAGAAGTAAAATGGAGTATACAACTATGCTTATATATCAAAGTCCATAATTTGGATATATATCATCATTGAATTGATTATCTAGACAGGCATTTGAAATGGGAATTTTATTATATTTGTTATTTATATGAGTTTTTTGGAGTCATAAAGCCAAGTTCTAAATGTACGTATTTCCTTGCTCCTTTTGGAACCGCTGCATATAATATTTCATGGAGATTCAGTTGATATCATTGCTAATAGCTAATTTTAAAAACACTGTTAATCCTCATTTATTTTGATTAAAATTTATTTTAATAAGAGAGCCAATTCAATGTTAAAATATAATGTTCATATTATTTAAGTGATTGTAAAATAAACATAAACAATATGTGTGTTTGGAATGAAGATAGTGTATAATGTATATAGGACTACCTAGTAATTATCTCCTTATTTGCACCTCATATAATTGTCAATTTATTTAAAAAGTTGTATCTTAAGTAGTGGTCATTAGTAGACATGAATAGCTGAAACTGGGGTTCTGAAGTTGTGAACATCACTTGAGGATGTCAAATTTTTGTAATTATTTTTTATGGTATATTCTTAAACTAGCACCAATTGGGTCCTCTGAAGTCCAACAGAGTCGACTTGTTAATTCTGATATCTTTACACTACATGGTACTAATTAGAGTAACTGTGTAGAGATGTAAGGGAGTGGGGGCGGGGTAGTAGGCAATCCCCAAGATACTCTGGGGAATTACTCCTCTCTTCCTTTCATATTGATCTTTCTTTCTAAGTTGCCCTTAAAAAGAAAAGAATATTTCAGTACTTACTAGGGATGTTGAATACTTTTTCATATATTTGTAGACCATTTATATATTTTTTAAAGGTGTCTGTTTTGTTCTTTTTTCCATGTTTAATTTGGGTTGTTTATTTGTTTTTGGTATTAAGATTTTTGATTTCTTTGTATACTCTGGATATTAATTCCCTATCATCAGAGGAGCTCACAACAATTTTCTCCCATTCTCTCTTCATGCTCTTAATTGTTTCCTATCCTGTGCAGAAACTTTCTAAATTGATGTCATCCCACTTATTGATTTTTTTTAAAATTTTGATTTCTTATGCTTTATGAGTCTTGTTAAGTAAGTTGGTTATTGGATTGACATGCTGTAGTGTTGGTTCTACATTTTCCTCTAGCAGTTTTAGGGATTTTGATCTAACGCCTAGATCTTTAAAGCACTTTTAGTTGACTTTTGTACAATGTGAGAGATAGAAGTTAAATTTTATTCTTCTACTTACACATTTCCAGATTTTCCAGTATCTTTGTTAAAAGGGCCATCATTTCTCTAACATGTGTTTTAGCACCTTTGTCTAGTGTCAGATAACTGTATTTATGTGGGATGGTCTCTGTATCTTCTAATCCATTTGTCTTCATGTCCGTTTTGGTCTCAATATCATATTGTTTTTGTTACTAGAGCTCTGGATATAATTTGAGGTCTGGTATTGTGATGCCACCTCCTTCACTCTTCTTGCTAAGAAATGCTTTGGGTATTCTGTGTCTCTTATTTTTCCAAATGAATTTCAGAACTTCTTTTTCTAGTTCTGTGAAGAATGTCATTGGAATTTTGATAGGGATTGTGTTGAATCTGTTGTCACTTTGGTAGTATGGCCATTTTGACAATATTAATTCTGTTTGTTCAAGAACATGGAGGGGTCTTTCCATCTTATAAGGTCTTCTTCAATTTCTTTCTTTAGTGTTCCATAGTTTTCCTTGTAGAACTCTTTCACGTCTTTCATTTGATTGATTACCAAGTACTTTTTTTTGACGCTATTGCAAACGGGGACAATTTTCCTAATTTCTTTTTTAGCAGATTTGTTATTGGAGTATAGGAACATTAATGATTTATGAGTTTGGATCTTGTATCCTGCTACTTTGCTGAATTTATTGAGATTTTGTCTCACTTCAGTCAGAATGGCAATTATCAAGGATACAAATAATAATGAATATTGTTGAGGATGTTGAAAAAAAGGAAAACTCATACCTTTTTGGTGGGACTGCAATTTAATGCAACCACTCTGGAAAGCAGTATAAAGATTCAAAAAAAAAAAAACTATGATGGGCCAGGTGTGGTGTCACATGCCCATAATCCCAGTGGCTTGGGAAGCTGAGGCAGGAGGATTGAGAGTTCAAATCTGCCTGCCTCAGCAATTTAGTGAGGCTTGCGAGACCCTGTCTAAATAAAATATTAAAAAGGGCTGGGGATAATGCTCAGTGGTTAAGTGTCTTTCAGTTCAATCCCTGCCCCCCACAACAAAAGGGAGCCACCATATGACCCAGCTATCCCACTCCTTGGTATATATCCAAAATATTTTAAATCAGCATTTTAGTTTGATATAGCAACATCAATATTTATGGCAGCACAATTCAAAATAGTCAAGCTATAGAACCAAATTATTGCCTTACAACAGGTGAATGAAACTGAAAATGTGGCATATACACAGTAGAGTATTAGCTATAATGTAGAATGACATTATATCCTTTGCTGCTAAATGGCAGAACTGGACACTATCATGCTAAGTGAAATAAGACAATCTCAAGTAGTCAAAGATCAAGTGTTATCTAATATGCTAATCCAAAATAAGAAGAGGCATTAAAAAATAAACAAAAAGTTGGAAAAGAAAGCAAGAGGGAGCTTCATCAAAATAGAAGAGTAAATAAAGGGGATTTAGAGATGCAAGAAAGAATCAGAAAAGCGAAGATCAGTATAATGAATATGACCAAACTTTCTATGTGCATACATGGATGTTGCATGGTACATCCCCACACAGGGTGTATCCATAGGACACTAATTATAAACAAAAACAAAGGAAGCAAACTGTAAATGGATTAAAGAGTGATAGTAATATCAATGGAGTGGATAGAGGGAATTCTGGGAGATATGCTGGGGACCGAATTGAAGAGGATTGTGTTCCATGTTTTTATGGAATACCAGGGCATATCCTGGTATTGTATCATAACTAAAAAGAATGAAAAAATGAGTTTTATAAAGAATATAAAATATAAAGGAAACTGTTTATTCTTATTTATGTTGTTTTAGTTACACATGTTTGTCTTTTCTAAGATTAGAAGCCATAATTAAGAAATTAATTAGCAAATTCATTAATCATGGTTTTACTCCAATATCCTATTTTCAATGTTATTCATTTAAATAAAGTCATTCAATTTGATTAATGAATTATTTTTGTGTGTATTATATTGAGGTTAGACTGACTTATAGAAACACCAACAAAGCATGTTTTTCTGTGTTAAAATTCAAGATAATAGGTGATGTATTTATATATATATATATAAATTTTACAAGTAGATAGGATAATCTAGCTTGTTTTTTGTTTGTTTGTTTGTTTGTTTTTGATACCAGGGGTTGAACCCAGGGGCACTCAACCACTGAGCCACATCCCCAGCCCTTTTTATATTTTATTTAGAGACAGGATCTCGCTGAATTGCTTAGGGCCTTGCTAATTTACTGAGACTGGCTTTGAATGTGTGATCCTCTGGCCTTAGCCTCCTGAGTTGTTGGGATTACAGCAGTGCACTATTGCACTGGGCCATGAATTTACGTTTAACTTATATTAGCTCATGAACTTTTTGTTATTGTAGAATGAAAAGTTTATTTTAATTCAATTTTTGACCTGTTTGTTGTTTTGTTGTTGTTGTTTGATGTTTGGCTTTTGGTTAAATTTCAGATTTGCATGTCCTTTGAAAATGCTCAAGAAAACAGAAAGTACAGGATCACTTGTTTTGTGTTTTTATTCTTATGTGTATAAGTATGTTTAAGAATTTAAAATTGTTTATTAGTGAGTACTAATGAAGCGATGTTTTCATTAGCAAGAAAGGTTAATTGGGTTGGAAGAAAACATCTATTTTGACCTGCTGGATTGTACTAATATATATAGAGTAAGAAAATACATGAATATATAAGCCCCCTCCCAACAGTAACCATCAGTAATAAGAATTCACTGCATTTAGGGCTTACAAAGGTTAACAAATATATAATAATTGGTTTGAAGATCCAGAAAGAGGGACCCAGATGGATATATTAATTTCACTTTTATCAATGTGTATTTGAAAAATTGAAGAAAAAAAGTGTACAAAAATAATCCTAATCAGGGTCATTGACATTTTCTTGTTATTTGTGGATTCATAAGCAGGTATGGAAAATATCATGAATATTGAATAAAGGAGAATGCATTTATGGAGAAATATAAGTTAATATAGGTAGAACAGTCTAAAGTGGATACTCTCATACATTGCCTACAGAGATATACATTAGCATAAAATCTAAAGAAACTATTTGGCAAAAGATGATACTCTAATTTGTTATTCCTAATTTTTATTTTTAAGATAAAGTCAAAATCAGAAAATCAAACAATGTGTATAAAATGGCATTGATCATGATACTATATATTATAATGAAAGCTCATGGTACTTAAATATCAAATAATATTATCATATATTTATAGACTTAATGAATCTATAACTAAACTTTTCAATATGTAATATTGTTGGAAAACACAGAAAACAAAATATAGCTTTTTATGGTATAGTCCTAATTATAAAACAATTTAATGAATATTTTTTTAGGTACCAAGTTTACAGTCCATTCAAAGTACTTTAAAAAGTAATAAGTATGCATGAAATTCAAGTTCAGAAGTAAAATGTAATTAAGAATTAAATTTTAGGGACTTGATTTGAACTGATTCTTTGTTTATTGATTTCTTGATTTCTTTACGTTTTCTAAGCTTTTCTCTGTGCATGTCTTCACCCTTATCCCTTTTACACATTACTTCTCTTCAGAGAGGGCATTTTTTTGGGTCAGTTCATCTTTTCTCAAGAATTCAAGTCATGGTTTATTTACTGGTTTAGGCACAATCAGTCATGGATAATCTGGGCATGCAGACACATAAACAATTAATCTTCTTTCTTCACCTCTTCCTCTATCACTGATTATCCTGGACCCATAAAACCCATGATCTATCCAAGTCTTCCTTTTTTAAATATACCTTATAATTTTTTTTTTTATTCACAATGCTAGCCCACCTTTTCTCATTTCTTGGAATTTCCGTCACTTAATTCATGACTAAACTAGAATCCTCACCACTTGTATGCCCCAGGAAAGCCTTTTTTGGCTCTCCTAAGAAAAGAAAACTCTCATAATGCTCTGTTCATGCTTGTATTAAAGCCCTCATGTCTTTGTAAGAGTAATGTACATAAACCATTGCCTAAAGAGCATTCATTTGGTACCATTTTTTCATGCTTTATAAAATGAAATGAAACTATGCTGTTATGGTTTAGATATGAGGATACCCCTCAAAGCTCATGTGTGACAATACCAGAAGAATCAGAAGTGAATTATTAAATTATGAGAGCTGTAAACTAGTCATGAGTTAATTCGCTGATATGATGTAGATGAATTAGGTGGTAACTGTAGGTAGTTATGCTGTGGCTAAAGGAGACAAATCACTGGGGGCATGCCTTTGGTATTCATATTTTATACCTTGTTAACAGAGCTTTCTTTCTTCTTCCTGGCTCTCATGTCCTAAGCTACTTTCTTCTGACATTTACTATCTACTTCAACACACTATTGCTGCCATTATATTCTGCCTCACCTTATATCTACAAAGGTATGGAGTTGTCTAACCATGAACTGAACCTCTGAAACCATGAGCCCAAATAAACTTCCTTCTCTAATTTGTACTTGTCAGGTTTTTAGGTCATAACAAGCAAAAATGATTAATATATATGCTAGTGTATATATCATGCAAGTTAATGTTAAAAACAACATATGTGGGCATGCACACCCACTCAAATAAGCACACATAAAACTCAAGCTTGAATTTCTAACATCCCAAACATGAGCATTATCACATATTATTCCTGAACTGGTGGTTTTTTCTCCTACATTATCCCTCATACTAATAGTGCAGGAAGTGTTTATAAAGCAAGACTGTCTTTTAAACACTGGAGTAAAGAAAGTTTCCATTTTCTGCATGAGTCAATTTTTTCAGTGAACATTTCCAACAAATGAACAAATACTACATTAACTCCATTCTTTGTTTCAGTGATTTCCTTGGGCAGACAGGTTTCACTGAATGCTGTGTGTAAATTGGTCAGATAGAACAAGAATTTATATTTCCACAATTTTATTGGGAACTTTGAAACTTCTATTATCTCACAGGACCCAGAAATTGAATTGAGGCTTTGTTACTAAGCCAGATTGTAGCAACAGACCCAGGAGTCAGTAGCTCAATTTTCTACTTCTTTGCATCAAATTTTCTCTTGAAAATGATGCATGCAATACTGAAGAATGGCAGGGAGGAGCCTCTGTGAAGTGTTAAATATTTGGTTCACTGGGTCCCATCAGCAGATAGGGCCTGTGGGGAGCTTGTTTATCCAGCAGAATGATCTCATTATGAGGACAGTGATGTAGTATAGTTTACTTCATACCCTGAAGCCATTCAAGAAAACAACTGAGTGAGTGATATTCATCCAGGCCCTGCATTGTACTGTTATGACTTGCAATAACTGAAAGCATATTAAAATAGAGATCAGGGACTATAGCTACTCTATTGAATGAAGTTCTGAAATTTTATAGCTGTTAAATTATTCAGTATTTTCCAATTTATAGAATAAAAGAACATGTGATTGGCTATTTCACAGCACAGTAATGGAGATGAAGAAAGAGAATGAACAGGCTTTACAAATTTCAAAGTAAATAAAATATTTTTCATAATTGCAAGGTATCCTAATGAGTCTTTTGATAGGCCAGGGTGAACTTTGCTGTCAAAAACAAGGATAAGAAATGCCTTTCAAATATAACGAATAATAAAAAAATCTCTAACTATATATCATCTATCTATTTATCTTTATATATCTATACTATGCATATCTTATAATCATTAAGGACACCCACCATACAGCCTTGGTTAGCTTTGAAAGTATCTATGAATACAAGATTGAAAAAGTAAAGCAAGACTTGAGACAAATGTCCCATTTTCCCCATGATATTACACTGGCAAAAAAGTAAGCAGCAAGTTTAAAAGGAAGGAACCTTTGTTTAATGTGTTGTGAAGTAAGCTTATCAAATGCATGAATCTCACGAGTTTAGTATCTAGAATATAGAAGGTACATCATAAATATTCATTGAAATTAAGAATTTATCAATAGATGCCTCCTTCCAGAGGTGGCAGGGGTTATTGCAAAATCAGTCATTCTCCTAAATCCACCAATATTTGCTATTATCTGAAACATCTTAAAGAAAGGTGTCAAAAATAAATACTAAGGGTCTGAATTTTTAACCTTTGAGGAGTATATCAAGAATATATATATATAATATATATATATATATATATATATATATATATATATATATATATATATATATATATATATATATAGTAGAGTAGCCAAAGATTGAATACTGAGCTAGATGAATGAGCAAATGATATGTGTTCTTCTTAAAAGGGATTTATCAGTAAATCATACATGAAACAAACTTCCCCTCACTGAAAATTTAAACTTTTATATAAATAATAAGAAATAAATGCAATAAAGTGTGAGGTAAAATTACTAGAACAGAAAATTCTTCCAGTTTTGAGTTCAATCAGTGTTAATAAAGAGACTATAAATACAATATTACTTAAGTCAGCAGTTTGGGACTATTTAATTGCTAAGTCATGCCAAGATAGCTTAAATTTGCTTTGAATTTAGTAAACTTTCATATTAACCAATGTCCAGTAATGTTTTCCACATACATACTTTTTGACAAATTTTTCAACCTTCTAAAATCTATTTGAATTTACCCCACACACAGAGTCTCTACTTTTAAAACAGGACAACAAAACAAATTGAAAAAAAAATGAGTCAATGTAATTTTCTACTGTCTACAACATAGATTTTTATTTACTATGATTATTTGAAGAATGCCTGAGAGAATGCCAAGCAAACCTCCAGAAAGTAAAGTTTAAGGTTAAAGGCAACCTTCTATCCTTGAATATTTATTAATAATTTTACAGTGTATTGTATCTCAAAACCTAGTATTTTGAGCACACTATATGTAATTTCTATATATCAACTATAGTTAAGTAAATCTGGAGAAAAATATATGAAAATATACAAACATTTTCTATGTTTTTTTCTGATTTTTATCACCTGCATTTTCTTGCTCAAGCCTGACAGTGTTAAAGAAAACACTTTGTAAATAAAGAAGCATAGAAATAAAATTGTATGCTATTTTTACACCTATAACAAAAATGATAAATAGATCCTGGAAAAAGTGCACTATATTTTTTGTAATACCCTGAACAAAGCTCAAGATATTAATAGGTTCCCATCATAAGACATATATGATCATATATTTGAATGTAGATCAATGCCTAAAATGCTATGTAAAGCTAATATGTGTATAGTATATTATATGTGTATAGCATATTTTAATAAAACCTTTTCTCAAATGATAAAAATTCTCACCACCAGTTTAAAAGTGGCCTTAATATGTTTTAAAATTCTCATTTAGAAATACACATGAAGGGACAAATAAACAGACTGTGTGTGTAATGAATCCTCCATCTCTGCAAGAACTTAATCAAATAGCCAATTAATCTGTATGATATTATTTATATGGAACATATGCATATTAAAATATATAACAGACTTCATTCCCATTTCTCTTGAATTTTTCTCTAACTCCAGGGGACTTGGATCCCCAGCAGAGCTCACAATATGAAAAAGATTCACAGAAGCGTTTTAATAGCACAGACCAGACAGTTCAAAAGTTACATAAAAACACCTGTGATAAAGGCAGAAAATGTTTTGTAAGCTAATAAGTGAGTCTTCTACCCTTGCTATGCTTGTTAACTGCTACCTTGAACCTGTTTGTGCTTCTTATTTCCATTGGTGATGTCCCGATCTTCTCTGGAATCCTTGTTTGAAAACTCAGAGTCATCCATGACTCCCCTTCCTCCCTCATCTCTCCCATCTGATCAATCTCTGCATCGTTTGGACTCTGCCTCTACAACTTGCCTACATTTCCTTAATACCCTTCACTTTTCTTTACACCCTCTATTTTAAGAACATCCTAAGTGGTCTTCCTACTCTCAGCTGTATGTAGCCTTCTAATCCATTCTTGATATTGCCACTACAGTGATTCTTCTAAAAATGTAGATCAAATAGTCCCTAAAAAACAAATGCCAAATGTCTTCTTTGATATAAGGAGAGTAACTAAGAACAGAGTAGGGAAGAAGAGCATGAGAAGATGAATAACATTAAACAGGGATGAGAGGTGGGAGGGACAGGGAGAGAGAAGGGAAATTGCTTGGAAATGGAAGGAGACCCTTAGGGTTATACAAAATTACATACAAGAGGAAGTGAGGGGAAAGGGAAAAATAATACAAGGGGGAGAAATGAATTACAGTAGAGGGGGTAGAGAGAGAAGAGGGGAGGGGAGGGGAGGGGAGGGGGGATAGTAGAGGATAGGAAAGGCAGCTGAATACAACAGACATGAGTATGTCAATATGTAAATCAGTGGAAGTGTAACTGATGTGACTCTGCAATCTGTATACGGGGTAAAAATGGGAGTTCATGACCCACTTGAATCAAAGTGTGAAATATGATATATCAAGAACTATGTAATGTTTTGAACAACCAATAAAAAAAAACAAATAGTCCCACTTTCTTTGCAGACATTTCCCACTGTCTGCATTGATTAGTGTTCTTCAAGGTGTCATCCCTGGATCAGAAGCATCACCTGGAAAATTTTTAGAAATGCTAATTCTTAAGTCCCAACTGAGTCCTTCTGAATCTAAAAGTATAAAGGAGAGCCCAAAGATTTCTTAACAAGTCCTCCAGGTGATTCTAATGGGCTACAGAATTAAATTGAAGTCTTTTGGCAAGATATTTTGCAAAACCCACATTTTGGTCCTATTTCCATTTATTTACACTCTTTTCCACCCCTCTTCACTTCACCATTATGAAATGTTCTCTTTATTTTCTAGTTTAACTTGGATATCCTGTGGACTTGGAGTTCTCTTCTGAATGATCAAGTTTGGAAATAAGGCATACTTTAAATTCCATTTTTGTTTTTAAGTCCTTTTTGATTTTTGGAGTCTTATTTCATATCCCCATTAGATTAGTTGAGAAACAGAATTGCCTTTTTGCCTTGTGTTTGGTCAGAAATGCTGTCTCTATTCTTGGAATTTTCTCCATTTCTCTTTGTGTTATATGTAATTGCTGACATGCTTGTCCCTACTATAAAGATTTCTTCAAAAGCCATGCTGTTTTTTTATTATATTTGTTGTAGAAGAGTGAGTTGCAGATAGTAGATAGTTGATAACATAAGTGGATCTAAGCCAAAATATGATTCTAACTCTAATACATGAGTATGTGTTCATTTCTACAAACACTATCCCATTTTGGATTGTTATAATATGTAAAGATCTGCTATAATTTTAATCTTCAAAAGTATAATTCTGTACTGCTATATTCTTTAAAGCAAAATCAAAACAAAAGTAAATATGCCTTGAGCTCTGTTACTCTGTTTAAAGGATCAATTTTCAGGGCAAATGTCCTGCTATCCAAGAGGCCTTTCCCTGTGAGGCATCTCTAAATTGAGAAAGGGATTAAATTTGATCAGTGTTTGTTTGGTCTGTTGCTCCTCGTGTTGATATTTAATCCAGTATCTAACAAGCATCTCCAAGGTATAAAATGCCTGAAAGTAGAAATACTTATTGACCTATCTATATGCACATATACTTATGAGTTTTGAGGTCCAAATAGAGGGTTTTGTGGAAGATGTACATGAACAAAATAAATTGCAAAAAGACATAGAAACAGTGCAGTGTTTAATAGATCAACAAGAATTGAATGAGTCCTAAGCTTTGTTCAGCTCTGCATATTGCTAACACTCAAAAATCATATTTATTTCAATATTATAAAAGATAATGCATAGTAATAACTTTTTCAAAATTAGTAAAGTTAAAATATGTAAAAACAATTCTGATGGTTGAATGTGCTCACACACAAGATTCCTATTTTCAATACTGATATAAATGAATATTTAGTAAAGCACTCATTTGTTTAACACAGGTTTATGGATTGCCTAGAATACCCCATGAATGGTAAGCAAATACATAGAGATATAAAAATGGCTAAACATATGTAATTAGAGTTAGATGAGATTTAGATACATAAATGATAGATACATGGACAGATTGAGATATGATAAAGTTCCAGTTCTCAAAGTCCCCACAATTCAGTGATAAATTAAATATGTGGATCAAATAAGGTTTCAATATGATACATGCTATTAAAGGTTTATATCCTATAGAGATCATAAGTAAATACATAATGGAAAGAATGAAAAATATATTTTAAGTAAATTGGTATCATTTTATTTTTCAAAGAAGGACCATATATATCAAGGTGTTTCATATTTGTGCCAATTCCTTATGGCCACAATATGAAAAAATAAGAAACCAGATGTTTTTCTATAATACTGTACATCTGCTTGTGTTTGCCAAATAGTTGGGCTTTTACTTCTCCAGTTGGTTGTGGAAATGGAAAAGAGATTGTGCACTCTGTGGAAGGTACTGTATAGGGCCTTTCTCATGTAACTTTTAAACACTTCTCAAAGAAAAATAAAAGTGCAAAGATAATGGGTCTTGGGCTGGGGATGTGGCTCAAGTGGTAGCGAGCTCGCCTGGCATGCGTGCGGCCCGGGTTCGATCCTCAGCACCACATACAGACAAAGATGCTGTGTCCGCCAAATACTGAAAAATAAATATTAAAGTTCTCTTTCTCTCTCTCACTCTTTCTTTAAAAAAAAAAAGATAATGGGTCTTAAGTTGAATTTACTTAAAACAAGGCAGGGATATCATAATCCCACACAGAAAATCAGTGCCTTCAACTTAACTGTCACAGAATGGATCAGAGAAAATGAATGGAAAGCATTGAACATTTGCTAAAATATAAATGTATTACATGGAAGAGCAAACATTATGAAAATTATTACCCAGACCAAAGGCAGAAGCAGGACTTCATAAGGCAAAGTCAAATGGCTTAATAAGAAAACGTGATTGGTGAAGTTAAACAAGACTTCAGTGTCAGTTCTGGATTTTATCATTATTGTGAAAATTGGCCCAGAGTGATTAAAGAACTCTTGTTCTATCTGTGGAGTCCAGATAGTACAATTGAATCACAGAGTATACCTAGTCCAAGTTCAGTATCATGCTGTTTTTATGACCAATTATCTGAGAAGCAGTTGTTCTGATTCTTTTTTCTGGGGCCCTGATCACTTACTATCTGCTATTCCTGACTTTAGGATCAGAGACCTGCAGTAAGCAAAAACACACATCCAAGAAATAGTCCAGTTTCCTTTATCAATTGCAGTATAACCCCACAAGGCAGAACTTTCAACATGCAGAAATGAAGGCACTGAGAGCTTACAATTTTTATTTTACCTTGACATGGCTAGGATTTGTACTTTGATCTAGTTTGTCCAGAACTCATTTACTATCCTATTGTATTGTTACATACATTTCACAACTTTATCTTCATGTTCACAAAATGAAAGACAAATAACTTTTATTAATAAATCTAAATCATACATAGATCCCTGAGTGCTTTTAGTTAAATTATTGTCCAAAGAATTGCATTAGGTGATTTATTCTCTATTATATGAAATTCATTCCACTTGTACCTTTACCAGCCTATTTGATTGTTGAGCAAAGCCTATCTAACAACCAACCTAGGTTCGAATGTGCACTGTGTTAAATAGTGTTCAAAAAAATTCATGTGTTTCCCAGAAGCTATTTACTAGTAAATATGGTCTTTCAATCTGTAATTAGCTAAGTTAAGACAAGGTAATACTGGAATGATATGGTGCCTAAATCTAAAATGACTGGTGTCCTAATAAGAAGAGGAGAGGACCACAGACCTAGAGACACACAGGGAGAATGTCATGCAAAGATAGAGAATAGAGTGATGTTTCCACTAGCCAAAAAATAGCATGCATTGCTAGCTGCTTTCATAATCTAGGAAGACCTGGAATAGATTTTTCCTCAGAGTTCCCATAAGGAATCAACCATGCTGATACCTTGACTTCAGACTGACTTCAGACTTCCAAGCTCCAGAACTATAAGCAAATACATCTATTTTTAAACCACAAATTTGTGGTACTTTCTTATAGTAGCATCAGAAAACTACTTCAAAATATTCATGGTATATATTGATTACATGTGGCCATGTGAATGTGTGGAAACAAAGCCTCTAAAGACTGACAATGCCCCATAAAGGCAAAGAAAGTACACAAGGGAGTTCCTCCATTAAGAGGTGCTCCATATTGAGTCATTATTCCTAGTTTTAACTCAGCCTTGGGAAATAAAGATGGTGTTTTATTTTTTTACAGATGATGAAAGACCCTGAAATATCAGGCCGCTCTTTGTCCCACTCATTTCCTCCAATCACTCAAAACTTCCTACTCTCCCTTGAACACACCCAGTGAATTCTCATCTCAGAGTATCTGTTTTGAATCCTGCTCTCCCACATATTTTGGAAGTTTACTCTTCACTCAAATGGTAGCTCCTCAAATTTTCTTTCTCACTTTATTGTGAGCACCCTGGGCATTTTAGCCTTTTATTCTCCTTTTCTTTTACCTCTTGATTCATTATATTACTATGCTTATTATCTATCGGTTTTCTCTCTTTTCTGAGGGGGAGTGTATCATGGATTGAACTCATGGGCACTCAACCACTGAGCCATATCTCCAGCCCTATTCTGCATTTTATTTAGAGACAGGGTCTTACTGAGTTGCTTGTGCCTTGCTTTTGCTGAGGCTGGCTTTGAACTCACAATCCTCCTGCCTCAGCTTCCGAAGCCCCTGAGATTACAGGCAAGTGCCACTGCACCAGGCCTGTCTATCTTCTCTTGACAACTGGAGCTCTATTCTATTTTCCACTAAACCATTCACTGACCTACAGCTGTTGCAGAGTAAATGAGTGAATGACATAACCTGAGGTGCAACATTCCCATGTCGCCACTGAAGTCTAATATTCAGGATGGATTTCCTTGACTATCAATAGATTAAATGCTCAGAAATATATCCAAAAGTCTGGAAGAAGTGTCATATGACATACTATTGTAAAAGTGGAATTGAGATATAAAGGTACTACATTTACCGATTTATATTCCCTTTTGCTTCCTTTGAGGAACATGACTGGTTGTGTGTGTGAGGGGGTGAGTATTTTAGTTCAGGAGGCATTTGAGGGACATTATAAGTTGATCAAAGAATAATCAACATATGGTCAATGACATGATGAATATGTATGTCAAGTTATAGGGAGAGAATAAATATTCAGAAGCATAACTCTGAAATCTGTGAGGGGTGATTATAGGAGAACCAAGAATCGGCGTTGTTGACTCTTATACAGCCCAGGAGTTTATTTATTTCCTTTTATCTTTCAGTAGCACGAATATTCACCTAGAATATTTCTGTCCCCTGGGCAATGAGCTGTTTCATTCAACCATTAAAGATATGCAGATATTTTAGATGACCAAAAAGAAATTTAAGGTTTGGTAGTATTAGCTAAGTGGTACAGTCTTTTTAGCATGTATGAGGATCTGGGTTCAATCCCTAGCACCACAAAGAAAATAAAAACAATTTATTTTCTGCAAAGATCAAGACCAGACTGCTACTCTGATCCAATAATGTGTGTTAAGGTTAAGCATGAATGTGGCCCTCAAGGAAGGATAAAAGTCATTTTTGTAGTTATTTTGAATCCTAGAACCTCAAAAATGTTATGACATTTCTGGTGACCTCATAACACATGGATTGTTTACTCTGAGAAATATCAAGTCTGAAAACTGATTTTAAAGGTGTGGCTGTGTCACAGAATAATGGTCAATGAGAGGAAAAACTAAACATTATTTTAAAGAGGGATGAGTCAGTCATTCTGTCAGTGGCCCAATAAAGGAGAATGTAGCAGCAACAATGGGGAAAAGGCAACTATACTATACCAGTGTGGTTTGTAATGGGCTAAGAAATATCACAGGTGAGAAGATGACACAATAGGAATTTGAGAGGATGATAAAATTGAAGAAAAGGGGGTCCAAAGTCAGGCAGCAGATTCATTTATCATGTCTCAGGGAGGTTCAATGGCTTAGTTTGTCTTCTTGCCAGGTACAAACACAACTAACTTGCTAAACTATAAGACACTTTGTTGTGTATAGGGGCCAAAAGAAATGGAGAAAAAATGGTGTTAACATGATCTTTCATTGAAAAGGCAATGCTAAAGGAAATGGGTATCAATCATATCAGGTAAAAATAGTTTGAAATATTGAACACAGCAAATATTGATGACTCCAATCAGAGATTTAGGGCTCATGAATGATGATTGAATAATCTTGCCATTCAATTATCAGATGAGTTATATTTATGTTAATGGTATATTTTTTCTTATTTGAAATGCAGTGTTTTTCAATTTAAGAAACTGCATAAAAATTTCAATATTAGCATATGCATTGAGATAGGTGCTTTTATAAATTGTTTTGTGAAATAAGGTTATGATACAGTTTTTAAAATCTATTTAAAAATGAACATAACACCCTAAAATGTATTATTTGATCTGCTAGTTATACTATATCCTTTGGAAATACCACTCATTTTTTTCTTTAGAGGGGGATGTTGTAAAACATTGCAGGTAAGTTATTTTATGGCAGAATTATTTAGAGTAGTCAAATGTAGCAAAAAAGTCAACTACCATCAGAACAGTAAATAAATTAGAGTAAGAAAATATTATGCAATCATCAGAAAAATTGGATTAGAAAAATCATGATGCAAAATTTTATGTAATGTATTATCTGAAGCAAGAATATGAATAAATGAAAGAATAGATTTAAATGTTTTGTTTTTATTGTCTACAGTTCTTGTTCTGTCTTGTTCTTATTAGGAAACAAATACTTTAAAACAAATCTTTTTCACCAATTTCACATTATGCATTGAACAATGTTTTTGTGTTTGAGTTAGTGATACCTGCTAGAATTTGGAGACAAAAGTATGAGGAAGGGTTAAACTATACTACTATGATCCTATTTACTTTGGAACCAGCTATTCCATGATCATAGGGGACTGTATCACAGAAGAAACACTATAACAGCTAACTAACGCCTTAATCCACCTGGAGATGACCTACTTTGAGAGGTTGATAGATGATAACTTCCAGGCTTTATCAGACAAAGAATTTCTAGAATCTGGGTTCCTGTTAAGTGACAAAGGTGCCTTACTAATATCAATTCTTATCACCTTCCCAGATCTCTCCAAAATATTTGAAAGCACTCTTTCAAAATTGTTACCCTAAATATATGTTTAAAGGCAAGAATCTGGAAATATAATTATAAGATATAGAGAGTAAACTTGAGGACAGAATGTTTTGTGAACCCAAGTAGAATATAAAAATTAGCTTTTGTTGAGATTTGCTATCGTTGGTGCTGGTAATTTGGGGGCATAGTTTATATATATATACATGGTGTACACTCCCTAGCCTCAATCATGCCTTATGTTCTGTATTTCTACACACACCAGGGGTATCATCAAATAATGCCAGTATAATAGTTTTAAAAAGAGAAAAATACATGTGCATTTAGGTCTGACTACTGAGTCTGTTTCAATGTTGTACCTGTCCATTCATTTAAAAAAAAAAACTTTTAAATGAAGAAATTTGAAAAACATTTCAAAACCATGACCATATGACACACATGGTATCATTGATTTTCTAGCTCACTTTGACAGATATTTTAGTCTATGAAAAAAATACATGAGTTGCATGTAAATTAACATTTTTCTTCTCCCTTGTTTCTTGAATATTTTCCATCACCTACTTTTCCCAATTTTGCCTCCTAAATCTTTCTCAAAACCACTGCATTTGTTCCTTCTCTAATCTCACTACCCAACTTCAGACTTTAATAATATCACGTTCCTAGCTGATGTATTCAAATTTATATCTATACCTAAAATTCCTCCCAACATAACATATCTGAAATATAACATATTGAAACTCTTCAGTATCCCCCCATTGCTGCCTTGGTGAATCCAAACATTTTCTTAATTTTTTTTTTAGTTGTCGATGGACACAATACCCCTATTTTATTTATTTATTTATTTTTATGTGGTGCTAAGGATTGAACCCAGTGCCCCACACATGTCATGCCAGTGCTCTACCACTGGGCCTCAACCCCAGCCCCTCCAAACATTTTTTACATGTCATGCAAGATAACTTTGTTTACCTCTTTCCCTTTATCTCTTGCTATTTCTTGCTATAAACTGTTGCTACAATGAAAAACCATGTATAGACTTTGCCAAACTACTACTTCTTAATTCTTTGTCTTGGCTGTTATGTCCACCTCCAAGGCAATATCTACCTATTCTTTGTAGGTCTTAACTTCCTGTATTTTGGCAGACATCCCAAACATTCCACCTCTATGGAACACTATCCTAACCAGCCTTGTGCATGTCTTCATCATTGCATTCCCATGAGTTAGGTCACCTTTCCAGAATTGAGCCCAAAATAAAGGGTTTAGCAAGCCCGTGAGTGATGGAGGGAGTGTTCTAATGGAAAATTTATAAGGAAGGCAAGAAAGCAGGGGAGGAAAGAAGGAAAAGCTGAGGGAGGAGGAGATGTTAGGTAAACTCTAGGCTTGTCATAATCCATAAGGAGTTCTGGAGCTTAAACAGCATTGCATACGTATGCTACTTGAGCTAAAGAAAGGAGTGTGTCTTTTACAAACCCACATCAGTCCCTTATTACCAGTGGGCCAAGGGAGTGTCAATTTTTCAGAAGGGTTGCTTTTGTCAGTCAAAAATAATTTTCATAGAGGAAAGGGCCAGGGGGATACTAGAGGGGAGTTACTGTGGAGATACCAAATTATATTGTTATATTTAACCAAATTATATTGTTATATTTTGTACATAAACAAATATGTAACAACAAATACCACTATTATGTATAATTATAATATACCAACATTATTTTAAAAAATAACATAAGTAATTTTCAAGAAAAGATGACTGTGAGCTGTTAGCACTCAGTGCTCAAATGAGTTGAAGTTGGGATGTATCAGCTTAGTAAAAAAGGACCAAGATGGAGCATCTCCTACACTATCATAGTGTATATAAAGCTTTTTTATGTTTTATAATTATTCTAACATACCTCTCCAATTAGATACTTTAAAAGTAATATAATTCACCCTTTTATAAAAAAGTCTTACATTTTCATATAGGATGTAATATGTGCAATTCTTTGCTAAGATTTTTTTTTTAAGGATTCAACCTTCGAGCTTGTTACCATGGAAATATTTTGAGCTCTTACATATGTAGTAATAGTGACTTAATTAAGAATACTTTTTCTGATCTTATTTGAATATATTGACATTATCCAGCATATGTAGCTTTTGTTCTTGAACAATAAACTCTCAAAAAATAATTAGTCTCAAATCTCAATTCTTCCACTGTCCTCATATAAGTTCTTGGAATATATATGTTCTTTGTATAAGTACTTGGAACTTCTTGGAAATTTGTGGATGGTAACAAAAAGGAATGAAGATGGTGCTTTTTATTCCTACCCCCTGACACATTTTTTTTTCTTTTTGCTTCCCATTTGCTCTAAGGAATTTGTACTCCAAAGTTGTATTGAAATAGAGTATTTCCTTGGAATCTTCTCATCAGGGAACTTTTCTGTGAGAGGATTTATACAAGGGTATTTGATTCTGAAAGGAAAAAAAATACAAATTATTACTAGTCTGTATAATTACTTGATGATAATTTTTCAAAAGTAACAAACCTGGTAACTTACATAATAGAATGAACAGTATCTAGAAATGTACTTTTGAAATGATCATTCCCATAAGATCTTGTGTGCTGAAATAAGGAAAAACTGAATGTATCAGTAATTTTGGTCATTATGAGTTTACTTTTAGGGGACTGGGTTTGTGACTCAATGGTGGAGCACTTGCCTAGCATGTGTGAGGCACTGGGTTTTATCCTCAGAACCACATAAAAATAAATAAGTGAAATAAAATTCTTGTGTCCATCTATAACTAAAAATATTTTTAAAGAGTTTAGTTTTATGTTATTATGTATATTTTTAAGATTTGAGATGCCTTGTTTCACAAAGTGGAAAAGAATAACTTGTGATAATATGACAAAAATACCTTTATTAAAAAGAAGATGCTGAAATATTTTGGAGTAAAGTGTCATCATGACTCTAATTTATTTTGACTGGTTTTAAGAAAAAAAGGACATTCATGGACACAGAATAAGAGAGAATGTGAACAACTGAGGCAAAATATTAACAAAGGAAGAAAGTAAATATGTTATCACTTCTTTCAATTACTAAAATATTTTACTGTAAATACTGAAAGGGGACATAAGTCCATCATTTATTTAAATACATTTACACAAATAATTTGACAATATCTCAAATGATTCCTTTTTGTATTTGCCATCTTATTCCAAGAATATTAAAAACATCTCAATAATTTGACAGTTCATTTTTGAGCAGCATGCCACTAATGGAATTTTGGCAAAACCTCCTAAATCATAGATCCTTTATCTATTTCCATATTAATATGAATACAAAGTGTCTCTATTGTCCAAAGTGCTATAATTTATTCATCATTCCCTCTGTTTTTTCCTTGCCACATGACCCAGCTGCTTGAAATATCCCACCTGACTGATATTGAAGTTCAAAATAACTTTACTTTTCAGGAATATTTGTCTTTTTTTTCAACATTTAACTCAGCCTATACTGAAGTATGTATTAATATCTATATGCATATATTTCCAGTACAATTCTCCCTCTGTTCTCTTATCTAATTTGTTAGTATCTTTTTAGAACTTTCTAAATTAAATCTTTTTGCTTTTACCTTTAAGCATTTTGCTTTATCTTACAAATCTTCTAAGACTTTGAATAATTTCATCTTACTCTTTAAACTTCTACCTTGAAGGTATTTCAATCTTTTCACTAGCAGTGCTATCCTCAGTTACAATTACTTGATTCCAGAATCATGCTGTAGTTCACATTGTGGCAACACAAGATAATGCCATGCTTGTCACTGAAATTATAACCTTTAAAATAAAATCCTGCCTAGGATTCATTTTGTGTAATGGAGAAATGTACAAAACTACATTGACAAATACCCTATGCATTCATGTAACCTTGACATATGTTTGTACAGTGCTTTTATCCTCTTTAGTATATGGTTCCAGCTCTGAAGTTGTCATTTACAGGAATGATGGCAATGAGTGACATTGATGATTTCCACCAAGCTTCTTGCATGTTTACTCTCTATCATGACTCAATTCCTTTATTAAGAATCTTAGACTCTAATTGGGTAAATAAAATAGACTATATCAAACAATAGTTTGAAATTGACACCTTTATGTACAAATATAATACATAGTTATAGAAAGAATGAATTCTGGATTCAGGCATAGCTGGGTTATAATCGCAGCACTTGTGAGGGGAAATGGAGTTGCTTCAATTCATGGTTTTGTCATTAATTTGTTTATTTATTCACTCGTGTGTTTAGTAAATGTATGCCAAGCTGGCTAGCAGGTACTTCTAGGCACCAGGATTTTCAAAGAAGTGAGTGACAAGAAAAAAGTCCCTGATCTCAAGGATCTTACATTCTGTTGAGGAGACCAAAACCAAAGGAACAAATGAATGTAAAATGTAATGCAATATAATGTTGGATAAAACTAAGTCCTATGAAATATATTAAACCAGAATCCAGATCAAGTTACCAGGATGGTAAGACAATATTTCATACAGGACAATCAGAAAAAGCCTCTTTCGCAAAGTGATATTTAGAGGGAAATAGAAAGAGGAGAGAAAGCCATGAAACTCAATGGTTTAAAACATTTCAGACAAGCCAGGCATGTTGATACACACCTGTAACCCCAGTGGCTGGACCCTGTCTCACAAGAAAACAGTTAAAAAGGGCTGTGATGTGTCTCAGTGGTTAAGTACCCCTGGGTTAAATCCCTGGTACTTAAAAAAGATTTCAGACAAAGGGAGCAGCAAGTTCCAAAACCATAATGGATGTTTATGTGAAACATAAATCAAAATTTGTAAATTAACTGGTGAATATATAAGTTGTTTGTAGATGGTACAAATTATTTTTAAATTAATAATTAATTCCGTGTCTTGTTATCTGTCTTCTTTGTTCTAATGTACATATTTCTTTTCATTTTGATCATTTTTCCTTCTCTTGAACTTTAAGTTGTTCATCTTGTTCTCACAGCATTTGGGTTGACTTCTTTTTCATTTGTGGAGTTGAACACTGCTTGTTACTGCTGTTAGAGGTCCTTTTATTCTTGGTCTTTGTCTTTTGTTCATCATTCACATATTTTGAGTGATGCCTAATTTATTTTCTTGCTAACAACTTTATTTTTATTTCTTGTTATTTTGCTAGCTATAAGATCTTTATTCCTGATTTTATCAGAGTCATATCAGCAGGAAAAATCTGCATAGTAATTTGAAAGAGAAATATTTTATAAATAAGTATTAAATGCAACAACAGATTGGAGTAATGAAAGGAATGGCTAGTATGAAAGGAATATGTATTATTCTATTTATGTTGCCATATAAAAATATCATAGACTAAATGGCTTAGAAAAATAGAAATTTATTACTCCTAGTTCTGATAGTTGGAAAGCTCTTAATCAAGAAGCCAAATAGTTAGTTTCTGGTGATGACTCTCTTCCTGGCTTGCAGATGACTACATTCTTTCTTTGTCTTGTGAGCACAAGGGACAATTTCCCAAGTCTCTTCTTATAAGTGCTCTAATCCTATTAGAAAAGCCACAGCCTCATGACCTCATCTTACTCTAATTACCTCCCTATGGTCTAATCTTCAAACACCATCACATTGGTTGTTAGTTTTTCAAATTATGAATTGCGGTCACATTCAGTTCATAGAAAAAGATAACACGAAGGAGTAGAAGAGTAACTGCTATAATCCCTAGGGATGAGACAGACCACCCAAAGAAAAGTTCCCATACTTCTATCCATAAGTAGAGTTTCAAGTCTTATTGGAAAGGTAAAATCATGATTAACTGAATGGCAGAAGTCACTGAGGTGCTGTGCTATCAGAACTTGTTAGAAACCTGCCCTCTGGAAGTTCACACAGACACTCCCTATTATATTCTTGGTAAAGCTATTCATGAGAAGTTGTATTACCTGAGACTCTGCTAAAAAAAAAAAAATGTCAAGCTGCTGCCTGCAGGAGCCAGCTGCTGGAGAAGACTTGTACACTTACCAGAACCTGTCAAGCAAGCATGCTGGGACTAGGAAGCAAAACCCTTTCCTCCTGTAATGTCTCTCCAGCACCCTCTACTGACAAAGCTTGAATACCTGCTAGCAAAGGAAATATTTTTAGGGTCCAAATCTATTTTCACAGAGCAGGCAAAGAAGTATATTAAGAACTGAGGGATAATAAATACTAATGAACCTACTGTTATAAAGTAAAAATAAGTACCAACAGGAGCAGACTAAGTAAAGAATACATTGTTTACTAGCAGGGTAAACTACTTTTCATGCTCCTTCTGAGTTTTGTTCCCTGTTACATTTTCTTTGTCTTGAGTAAATCTGCATATATGTAGATATTCATTAAACATTTATTAAATGAATGAATGAATGAACTTATTGCTTAATTTTTTTATCTAATGTTTTTCTGTCTCTTTTTACTGTAGCTGATGGATGCACAGATTGGTCTGTCGATATCAAGAAATACCAAGTTTTGGTGGGAGAGCCTGTTCGAATCAAATGCGCACTTTTTTATGGTTATATCAGAGCAAATTACTCCCTTGCCCAAAGTGCTGGACTCAGTTTGATGTGGTACAAAAGCTCTGGTCCTGGAGACTTTGAAGAGCCAATTGCTTTTGATGGTAGTAGAATGAGCAAGGAAGAAGACTCCATTTGGTTCCGACCAACATTGCTGCAGGACAGTGGTCTTTACGCCTGTGTCATCAGGTATTGTTTTAATTCCATTACCATTGTATCAATGAAATCACATGCTACATCCTCATACTTAAAATCTGTTGCTATCTCTTTCAGCTAAAGGTATTGTCTCAATATTTGCTTGTGTTGCTGCTTTCTAAAATTTAGAAGCTAAATCGTAAAAAAAAAAAAGATGGGATTGGAATTTATATTGAGACATTATTTCTAGCTTATGGAGAAAAGAGATGCCATCTGGGTATCTACTTATGTTGCCAGAAATTACTAAAGACTATGAAATAAAATTTATACAGGAGGTAAAATGTTGGAAATAAAATGTAAGCAAAGACTTGCAGAAAGGATGCATAGTTTATTGCTAAATGGGTTGTAACATTTTGTTATTGCCCTTCACAGACAGATAGAGCAGAGATACCTCTGGTTCACACACATCTGCAAAGATGATTTAGGTAATGTGTGTATGTGCACAGGAAGAGGAAGACAGCATTGCCAAGTTAGGAAATACAAAAATTGTGTTCTGTATTGTTTTGTTAACTAAAACTGCTAGATCAATACCCAAAAATTTTCTGAGTCTCTCAGGGCCAATACCAAAGTTAATAACAAAGTCTGTGCCATTATCCCCAAGAAAACTCATCACACATCTTCACATCTTTGTCAGCTTGTGGAAAAGACATATGCAGTTTGTTTAATGATAATGCATTGAAACGGTATCCATGTAACACATTAGCAGTTAAAAAATCTCAGTTTAAGCATTTAGCCCTTCATGGATTATGAATCATAGCCTGCATGAGTGATCATGAATGTCATTATACTATTAGAACATTAGAAAGCTAGATATAGGCATATGGAAGGTGTGTTTAAATCTATTTATTTGCCTTTCTATATTTCATCTTATTCAAATAAATAAAGAAAACTCTGAGACAAGTTGATTCTTGACTTGGAGAGACTGTCTTGGCCATGCTGAGACTTCTGAAGCACCTAGTATTTCTTTTTTTCAAATAAAAATTCAACTTCTACTTCTGAAATTATGATTGGCACCTCCCATTCCTACTTATAAGGACCATATTTCCCAATCACAGTCACCTATAACAATTATCTTCATGCTGAGCTATGGCGTCCAATGTCGTAAGACATTAAAGTAGGTCAAAGTTATAAAATTTAGACATAAATGTATCTTTAAACACTGATAACATACTTTAGAGTTAATGTTGGAAAATATATTGGATTATAAATAGTTGTATTTGAGATAAATTTCCACTGGATTTTTAAAATAACAAATGTGTTGTTCCTTGGGCAACACTTGTTCTTTATCTTGGGATCTACCAATTATTATATGTTCAAACATAATTCTTTTTTTTTTCACTACGTAATTGTATATCTATATCATTTATGTTTTCATTTAAAATGATTTTTTAAATTTTTTTTATTTTTTTATTGTTGGTTGTTCAAAACATTACATAGTTCTTGACATATCATATTTCACACTTTGATTCAAGTGGGTTATGAACTCCCATTTTTACCCCGTATACAGATTGCAGAATCACATTGGGGGCATTGATAAATAATGTCATGCTATTACAGTTAAAGAGTACTGATTGAACCAGCTGTTCTCACTATACCAAGTTACTTGATTTTAATTTCTTATCTGATTATTTTTTAAAGTTATTATCTATGATTAATATTGCACGTGTGGAGGTAATTCTTCAAGATAGGCAAATGTGTGTCCCCATTTGAGTGAGATTAGGATTGAGTTGAATTTCCAGAGTCTAACACTTCATTTCATTATTTACTGTTGATGGGAAAATAAGGTAGCACATTAGTAATCTGAATTGCATTTCTTTTATGTGTTTAAATATATGGTTAGATTCAATGATCCAAGAAACCTCATTGAAATGCCCCATAATTATGTGTATTTATAAGAATGAATGAAGGGCTGAAGTTTCCAAAACAATGACGTGTGTCATATTTTCATGTTTCTACATTTAAATGGAAGGTGAAACTAAAAGACAAAGGCTGAAAGTTTAATGTGTGTCAAATGGCATCCATGAGAAAGTAATATACTAAAAAAAAAACAAAAACAGAAACTTGCCACTCTTCTTTGTGTACAACCAGAGAAGTGAAAAGTTGTGCCTCATTTGTGTACTATGAATCAAAATGCCTTCTGATGTCATTTACAACAAATTAGAACAAACAAATTAATTTTTAAAAATATTCAAGTATGCCAATGGATGTGAAGCTAATGAGCTTCCTATGTCTTCCAAATTGAAAAGAGATACTCCAAATCTTTATAAACAGCAGTTGCAATAGCAAGCCTTGGTGTTGATGTGAGGGAAGTCCAAGGGCATTGATATTTTAGCACATTTCAGCACATTTCTAGCTTCTAGGCCAGAAATAATCACTATTATTATTATTATTATTATTATTATTATTATTATTATTATTATTTAAATAATCCACTTTCAAAGAATTTCAGAAGTTGAACATATACGCTTCTATTCAAAGATACTGTTGTTTTTGTTCTGTGCATTAATTTATCAATTAAATGGCTTAACAAGCCTTTTATGTATAGATAATTTGCATTTAATAAATATACACAAATAAATGTTGCTAATAATGGAAATAGTTCAGATAACTATCATTATAATGAACAAAAGTTTTTCTGCTCCCTTACCTTTATTTTGAAAGAATGATGCTAGATAATTCTTTATTCCATGGTGCGTGGCTTTTAAAATATTTTCTCCTTGAATTTTTACCTTATTATGTTTCATGATAAAGCAAATGAAAGAGGTGTGTAACATTTTGGTTTTTTTTTTTTTTTTTGTATTGTCATCTATAGAAACAACTTTACTTTACAAAAAATAAATTTCCCTATATTCTTCACCTCTTAATTTTTGATTCATATTTTCAGAGTCATGCCCTATTAGCAGTTTTATATGCAAAGTTAGCTATTGCACATACAAGTACCCCAGTGCGACCAAAAATGATAACACATTATTTTATTTGTTTTGTTGTTTTGGGGGATACTAGGGATGGAATCTATGGGTGTTCTACAACTACTCTGTGTTCCCAGTCCTTTTTATTTTGAAGGGTCTTGCCAAATTCCGAGAGTCTTGCTAAATTGCTGAGGTAGGCCTTGAACTTGAGATCTTCTTTCTTTGGCCTCCCAAATCACTGGGATTATAGGCATGTGCCAAGGCTCCAAGCCATGATAAATCATTTGACACAGCATTTTAATTAAAATGTAGTTCTTGAGATAATTGCAGAATCATGTTCAGTTGCAAGAAATAATATAGAAAGATCCACATATCTTTTATCAAAATTTGCTCAATGGTAACACTTTGCAAAACAGTAGTACACTATCATAATCAGGATATTTACTCAATTCTCTCAAGATATAAGACAATAGCATCACTTCATTTGATTCTCCTGTTGTCATTTTATAGTTGTAACTCTCTCTACCCAATTCTAAATCACTGGCCACTACTAATACAATCTTCCTATTTATAATATTGTAAATTGCAGTATAAATGAAATCATACAATATACACACTTTGGAATTAGATTTTTCATTCAGCATAATTCCCTTGCAATCCATACAAAATATTGTATGTAAGTATATTTTCTCCTTTTTATTGCTGAAGACTTTTCCATGATAAGGGCATGCTAATGCACATACAAGTACCCACTGAATGGCATCTGGGTTGTTTCCAGTTTGGGGCTATTAAAAATAAAACTTCTATGAACATTCACACAAGAATTTGGGGTAAAAATAAGTTTACATTGTTCTAGGTAAATATTCAAGAGTAAATATGAATTGTAAGGTAGTTGCATGTTTAGTTTTATAAAACACTGCAAAACTATTTTCCAATGTAACTGTACCATTTTACATCCCTACTAACAATAGTACAGTTTCTCCACATACTTACAGTATTTGGTGTTGTCATTGTATTTAATTTTAGCCATTCTCATAGGCTTATCCTAGTATCTTATTGGATATTAATTTGCATTTCTCTAATGACTAAGGATGGCTAGCTTTTCTATGTGCTATTTGCCATCTCATTCCTCTTCAGTAATATTTCTGCCCATGTATTTTTTCATTTTATAATTGAATTTTTGTATCTTCTTTATTATGGTTTTAAGTAGTTTTGTATGTCTGGATACAATTCCCTTTTTTGGATTAGTGATTTACAAATATTTTCTGCAAGAATGTAATTTATGTTTTCTTCATCTTATGTTCTTTTGTAAAGCAAATATTCTTAATTTCAATGAGTTTCAAATTATGAATTTTTCTACTTAAAAATCATGCTTTTGTTATGACATATACGAATTCTTTGTCTAGCTCTTGGCCATAATGATTTTTTATTATTTTCAATGCTTAATTATTAAAGTAGAAGATATGTCAAAATATGTTTTGCTTTATACTTTACATTTAAGTTGGTAAGCCCTTTCTGAGTTAGCATTTGTATAAGCTATGAGATTTACTTAAGTCAAGTTTTAGTTGTTTTCCATGGACAGGAAGTTGCTTCAACACCATTTGTAACAAGACTATGCTTCTTCTGTTGAATTGCTTTTGCACTTCTTTTTCAAAATCCACTGTGCAAGTTTATGTGTTGATTTCTTCATTCTTTATTCTATACTTATATATCCATCCATCTGCCAATACTATGGTCCTTGATTTGTGTATCTGTATGGTAGGCTTAAATATCAAGTGAAGTGAGTCCTCTTTGTTTTTCTTTGCAAAGCTACTATAGCTAGTTAACAATTGTGGGCTGCTTGTTTTCTTTATAAATTTAATCATAAGCTTATTTATAGTCACACAAACCTCACTGGAATTTCTTTTTGTTTCTTGTTTTGTGGTTCTGGGGATCCATCCTAGTGCCATGCTAATCTAGGCAAGTGCTCTAGCACTAAGCTACATTCCCATCTCTACTTTCCAGGAATTTCAATAGCAATTGCATGAAACCTATAGGTCAATTCAAGAAGATCTGATATCTTTATCATCTTGAGTCTCTGAATCTATGAACATAGTATAACTCTTCATTTCTGTAGGAGTTTTCTTTGATTTCTTTCATTACTATTTGTAATTATCAACATACAAATCCTATACACGTATTTTGAAATTTATACCTAAAAATTAATTTCATTGGAGTATTGATAAATGGTATTATCTTTTTAATTTTCATTTCAACATGAACATTTTTAGTATATAGAGGTATGAGAGATTTTTGGATTTAAGTTAGCAATATCTACACCATATTTTTCAAATTGCATCTATAATGTGTTGTATCTAGTATCTTGTTCCTTGCCCAAGTCATGAATTTCTCTTTGAGATCAAGGAAATCTTTTTTTCTCATTGAAAGTGCATGTTAAGCATCTATCAAAAAATACTTAGTGAAATCCATTTATTTATTCATCCATTTAACAAACATCTACTGATAATTCTGTGATAAGTACTATATTTGGGGCTGGGGATGTGGCTCAAGTGGTAGCGCGCTCGCCTGGCATGCATGTGGCCCGGGGTTTGATCCTCAGCACCACATACAAACAAAGATGTTGTGTCCGCCGAAAACTAAAAAATAAATATTAAAATTCCCTCTCTCTCTCTCTCTCTCTCTCTTTCTCTTCTAAAAAAAATAAGTACTATATTAATGTTAGTATTATAAAGATTTCTAAGTTTCTCTACTCAAGCAGTTCACATAAGAGAAAATAAGTGTACAATAAATTGAGATAGATATTTTGAATATAGTTTAGAATACGTTAGGATCTGCCAAGATGGAGTAGAAAATTGCCACCAAGTTCTCCTCCTACAACTAAAAATCCTGGATATAACACCACAAATCAAAAGTGGGGGCCTGTACGCCCAGTGGCTTTGGAAGCTTAGGCAGGAGGATTGCAAGTTCAAAGCCAGCCTCAGCCAAATTGAGACCCTGTCTCTAAATAAAATACAAAATAGGCCTGGGGATGTTGCTCAGTGGTCAAGTGCCCCCGAGTTCAATCCCTGATACAAAAAAAAAAAAAAAGGAAAAAAGGACTTTCTAGGGATCTCAGGACTTGAGAAATGGCATGAAAATTCTCACAGTCCTGCCTGCTCTTTGTAGATTAATGCACGAATTTTCACTTTTTGTTCCTTCATCTGAAATTCATTTTTTCTTTGCCTACCCTAATAATATATATTTATTTGCTGAAGCAAATCCAGTTTTTTTTATTTTCTACCTTTCTCAAATTGCTCCAAAGATAATTATCTCAGTAATCAATTGGAGATAGAAAACATAGGAAAATTGAAGGATTAACACAAAACCGTTTATTTTCACAGAATCTGCAATGTAGATTGTACTCAGCTGGATAGTTATTCTACTGATGTTGCCCGTAGCCACATTGGCTAGACTCTACTGGGATGCAGGGTTGGCTCAGCCTGTTTCTCTGTGAACTCTTTGGATCTCTCTCCTATGTTCCATGAGTCAAATTAAAGATAACTTGGGAAGAGTCTTACAAGGACTTATATTCTGTGAAGTTTGGCCCATTGGTAATGCTACCAAAGTATAAGTCAAATAAAGTTTGTCTATTTGTCCCTAGTAATCAATCCATGCCCTTACACATGCAAAGTACATTTATTCCATTCCTAAGACCTCACAAAGTCTTATTTTACTATGTCACCAAGGTCAGCTTAGGAGTCCACAATATAACTATCTAAGTCATTTCTGAATGGAAATCAAATTCTTCACACTTAGTTTCCTGATTGCAACTGATTAGGAATGACTCCTGTTCATTCAAAACTGAACTTAAGAAAACAAGAGTATCTGTCTCTCACAGTCTCAGTATACAATGGTAATACAGGAATAGCATTACTAAACTAAATAGTCCCATTTGAAATTGAGGATGGGATGTGAGAATTACAGGGCAGTCACTGGCCCATAGCAATTCTTAAGTTCAGCTGGGCACACTTCACCCATATCTTGATAAGAGCGTGATTCTGCCTATTAGAAGTGGTTCTCTGTGGTTCCTGGTTATAGCTTCTCTCTTTCTATGGAAGGTTAAGGACCCAAAGACCATATTTAAATTTGAACTTTATCTGTCCATTTTAGTATAAGATAATAAAATTCCTGTAGGCACTCTGCTATGAGGCTTTTATGTACTAAATTTTTAACCAGTCTATTAAGAAGAAACTACAACCTAACATATTCTAAAGGTAAATTGCTCTGTAACTTGGTGTTCAAGTTTGGTGTTGCTAGAGGAAATAGTACCAATAATTCTACACAACTTTTTCCTAGATAGTATTAGGCTTTGCCTAGTAGACCATCTTAGCTACCTTTGCTCTATCATAAAGAATGTGTTGTATCCCAAACACATTTCCACTGACATTTTTACCCCTCAGAATCAATTTGAGCTGTTTGTCACAAAAGGCTCTTAATATTTATAAAATGAAATGATGAGTAATTAGAATTGACATTCTTTAGAATACCTTTTAGAAAAAAATGACTATAAACAAAATTACACAATTTTCTCAATTCTATCATTTTCCCTGTGAAAATGATATAATTGTTTTTCTTACAACACCTATTGGAAACTAAAACTAGTTATGGACTGCTTATTCTGAATCATGCTTTTTGTATTCCAAAAGATAGTTTCCTTTTTTTATTCAAAATATACCTTCATTATCAGCAAGTAACAATAGAAAGTAATAAAATGTTAGGTCTAATAGACTGCAATGAGTAACTACTATAAATGTAGTATAACAACTTATTTATTTTAGTCTGTATGATAGAAAATAATTTCAATATTTTTTTTTATTTTTGTGATTTTTAAAAATCAAATAATTTTTGGATCAAAGCATATATAATGGCAGTTTCATTTTATAAAGTCTAAAATATATACACACAAAAGGGTCTTCATAATTTGTTCAGGGCAATCAATGTCCATATAAATGTTTTATATCCTACCAGAAATTTTAATGATCTTATGCATATGTGTTCCAAGGACCTAATGTAATTTCACAATCTTGGTTCTCTAATTATTAAACTATCTTTCCTAATTGAAATCAGAGTATACCCTTGAGAACATCAGCTTTAATTTATAGGTTATAAAAAATGCAATTAAACCTATATAAGCTAGCCCTTTTAAAAATCCATATACAAGTGGAAGTCTTTAAAGTAAGATTTTCAGTCTGGGTGTAGAGTCTTTATGGTTGGTATATTAACATTATAGAACTGTAAATTAAATACTCTTTCTCTATTTTTTTTGCTGAAGATAATCTTTCTTGCCATAATAGTCTTCAATAGGTTTTCCAGTTTCATTATTGATAATGCTTGAACATGGTACTACAGTGTTAGATCAACCTAGAGCAGAGACTGTTTTGCCTTTTTGTCACATCTAAGACATGAAGCCACTCTCTAAAGGATCAAACTATTTCTAAATAGGACCATAATTAGCCAAATTGCTATTTTTCTGAGTATTTTCATTTCAAAAACAGAAAACCCAGTTGACAGAAGTAAAAACCAGATCCTATCTAAATTGCCTATTGGATATACTGATTTTTTTTTAACCATTCAAGTAGTACATGTGTTCAGCATAACAGCTTAATTTCTGTACTAAGAAGATGAAGTGAATTCTGATAAACTGAAATATGGTAGTATCTTAGGTCACTGGATGAAGAAAAGTTTAGTCTAATATCCCTCATAGAGAAATCTTTGAGAATTCTTTGAAATCAATAATGGCATGTTCATTGCAAATATGGAATTATAAATTTCCTGCACAAAACCTCAAATTATTGTGGAGTAGATAAACTACTGAAAAAGATGATACAGTTGTAACATAATATGTAAATAAAGGTTAATTCTGAGATTTCTTTTTTGCATTTTAGGTAAAATACATCACTGTGTGCCTTTTTCAATCATTAATAAAATACATAGTTTTTCATATTTCACAAATATTATTCAGTGTGTATGATGTGATATAAATGGTAGTTAGGATTAGGGAAATTTTATTTGATTTTTATCTTATTTTTTATTCATTCATTTTTGCAATATTGGAGATCAGACCCAGGGCCTATGCATGCTGAGCAAGCACTGTGCCACTTAGCTACAACTCAGCAAGATGAGGAAAATTTTAATTTGCAAATATATGAGTCAGGTGAGCAGGCCAGTTATAATGCAGTGAGACTATGTCATTGACTATAGTTTTTTACTGCAATTATTGTCTTTACTTGTAAAAATCTATTCAAAAAGTTAACTGCTAGTGTTGATGCAATAAGTGAGTAAAAAATATTAATAGTCCTATTAAAGGAATAGTTACTGATCAGCAAAATTTTACAGAAGTAAAAAAGTTGAAGATGAAGCAGCTAAGATTATCCAAGCCTCTTTCTAACACTAATTTTGTATGTGGTTATCAAGTAAAATAAATAAGAAAATAAGCTCAATGAATGTAAAGCATACAATAGAGGGACTGATTATTCTTAAAAGAGCTCATTAAGACCTGTGGTTGAACAGAACTCATGGCTAGCAAAAGTATAATTAGGACAGATTTCTCTGTTACAAAGTTTTCATGAGGACATGACAAATTAAGTAATGATCCATAATAGGGGATTTCAAATTTTTCTGAAAACCACCAGGTGGTAAAAATTTTAGAATTTGCAGGCCATACAATCGCTGTTGCAACCATTCAATTCTGCTGTTATAATGAGATAGCATCCATACACAATACATAAATGAATGGCTGTGGTTGTGTTCCAATAAAACGTTATTTAGAAAAAAAATAGGTGACAGGGTGGATTTGGGCTCTGGGCCATAGTTTTCTGACTCCTCATCTAGAAAATGCCTTGCAAAATGCAAATAGTTAAATCAACAATAGTAGTTTCTGTTGTTATTGACAAAGAAAAGGCCACAATCTATTCCTGATAAAGTGACAAAATGGGGATATTGTTTTTGTTTTGTATGTGATGGTTCAAAGGATTATTAAAGTATCTTGCAGCAATTTATGAATGTTTAGAGAAACTGGAACATAAAAAAGTAAGCATGGAGATTTAGTAGAGATATGAAGCAAGGAGGACTATGGTTAGAATATTAATGGTAATAATGGTAAAGAAAAAATTCAATAATAGTTTTGGAAGGAAAAAATGCATCACTGATTATATTTGCTTGGATATATTTTGACCTTGTTTAAATGTTGTTGTGAGATAGCTAGAACATCTTAATGCTTTTCCATACAAACCTAAATGTTTTCACCACAAACCTCAGGGTCTTAAGCAATAAAATTACTTAGACTTTACCCCATCACACTAAAAAACACTTAAATACAGTTACCTCATCATTGCTTTCCCATGCAGCATTTGAATGAATAAATGAAGGGGTATGAGGTCCTATCTAGTTTCTTTGTCTACTTGTTACTCTCTTCATTAGACCAGTAGTTTCTTAAGGGCAGAGATGAAACTTTTCATGTTTGCATTTCTGTTTACACATATATGTAAACAGACAAGAATCTTTCAATCAATTGTTACAGTTTGGGAACAGGTTATTGAATATAAGAATGTTATAAATATCAATGACTTGAAGAAAGAATTTTGTTTCTCAGGGGAAAGACAATCTGTAAGAATTTCAGAGCTGATATGTTGGCTACCTAATTGTCTAGGCCTCAGGTTTCTTCTATAGTTCATATCCTGCTCCCTCTAGACTATGGTTCTCATTGTTATTTCCAAGTCAAAATTCTATCACATCCATACTATTTTAAGCTGTAAGATACAGAATAAAGGAACAACAACAACAAAAAAAACATGATCCTTCTTATATTTCAGAACAAGTCCCAGAGGTTTCTCGCATTGTTTCTGCTTACATTTTATAGGCAAGAACTTGTTCATATAATTAAGCCAAGCTGCAAAAGTGGTTTATATATGAGGCTTTTATTATTAGTTACCTGTGGTGAGCCGTTTCTTCAGACCGGTCGCCATTACAAGATGGCGCCGGCCTCGTTGTGGTCTGTGACAAACAACTCCTTCTTTGGGAGAGTTGGCACTTGGTTCTTTGACACCCTATGAGAAAGCTCCACGTGGCAGCTTCACATTGGGTGTTCGGATACTTTATTAAGGCTGGGAGGGGCTTCCGGGGGAGGAAGAACTCTGCAGAGCCTGAATAAACAGCTGTAAGAAGATTCCCGGTGTTGCGTCTTCCTTGCGGGCAAGGGGGTCGCGACAAGTGGTGCCGAGACCCGGGAAAATCAAAACTTGCAAGTCGTCAGAGGTGGTGCACTGAACAGTCCCGGTAAGTGGGACCCCACAGTCCCCGTGGGTGGGACCCGACAGTCCCCGTGGGTGGGACACGACAGTCCCGGTGGGCGGGACCTGATAGTCCCGGTTAGTGGGACCCGCGACCAAAGCGGAATCAGCTCCTCTACTAAGAAAGAGAGAGCCTCATATTTTATTGCAGCTGCACTGTGTACTTTCACTTTTGTTTTCTGTGTTTCTTTTGTTGCTGTGTCCTGTTTTATTTGGCTACTGTCTGAAAAGATCAGCACTCCAGGCGCTAGACACTCCCTTACTAGTTTTTCACACAAATATGTAACAAGGCCTCTGGCCTTGAGCTGGGCTTCACAGTGCTGAGTACATTTCTAAGATAAGGGAGTTACTAACTGGGCTCCATGGTAACAGCTGGCAGGAGGAGGAACTGGAAAGGGAGATAGAGGAACTGGAGGGTCGAATGAAGAAGTCAAGATTTAAAGCATCTACGGCCCCGATCCCTGTTGCGCTCCCTCCTTATAACCCCGATTGGAACGAGGACAACCCCAGAAGGCAGGGGGGGTGTTCAGTGGCAGCCTAAGATATCCCAAACTTTTCCAGTAATTGAAAACCTGGATGCCGATGGACAGCCGGCCAGAGTGTATGTTTCTTTAGCCTTTAAGGACATTAAACAACTAAAGGAGGCAATTACTAATTACAGACCCCATGCCCCCTTTACATTGACTCTCTTCGAGTTTTTCTCTGCCAATCAGCTGACACCTAGTGACTGGCAACAACTTTGCAGGGCTGTATTGTCCGGAGGGATTTTTTTTGTTGTTGTTGTTGTTGTTGTTGTGGACAAGTGAAAATCAAGAGAGGTGTCGTGAGCTAGCCTGAGTCAATCAGGACGCCGGCTTCCCACAGTGTAACCTTGAAATTTTAACAGGCTCAGGACAATATGCTATCATAAATCAGCAAATTAATTATGGTCCTGGGGTCTATGCTCAGATAGCTACAGCAGCGAGCGTAATTCCAAGTTTGATGCTCAGGGACGCCCACTGCAGCCGGGAAACGGGAACAGGGGCCCACCCCGGGCCCCGGAAGCCAGAGTGTACGGGGCGGTCCAGAGACAGAACAAGCTGCTACCGCAGTAAGATCTTGGCCAGGCGGGGAAAAATGCAGACAAAATCAAACAAAATGCAATCGGCTAGGAAACCTTGGGGAACTTTTGCCTCCAAAATGAGCAGCGGACTCCATGTTGCTTGCATCACCATGGTAACCATGGGGTGCCTAGCCAGAAGAGCGGCTTCCTGGTCCCACCTCCCACACTTTTGGGGGCTGCCGATTGGTTCTTCCACAGTCACTCAGACAGGACTTCTAGTCCCGCCTTCCAGCCACTGACCTGTTTTGCTGTGTTTCAGATTTCTACCGGAGCTACTCAGAGCCTATATTTTTGAAACATGCCTGCCTATCAATGCTAACAAAAGATATCTTTTTCAGACAAAATTTAATTCCACAGCTTTCTATGTTACAGTCCTAAATTTAAGCTAGTTCCAAGTTAAATAACCTGACTTTTCTCTGTAGTTGTGTTACTAAATAATGTTCTATTGATGAGAGATATCAAATATGCTTCTTTATATTTTACTTTTAATTTTGGAAGTTATGAGGATGCATTTGCTTGCCACAGGAACAAGCCGGCAAGGTTCCTGTGATGACCAAAAAATCCTTATTCTAATTGCTAACTATAAAAATAAAAATGTATACTCAAGGATCTTATTTCAGTACATCAAGTGACGTCACATAGAAGAGTGCACTCCTAGTTAAAAATAAATTAACATGGATCCAAATATTTTAAGACCACGTGGTTACATAAAGTTAATACAATTATAAGTTAAGTTCTTATTCTTAATATATATTTTTTAGATATTTAAATAACCTATATTTGTTAATCTATAAATTAATTAGCACATGCCTAATTGATTAATTAATATATATTTGCCTAATTGTTTTTCTTCAACAGAAAACCCATAATTTATGTTTTATATTTACATTTATCAGATACTCTGCCTTTTCAGTTACAGATATTTGAGATAAATGTGTTTACTGTAAATTTGCTTTTAAGTGAAAATGCAATCACGTAGTTTCTCCTTCTCAAAGTTACTGTTTAAACTCATAAGATGATAAATTATCATAATTATTTCTACAAAATATCTAAGGGTTTTAACTATATTTTCATTGATATTTCTTATCAAAGTATAATAATTTGTTTATGGATCCTAAGGTTTTCAGAAATTGTTCCAAAGTGTATTTTTTTTAAAGAACAAGATGTTCCAACAAAGACAAAGCACACATGGATCCTAAGAAGAAGAAAGAAATCATCTTTGGGTAAAATAAGGTCTTTCTATTCATTTCCCTAAGTAAAAAGATTTTTATATTGTTATCTAAACAAAAAAGAGAGAAAAAATTTCATATACTAAACTGACTATAATTAACTTAAAGATATTTCAGTTTATTTTCCTAATTTAACTATACTAATGTGAGCAAAAATTTTGTCCATATTTTGACATGACAAACACCTATTAAAATGTGAGTTTATTTCTTTAAAGAAAGATCCTTATTGCCTAATAATTCTTACTGTTTCAGATAAAGATTAATTTTAGTAAATAAATTCGCATTGTTGATTAAACATTAAGTATATTGAACTACTAACTTAAACCCCTGTATGACCTTTTGAGAGGAGACCCCTCACCCACCTCCCTGCGAAAACCTACTCCAAAAGCCTTGAAGGCACTCAGGTTAATAGAAACAGCCTTACAAGAGATGCAGGTTACCCAGATAGATTATTCTATACCCCTATCATTTATAATCCTGCCATCAAAATTAACTCCTACTGGAGTGTTTTGGCAGACTAGTCCCATCTATTGGGTCCATTTACCTGCTTCTAACTCTCGGGTGATAACTCCCTTTTATGAACTGGTGATAAATCTGCTCTGGAAAGCCAAATATTTGGGTGATGCACTATTTGAAAAGACTTTTGACATTCTCATTCAACCTTATACCCAAGATATGATTTTAAAATTACAACAAAAACATGATCTTTGGTGTCTTTTTCTTTGTACTTTCAAAGGTAAAATTGATAATCACTTTCCCCGACATAAACTTCTAGAAGGCCTTAAGAGATGTCCTATCATTTTTCCTAAAATTATTAAAAGAGAGCCTATTTCGGGAGCTCAAACTGTTTATACAGACGGAGCAAAAAGGGGGGTTTGCTGTTGTTTTTGATGGATCTCAAGTAATTTGACACCCTGTTCCTAAACTGTCTGCCCAAAGATCAGAAGTTGAGGCTCTAATTATGGCCCTTAAACTATACAATTCCATCCCACTTAATGTGTATACTGATAGTCTCTATGTTGCTAAGTTAGCCTCAGTTATTAAAACAGCCCCTTATATTGGCAGGCAATCTACTATTATGGAACAATTACAAACAGTTCAGCTCCTTGTTTGGGCTAGACGAGATCCTTTATTCATTGGACATATCCGAGGACACTCGGAGCTTCCTGGGCCTCTGGCGGAAGATAATGCTAAAGCAGATGCTGCCACTCATAATATGGGCCTAGTATACACTATAACCAAGTATGATGAGGCCTCACAACTCCATGCTAAATTCCATCTAAATTCACAATCTTTACGCTTCCGCACAGGATGCTCGCGTGATCAAGCTTTACAAATTGTCTCCCTGTGCCCAGTATGTGCTCCATTTCTTCATTTTCCCAGTTTGGGTGTTAATCCTAGAGGCTTACACCCCAATGATATCTGACAAACTGATGTTACCCACTTCCCTAGTTTTGGTAAGCTGTCTTTTGTACATGTTTCTATTGATACATACTTTGGCTATATCTTTGTTACATTACACACTGGGGAAAAGGCCAAAGATGTTATTGGACATCTCTTAAAAGCTTTCTCTTGCATGGGCAGTCCACGTTGTCTCAAAACAGACAATGGACCCGCATATATAAGCCAAACAGTTCAACGGTTCTGCACCCAATGGGAAATTGAACACAAAACAGGCATTCCTTATAACCCCCAGGGACAAGCAATTGTGGAACGAGCCCATCAACATTTAAAACTTTATCTACAAAAAATAAAGGAGGGGAAAATATATAGATGCTGCCAGGGACCTCAGGCCTATTATTGTGCCTCGTGGGGATGTGAAACCCCTAGTAATGGGTATTGGCTTAAGAATTCACCCAGGAATAACTATGCCCACTTCTGGCAAACAATAGAGGGAGAATCAAATATTACTATTCAGTTTATACTTCCAATGGAAAACAACAAACAGATTGGACTCAAGGATATCTCTGGGGGCTGCGTATTTACACCCCCGGACAGTACAATCCTGGCCTGCTTTTTTGGCTCAAATTGACCATAGAACAGCCTACTGGAAGTCTAATAGGACCTAATCAGGTGCTCGGAGACCAAAAGGCCCCATCTGGACCCAAACAGCCCATAGCCCCAACATTAAAACCTTCCCCCAGTGGTTAAACAATAACTATGGGCTATCAAACCTTTGATTATGCCCCTGAGCCCATACACCCTGGAACTGGAGATCGTCTTCTTAATTTGGTCCGAGGAGCTTTTTTCGCTCTCAATGCCACTAATCCTAACAGGACCCAAGATTGCTGGCTATACTTGACCTCCAGGCCGCCCTATTATGAGGGGGTAGCAATACTGTCTAATTTATCCTCTAATACCACTGCAGATCCTAAATGTTATTCTCTGCCCAGCTATAAGTTGACTATCACGGAGGTCATGGGGCAAGGGGTTTGCTTGGGAAAGGTGCCGCTTTCACGCCAACATTTCTGCAACATCACCCGACCAATAAATCAATCTCAATCTGATTATTTGTGGGGTCCCAAAGGGTCCTATTTTGCTTGCAATACTGGGTTAACTCCCTGTGTTTCCATGGCAGTCCCAAATACAACTACTGATTTCTGTGTGCTGATACAATTATGGCCAAGGATATCTTATCATGGGTCAGACTACACCCTGGGACACCTTGAGGGACATACTCGGCTCCCCAGAGAACCCATAACTATGACTATTGCCCTCCTACTGGGCATAGGCAGAATAGCAACCGGAATAGGAACAGGGACAGCCACCTATGTCCAGGGAGGTCAATTACTAAATCTACAAATGGCTATGAATGAGGATTTAACAGCCATGGCCAAATCAATTACCGCCTTGGAAAAGTCCCTCACCTCCCTCTCAAAAGTTGTGTTACAAAATAGGAGGGGACTAGATTTATTGTTCGTAAGGGAAGGAGAACTATGTATAGCTTTATAGGAACAGTGTTATGCTTATGCAGATCACACTGGGGTAATCCTAAAACTATAGAAAAGGTCACGGAAAGATTGGCTAAAAGACAAAAGGAGTTTGAAGCACAACAAGGATGGTTTGAACAATGGTTTAAAAATACCCCATGGCTGACTCCTTTGATGTCCACTGTAATGGGACCGCTTTTCGGTCTCCTTCTTGTAGCTGCTGTAGGCCCCTGCCTTGTCAAGAGAATGACACAATTTATTAAAGACCAAATTAACATTCTGACTTCTAAGCCAATACAGGTCCATTATCAACGCCTACAAACCAAAGATGATCTTACTGAAGTTTGTCTCCGACCAATTCGAAGATGATTTTTCTACAATGATTCCTGCTTCATGCCTTTCTCCTTTTGCCCCCTTTTCTTCCTTATTTTTATTATTCCTCTCCTCTGACTTTATGCCCTGTTGAACCGGAACCAATTAAAGACCTAATAATGACTGGCTGAATAGATACCACTAAACGCCTTGACAACAACGAGCTGATCTTGTAGTACCCAGAGACGGGCAACTTTCACGCTTGCACTGCAACCTAAGACAGGGGAATGGGGCCTCCCCAGAGACGGGTAAGCACTGTAAGGGCAGTGAACGACCTAAGACAGGGGCTACTTGATTCCCTTTGACGTGCCACAAACAAAAGAGGGGGAACTGCTGGCACGGACTCCCCCCGGCCCCCAGGGCTTGGATCCAGCCCTGGTTTCTTGTTGTGCATGTCAAAGAGGCCAGCTCACAAGGCCTTGAGGCAGCTCACCAGGCCTTGAAGGACTTGTGGTGTCTGTTTTCATATTATTCAGCCTATAACGGTCATGTGGGAACGTCTTGACCTGCTTGGGTCCGATAAGGTTCCTGGTTGAAGGCTTGGTATGAGTTAACAAGAACTTTCTGTCTCCCCCCGCCCTTGCTCCCGCCTACTGGTAACTTTCCATTCTATCTGCAAGAAATATATAAGTATGTGCTGAGCCATACTATGCAGCCACTTCTGCACAGTGGGATAGGACCTCTACTCTCGCCTGTGTTGTTTTTAGAAAACAAAAGGGGGAACTGTGGTGAGCCGTTTCTTCAGACCGGTCGCCATTACAAGATGGCGCCGGCCTCGTTGTGGTCTGTGACAAACAACTCCTTCTTTGGGAGAGTTGGCACTTGGTTCTTTGACACCCTATGAGAAAGCTCCACGTGGCAGCTTCACATTGGGTGTTCGGATACTTTATTAAGGCTGGGAGGGGCTTCCGGGGGAGGAAGAACTCTGCAGAGCCTGAATAAACAGCTGTAAGAAGATTCCCGGTGTTGCGTCTTCCTTGCGGGCAAGGGGGTCGCGACAGTTACCCATGTGCCTGATATAAATGCTACAATTACTAAGGATCTTAAATTGATTTCCCCAAAAGCAAAGCCCAAGAGGAATTCTTATGCAAGTGATCTATTGAGGGGGTGTTGCTAGGAGAAACCTGCAGAGGAAGGAGCTAGGCAAATATATGTTTTCAAAACTCCAGTCTCAGCCTAATCCCACAGGGAGTTCTGGAGTATAAATTGCATCACAGGATTTATCCTGCCTTGAAGCAAGGGTTGTGGGCTAGTACTTGGAAGGCATCTCTAACCAGGTGGCTTTTGTTATGCTAAGGTGATTCTTCAGAAAATGATAAAGGTGTGAGCCTTGACCAGCCAACACCCCCAGCAGCTGCAGGAAGAGGACAACAGTTGGTGAAGAAATTATAGGTGTAATACCAAAAGCATCTGCTACCCTGAGAAAGAAATATTGACAAATATTGAGGGAAAGTTAGTAACTTTTTTAATAGCCTAAAAGTATCCCTCCACATATATGGAGATGACTCAATATCCTGTGTTTGTTTGGCGTTTGGTAAGCATTCTACTAGTATATATTGAATGATTAATGCATGCACTTAAACAACCTTCCATTTTCTTAAACTCCATAGCCTTCCTTATTTAACAGTTTTTGATATGGTAAAGGAATGTTAATATAATAAATACCACTACCCCTCCCCCCAGCCTCCTGCTCTTAATATCTATTCCCTCTGCTCATATCCATGTCACAGTCACAAGCAATTGTAGAATTATCTCACCAACATTTCTGAAGAAAAAATAGCTGGCAAAATCCCTGCTCTTTCAAATATCTCTAGTTTTGGTTTCCAGGAAATTTCTCATTGCCCAGGAAGTAGTTATCTGAGTTATAATTAGCATACACACAACCTCCTTATGTTCACCTTCTTTAAAAAAATAGTTGAAGAATCACTATGGTGTTTCTTATCAGTTTGCTCTGGCCTAGATTTATGCTGGTTTTATAGTGAAATTTCTGGCTTTCAGGCAGGCCTCCATTTAGTAACTACTTCACGATACAGAATCTGAGGTTATAAAATAAAAACTTGAAATAGGTCATTGAATAAGAATTTAACTGATTTCATTATATCTCACAATTACAGATCTGAAACTATCCATTTTCTCCATGAGGGTCATAAATGACAGTCCCCGAAAAGAAAGAGTCAAGGTTATGGAGTGAATGAGTAATGTTTGAAATCTGGTCAAATGATTTCAAAGTAAGGCATTTTCCTAAAAAAAAAAAAAAAAAAAAAAAGCATCATTTGAAAGAAACATCACATCACATTGGATTAGTTAGGCTTCATATTTCCGAAAAATGGTCAAAGCAAGATAGTTTATTCTCTTATAGTTATAATATAGGCATTCCTGTATTTTTATGACAGTTTCAGGTTATTGCATGGCCCAGGTTCCAAGACTTTGTTTATCCATTCTCAGCATGTGGTTTCCATTTCCAAATTGCCTACATGGTCCTAGAACAACTGAAGAGCTGAGTGTTTTAATGCTATTTTATTTTAAATAGCTACATGTGGATCTTAGCCATCATTTTGAAAGGTTGTTTCAAGCCATTCTTGGATATTCATTAAAATAGAAACTCTTCTGGATAGCTTTTATTTAGCCTTGACTCAGATGGAATGGATTTTAGAAATGGCCTCATTTTATACATTAACAACAACAAAACAGGTCTAGAAAGGTTAATTAGTAGCTTACTAAAAACTCACAGCTAATGATTAGAAGTATTCAAAATAAAACTGGGTCTTTTCTGCTGTCCTTTAATAAACTTCTAATTTCTACTCTGAAAAGAAAAACTGGATGTTCTGATTCCTTAATGAATGTAACTCATAAAAATTTATATTTTTTGTAATTGATTTATTTTTTAAGTAATTCAGATCTTCCTCTATTTGCTCTAAATGTTTAAGGCATTTATGCAATTATCACTTGATTTCCAATGGCTATTTTATTTGAAGAACGATCACAGTATCCTGACAACAAATGTCTACCCCATTTACCCTAAATACCTGAAGTTTAAGCTATCTTTCTGGTCTTGAATCTATAAATAAGTTCCATAAATGGTAGAGTGGTAAATAATTTACATTAATTTACAATAAAACAAGAATATTTTTATATTTCTATGAAAGCTTTGGAATTAGTTATATCTAAATTAATGTGATTCCAATGGCTAGAAATTATTTTTATATTTTGTCTGTTTAATTCATTCAAGTATACTATTAAACATCTCTTCTGTACCATTCACTGTCCTACACACTGGGAGTACAGCAGTGAAGTAAGCCAAACTAGAATTAAGATAGACTAGAATAGATTCCTATAGATGGAAATCTGTTCTTGACAAGAGCCTTTGTGCTGTGATACTTAGGAAAGAAAAGGTCAGTGTGCCTTCAGATGAGCTAATGGGCTGAACTAGCCCACTTGCTGTATATGCTCATCCTCAAAGGCTGAGCTCTTCCAGCTGAAATCTGAGTACTTTTCCTGCAGCTAAAGAATTCCCAAGGGATGTACCACCAGAGTAGTTTGAAGGAAATTCATCTACAGAACTTCAGCTCTCATGCTTATGCCTGCCTAAAATTCCTAATATCTCACAATAGCACTTTTTCCCTTTTAGAGAAGAAAGGCTCACTTCTCTGCCTTCCCAATTGTAGCATGATGCAATGACGCATGGTGTACAAAGGACCTATATGCCAAACAAAGGGATAGTCTGAAATTGAGTTTGAAAAAATCAAGGCCTTTAAACTCCAAGATTTTCCCCTTATGCTTGTCTTAGAGTAATTTCTAAGTTTAAAGCTTAAACCAAGTTGATATATTTTTCATTGAAAAGAACCAAAGCAATATACAGTAGCAATTTTAAATCACTTAACATAATTGGAATGTTTTATAGGGCTATCATTTTTTAAAGATGTGTTTGATAAATTTTACTTGTTTTCATTCATTCATATTTGCTGTGCATTATCCAAAAAAAATAAATTTAAGTTTAAGTCTCTTTCATCAAATGATACCATGAAATATTTATTCTATTGGGTGAATTCTCATTCTACTTTATTTTATTTAGTATACAATGTTTTCTTCCTACTAATAGTATATACATTTCTTTAAACTTACAAAAGACAGAGGTTAACTTTATTTTTAAAATTTTTATGTTATTTTTATAGATCCTATGTATATTAAAAGATAATAAGAGAATTTATGAATAAAGGGTTTTTCTAAGATCATTTAACGAAAATGTGACCAAAAAAAGTTTGAGCTAGGCATGATGGTACACACCTGGAAGCCCTGTGCCTCAAGAGGCTGAGGAAGGAGGATTGCAAGTTCAAGGCCAGCCTCAGAAACATAGGTCCTAAGCAAGTTAGCAAGATCCTGTCTCAAAAAGGACTGAAGATGTAGCTTAGTGGCAAAGTGACACTGGGTTCAGTCCCCAGTACCACAAAGGAAAAGAAAAAGTTTGCAAACTACTGTTCATCATTTCTTAAATTATGGTCAGATGTATAATTATATTAGAAATCATTGAGGTGCTAGTTTGAAAAACAGAAATAAATAAAAAGTCCCTAGATCCTACCACATATCTATTGAATCAGAATTTCTGAATAAACACAGATCAGGAATCTGATCTTTTAGCATGCATATAGGTGATTTGTATCTATATTAAGAGTTAGAACTTAAATTCAGATGATAGTGATCCTTATTATAGGTTTACATCTCATACAATTTAAGGAACATGGCGCCTTATATAATCAAAAGCATTATAGAAAGTGTCTTCTGATCATGGACATTCAGCATTTAATACGGTGCTCAGCACATAGCAGAGTGGCAAGAGTTGATGATTGAAAATAGAGAAATGTAAAGGTATAACTCTTCTGTTGAAATATCAGAAGTATTAGTAAAAAGGATGCTTCACCTTCTAAAATGTGACTATAGTTATTGTTTTGTCCTTTGAGGAAAACCTTTTACCTATTTATTGACATTCAATTTACATATGGAATCCTAGGTAGTGAAGACACAACAGGGTGCCTTCCAGATTCCACTGCTGTGATCTTCAAATGAATGAACACTGAAGATTAGTAAACCTTTTGAAAAGTTTTTAATTAAGGAAAGCAATAGTGTGCAGTATAATCTTGTGTGTTTTAACCTTGTTGACATAGTACAGAAATCCCCTGTAGATAGCTTGTACAAAAAAACAAAAACGTTCTAGTCCCTAAATTGGAATTTTGGATTAACTGTTCTTATAATGAAAATTGCTGCTATGGATGCCTGTTCAAAGGCTGACTTACAAAGTAAAGATACAAAAATATCAAACTTTCTTGGTCTCCAAATGTTGTTTTCATTAATTAGGTGAATATGACAGCTCTCTCTTTACACTAATAGCCCCCCTGGAGGAAATAACATTTTTGTTTGTCTAAACAGTACTTAACAACTACTCTAAAATTAGAGTTTAAGACCTTTAACTCTAGAGTGCAAAGCTCTATGTCCTTGACTCTGATGTTTATCATGAATATTAATTTCTGATGTTAAAGTCAAGCCATGAAATTTTTATATATTGTCATGCCTTTCCCTTGACAATTTTTGTAATTGCCATAATTTCCTCATCAACAAGAGCTGTTTGTGGCTTCCCCGGTTTAAGGAGGCTATAAAATTCACAGCTCTGAATTTCCCGTTTTGTTTCAATGTGAAGCCATAGACTTGTTTACTCTGAGCAGTAACTAGACCTCTGATCTTAAAAGAATTATAGTTTTTATTGGTGCCCTTACATGAAAAAGGACTCAATATATTTTTGTCATTACAGGCTTTCATTGTTACCTTTGGGATTACTTTCCTATTAGGGGGGATTTATGTCTTCTATTTCAGATACTTTCTCTGTTGTTCACATAAAAATATTATTTTCTGCAGGATATCGATCATTTTCTTTAAAATTGATTCATTGGTATATAGTCCAATCATCAAATATCAGGCTGTGTATATTCAGATTGTTTATAAGGGTCTAAGATTAAAATTATTTAGACCATATATATATATATATATATATATATATATATATATATATATAAACATACTTATATGCATAGACACATATGCACCTATTTAATATATGCAAATCAATTGAAATATTGTTCCTTTATAATTTCAACAAAGCTATATCAAACACTTACTATACATGAGGCTTAGGTTTTTTTTTCCCCCCTGAGGCTACAAGAAAAAAATGGGTAAGACACAAATCGGACTAAAAATGCCACAATGAACCAGGGAAGACAGACAGACTCATAAAGAATTACCTATATCTCTGTGTGGCAAATGTTGTTAGAGATATGATGACAAAGTGCTGTTGCAAGCAGGGAGGCTCAGGGACTGATACATAGAACAGGGGCCACTGAGGTTATATGAGATGTATTTTTCTTTATAAAGAAGTAGAAATGACATTTTATTTTACACAGTAGGAGTAGGCTGAAGCCAACAATGGTAATTTAGAAAAGGGCTTTGAGAAGGGAAGAGCAGCAGATATATATGAATGCAGTGAAGAGCACAAGGCAATACCTGGGAAGATATAGAAAAAGGTAGAGAAGAAACTTACAGATGCATTTGAGAAGTACCCAAGAATAGATTCTCAGGTTCAAGTGTTTGAATTATGTCTTTGCCAATGGACATATTGATTTAGGGGATAATTTTCATAGAGGAAATTACGCTAGATATATACAGTCATCTCAACATTTTTAGGAGTGTTATTTACCAAGTGATGGCGAAGAGTCAAAGTCAAAATCTCAGTTCCCAATAATCTTATAGTATTTCAAGGGAGAAAATTGCCAGTCATATTAAGGAATTTGGAGCCCGACCCCACAATATGTAGATCGGAGCCAACTTTTTCTTCTATCAGACGCAGAGTCTCTGATTTGATATCAAGCTCCTTGATCCATTTTGAGTTAACTTTTGTGCATGGCGAGAGAAAGGGATTCAGTTTCATTTTGTTGCATATGGATTTCCAGTTTTCCCAACACCATTTGTTGAAGATGCTATCCTTCCTCCATTGCATGCTTTTAGCCCCTTTATCAAATATAAGATAGTTGTAACTTTGTGGATTAGTCTCTGTGTCCTCTATTCTATACCATTGGTCCACCCGCCTGTTTTGGTACCAGTACCATGCTGTTTTTGTCACTATTGCTCTGTAATATAGTTTGAAATCTGGTATCGCTATACCGCCTGATTCACACTTCCTGCTTAGAATTGCTTTTGCTATTCTGGGTCTTTTATTTTTCCATATGAATTTCATGATTGCTTTATCTATTTCTACAAGAAATGCCGTTGGGATTTTGATTGGCATTGCATTAAACCTATAGAGAACTTCTGGTAATATCGCCATTTTGATAATGTTAGTTCTGCCTATCTCAGAGGAGGACATACAATCAATCAACAAGTACATGAAAAAATGCTCACCATCTCTAGTAGTCAGAGAAATGCAAATCAAAACCACCCTAAGATACCATCTCACTCCAGTAAGATTGGCAGCCACTATGAAGTCAAACAAGAACAAGTGCTGGCGAGGATGTGGAGAAAAGGGTACACTTGTACATTGCTGGTGGGACTGCAAATTGGTGCGGCCAATTTGGAAAGCAGTTTGGAGATTCCTGGGAAAGATGGGAATGGAACCACCATTTGACCCTGCTATTGCCCTTCTCGGACTATTCCCTGAAGACCTTAAAAGAGCATGCTACAGGGATACTGCCACATCGATGTTCATAGCAGCACAATTCACAATAGCTAGACTGTGGAACCAACCCAGATGCCCTTCAATAGATGAATGGATAAAAAAATGTGGCATCTATACACAATGGAGTATTATGCAGCACTAAGAAATGACAAAATCATAGAATTTGCAGGGAAATGGATGGCACTAGAGCAGATTATGCTTAGTGAAGCTAGCTTATCCCTAAAAAACAAATACCAAATGTCTTCTTTGATATAATGAGAGCAACTATGAACAGAGCAGGGAGGAAGAGTAGGAAGAAAAGATTAACTTTAAACAGAGACATGAGATGGGAGGGAAAGGGAGAGAAAAGGAATATTGCATAATGAAGGGAGACCCTCATTGCTATACAAAATTACATATAAGAGGTTGTGAGGGGAATGGGAAAATAAACAAAGAGAGAAATGAATTACAGTAGATGGGGTAGAGAGAGAAGATGGGAGGGGAGGGGAGGGAGGATAGTAGAGGATAGGAAAGGTAGCAGAATACAACAATTACTAATAGGGCATTATGTAAAATTGTGGATGTGTAACCGACGTGATTCTGCAATCTGCATTTGGGGTTATATTGGGGGTTCATTACCCACTTCAATCTAATGTATGAAATATAATATGTCAAGAGCTTTGTAATGTTGTGAACAACCAATAAAAAAATAAATAAAAAAAAGAAAATTGCCAGTCAGCAATTCATGTCTGATATGACAGAGGTTATGAGAGAGTAAGGAGCAGAATAAAATGGGTTCAGAGATGAGGCTTATAATTCAGAATAAAAATCATAAAAAAAAACTTCTTGAAGATGTAAGTATTGAGTTCTGATACAGGAGTAAAACTTAGCTAAGTGGAAAAGACGGTTTAGAGGAGATCCTGGATGGGGAAATAACATAAGACTGCTTCCTTATGTATAGTTACTCTTCATGCTCTTGGGTGCAAAACTAAAGAACTAAAACTTTACACTAAAAAGGTACTGGGAAAGATGAAGGAAATTATTTAGGTAGATGACAAAATCAACTCTTGAGTGTCAGAGAAATCATTTGGCAGTAGTGTGTGTGTAGGTTGAATTGAGCATTTGGAGCATAATCTAACTATAAGGTTGACTTAGATTGGACTCTTCCCCAAGCCAACCCCCAAAAAGCATCACTGGTGGAATGTAGAAATTAGATGCATCAGGATAGTACCCAATATAGTATGTATTTGTTTTAATCAGCTTATTCACCACTGTGACCAAAAAACCTGACAAAAACAATTTTAGAGGAAAACTTTATTTGGCACTTAGGGTTTCAGATGTCTCAGTTCATTGACAGCGGGCTCTGCTGCTCTGGGTCTAAGATGAGGTAGAACATAAAGGTTGAAGAGTATGGCAGAGAAAACCAGCTCAGACTATGGCCACCAGGAAGAAGAAAGAGAGAAAATTCTGTTCAACAAGGACATTTCCCTAGGGACTCACCTCCTAAAGCCACACCCTACCTTTCTATAGTTACCACCCAGTTAATCCTATCAGGGGATTAATGCACTGATTAGGTGAAAGCTTTCTAAACCTATCATTTTATCTCTAAACTTTCTTGCATTTTCTTATACAGGAGCCTTTGAGGGACACATATTTTTAACATATTTTTTAGAACTTTATTTTATTTATTTATTTATTATATGGTACTGAGGATTGAACCTAGAGCCTCACCTGTGCTAGGCAAGTGCTCTACCACTGAGCTACAGACCTAACCCCTGAGGAATACCTTTTATCAAAACCATAATAGTATTAAAGGACCAGTTAGTGCTAATGTGGTGGCACATACGAATAATCCCACAGACTAGGGAGGCTGAGGCAGGAGGATTGCGGGTTTGATCAATTTAGCAAGACCCTATCTCAAAATTTTTAAAAATAAAAAAAGGATGAGCATATATCTCAGTGGTAAAGTGCTTTTTTTGTATCAAGGTTCAACCCTGATGCAAAAAAATTACTTACTCTCATGGACCATGTAAAATTAGGTTCACTAGAGAACTCTGTAGGAAAATGTAGATATGCCCTCTATCATACCCAAGGTAGGAGGAAGCTAGATTATTTATCCACAACCCACCGCCATCTGCTGAGACTGACCTCAAATTTACAATCCTCCTGTCCCAGCCTCTCTAGTTGCTGGGATATATGTGGTCTTTTTAATAACCAAAAAGTGTTAGTACATATTTGAAACTATATTGAAGCCTCTTTGTATCTATTATAGGAATGCAGTATGATACAGTAGTATAGAAACTGGCTAGGAACCAGAAGACATGGAATAGTTCCTAAATCATCAAATTTTTAACATCAAGAATCTTGGATGACCCTTTTAATCTCTCAGAGCCTGTCATGTAAAATGGTGGTAAATATCAAAGTATATTTATATAGGTTACATGAACCAAAGTGTCAGTAAGCCTTGTACAGAGATTTCACTTTAAAATAGAAACCATATCAAGTATTTGAGCTGTAGGACCTATCAAATTGTTTATTATTAATGAATGAGTGAATCTAGTTAAAACCTTTAATCTCTCCTACCTTTTATTTGGCACTGATTGATGGTTTGTTAATATCTATATTTAGAACATATTCCATGAACTAGCTCTTCCCCTAACCAAAACTTTTTGTTCAAACATTTCAATCAATTATATCACTTAATAATTCTAATGCATATTTTGAGGGAAAGTATATTTAGAAGGAGATTTAAATGTGTAATTTTATTTCTGCCTCATTATGCCTCCTCTTTGTCTATGCCAACAAGAATTTCTTCTCCTCCATACAGATGCATTTATGAGATACTTGACTATAAGAAATTCCTCAGTATATTGAAACTTGGTAATAAGTTGTATTGCTGTCCATCCTCCACTATGGGAAAATAATGCTTATTCTTTTTTTCTTTTCTAAGAAAAACATAAATCTCATCTAGAAGTCAGATTACAATTGGGTCTCTTTTTCCTTCTCTTTGATTGCCAACTCTTTTCCAATTCTAAAGAAAGAGACTGGGATCCTCCTATGAATGTATATAGAACCAGCACTGCCCCTGTATCAGTCAGGAAGAGATTTTTTTCAAGCTTTCCATTTTCTTTCCAGCCTTGGGATTTCAAGGTTATATAAAAATTAATTTTATATAAAAATTTTAACAAATATTTTTTATTACTTTAGCAAGTTTCTGGCAGAGCATTGGGTTTTTTCTTCTTCAAAAGTTTTTTTTTTTTTCTGAAGTATGTTCTTAAATTTACTTTGAAGAAAGAGATATATGATGTTCAGAATTTCCTGCAAAGTAATCTATTTGGTGGTTGGTGTGAAGGTTACACATATAGATAAAATTAAATTAGCAATATGTTGATAAATGTTCAAGTTAGATGATGGTGTATAGGAGTTATATAGTGTTCATGATCTTTACATATGTTTGAAAATTTCCCTACTTTAAATCCATTTCAAAAAATAAAAGATAATAAAGATGATACTCACATTTTAATATCATTTTATCTCCTACATGATGTATCTGTCAGCTGTGGCTGGGTAACAAATCACTTCAAAAGCCAGTAGGTTAGGGCTGGGATTGTGGCTCAGTGTTAAAGTGCTTGCCCAGCATGTGTGAGACACTGAGTTTCATTCTGAGCATCACATATAAATAAATGAATAAAAGATAAGACCCATCAACAACTAAAAATACATATATTTTTTAAAGCCAGTAGGTAAAAACAGTAAGCATATGGTTTTCTTATACATCTTCTGTCCATTTTGGTAAATAGGATGTTCTCATTTTACTTGGAATTCCCACTTGTTTTGTAGTTATCTCTATGTAGTTTTTCATGGCCTCAGATGGTAAAACTGGGCACTTCTTCACATGGTCTTTAATCCTTCAGAATAACTCATGTATTTATCATCTAGAAGGGATTGGATCCACAAAGAAAGTATAAGTACAGAGGTCCTCTTAATTTCTAGGCTCAGAACTGGCATACACCTAAATTTGGCCACATTTTTTTGGCCAAAGCATGTCACAAATTCATCCCACCTTCAAAGGACAGAAAGATAGGTTGTTTTTCTGTTGGGAGGAGCTCCAAAGTCACATTGTGTTGAGAGCATGGATACAAGGGGAACATAAATTGGAGGAGGAACTTTAATGTAATCTAAGAAGTAAATTTTAATGCTTTTAATCAATGTTTACTGATACTCTGATAACTTATAAATTTGTATTTCTAAACTAGACAGGTTTAGCCTGTTTATTGAACAGTTTCTCATTGTTTTCGTTTATGTATCTCAGTATAAATGGCTGATGTTTATTACTTCTTCCTTACAGTTTTCTACATGTGTGTATATGTGTGTGTTTGCTTGCATTAGATGTCATTCCTATCCATCCTCTAAATCTATTCATTTCTCTATCTATTATTTAATCTGGTAAATATTAACTATACATATATTATGTGCTTTGCACTGTGGTAATCATTGTAGAATATAGCATAAGTATAATAGACATGGCTTCTGCATTCACAGGACTTATAGAAAAATGATCAAGGAACACAATGAGAGATTATATTCAAATGAAAAATACATATGGACACAGTGGTGTATACTTATAATCCCAGCAACTCAGGAAGCTATGAAAGGAGGGTTGCAAATTTGAGGCCAGTCTCAGCAAATTAGTGATGCCATGTCTCAAAAAATAAAAAGGACTGGGAATGTATCTCAGCAGTAAAGTCCCTTTTATGTTCAATCCTCAGTATCTCTCCAAATAAGATTTTATTTGAAATTTTTATCATGTGGTATTAACCTGATGAGGAAGTCAGAGGAGGTTTGTCTGAGCTTGTTGTGATTTAACTGAAATAAAACCTTCACTATGGAGTGTCAAAATAATAGAACATAAACCCTGATCAAGCCTGAGTGAGGAATGAACCTTTATTATTAAGGAGCCATTAAGATTTGTGAGTCATTTGTAGTCTAGCCTCTTGAAATGTACATGACTGGTATTGTGATGGGTCATTCTTAAATATATTGAAGAGATCAAGAGTGGTGGCAGAATTTCATGTGAAGAGAGAATCCATGAACCAGATATCAAATCCTTATTTGAATGTTGCAGCAAATTAAGCAGAGAGGCCAAAAGAGTATAGAAACAAATGTCATACATTTTTAAAAATTAGGATTTTGGAGAAAAGAATGGATGGTCTATTATTTACAAACTATAATAGAAAGGAAGAACAAAAACCCAACTCCTATATCTGAAATGCAGGAAATGCAAGGGCATAGACATACCTAAGATAGTGGCAGGGCAAATGATGCTGAAGATTTAGGGTGTATTTATGATTATAGAAATTGTATCAAAAAGTTCAGTGAAAGAGACTGAGATATGGGATGTGAGTGGGCACTAGATATAAATAAATAAATAAATAAAGGAAACAGTGCATTTTCAAGATTCTAGTGCAGTAAAGTGTGTGTTTTGAAGGAAGGGATGCTTGCAATTTTGACATTGATTTTTGTAACTGGGGTCACAGATATTGTGAACTCAGCTTCACTCTATCTTTGAGAAGGATTACTCACTTGGCTGGGATGATGGCAGATTAATAGCTATAGAATATATATGATCTTCATGTTGGGTTAATGATGAATCAGAACTTGGGATACCAATTGTCCCTACCTACATTTTAATCTAATCTTTCATTTATTCTCACCTGTTTAATTGCCTCCAATCCAGCTATAAGACATTTTTATTTCCTTCTGCTTAGAAAGGAATATTTATAAAACATAAAGCTGAACTTGATATTGATATCTCCTGTTTAAAAATCCTCCAATGATTCCTTAACCTTTCAGAATAATATTTCAACTCTGTTAAGGTACAAAGGTTCTTTGCCATCAGTATTAGTTAACTTCACATTAGTACAGTGAAATACCTGAGGAAATCAACTTATAAAAAGAAAAGTTATATTTTATTCATGATACTGAAGTTCCCATTGCAAGATCTTCTGGCCCCATTGCTTTGTACCTCTGATGAGGGCACTGGATAGCAATGGTGGAGGGTGTGTGTCAGAGCTAACTGCTTACATCATGAGTGAGGGAACAGAGTAAAAGAGGAAGGGCCAGGGTCCTATGATCTCCTTCAGATACATGCCCCCGGTGACCCACAGAACATTTACTTTGCCCCCCTTCTCAAAGCTTCCACCACTGCACAATAGTATCACCCTCAGAACAATGCCTTTAATTTGTTTGGTAACACTACCTATATTCAAACCATAGCACTTTCTCCTACTTAACTTTTATATTAGCAACACAGAATTACATTAAGATTCTTAAATCTTCCTTGTTTCTTGCTGTTTCATTGGTTTCTGTGCTGTTCAAACTGTCTGGGATCTTCATCCTTACCTTTTATTCTATCTTACTACTCTGATGATAATCTGAAGTAAAGTCTCTTGACTTACGGTTTTATAATATTCCTTTGAAGTAACTCAAATCTGCAATTTTCAGAAGCACCTTGTTGATTACTGATCAGGCAGCTTATTTTGCTATTTATAAACTTAACTATTTTTATGAGCTTTAGGAAATTTCAATATTTTATTTGTGAAAAAATTGAGTTAAACATAATATATACAAACAGCTTAAAATTTTAAAAATTAATCCCCTGCCTCCCCCTGCCCCCAGACATCATTGTTCAAAGTACATGTATTAAGACTCAAATTGACTGTCAACATACTTTATATATAAACAGATATGAAAAGTTGTAGTATATATGTGTAATAAGAATTGTAATGCAAACAAAAATAAAATGAAGTACATAAAGGCATGAATTGATGTGAACATATTCTATACACAAAAATATGAAAAATTTTACTCAATATGTGTAATAAAAATTATAATACATTCCATTGTTGTGTATTTAAAAATAAAATCAGTAAAACTAAAAAAATTAAAAATTAAATGAGTTATGGAGATGAAGGGAACATGATAGAAATAGGAAAACCATTAGCATCAGATAAAATGGATAGGCAAGTACAGAAATTTGATTTGCAACTAAAATTGAACTATGCATTACATAAACTGGAAATGTAAGATTATAAAATTTAACTCATCATGTGGTCTTAAAGACATTTGATGCACCATTGCAAGTTTATTTTGATAAGTGGAAAGCTTTCTAATCACTTGTACATTTTTTTTCTTTTAACAGCAACCTTCTAAATTCTCTCCAGGAACCTATCTTATTTCACTGAATATGATATAGCAAATATTATGAGATACAATCAATATTTGGACCTGTACACTATGACACACTGCTTTCTTATCACAGCAATTGTAAAACACATCCCTGATTACAGATTTGATAAAATACGAGAAAACTGTGTATCTTAGAATTGATGAAATATAGAGATTAATGAAAATAGACAAGTAACTAAGTGATTAAAATGTAATTAAAGAAAATAAAATTCACTGAAATGACTTGACCAGTATTTGACAAGGTGTTTCCAAAATCTTAAGAGTGTTAATAGAGTTACTTTACAACACCATTACCAGAGTGCATGATGAAGATTATTATCCTAGACTCTTTAAATTGATATGTTAACTTGTAGAAAACTGCTAAGTTGCAACTTTCTTTTTTCTGTAAAGGATGCAAGTTAATTCCTTTCAAAAGAAAATAATTCTACCAAAAGTTGAAGTTTTATTGCCCTGTAAGTCATTAGCCACTTTGATATCTAAATTTGCAATCTCATCCCACCATCTTAATTTAGTTAATGAGGTAGTGCACTGGACACTTCTTAACAATGTCAAGAAAATTTTATTGAAGACTATTCAATACTATTACAATAGAGGTAAAAGAGTAAATTCCATTTTCTTGAAATGAAAGGCAAGGGCAATTTGAAGTATTGGGATGAGTTAGAGAAAAAAATTACTGGGAGACATTAGAGGGAAGGTTGGTCAAGGTGATTAGGCCATCTGTGTTTGCTAATTGATCCTTACTAAGTGATGCTACTACCCTCCCACATAGACTGGAACTTAAGGACATTATCTTTATTGATGATTCCATTTTAAAGGGATCATTTGAATGATTAAGAAACATAATTTGTGGTTGTAAAAAATCTATATCTCCAAGCAGCAGAGAATAAATTTACATCTGGAAGTTTTCTAAAATAAATGCTTTAAGAAAAAGAAGGTGAGGGGTGCTTATTATCAGAAAGAAACCCATGGAAAGTTTAGTCAAGTTGAGGGGCATATTAAGATTATCTTGGTCAATTATACTGATTCTATATTGTGGTTTCTTATATTCTCTTTAGGATACGTTTGTTACCTTTCTGGTTCTCAGTAAACACTTTTGACATATATTCACTCTATATTTGTGTGTGAGGTTCACAGTTTAATGTTTTTGAAAATCATATTGTGACTTTTTTCTCTGGTAATAGTTGGTAGAATGAAAAACAACAAATAAATGAACAAACAAAGAAAAAACCCTGAAACCAGAAGAAAAACAAAAACAAAACCAAAAACAAATAGCAACAAAAAGACACATTAAAAAAAGAAGTATGGAAAGGGCAAAAAAATATTTCTGGAATCTGACTAATGAGAGCATGGGGAAAGCTAATGGGGTAAGGAAAGGAATAAATGGAAATAATTGTCTTTGGAATGTGAACATTAACATAATGGAAAGCAATGAATAAGAATCATGGCAATTCTAAGTATTTTATGTCATTGTCCCAGGAGGCACTCAGCTGACAAATCACAATAAAAGAAAAATAATAAGTCATAAAAAAAGTATGTGGTAACCAAATAATGAAGGAACTCAGAAGTCAGAGAGCAGTTTATTGCTACCTCTTAAATAGCTTCTAATCATCTTCCAGAATTTTCCTTGTAAATTTAAATTTTAACTTGAATCCAGATGCAGTCATAAATTATTCTTTTATTTATTTATTTTTTTTATTGGTTGTTCACAACATTACAAAGCTCTTGACATATCATATTTCATACATTAGATTGAAGTGGGTTATGAACCCCCAATTTTACCCCAAATGCAGATTGCAGAATCACGTCGGTTACACATCCACAATTTTACATAATGCCCTATTAGTAATTGTTGTATTCTGCTACCTTTCCTATCCCCTACATAAATTATTCTTTAAGCATTTATTTCTTTATTGCTAAAAGAAATATTTACCTTAATCTATTTAAATATTTCCAGGCATTACTATTTATTTAATTTTATAAAAGTCATTTTCTTTTATGTTACAGTAAAGTTATTTCTTCATTGCCTAAGACAATGAACTACAAAATCTAATCTCTATTTCTTAAATGAATATTTTTTCCCCTATGAAACTTTAGGAATACCCATATGATGTAGTAAAATGGAGTATGGCAAATTGCCTTCTAGAGGGACTGTTCAGAATTAGAAATTGCCAACAGCAGAGATCAAAGCAGTATTCAGTGCTTTTAAAAATAGCCCAAGGAGGATGTTGAGTGAAAATATTTCCTTCATTACTTTGATCTCACAATTATTCTTACTAAAATTCAAGTATAAGAGAAATGTTGTACAAAACAGGAACTCAATAAATGAACATTACCTTTGAAAAGCAGCTATCTAGTTTATTTCTAATCTAAATGTAATCAATATGAATCAAGAAGTAAAGAATATGGCAAAGTTATTTTGCAATTTGTAGTCTAAAAATCTCCACATAGAGAAATCTCAGGAACAATATACTTTACCATGGCTTTCCAAGAATTGTTTTCAGGGATAATGGTCTTTTTAGGTCAATGCAATTAATTCTATCTAATAGAATATTTTTGTAATTGTGGGAATATTCTATACCTGTGCTACACAATTCAGTACCCAATAGCCACATGTGCTATTAAGCCTGTGAAATGTGGCTAATACAACTCAGTAACTGAATTTCACTCCATTTTATAAAATTGTATTTAAATTTGTATGTTTCTAGTAGCTAAAATACTGTGCAGTGCAAGTCTAGATTCTTTAAGAGTAAATATTTTTTTTTAATTTAAAGTATAACTTTGTTTAAACACTGGGTTTGGTGGCACACACCTGTAATCCCAGTGGCTCCAGAGTGTGAGGTAGGAGGATCACAGAGTTCAAAGCCAGCCTCATCAAAATCAATGCACTAAGCAACTGAGTGAGACCCTGTCTCTAAATAAAATACAAAATAGGGCTGGGGATGTGGCTCAGTGGTCGAGTGCCCCCGAGTTTAATCCCTGGTAAATACCCTCCCTCAAAAAACTATACATAACCCAGTATTTCTCTAATTGAGTTGACCAAGAATCTCTATTTATAACCCAGTAAAATAATAGAATACAATTTTTTAAAGTTGTATATCAATAATAAAGAAGGAATAAAATATTTCTGGCCATTTGCACATTATTCCATGTTTTATTTTCTGGTTCATTTGTGTATTCACTCACCTAACATCTGTTGAACTATATACATTTCACTGCTGAGATAAAATCTTGTTCATTCATAAAGGTATCTCTAATGGGCTGGGCTTATAGGCACACACCTGTAATCCCAGCAGATTATGAGGATGAGGCAGGAGGATATCAAGTTTGATGGCCAGTCTCAGCAACTTAGTAAGACCCTGAGTAGCTTAGCCAGACCCTGTCTCAAGTGAAAAAATTAAAAATAAAAAAGGCTGGGAATGTGGCTCAGTGGTATAGCACCCTGGGTTCCATTACTGATACCAAAAAAAAAAAAAAAAAAGTTCAAATGAAACACAGGTAGAGACTAATAAAAAGGAAATATCATGCAGTTTGGTAAATTCTTAGCAATAGAGCATTATGGAAATACAGAGGTGGGCATATAGTTAAGATTTGTCATGGAGAAACTGTTTAAAGGGAAAATAAAGGAAAAGCAGTTCATTGGTTAAAATATTATTTCTCTTGTTGTCTTACTCAATGTTTGATATTTGTTTTACTCAAGCTAAAAGTTTGGATTATAATCTATTCTGAGATCCTTGTGAGTTGCTTCCTTGTACTATGAAGTCAAAGGCATTAGTCTTGATTTTGTAGATTGATTTGAGAATTAGATGCCCTTCACATTGTCTATCTGATTTCCTCAAATCATTCTTTCTTTCCTAATCCATTCTCCACTAAGTTAGGGGTATTCTAAAGTGTATATTTCATTAAGTGCTTCCCAAAGTTATCCCATTTCTATTCTAGATAAATCTCCCAGCCATTAGAGCAGTTTAAAATACCCTGGAATATCCAGTCCAATTTTACTACTTTAATCTCAGAACTAAATATTCTAGAACAGTATCTACCATATAGTAAATACCCAATTAAGTGTTTGCTGTTATTTTAGAAAATTGTTCTCTTTCCAGGAAACTTAAAAGGTGACAGTAAGATCTGGAAATGGATCCAGGAAATGGTGCAGCAAATACAAAAGAAAAAGAGGTCCTAGAAATGTGAATAAGAACTCACCATTTCTAGCACTAATCTTCCCCCAACACAACCTTCAGCCTTCATTTTTTCAAACTTCAAAGTATGAAGATTTTCCATCCATATAAAAAACTTATTTTTTCATATATCAGTGCTCATTTATACAATCTTGTAGACACAGTTTATCCTAATAAGAATTGGGAAATAATTTTATAAATATTAAAAATATAGTTGCTGGTAAAACTGATTGGAATCTTAGAACTAATTTTATTTTACTAATAAAGACAGTGTATGATAGGTAGCACAAACCCAAATCTAGGGAGGGATTCATTTCTGATTGTGAAAGTAAGTGACATTAATTAATGTCAACCTTTACCTTCTCAATATAACCACCAATGAAGCAGAAGCTGAGTTTTTTACTTGGAGAAATATAATAGACCAACACCTGGATAAGGTCTTAGTTCTCTGAAGAAATAGTTAGAAGTTAAGTATTTACAGGGTATTTAGTGGTTCTTAATTCAAGTGGCTTAAAGCAGGTCTTTGCAGAGATCAAATTTGAATTGGGAAAGCACACACACACACACACACACACACACACACACACACACACACACAAAAGGGTTGGTGGACAACTTGAGTCCTGGGTATTAGAGTTATTCTTAGTAAATAAATAGTTGCTGAATAAGTGAAGGGGCTCTTTGCTCAGATAAGCACCTTAGTGTCTTGAAACAGATCTGGTTGATCACTATATATTTCAGACAAATAATTTTCAGAAATTTCCTGAGGTCACCCATTAAGCTATATATTCATTTACGACAATATTTCCTAAAAAATTATTCTTAGAAAACTAGAGTTATATTTAAGTAGGGATTTTGACAATTAAGCTGAGTGACATTTTCTTTGTGTTTTCTCTGTTGTAATATGGGGACACCAGTGGCACCATTTCCTTTTTGTTGTTTTGAGGATTCTATGAAATAATGTGTATAAAGTCTCTTGCAGGATGTCTGTCAGTAAAAGTAAAATGACTTAAATACCTTCCTTTGTAAATCAAACTATTACTATTTATCAGCTCACTTTTTTATTCACTCATTCTAAAGCATCCACCAAAATATTATGTGCTACATGCTTTTCTGTATATTAGGAGAAGAGATGAAATGGACATGCACTCAAATAACTTGTACATTAAGATACACATTACTCCATGACAAAGGGAGTGTCTTGAAAAAAATAGGAATGACAGCAAAGGCAGCCCAGGATATTTTGAAAAGTCTGAATACCTAGTGAAGTTGATTTTTGACTTGGGCCTTGAAGGATGAGACAGTCAGGGGTCAGAAGATAATTCCAAGCTAAGGGTACAGGGTATATAAAGGATACAAGCTGTTAATTTCCATTCCTGGTTATATATAAGAAGGAAAAGTCATGTGATTTCAAATAAAGCTCCAAATGAATCATTGTGTCTTGAAAAAGGTTATTAAGTAATTCAGACTATTATCATTTATTTGATTTAGTAAGATGAGTCTGGATAAGAAAATTATAATAAAATAATAGATTTCAACAGAAAACAATGATCGGTGTTTACAATAAGCATGTATTAATTCCAACCAAAGGATCAAGGGTTTTATGTCAAGGTAAGAAACTGGTCTTACACAGTCTAGTGGTTGTCAAATATTCTTGTATACTAGAAGCACATGAAAAGTCTTTAAAATTTGTCCATGTCCTGCTCCAGCATCCAAGAGTTTCTGGTTTAATTGATCTGGCATGCAGCCTATAAATCCATATTTTTAAGTATTTTTATGTGAGTTTTAAAAAAACTCCTTTACTGATACTAATGTGTAGGCAGGATACCAAGCTGCATCCAGAAGTCACAACCCAAGACCAATATTAAGTTGTTTGATATAAATCTTTTAAGCAATATTCTCAAGGTTGGCATGCTTAATTATGAAAGCAAGGAGTTGAGAGAGGGTATAGGAGGTAATTTTGGAAGGAATCATGGAAGAATTAGAATAAGATAGAGTGAGCTTTAGGTTATTCCTACATGTCTGGGACTTGGCTTTCAAGAAAAAAAAGAGACTCTTCAGACATTTTCAATGATGATGGAGTCAATAGGCTATAGTTGAGGCCATCACATGATATAATACAGAATCATAAGACATCATTGTTGGGATGATTTAAATATTTGGATAAAGAATAAAGAGCTGAAAGAACAATCCAGGGCTGGGGATGTGGCTCAAGTGGTAGCGTGCTCGCCTGGCATGCGTGCGGCCCGGGTTCGATCCTCAGCACCACATACCAACAAAGATGTTGTGTCCGCCGAGAACTAAAAAATAAATATTAAAAATTCTCTCTCTCTCTCTCTCTCACTCTCTCTCTCTCTATCTCTCTCTCTATCTCCTCTCTCACTCTCTCTTAAAAAAATTTATTAAAAAAAAGAACAATCCAAGGGTTGAGGTTATATGGACAGGAGTAGCACATATGGGATGGATATAAAGATAACAAATTTGAAGTGTTGAATAAGGAACTTGCCAATAAATCATGACTACTTCCTGAGCCATAGCCCCAGGCACAGCTATGTGGTCTTTCACTTCTCTTTCTGATAATCACCAACAGTCTGCTTTCTCTTCTCCTATGTGTATAACCCTAATGCCTTCAGGCTATTTCCTGACTACCTTCTCAGTTCTGAATCATTCCCTCTACTCTTATGATTTTTTTTTTTTTTTGGGAAGACTAGGTCTTATTTTTTAATTGCTATATGTCCATCCCAGGTCCAGAGAAAATGACAGCATTTATCTCTGATTAACATTTTAATAGTCAAAATTGGTGAGTTTTAAAGACCTCAAGCTCAGCAAAATTTCATGCTTCCCCATTGCCAAAGGTTGTGGGGCACATTATGAAAAATGAAAAGTAAAACAGGCAGACAGCCCAAGCACAATTGAATTATAAAATTAGAAGAATGATTGGGCAGGATTGATGACTGTGTTTCCTATGGGACCAAATCACAATTCTCTGAGAAGTTCTTTAAATCTCCTAAAATATTTAAGCCTCTTGTGTCAAATTTGCAGAAACACTACTTTATACTATTAACAAGAAAAATGCCCCTAAAATGTATAAAATGAGTGTCAAAGACAACAACACTATCAGGACAATGATAGCAAGCTTGTTTTTTGTTTTAATTCCTCACAGGTCAGGAAACCAATGTTTTCTAGTAATTTATTCAGGAAATTAACCATATTTGGTTTTATTACTATTTTAGTTTAAAAATATAGGTTTCTAAATAATTGTTGGTTGGAAAATATTTTTATAGTTAATGACTTGTTTAGGAGAGCATCTACTGGTATGGGATGGAAGGCTAAAAACTATAGCTGTGACAGCAATTTCAGTTGGAAATAAAAACCTTAAGGAACTTCATAAAATTTATTTTAAAAATCACATTTTTTATTTCATGGTATATATTTTCTGATTTGTTCATTCCCTGAGGAATCCGTAGTGAATAAGTCACCAAAAAGACATGATTTCACTTTAAATACAATATGTATTCTGAGAATGTGTTTTAGCCTTAGCAACATTCTCATTAGTGTCTGCATGTGTGTGCATGTGTGAGTTTATTCAGTAATAATGATACCAGTTCCATTTACATAGTTTTTTAAAGATTTTCTTTTTAGTACTCTTCATATATTCTTTTTAGCCCCCTAATAATCTTTTGAAGTAACAATATGTATGATTCTTTCAACAAAACCATTTGACAGTAGTGTCTTATTTAAGACAGCAAGTTTGGGAAGTAATTAATAATATTATTTTTATTTAAATAACAAGAAAACCAGGCTCAATAGGGCAAGTGCCCGAGCAACCAGCGCATAGCAATCTGAAATAGAACTGACACACAAACCAAATCCTGTTAACCTAGCACTGTGCTTGATTCATTAAAAAATTAGTAAATATATGGAATTTCTTTTTTCCATTTGTTTTTTCATTTTTTCTTTTTAGTTATACATGACAGTAGAATGAATTTTGACATTGAAATTTAATTCTTAGTGTTTATAGACACACCAACTAATTATCACAAAAAATTTTGACCTTACATTTTAAAATGGGGACTATTATATTTCAAGAGAGATTTTCTTTTACTTACTTGAACCACATAGACCTCTCCTCAATTTTTGAGGCAGTGAACCATAATATAGGATTACAGAAGCAAAAGTCATGCATGGTAAATATGTATTCTGTACACTATTATAGGAGAACAAAAATATTTTGAAACAAAATTGTTCCATGTGAAATTGATAGGGTATTTTCCATTTGTTTCTGTTAGTATGAACCTGTCTATCACAGATAATTACTGGTGGGCATAAATTAGCAGGGACTTAGCTCAAAAAAATAACAATTATAATCTAAGCATGCATAGAGTTCACTGTTTGTTTTATTTCACAAAATGATGTCAATATGACTTGTGTAAGACACTGGTAGGTTAAAAGAGTAACCTTATGCAAATGCAGAAGGTAATTACCATTTTCACCATTTTGTTACATGTTGGAAATGTCATTTCAATCAGGGCTAATCATAATATGACAGGAATAACTGTGATACCATAAGTGATAATGTTATGCTGTTCCCTTTTTCTAAATTTTGTGGCAATATATAAAAAAATCAAACTTTCAAAGAGCCAGTAAAACGTGTTCATTAATTTTCCCACTTTCAAAAATATTTTCAGGGAAATATTCACCAATATAAAGAAACAACTATTTTGATAATGTAATTATTTTTACATAAACCTTCTTTTAGATATTTGTCATCTTTTATGGACAATGAAAAAGAATAATGTATCAACTTTAGAGTTATAATAAAACACTTTGACTTTGTCGTTTTTTTTCACATATATATGTACTATATGACATATACATGTTTATCATATACACTCACATGTATAGAAACATTTGTGACACACATGTGCATATATGATATTTTATATGCATATTTTTGGATTATAAATTTAAATAAAATTTTCTGAATGTTGTCTCTTACATGTTTCTAGTACATATGCTTATAATGAAACAGAGTAGTTAAAAACAACAAAATTAAAACTTAAGAATGAAGCTCAATGGATTTTCTAATTTATTGTATTAATAATTTAATATGAATGCCATTTTGATGCTACCTCATTTTCTGACTTCTGATGAAGAAATAGATAGAGCTAAATTTCTTTAATTACTATTTTTTATGGTTTTCAAATGTTCATATAATTTTTATTTCAAGTTACTTTTGATTTTCTAATATTGTCTAGGGACTTGTCAACTGATAGTTTCTTAGAAGTACTGCTCCACTAGGAAATTGGAATAAATAGAAATAATTAACTCACTGTGTGTATATAGTTCCAGATGTAGGAATAACAGAAGTCTGGAGGGTACAGAACAAAGGAAGAAATATGTTTTGTGTTTCCATGTGGCTATTTTTTGGTATTAAATGCAAAATCACATTGACACAAGATATAAATAAATGCATTAATTTTTGAATACTTTAAATAAGGAGGTCTTAACCTGTGGCTCAAAAAATCCATAGTGAATTCAGAGGTCACCTAAACTGGATCAGATTTTTATTTACATGGGCATAAGTCAATTTTCATAGACAGTTAATAGACACCACTTCAGATTTTTCTAGATATACAAGAACAACAAATAGGTTCAGTGCCCCTGTGGTATGTACAAATTATATTCAGGGCCATATGGAAAAAACATTTTGGAAAAAAAAAAGAATATCATAAGAACCTTCATCAATGAATTGACTTTGGTTTATAAAAGAGATTACATAAAATCATCTTAACTAAAGTGTCTTACAAAATAGCATATATGAGAATTAAGATGATATTATTTACTTAAGTATGAGAATAAAATATATTTCAATATGCTTAGGGCCTCTTAATCATGCAAAGAGGTAATTGGCACAATCTACTTTATGATGAATAGTTATTATCTTATCATTAATGTTATTTCATACTATAAAAATAGACAAATTCCTATTTATTTATTTTTTATACATTTATATATTTATATATATACTTATTTTCTTTATTTATTTTTATGTGGTGCTGATGATCAAGTGCTAGGCAAGTGCTGTAGCACTGAGTCACAATCCCAGCCCAATTCATATTCTTTTAAAAATTATAAATTGAATATATTTTTATGAATTATACTCCATGGTGTCTGCCAAAGCAACAATGTTGGTCTTAAGTATAACTTTTATCAAATATTAGTTCGAAGTACCAAGTTTCTAGTTCCCTCCCCCTCCACATAATGTGTGAAAGCAGAGGCTTTGTAAGAGGTTTGGATTATCCTATACTCAGAAAGTGGAGAATTTATTGAAAGAGTGAGATAAGAGAAATCTAAATTCCTTTCAGTATTATTTGTGGCCACTTTTGCAAAGTATTTTTGTAGTTTTAAAAGGAACAGTGAGAATTTTATCCACAGACAGGAAAAAATATTCTTCTAAGAAATTATTTGAGATGATGGAAAGATATACTAAGATTGGTTTTCCCTTATTTCTTGAGAAGGCTTTTATAGTAGGCACTCATCTCTAGCTAAAGTACTGACATCACTTTGGAGTAGCTTAGGATTCCTGAAAAGAAACAAGCCTTGAGTATAAAAGAATAAGCCTATAACAAGGAAAAAACCTAGGCAAATATTTATAAACACAGGTATAGTAACTGCTGTAATTTATACTTACTACTTTTTCATATTTTTTTAAATATGAAGATGCATATGGGTAGTCACATAAGGATATTTTAGCACATATAACTTGTAATTATTGATAAAAGTGTGTTTCTTTAATGTAGGTTATATTATATCATGTTTCTACTTTGAAAAGAGCCACAATTAAGGCAATAATTCCCTAAATTTGGATTTGATTTAATAACACACAATTCTATAAGATGATACTCTGCAATTTACTTGGTGATTTTATAGAGGGTCATGGAAAAGTATTTATGTAAATTATATGAGAGATCTTTTCCCAGAAATAGAAGTGGCAAATATAAGTATAGGTATGATTCAAAACATAAGCAATATATATCAATTTTAATCATTTGTTATTAAATAAGACTTTCTAATTATTGTTATAACCTTTAAAAATAGCTGTCTGAACAATGTCCCCTGTTGTGAAACTTAATTTTTATAATAAGTATCACAGTTTTAAAAAACTCTTTAATTTTCCAATTACATTATGAGAGAAAATAAATTAAACTGAATAATGAGTCTCTATAATACAAGAAAAGGTGATAAAAGCTGAGTTCATGGAGTTATTTCTCTTGATGTGTTCATGTTTTTTTGTCTTTCACAATGAAACTACAATCCAAGTTCAACATATTCCATATTCAATATATTTATATTAGTTAGCATTGCTGCATAATAGACTCTTCTCAGGTATAGTGATTGAAAATAATTTGGTTCATAATTCTCCTAGGTGTTTCTTCAGGTCTGGGCCAAATTTTCTCATGAATCTGTAGTCTTCTGAAAGTCATGACCCATTAATGGCTTTCCACAGTATTTTAACCCTTCAGAAACTCAATTTTTACATTAAAAATAGATTTGGGTACAGTAAGTTCATTGTTGGCTCAAAAGTTTAGCTGTTTCTCAAGTTCGCTGAGTTCTGCTGTCTTTATAAAGGACCCTGAAGGAGAATTCCCAAACTGGATAATTTTCCTCAAGTCCCCAAGTGATATCTTACCTGACATGTTTTTAAATATGTGGAACCATCAAATGTAAATGCTTCTGCTTCCCTAATATCATATTTATAGATGTGTTCATCACAGCAACTAACCCCTCATGCTTTTTTCCTGTCTGATGGGATGAGTGTCTCATTTTCTTTTCTTTTTTTAAAAGAGAGAGTGAGAGAGGGAGAGGGAGAGGGATAGAGAGAATTTTTTTAATATTTATTTTTTAGTTATTGGCGGACACAACATGTTTGTTTGTATGTGGTGCTGAGGATCGAACCCAGGCCGCACACATGCCAGGCGAGTGTGCTACCGCTTGAGCCACATCCCCAGCACGAGTGTCTCATTTTCCATTTAAAACCTATTAACTCACCTGCACCCTTCTGTCTGTTCTTTCTGTCTTTCAAGACTACAGTCATTTTCATCCTTCTTCTCTATCCATAGAACTCCTATTTAATTTTTTTTTCTTTTCTCAGATAATCTCCTCAAGGGAGAATTCTCATTTCTCTACTTCTATGACCCACATTTCCACTTCCCCTAATCTACTATTATACAGACTTTACCTGGTGTGGTCCAAAAACTATTACTCTTTATGCTCAATGATGATTTTAATATTGGTTAATCTAGTGGATATGTTCTAGTTATTTTTTAACCTGGTCTCTCTTTGTCACTCAGCATTATTCGTTACTCTGTCCTTAGAAAGTCTCTACACACTTGCCGTCTATCACATCCTCCTTTGTTCCCTTTCCTCTATGAGCAATTTGTTAGCATTCTTCATGAGCTCCTCTTCTTGCATTCACCTTTTAGATATAGATGTCACCATTCTTTCATCTCAGTTATTTTATTCTTTTTACTCTAGTCAGCTTATTGATATCCTCATTCTGCTTCTAACACTTGCTACTCTGTCAGATATTTTTATGTAATTGTTCCACAGGCATACTGAACTCACCATGTTCAAACTCATACTGTCTCCTCTTAGTACAATATCTTTCTTGTCACCTTAATGAGTAAGAAAGTATTATTGTTTGGACCTGGAATCTCCCCTATAGACTCATGTGTAGAAGGCTTGGTTTCCAACTGATGGCAATATTGGGAGGTGTTTAAAACTTTAGAAAGCAGGACTTAGTTGGAAGAAGTAGGTCACTGGGTATGTATCCTTAGAAGGGTCTGTCTGATACCCAAGCTAGTCCTTGCTGTGGCTGTCTGCTTCTGGGACACCAAGAGGTGACCTGCTTTGATCCATCACACCTTTTCCACCATGATATCCTGTCTCACCACATGTCCACAGTGGTGGGAACAAGTGACTATGAACTGAAACCTATGAAAATATGAGGTAACATAAATCTTTCCTGCTCTAAGTTGATTTTCTCAGATATTTTGTCACAGCAATGGAATGATGACTAGCCCAGAAGGGAATTATTGTTGTTTCCGTATTCCTAACTTTCTTATTTAACATGCCTTGCACATTTTGTTAACTAAAATATTCCTTTTGTTCTATACCCTCATTTTGATGCCTATAACATACCTTAGTTCAACTATCTTGTATCTCTTCTCTGCTAAATTACAACACATGCATTTTCACATGGCCACACATGACAAACACTCTCATTCACAAAAGAGATTACTTTTTGGGTTTTGAGGCATGATGTATTTTCAAGTATTTATATAGTTACTTTCTCATGAATTCTCATACTATTATATATATTTTTCTATGTTGCTGCCTTATACACAGTGGCTTATCTAATATGAAGTTAGTTTTACATTATTATTATCATTCAATTTAATTTTAATTTGTTAAATTTGCTAGTCAGAATGAAAATATTTTTTCTACTTTTTTAATTTATGGAAAAATAGACATTTTGGGGATTAAAAATGGCTGCTGTTGGGTTGGGGTTGTGGCTCAGCCTTAGAGTGCTCACCTACTACATGCAAGGGTTTGATCCTCAGCACTGCATGTAGATAAATAAAATAAAGGTATTGTGTCCAACTACAATTAAAAAATAAATATTTTAAAAAATGGCTACTGTTGAAGTTAACATTTCTGTATTTATTTCTGTGTAGAATATCTCTTAATTGTTTCTTGGATATCTTCCCTCACATTCATATCAGCTCATAAATTTCTCTTTTTAAACAAATATTTGGATTAAATTATTACTATTATCACTATGCATATCCCTCAAATATTTTGATATATATAATTAAGACAAATAAAGTATAAATATATGCATTAGTCACCTAACTCATCTTTTCCAGGAGAGGGAGGTGAATTTATTGTTTGCCCACAGTGCTTGGTAAGAGATCTGTCACACAGTAAACACTTGATAATTTTTCTTTTCAATTAATGAAGCTATCAGAGGACATCCTGCTCTAGATGAGATATAATAAAGATATAAGGAAGATGAATAGAATAGAAGGAGATCAAGAGGAATAGAGGAGAGATGGGAAAGGAGAGGAAATGCAGAATAAATGTTTTAAAATCATGCTATGTGTATATATAAATATACAACAGGGAATTTCACCTGTATGTATAACTAAAATGAACCAATCAAAATACATAAATGGGTGAATGAAAGGAAGTTCAGTGGAGTTAGAAGGAGAATGAAGAACGTAGTAGGGGAGGAAAAAAGAGCAGAAACATGAGCTGAAACTGAATTTCATGTACAATTTTGTTCAGATGAACCAAACTACTGTGTATAACTATAATGCTCTAATTTAAAAAAAAGCATTGGGACATGAAAAGAGGACATCCAGTAATAAAATTACAGAGGATCAATGAAATTTTTCAATTAGTCTCCATATATTCCTTTTGTAGTTATTTGAAACTAATTAGCAAGAATTGCCACTGCCCAATTTTCATGTATTTATTTTGAATTATAACCTTTGTTGTTTTATTTTGCCATGTATATTCTTTCTAATCATTTGACAAATTTAAAATTGAACTATCTAAAATCAGATGCTGTTTCAATTTGTTGCTATATTTCAAATGAACCATCCTTATCCCTGTACTCTTGGTTATCTAAATGTATGTTTATCTGCTGTTTGCATAATATTTGCAACGATATTGATATCTCTTTGAAAGCCTTATATATGTAACTGTGTTGAAACATGAAAAATATTATTTTTCTGTTTTATGTTGAGAAGGTTAAGATAAGACAATATGACACCTGGTTTTATTTAGGCATCGTGTTAATTCATTGTTGCTTGTGTTTGATCATAGAATCATGAGCATTCTTGCCTTTTTCATGTTTATTTGTATGTTAAAGCATATTTCAAACTCTAGAGCTTACCAAGGATACTATCTTTCCAGGTCATTCACATGATTTTCCACGAACTGTCAATTTTTTTTTCAAAGACAAAATTTCTTGTTGAGTTTGAAAATATATCAAATTGTTGCAAATTTTGTTGCAGACACTTCACTTTCCATATTATATAATATTTTACATTAGGTGCATTGTTCTATTTAGAACCCATGTTTACCTTATAAGTGTACTTCTAGTACTTGGAAATTTTAGTAGTATTGAGAATGCATTGCTCTAGTATTAAAAACCTCACTATGACATTAAATGGCCAGCCTAAAATGAAATAATAATTTATGTTTTCATTATCTATAGTGCTTATTTGATGAATAATATGGCCACCATTCATTATAAATTGGTTCTTTTTAGTTATACATACAGGTGAAATTCCCTGTTGTATATTTATATATACACATAGCATGATTTTAAAAAATTAATCTGAATTAGCTCTCCTTTATAAGCCTCTCTCAAAACCTAGAAGTTTTAATACCCATGATCCTCAATAGAATTGCCACAATATAGCAGTGATTGAATGCTGGCTCAAAATTAGAATTTGTGACACTCTGATTTAATTATCTTGGGTACTAGGATGTTTCTACATTTAAGAGATAAGTACATAATTTTAATGTGTATCTAGGATTGAGGATTACTGCTATATTCACCATCTTGTCAAGGTTTTTCTTCCATTGTATTATATGTAATTTCAAAGGCAAAATATATGAGTCAGTATATATTGGCCACTGTCAATGAAAAAAAATGAAATCATCTCACAATTTTAAAAATCAATATCAACCAGGTACAGTGGCACACATCTGTAATTCCAGTGACTCAGGGATTATGAGGCAAGATGACCATAAATTCAAGGTGAACCTGTACAACTTTGCAACACCCTGTCTCAAAAATAAATGATAATAATGATGATGATGATGATGATGATGATGATAATTATAATAGACTGGGGATGTAGCTAATTGGTAAAGTGCCCTGGATTCAATCCCTAGTAACAACAACCAGAGAAAATAAATTTTTTGATTGATTGTGACAATTCATATTTGAAAGATGCATCCCTAAAATATCTTTTCCATTTTTTTCTATCTGACTCTGTTCAAGTACTTCATTAGCCCTTTTACCTTGGACAGTCTTCTTTTACAGGTTATTTTCTTTCTAATTGATAATTTATTTTTTTCAAGTAATAATTATTACTTTTTTGAATAGATCACTCTATTATAATTTTATCTATTTTTCTAATACTTACATATTGGTCCTTACATACTACATACTATATGTTATATTCAACATCCGCTCATATATGCAATGATTTATTTTAAAATTATATGTATATATAATTATATGTATATAATTTTTAAACAAATTGTATGTATATATGTGTTCATATGATTCAAAACCTTAACTATTTGTTTCGCTTCAGAGTATTTAGTATTAAAATACTCTGATGATACCATTATCATCAAGATTTTAGCAGGGGGGAAATTCTTTTGTGCAAAGGATGTAGAGTAGATACATTTTTGGCTTTATGTAGTAGTTGTTTAGTCTCTGTCACAACTTTTCAAGTGTGTCCTTTTGGTGCTAAAGCAAATGTAGACAATAAAGCAATACAGATGACTGTGCTGGAAGAAAACTTTATTGAGAATACTAGCAATAGGATGGGTTTTACTTGTGGTCTCTAATTTGCCTACTCCTCCTTTTTCTTCATGATTGTGATCTCAATATTTGTTTCCTGTACATAGAAGATGGTTAATAAGTATTGATTTATGTTAGCATGTTTTAAGTAGTTTAATATAATGAGCTGATACTTCATAATACATGAGATAGCTTCTAACTATTTGATATATGGAAACCATTACATTAATGTGAAGCAGTTCATGCTTTGTTTAATAGAAATTTCCCAATTACTTAATCTTAACATTAATAGACCTTATATCAGTGATCATTGCTATTTCAGATTATTTTTAGTTTTTTCATATTTTGAAAGGATAAACAAAATGTAGTACATTCATACAATAAAGTAGTATTTGACAATGCAAAGAAGTGGACTCCGTGTTCCATGCTACAACGTTAACTCAACATACTGGGTTAAACAATCCAGTCATAAACAACCCCATATTATATGACTTCATTTATGTGAAATGTTTACAATAGGCAAATCTGTAGAGACACAAATTAGATTGTGTTTACCTAGGTCTGCTGGTAGAGGTGGTAGGGTTATGCAGAAACTGGGGAAAGCATAGAGATCATTGATGAGTCAGGAGCTTATATCGGGAGTACAAGGTGCTTTAAAATTACATTATAGTATGGTGCAAATCCACATGAATATAATAAAATCCAATGAATAACACACTTCAAATTGGTGAATGATATAGTATATAAATTATATCTCAATAAAGTCAACCTGTACTCTTGTAGGTGATCATTGGACAGAACCCAAGCTAAGCCAATATTGGCTGTATTTTATGTGTGTTCTTCCCTTTGGAAAATCATATACTTTATCATCTAAGCTTAGACACATTTTGAGTGAAAAGGGCTACTAATAATAATTACAACTGGAAAAATAGGCCTAAAATGGGACCATTTTGAACAAGTGAGCACATATAGATACTCATTAAATTGAAAATACTAATGCAGACTTTTTATTCAGTGTTTTGGAACATGGAGACATATATCCTGCTGTTGTAGTTCCTTTGCCTCTGTCATTCCTCCATGCCACCCAACTATAAAGAACACATTCAATAATTTGTAAATGAGTCCCATAGAAAGCCTGCTCACTTGCCTGGAGATGATGGGTGAAAACCTCCAATTCTTCCCCAAAAAGACACATAACAGCTTTCCAGAAAAATAATCTGTACAAATTCCTCCCTCTGCATTTTTTTAACCCACTTAAATTCTGAAAGTCAGCAAGGAGTTCAAGAATGAGGAACAGATGCTTATCTATTTCATTTGAAAATCTCAATTTAGTGATTTGTAATGTGCACTAGTATTTCACATCTGTTATAATGTGGTGCGTAGTTCCAACTTCAATTTTAACATCTTGTTCCAGATACATTCTTTTTCTTACACAAATGTGACAGTTATTTTTGGAATATAATGTCAAAAGAGGTGATTTGTCTTAGTGGTTAAGCGTGGCACAGACTTTGAAATTAAAAAGCCATGGTTATTAGATTGGTGCCTTTAGGGAAGTGACTTGGCTTCTTGAAGCCTTAACCTCATCTCATGTAAAATGAGGATAATAATAGTATCTTCCTCATAAGGCTAATATCATATGCTTAAGAGAAGATACAGATATATGTAAATAAATAAACACAATGAGTAACTTGTGGGTTTTTTGCAAGAAATAGATTAGTTTTATTACTATTAATATCTATATAATATCATTAATAGGGCAAGAAAAATTTTAAAAATATATGTAATGTCACACAATGTCTTTAAAAGCAGGATAAAACATTGGGATTTTTGCAGAACACTAAAATCACAAAAGTTTCCATATAAATTCAAAGGATAAACCTGGCTTATAGTCAGTGCTCAACTAATATGGAATAAATCAAATTACAGAACTCTTTAGCTATTGGGTATCTTCATGAAGTTTATCAAATCATCATATTACACTGTATTCATTTCCCAAGGTGGATGTAAAATTATGCCACAGAAAATAATTTTATCACAGATCTGAAGGCCCAGAAATCTGAAATCTTGTAGATTACTACAGATTACCAGAGAAAATAAGCTAACCAAAATGCTTGATGTTATATAGTATTCTAAACTGAGAGACTTGGCCTAAGAACTTGGACTAAGGACATTGGCTTCTTGCATTTCTTACAAAACAAATAGCTAGAACTTTGTAACAGTTTTCTCCTACTCTTTTCCTATCTTTGAATATATATTTTAATTATAGATGTTGAGGTTGTTAGGAAAGTATCAGTGATGATTTAACTGTTTAAAAAATGTCAGTGAAGAAAAAGGATATAGAATTTATAAAGCACACGTGATTCTGTTGTATTTGAAAACATACACATGTATATAATTCTAAAAATATATGACCATTATGGAATTGTTGACTGTTTATAAAAATATATCTGAATTACAGCTGCTATTCATTTTTAAATGAACCTGACCCATAGCCAAATATATAAATGTATGTTAACATAAACACACACACACATATGTGTATACATATGTATTCTGCTTGAAAAAGTACACTATGTTTCCTTCACCCATAATAAAGGTTATGGCTGGCAGTCGTATAACAACAAAAGACAGATTAAGAAGAGAAATAATAATAAATTGGTTTAATCAAAGTTTTACATGAAACAATGACAGAAACTAGGGGAAAATGCATTATTTAATACTTAGTTTAATGAAGTATGAAAACCTACATAGAAGTGTGATTCGACAAAGCTGTACAGAAACATGATTTCAAGAGGAGTTCTAATTTCTATGATCCATCTGGGTTTGAGGAGAGGAATTCTGTTTCCTATAGCATGCTTTTTGGGAGACAGGGGATGGGGAGGAATGAGGATGGTAGAAGATTAGAGAGTCCTTCTGAGATGTTTCCAGTCTCCTTTAGTTCAAAGTATTAAGCATGCTAAGGCACCATATTTTGAGGTATCATGTTCTGAAACATGACACTCTTTTATTATAAAATGGCTTTAAAAGTTTTACTGTATTACATAAGAACATGAAAGAGTTTTGCCTATTTATAAAATATATTTGTAAATGATTGTACGCATTTGTAGTCTGCCAGAATGTAGACTCATATAGCTATTTTTGAACTTCATATTCAGTTGAACATTGTCATTCTGAAATGGAAGACTGACTATTATACAACCTTATCTTAAAGTATTGCCAAAGTGATAAAAGAACATACATTCATACTATTACATCTGATCTAAAGTGAATACAAGATCAGTATTTGTAAACTTAAATTAAAGTCAATAGCAATGAAGGAATATAGTACTGGCTAAAACAGATGTTTTGTGGTTCATGACTCTTGAGTTCATGGTCATTATGTGTGTGACCTTGAGAAAATATCCTAACCTCAATTAACCTGAATGTCCCCATCTGAAAAATGAGAGTTGTGATGTATGAAATCATAGGATTTTTTGTGGACCAAATAAAATACAGGTCACAAATGGCTTAAAACAGTATCTGACAAATAGAAATATTTAGGAAATATTAACTATTATTACATTATTATTATTATTTATTTCTTGATATGCCTCCTCCTCTGGACTGAGATTCTTAAAAACAGAGAAACTGTATCATAATTATTATTTTTAGTGTTTTGGCCTCGGCAGTTAAAATGATTCCTGTCCTTAAATGCTTGAGTAATTGACTTATTGTTTGATGAATACATTAATGTCTGAGTTAACTAGAATATGCATGAAAAGAACATGATTAAAATTTTGGGAAATTTTTACACTTAATATTATATGGGAAACCTGTCTTCCTAAGCATGTATGAACACACAAAGACAGGCCTATTACTGAGCCAAAGATACTTAGACAATTCTGTATCTAAAATGAATTTAAAGTGTTTAATTATGAGTTGATTCTTTACATGTAGATATTATTTAAGGTTTGCTTACTGAGGTTGTTAAATAGTTACATTTATTTTTTTAAAAGTCTTGAAAAGAAATGCTTCTTATTAAAAATATTTTACACACATCTTCTGTATTATGGTTCTGTATGAGTCAAATGACAGATATATAACTGAAAATTGTACCTGAGTACAAATGAAGAAAGAATTAATACTAGAGCTGTAACGAGATTGGAATAAAGAAGACTGATGTTGAAGATGCAAAAAATTAAATCTGAGGAACAAAGAATAGCCAGTGTATGTTTTGAAAAGAATAACATGGTTTGAGCAAAAGCTTAAAACCTTATTTTTGTAGGAGGAATACTGAGGGAACTAGAATGTGGAGTATACTGATATAAATGAAAATAGTGAATACACTGGCAACAGTTTTAAGAATGAAAGTAAGATCAAAAAACTTTTAAAGAAAATGAAAACAATGTACACTTATGCACAATGATTGCTTTGGTATTTTGTTTTTTAGGGTAGCTTTTGGACAAACTTCCTGAGACAGAAAAGTAATTGAGCCTTAAAGCTAAGGACCAGAATAAGTCATTCATTTGAATACATGTATCAACTTTCTGTGTTCTGGATCTTTCCTTGGCATTGCGACAGAATTGTGAATTAAAAATAAGGTCTTTGCCTCCATTACTATTATGCTATAATGGGTGAAAGCCAGTAAATAGAGAATTTAGCAAGTATTTGAAGAGTAATAGTGTCACAATTTTCCCACTTTTAATAGCACATAGCAGGAAGAACATAGGATAAAATGAACTTGTAATTGAAGAGAGAGCTCAAGAAAGTAACTTTTTTTGAAGAAGAAGAATCACCAAAAGTGCATTTACCTTTGGCTGTTTGTAATGCATTTGGGCAGCTTGGTTGTCATTGTGCTCAGTTACAACAAAGGATGGACATTAGCAGAGGATAATGTAAAGACAGACATACATCACAATATGAAGTCCAATTTGGTTGATTTTCTAATCACTTGCAGTTTTTAAATTGTAAATATGAGTTAGAATATATAATATATAATGAAGCTGACATGTAGCTTAAAATGATAATGGTAATAATACCTTTTTGATCAAGTTCAAGTAAACATTATTAAAATAAGCATAAAGCAGGTGGACTATGCAAGTGCAAAGAGGCAGTGTAATAAGACATTATCTGTGGGCCATAGGTCCCAATGTTAACAGAGGATTCTACTTAAATAGAATTTTAAGTAAATGAAGACTGAAAAGAATCAACCTTGAACAGCTTAGCCTCATTACTTCTGGAGATTACTGGTGGAGATGACATTCACTAAACTGTTGACAAGTATTAATAACTTAGGTAATCAATAAAATGTACTTGCTGACTTCCACCTGTATTTATCATTTAAAATAAAAACAGCTTTAACTATGGATTTTAAAGGAAAACACAAGCTCATTAGAAAAACATGGAAAATATGGCCAAATTATTAATAATGGCTTTCCCTCATAATGGGATTTTGAATATTTTATTTGTATTAATCTTCCATATTTTTTGTCAACCAGCCTTACAGAGAGAAACAGATATGCCATGAGAAATAAATAATAAATAAATAAATAATTGATTAATAAGTGCTACACTTCTAATCTGTCCCTGTTTTATGTTGGTGCCTAGATGTCTTCCTTTCCTTGTGCTAAAATAGGTGAACTTTTTCTTCTTCCCCAAAATAACTTCTGTAAAACTGTGTAAGTCTACATTATATACTTGTATTTATTGTCTCTCTTTCTGCAGAACCAAGAAAGTAGTAGAATCTCAAGAATAAAATATTGTACTGATTTGATTAAATGCCTAATTTTCTGAAATTATCAAATAACAGTATCTGATGGAGATATGGTTTAAAATTCTAGGATTAATTTCAGGAAAAGAAAGTACAGGTCAACCTGATATATTCTATGAGAAAAATAAATGATTTGTAATTTTTTAGCAGAAAACTCATGTGTGTAAATATGTGCATGTATAATATGCATTTAATTAACGGCCAAACTTTCCTAAAACATATTTGTGAGAAGATCTTTAAAATTAAGCCTCCATTCTTCTTACATGCACACACGTGCGCACACACACACACACACACGCACACACACACACAGGCAGGCTAACGGAAGAACTCTGCATTAGGGAAAATCAAAAGTAGGTTAATGCAAATGAACAATATGCCAACTACAGTAAGAAAATTGACATTTATTAGCACACTCTGCATGCAGATATTTTCAAAGCATTGCCATGCATATAAAAATATTCAATTTTTGTACTTATGTTTTCATAATTCAATTTTGTGCATTACTTTCCATTGTTTTCAAATGTAAGTTTTTCACATAAACGCACAAAATTTTACCAATGTGAGATTCCATTTAGTCTTTTGTGATTAACCTGATCATTCTTTCAACCAGATACTAATTAAAAGCAAATGAGTAAGTATAAATAGAAAATCATATACCTTTGAAATTAAAAAATAAATTAACTAATTTTAGTGGTTCTTTTGCCACACTGAAGTGCATATTTTCATCTACAGAATTAAATTTTCATCATAGTAAACATGAAATCTATTTTCTGTTCAGAGAAAAGTAGAATTTCACAAGTCCCATTCACCTATTCATTCATTTAGCTGTTCATTTTCCATAGAGACTTGCATCGGTTCATTTTTCTAGTTTTAAAATATGTATAAATTCCATGTAATTTTAAATGATAAGTAATGCATAAATCCACACCTGTTATTGAAAGACAATAAAAACAGTAGAAAGATCAATAGAGGAAAGGGAGCAAGGGTTTGAAAAAGGGAAGGGGAAGGAGAGGTACTGGGGTCCTAACTAGAATAAGATATATTTCTTGTTTCCATAATTTTATCAAAATGGATTTTACTGTCATATATAACTAAAAAGAACCAATAAAATAAAAAATAAAAATAAATTTAAGAAGACAATACAAATAAAACACATACAGGGGACATCTTAGTCTTCCTTGCCCAATACTCATCTATACTCTCCAATTTCTTCAGGAGTGACCATGTTTCAAGGCCAGGACACAAACAAATAGATGTTTTGTTGAGTTTTTATAGATTGTTTTACAGATAATTTTTATACAGCTTAGAGGCTTTTCCTTGTCTTTACATATAGTTTTACTCATTATTTTTTAACTGACCTACAGTATTTCACAGACTACACAAACGTTTTATTAAATCATTTCTTTATTGGTAGATGTAGATATTTAGGATTGTTCAAATGTTTCACCATTATGCTTCAGTAATAGTCCATGTTCCTCTTTGTACACATAAGCAAGTATTTCTCTGACATAGACACTAAAAGTGGAACTGATAGTTATAGGATACAGGCATCATTAATTTTAATAGATACTGCCAAATTGCCCTCCAAATGTCAGTACCAATTTATTTTCCAACCAGTGGGATATAAGAGTTCACAGATTCCCTGTCTTTTAAAAGAACTGAAAAGAGAAAATATTATAGATAGGTAATTTTAATATGCATTTCTCTGGTTTTTAGTAAGTTCAGGTTTTCATATTCTTACTGGCTATTTTTCTTCTCTCGAAATACCTATTGAGAGTCTTTTATGATCTGTGTATTGATTTATTTTTCCTTGACTTGTAAATTATATTTTGTAAATTGTTCATATTAATCTTTTGTACATTTCTAAATTGCAGATGTTCTGAATGTATTTCTTACATTTTTTCTTGCTTAAATTGTTCAAAAATTTATTTTAAATTTTTGTAGTTTAAATGTTTCAATTTTGTATTCATGTTTTTTTTCTTTTTTCACTTGTTATGTGTTATTTAAGCAAAATTTTACTCTCTTAATGTTAGAATATAAACTGTTATATACTTATAGCTTTAAAAAAGCAATTTGAGGGCTGGGGCTATAGCTCAGTGACAGAGTGTTTGCCTAGCATGTGTAAGGCACTGGGTTCGATCCTTAGCACCACATGAAAATAAATAAATAAAGGCATTCTGTCCATCTTCAAGTACAATTTTTTTAAAAAAAGCTATTTGATTCATAATTATCCTTGTGTTTATTTTGGATGGCCTATGGTAGAAATTATATATATATATATATATATATATATATATATATATATATATATATATAATCACCAGTGTATGTATGTTTATGTATAAATACATGTATAATATATCTATTTTTGGGGGGGTACCAGGGATTGAACTCAGTGAACTTGACCACTGAGCCACATTTACATTAGTGCCTTAGTTACTTAGTGCCTAGTTGCTTAGTGCCTCGCTTTTGTTGAGGCTGGCTTTGAACTTGTGATGCTCCTGTCTCAGCCTCCTGAGCTGCTGGGATTACAGGCTTATGACACCATGCCCAGCATGACAGTTTCTTTGTATTAGTAAGTCATATTGCAAATCAGTCATTTCAGTTACTATTATTATTATTATTATTATTATTATTATTGATTCAGTCACTTGGATAATTAGCAAGAATTGTACATTCATTTTCCTCATACTCTTTCGTATATTTTATAAAATAGAAAAGTTTATTCTATACTTTGGATGAACATGAAAACATAGTCCTTCTTGTTTAATAAGGCCAGTCAGTTCTTCAATTAAACCTCAAAAGACTCCAATAAGGAAGATGCTCTTCTTTTTTTGTGTGTGCCAGTGTTAATATCTTTATCCAGGTGTAGTTAGTAATAATGCATTTTTCTTTCCCATTTGAGGACCTTTACAATTATACTGGACCACATCATTTAAACCTCGGTAATTGTCCTACTTCAAAATCCTTAATTTAACAACATTGTCAATGTCCTTTCTTACTTGTAAGTTAGAATAGTCACAGAATCTGTATTTAGGATATGAACATCTTTGGGGTACCATTATTCTTTTGTCTATAGTGAGTATTTCTGGTCTGATTCACTTATTATCATCAATTTAGGAGTGTGTGTGTGTGTGTGTGTGTGTGTGTGTGTGTGTGTGTGTAGGTGAGTGGCAAGGTGAAAATTGGAGGATCTCCTTGATTGCTTTCAGCTGCCTTGGAAACTGAGTTTATGGTGAGACAGTTTCACTTAAAAGTAGATGTGGCTAAGCAGGCACCATAAAATATAATTCTAGCTTTATCCCTGGTTTGAAAGAATTTGTATATCAGATTGCAAAATAAATTGAATTATGTGCATTTTATAATCAGGTAGAACAATGCATGAGCATAGTAGATATTATGTTTACATTGAGTATGTTAAATAAACCAAAAATTAATGTCCACCATAGAGATTCAGACAGACAATTGATTTATAAATATGATAGATAATCTTGACCCACACAGCTAATGGATTTTGAAAATTAGTTTTCTCAACCTTTATTAAGCCTTAAGTGTTGACAGGAGAAAATACACCTTGATAGTTGTTTTTTTGTTTTGTTTTGTTTTGTATTTAGTGATTTAGTGATGGGGATAATTATGTATGGATTATATATTTGATCTTGACATTTTTATGAGAATATAAACTTAAGATAAAGAATTAAATATGTACACTGAAAACGACTATTAATTAGTCTATCTCATACTTATTGAATTTTTACACTGTATTGATGTTATAGAGCATTAATGATAAATAACAAGTCTTGTGCTCAAGGGTTTTGATGGCTAATGAGGTAAAATCTGAGTATGTGAATACTTAAAATACAAAGTGGATTACATTGTGGCCTAAAGAAAATATTAAAACAAAGGGTTATAAAAGATTATAGATGAAGCTATCACATAGGTTAAGGTGTCTTCAAATAAGTAGTTAATATTATAAATGAGCTTTGACTAAATAGGTAAAAAATAGATAGGGATACTCCAGGCAAGAGATTAATGTTACCTAAGTTAGAGAGAGAGAGTAATTCCAAGAATATAACATCAAAAACTGGCACAGATAGAGGATGTTGCACCTATGATTATAGTGACAGAGAAAGAGAAATAGCTTTTAGGTCATATCCCAGTGTGAGAGAGGTTGTGCTTAATTCTGTAGGAAGTAATGATCTTTGAAGAGGGAGATGTGTCATCAAACCTACTTTTGAGAAAAATTGATTTGGCTGTCAGATAAATAGAATGGAAGTGAGATCAGAGGGAGGAATAACAGTTAACAGCTTGTTAGCAAGTGGTGTAAGTGAGAAATAGTGAAGGCTTTGACTAGGATAGTGAGAATGAACTAGAAAGGAGGGAGTGGTTGTGAGAGACACAGTATAAAGCAGAATCACATGGCTTAGCAACTGATTGAGGAGGAAAGAAGGGCCTATAATAACTGGTTTCCTGCTTGGATGACTAGGGTAATGTGGTATCAAAATAGAAACAGGAAATTGGGCAGATGACGTATTCTAGTCTTTAACTGAATGGATTTAAGATATTAGATGAATTTTGAGGGTGACTGTTTCAAACAAGTATTTGAAAACGAGGTTGAAAGTTCTGGAGGGTGATAGAGACTTGAGAATTTAATTTAACACTAACATGGGTGAGGGTGAACTTTGTAGCTCAATTAATCTCATGAAACTCATCATACTTGAGTTTCAGACCTTTCCCCATATATGCCAAATGGTTATCTATCCTCTATTTGAACTTTGAGTCCATGACATCCCGAGGCTGGCATTTCTGTTGCTCCCATTCAGTTAGAAATTTCTACTTCATTCTGGGATCTCCAAAGTTCATTCACTTTAAAGCTAGAGCCCTACCCAAGGGCAATTACAGTTGTTCTTCCTCATAAAACCTCTTGTTATATTTTAAGAAAGCTATAATGTCCTAGTTTAGCCTACTCTTCCAGTAACTGAGAGAGTATAAATGGTGCTCAGAGGTAATGTTATGTCTCTATGCCTTCTTTTGCTGTGTTCCTTGCTAGAGTTTTCCCATACATGAATACATTCATATAAAATGCAAAAAAGTTACATAGATCCTTAATTGAGCATGCAAAATTGAACTTAAAATCTCTGATGGAAATAAATAATGTATTCCTATAGAAAGATGCCTGGAAGCACATATGTACACATAATCTTTCCCGCTTTTTTTATGTTTCTATATTCTTTTACTGGTTAAGCATCTTTAAAAGGAACTGTGGTTTATGTGAACGTTTCCAGGCTCATCACTGATTTGATCTAGATAGCATGGGGAATATTAAGAGTAGTCCCTTTCTTTGTGTATGTACTATGAGTTTTTTAAAAAAAATTATTTTAGTTGAAATCAATTTGGATAAATGACCCAAGTGTCTTGTAATCAGCTCAGTGCCACCGATGACTGTTAATTTTCTAATACCAACTTTGTAATTGAGTGGCGGCTCACCCTTCATTGCTGTTATATTTATCCTTACTGTAGTTGACCATTATTTTAACAGGATCATTTAGTTCACAAATTAGTCCTGTTCATCTGGTTGCATTTTTTATCTCCCTCTAAAACATTGTTCATAATGTATAACTCATAGTTAGGATAGGGTTCTTGACCTTGCAGTATTTCGTTTTGACAATAAGTTGTCAAAGATATGGGAAGGAATTTGGGAAGCACTTTACTAAAGCATAATAGATGTAAGAAGTACTTTTTAAATAAGATGGCACTGGTGTTTTTTCTGAATGTATTTATATAAAGTAGCACTATTTCTGATATTAAGAGTGTTGGCTTTCAGAGATGGAGTTATGCCTCAGTGGTAGAGAGCTCGCCTAGCAAGTATGAAGCCCTGGGTTCTATCTTCAGCACCACATAAAAAATAAATTAAATAAAGGTATCATGTCCAGCTAGAATTAAAAACTAAATATTTTTAAAGTGCTGTTTTTCAAATCAGCATACCTGGGTTCAAATCCTGGTGTACCATTTATAATTTATTCACCCTTTCTGAATCTATTTCCTTCCATATTAAATGTGTTTATTAGTGATTTCTTCATAGGATATTATGAGTATTAAGAAGATGATGTACATAAAAACACTTTGTACTTTGGTACATACTAAGTGCTTGGCTGTTGTTTTCCTATGAAAGTCTGATCACAGTACAAAGATATCACTTTTTGATCTTTGCATTAATTTTCACATTGAAAAATGAGGCAATTAAATACTGTACTTGAGAAGGTATATTATATATCATATAATGTTTTGATCATTGTGACTTTTTTCTAAATGTGAATTTTATTGCTCTATACATTCTTCCCATCCTTTATGGAAGCAACATGGCCATGGCATCATTACTTTTATGCTCTTACCAAAGTGGAACTGTCATCATCTGTGATCCTCAAAATTTGTACTTATATAAAAGGGGTTTTTGATTACCCATTTATCATGACTCACCCTGAGTAAAGGAGGGTGTTGGGCATAAGGTGGACACTCCCATATTTCAAAAGTTAACCCTCTCCTGTCTACTTGTTTTTATCATGTTATATATATATATATATATATATATATATATATATATATATATATATATATATATAAAATGATATTAAATGTATACCTCACGATGTAATTTTATTATATTTTACATTTCAGGAAGTTCAATTTTTTTTCAAACCAGCTAGGTAATTTTTGTAGACAGATATTGAAATATCTAAATGTGCCTTGTTCTTATCTTTCATTTCTTTAACATACTGTATTCTGATTTGCTGGCCAATAACTCCAATATCTATAGTTTCACTATAGGGAATGATAGCTTCTCTCTGTTCTTTCTCATGATTCTTACTTGAGGCACCTTATTTCCTTTTGTGCTTAGTTGTTTTGTTTTGATTTCAATGAGCTGATCATTTTTCTTGGAATATTATTTGTGAGGATTCTCTGAGGCCTAAGATGAAGGGGAACTCTTGTCGAGAAGATTTCTATTAGCTTTGGCAGGTGCCTAAGGTGTAACCACTCTGGGATCACTATAAATTAAATGAAATTCATAGCTTGAGGTTTTTGGGACTATCCAAGTAATAAGAATTTGTGCTGTAAATCTACCTTAAGGACATATAAGGGGTGGAGAATGTCAAGTTTAGTTACTTTTCATCATTTTTCGGGAGGATATAGCCCTTAGCTTTCCTGAGTGGGGGTTCTCTCCAATTTGGGTTTTGACTAAGCTTGCCTACACATACCCATACTTCCACCACTGTGCTACCATTAAATGTAGGTTCAGGCTACTGGAATTACCAATATCAGTAAATATTCTCCAGAAAATTGTCTTCAGTGGACTACTTAACTCTTTGAGCTCTGGTTTTACTTAGAATTTTGTTTATGAATTCTTATATTTTGAAACATTTGATAAATTTGAGGAAAATAGTCCAGTATTTTTGCTTATTTTTAGCGGGAGATTTGTTCTAAATAACCTAGCATACCATATTACTAAAAATAGAATTCCCTTGCCATTTCTTATCTAATAATTTTCTCGACCAGTTTTTCTATTTACCTTTGAAGATATTTTGGCATGATTTTCATTCTCTGACCCTAATTTCTTGCTACTGGCAGCTTTATTTCCAATTTCCACTTAATGTTATTTTTCTCCTTTTGATAACATAATTCTTCAACACTTTAAAATAGTTAACTCTCGTGAATGTGATAGGAGTTTTATAAAAATAATCTTTAAAAAAACCTTCAGATTATTTTGTTGTGTGATTTAGAAATGGGTGTTTCTCTTAGGAGAAAGAAATAGGACTTGGTATATCGGGTGAAATAAAAGATGTAAAGTGAGAAACTATTGGGTAGAAGGTGATTATTATTGAGATGATTGACCAGACCATTTAGGTTGTGAAGGAATTAAATAAAGCCAGGAAGGGTTGGTTATGGGAAATAAATTGAATAAAGCAGCTACAATAGAAAGCAATGGTGGAGGAATTGAAAAAAACAGGAGCACTTGTTAATCTGAAAGAATTTTGCCATATATTAATCACAGATATAAGAATTTTGTCTTGTATTAATTGATTGATTAATAATTAATCTATGAACATGTGACAATAGATCACATTGAATTTGGGTTAATTTTTTGTCTTCCCTTTTCTTAGAACTAATTAGCATCTAACAAATGTTTTGTCCTTAAAAGATCATTCTTGGTACTTTAAAAAAATCAAACCAATAACTAGTAGCAGTAAGCAGTAAAGAAACAAGAAGTTAATAATAGAACATATATAAAACTTTATGATTTTTTTCTTCCTCTGGATATATTAGAAAAATATTAAACAAAGTATGATTCTCACTTAGCATGATATTCTGATTCCACCCATTTATGAGCAAATGACATAATTTCATTTTTCTTTATGGCTGAGTTAAACTCCATTGTGTATACATGCCACAGGTCCTTTATCCATTCATATGTTGATGAACACCTAGGTTTCTATGCTTGGCTATTGTGAATTGTGTTACTATAAACATTGGAATGCATATATCACTATTGTATTCTGATTTCAGTTCTTTTGGACAAATACTAAGGAGCAGTATAATTGAGTCATATGATGATTTCATTCCTAGAATTTTGGTGAATCTCCATAATTATTTCCATAGTGGTTGTACATGCAGCCCCACCAAATATATGAAAATGTTTCTTTCTTCCCACATCCTTGCCAGCATTTATTATTAGTATTCTTGATGATTTCCATTTATACTGGAATGAGCTACACTCTCAATGTAGTTTTGATTTACATTTCCCTGATTGCTGATTATGTTGAACATTTTTTTAATATATTTGTTGGCCATTGATTTTTTCTTTTGAGAAATGTAATCCATTAATTCACTGATGGAACTTTAGACTATTTCCATCTCGTGGCCATTATGAATAATAAAATATGAGCTCACTTATGTGTGGAATCTAAAAAAGTCAAATTCAAGTCAGAATGGCAGCTATTATGAAGATAAACAACAAGTGTTGGTAAGGATGTGGGGGAAGAGGTACAATCAGACATTGCTGGTGGGAGTGCAAATTGGTGCAGCCTATATAGAAAGAAGTATGGAGATTCCTTGGAAATCTGGGAATGGAACCACCATTTGACCCAGCTATCCCTTTCCTCGGTTTATATCCAAAGGACTTAAAAACAGCATACTACAGGGACACAGCCACATCAATGTTTATAGCAGCACAATCCACAATAGCTAAACTGTGGAGCCAACCTAGATGCCCTTCAGTGGATAAATGGATAAAACTGTGGCATATATACACAATGAAAATTTATTCAGCAATAAGAGAGAATAAAATCATGGCATTTTCAGTTAAATGGTTGGTGTTGGAGAATATAATGCTAAGTGAAGTTATCCAATCCCAAAAAAACAAATGTGAAATGTTTTATCTGATATAAGGAGGCTGACTCAGGGTAGGGAGGGGGAACATGGGAGGAATAGATGAATTCTAGATAGGGCAGAGGAATGGGAGGTAAAGGGAGGGGGCAGGGGATTAGCAAGGATGGTGGAATGTGATAGACATCATCATCCAAAGTACATGTATGAAAACACAAATTGGTGTCAACATACTTTATATACAACCAGAGAGATGAAAAATTGTACCGTATACATGTAATAAGAATTGTAATGCATTCTGCTGTAATTTATTTTAAAAAATCAATCAAAAGTCAAATTCATGGATGTATAGAGTAGATTTGTCATTACCAGTCATTGGTGAGCACTAGGTGAGGAAAAGGAGAGCTATTGGTCAATGAATACAAAATTAGTTAGAAGTTTAGGAATAAAAACTCATGTGCTATTGCACAGCAAGAGTGATTCTATAATTAATAATGTACACATTAACATACATAAAAGATATTTTCAATGTTATCATCACAAAGAAATGATAAATTAAGATGTTGCATCTGCTAATATCCCTGATTTAATTATTCCACATTGTATACATATATCAAAATATTATACTGTAACAATTATACTGTAAATATATATATTATGATTGATTTCAGTTAACAACAAAACTTAAATGACAGTATTCTGTTTTTTCCTAAAACACTTTTTATACACAATTTGTGTCTCTATAAATTATATGATAGTATAACTAATATGAAAACTAAAGGTGGTAATAGCATTAGGCTTTGATATTAACTCATACTGATTTTGTGTTATTTTTTCTTTAATTGATTTTATTTTTTTAAAATACATGACAGCAGAATGCATTACAATTCTTATTGCACACATAGAGCACAATTTTTCATATCTTTGTTTATATGCCAATTCATGTCTTTATACATGTACTTTGTTTTTTTGCATTACAATTCTTATTCAATTCTTATTACACATATATACCACAATTTTTCATATCTCTGTTTATATATAAAGTAGATTGACACCAAATTTGTGCCTTCATACATGTGCTTTGGATAATGATGTCCATCAACAAATAAAAGAATACAAAGACCATTGACATACTATTCCAGTGTTTTTATTTTTTTTAAATAATACAATGGAGATAAAGATTCAGTACTTAAATAAATACATAATAGCAGAAATGTGAATTACAAGAGTTCTAAATATCTGAGTCAACTGTTGACCTAACCTTTGTGAAATGTACCCAAGAATTTCAGGCTATTGAGTAGCAGGAATATATTATATTAACTTAAATGAGAAGAAATCAACAAAATTTTCTCTATCTTCTCCTCCCCATGTACACATATACACACAGTAACAAATACACAGAAATAGTTATAATGTCAATATACAATAGAGACATAGATATATGTATTTGTATTTATAATTTTAATTGGAAAATAATTATATATATTTAGGGGGTGCAATGTATTTTGATACATGCATGTATTGTAACGTTCATGTTTATTTCCCATTTATTTTTATATGTATTTTTTTAGTTGTAGGTGTACACAATACATTTTTTAAAAAATTTTTATGTGGTGCTAAGGATTAAATCCAGTGCCCCTTGTGTGCCAAGAAAGTGCTCTACCACTGAGCCCCAGCCCCAGCCCCCATTTGTTTTTCTTTGTGTTGAGAACATTTAAAATCTATTTTTTCAGCAATTTTGAAATAGAATTCAAAGACAATCTCAAAAAGTTTATTTCAGTAAAATATTGTTATATATTATGATAGGCTATTAAAATGAAAATATTTCAGATATTTTCCTCTTAATCTTTTCAATATATTCTAAGGTATTTTTAGAATAACCTCCTTATTTTCATTTCTTCAACAACACTGAAAAATCTAATTATCCAAACGTTCATAATTTGTCTACTTTGAGCCCTTAATCAATGCCCAGTTTCTTTTTATTGCTATACCAGTGACCATCACTTCTCCCAACAGTACAATACAAAGTAAAATAAACAACTGCCGGTCAATGACCTCAAAGTACTGACAGCCCATCATACTGTTAGTGATTTCCAAGCATTTGTGGGAATAGTTTCCTTAACCTAACGTGTACTAACTTTCTGAGGAACCTATAGGTGGATCATCAATCAACTAATCTAAATATGATATTGGTGCCCGTTCAATTTGAGACATCTTCATTTGATCCCCCAAATGTATTTACTTGTTATTTTGTCTTGCCAGTCATTCACTAATAAGTTCACTGCAATGAGGTATGTCTATCATTTCTTTTTCAAAGTTACTCTTCTGCTTTCCATAAAATCCTCTCAACCATTCAAGCTCTCTATCATTAAAAGTTCTTCTCATAAATACATGCTATTCTTTTGGGGTAAACTGTGGAACTAGGTAGAATATAGCAATAAAGTAAATGCTCCAGTTTTAGCCCCACAGGGTTTCAGAGTCATGTCTGCATGCCTTCTACCTAAAGGTAATGGTGGTAGGGTATTTCCTACCCCCATGATGTCACTAAATCCTTCTGAGATATTGAGTGGCAAAGTTATTACTGCTTACTTTTCAAAAAGGTGCCTTAAGTACCAAAGCCAATATTGAAACCCAGGCCTGTGGGACTCCAAATGCCACATTCATCTTTGTGCCTGAATCTCTTCATGTGTCAAGAAATCATGTTACTCCCTATTTCAGTCAATTTTGTTTATTTTTTGTTTTAATCTTTAGATAATATATATATGACTACTATGTACCAGCCACTGTGGTAATCAGTTTAAGTAAGTTATTTCATGTTCACAATTCTATTGAGATGTGACTTTATGAATAAGAAAATTAGAGGTTTAAAAAGAGCTTAAATAACTGACAGAGTTCAGGCAGCTCATTGGGGGAGCTTGGATTTATACCTAGTATACCTCAACTTAGCAACCATACATTAAACTTTTATGCACTCTTGGGGCTGGGATTGTATCTTGGTGGTAGAGCGCTTACCTGGCACGTGTGAAGAACTGGGTTTGATTCTTAGTACCACGTATAAATAAATAAAGATCCATTGACAACTAAACAATATTAAAAAAAAAACTTTTATGCACTCCCAATGGGAGAAATGGATTTTGTACAGCAGAAAAGTGGGCTACTTACTTACCCATCATAGATTCATGGCTGACACTTCTATTCCAAATAAATGGTAGCAAGAGAAAAGCATAACAAAATTATTTAATTAGAGTTTTACATGGCATGGGAGCCTTTAGAAATAAAGAACCAATGAACCAGTGAAAAGTTTTTATTTATTTTTTTGATCAACAATGGAAAGCCATGTAGAAATGTGGTTGGACATATACCCCAGTTTGTTCATTTTTCTGCTTATATTGTACTTTTTGGCAAAGTATTAGCAAAACATTCATTTTCTGTGGAGATTGAGCAAAAAGGTAGTGGTGTTTAAAATATAAATATCACATAATATGTACTTTGTGCTTAGAATCTACATGGTATTTATCAAATAAAATTTTTGTGTGTGGACATTTTACTTACAAGCACAGATTGGAAGAAAACCGTATGTTTTAAAAATGAAAAAGTGAGTTGATTATTCTACAAACATTCTAGTTGCCTATTATAATGAAATTGTGTGTTAAGTGTCACTCTTAAAGCAATAGAGATGACATTTGCATATCAGTTTAATTGCATTGGATTAAACATTGAAAGATGAGAGCCAAGAGAGCTTATTAAGCTGAAATGAGGGCAGGTAATAAAAAAGTGATATTATGTCAACACTACATCTGGAGGTCTGTCACTATTTCCATTTTAAATTCTAAATTGGAATGTTTCTAAAAATGATCATCAAATGCCACACAGTCTTGAAATGTAATAAAAAATAAAAAGGTTAATGCATGAATTGTGCTTGATAAATAGAATTTGATTTGAAGGCCAACTTATATTTTTCTCTACTTTGTTTCCATTTATTTGTTCTTAATGTACTAGATTGTAGCTTTTAAAAGACAAAATGTCTCATTTGCTACAATATATTCAGGACTTTGACATAATCTGTACTGTAATAGGTACTCAAAGAATATTTGTGATAACTGAATGAATTTGTGAATGAATGCAAGATGTAGCAACACCTTCATAGTTTCTCTAAAGCATTCTAGGTGAGTATCTGAGTACTTCTGGGTTTTGCTTGGTGTCTGCAACTGTATGTATAAACTCCTCACTGTTCAGAAACACTATATGCTCACTTGCCTTTTCACTCTTTGCTTGGAGGTATCAGTCAAAGCCACCTACTTTGAAGTAGGCTATATGAAGTGGGGCAAGTATGAGGAAATCTGTTTTGTAATTCAGAGGATGTTCTGTTGGGATGCTTGATTACAAACTCTTACTAGAAATCACCACTTGTTTACTATGGACACAGCCTCACCAAACTGATTGTGCCTCATTTTATAAGTCAACAATTATGTAGAGATTTCATTCATTTGCATAGGAGAAATTACACCACTTCTAGGTGGTCCCTGTTGCTCTCTATAATTATATCACATTTACCAGATAAACTATATTGTGTTAGATCATCTAAAATATATCCTTTAAATTTGGTTAGGATAATCTCTCCTTTGCAGTTATTGTACAGAATTTACTTAATTGAATATCAAAGTAACTTACAAATATTATATTTTTAAACTTTATAGCAACCATGTTAAAAGTGGTCTATTAAGTACTCCACTTTACGGGTGAATAAACTGAGACATAGAGAGGAAAAGTGACTCACATATAGTCTTATAGCTAGCTAGTGAGTAACTGAGCCAGAATTGGGGATTAGTTTGGCTCCAGAGAATTTCTTTATTGACTCTGCTTTAAGGTTCCCCTTAAGGCCCCTGAAAATGAGATCTTTTGTATGCAACATCAATTTCCTTATTGTTGTTGTTGTTTGAGTTTTAATTGTGGCTAAAATGCATAAAATAAAATTTACCATCCTAACCATTTTATGTGTGAGTATAGTAGTGTTAAGAACATTCACATTTATACAACAGAGCTCTTGAGTTTTTTACCTTATAAGATAGAAACTCTACACTCATATATGATTTATAAGTGATATTATTACAAACATAGCATCATAATATGAAAGGAATCCATTAGAGTGTTGTTACATAGTACATTAACAAAGAGAGATAAGGGGATATTATTTTATTTGCATAGATTAGTATATTACCAGAATTCAAAACTTTAAAAACATATAAATTCAGAAGAAATGGAGCATATGAACATGTAAGAAGAGATCTAACCTGGTAATTCATATATTTATCTTACTCTGTTAATCTAAAATATACTATTTAGGAGCTGCAGAAATAATTTTTCACTAGCAGATATAGCTAATGATATTTTATATCACAACTATTATTTTCTCTATAATTCCTTATAATTTGTTTTATCAGTTCACCTTAGCTTATCATTTTTAATTTACTTGTTCATTATAAACCAAGAAACTTTACCTTTTATCTTTCATGATTATTATTTAGTCTGATAGAGACAAAATAATTGAGAGTAGAGGAGCACGATGAATGGCATATAGCAGGTGCATTTTTACATTATGAAGTGTTTGCAAAATAATAAGAACTACATGAATAATGCATTTGTAGAATATTGTCTGGCAAATACTATTAAGAATCATATATCCAAATCATTCCTCAATTACTGAAGAATGAAAAACAAAGTGTCATATGCTTTCAGTTTAGTCAGACACAGAAAAAATTATTTACCACATAGGACGTCTGGGTAGACTAAATGGGCTTCTGTTTGCTACTAGAGAATTAAAAATCAATCTACATGTATACATATGTGTGTGTGTGTGTGTGTGTGTGTGTGTGTGTGTGTATATACAGAGAGAGAGAGAGAGAGAGAGAGAGAATGAATGAGAATGAATGAGAATACTAAGGCATTCAAACTCCTTGCTTATTTTCAAAAATCTAGTAAGGGTTTTTTGAAGAATTTATTTTATAAGGCTTATTAACCATTTATTTTTTCGAAGGCAATTTTCATGCACTAATATTATTTATAATACTGTTTCTTTTTTCCAGTTTAATTATTTGTTTATTTCTTTCAAATATTCACATACCCAAATTTAAAATATCTTGCTTCCATTAATATTGAGAATAAATTTTAGAAGTATCCTTTACTGTTTGCATTTCACAGATCAGGAAAAAGATACTCAGAGAAGTTAGGAAAAAGTTTAAAGTCAGTAAATTACAGAGGTGGGATTTTGACAACATGGTGCCTTACACCAAAGTTTGTGCATATTTTTCATCATTGATTCATTTTCCTGTTTTATTAAATAGACAAAGGCTTTTGATTCTGAATACATTTTATATATTTAGCAAAGAAAAATACTGACATATTTTAAAAAGAGAGAAAATGAGGGAATAATTCAGAAGCTCTCGGATTCAATGGTCAACATAGGACTCAGGATTTTGGAGTGGTTGGTGTGACTTCTCTTCATTTTACCTTTGAACTGCCTTACTGTGTGCATACTAAGTGAATATAGTTGAGCAGTTTATGTTGCTAGCATTGACATATACATTGGGTGCTGCAAGAATCTCAACTATTGTCTGCTGCTACTGTTGAAAAACAGGATTCTTGGAATCTCTGCTGAAGAAGGCTTTATTCTATCTTTGCTGGGCAAAGCCCAGCTGAGCCAACACAGCTGCCTGGGGCTACAGAAAACTTCTGACTCCAGTAAGGTTAATGACAACAGCTTGCTGAGTGGTTAAGGCCCGTTCTTGACTGCTTGAACCTTGTGCAAAACCCTGTGGCACTGTTGGTGGAGGATGAGAAAATGTGGGTTGCACAATAATAAGCACCATATGAATAATGCATTTGAAAAATATTTCATTCCTGTTGTTGAAGTTATTATTGTGGAAACAACTGATACAGCTGGGCTGCTGCTTTTGGGGGTTCAGAATGAGGGAACTAGGTAGAAGATGGAAGAGAATTAAGGGACCCCGTCATATTACTTAGAATAAGTTGCACACCTGCCTGAGCATGTGGCTGTGGTATACTTGTCCATGCATTATGCAGCTGACTTCTGTGGGGCAGAAGTCTACAAGAATAGATTTTGCAGGAGCAGGGACACCAATAAAACTGTTCTGCATGGGGTAGGAATCGCTTGCCAAAATCTAGGCTCCCTGCACTGGATTAATGAGCTTCAGACCAGTGGAACCAGCAAGTCTTGGGTGGGCAGTTTTTTTCTGATGAGCTGGCAGCAGTCCAGGTGGCTGGATAAAGCACTACTCCTCCTCTGCTGACACCTAAAGGAGACTTCTGATAAAGGTCACATGGCTTAGGAGCTGGGGCAAGAGGTGGGAATCTGTGCAAGCTGCTTGCCTGCTGTGCAGGAGGACTGTTACCTGACAAAGTCTGTCCTGTGCTGGAGGGAAGAGTCACAGCCAGAGCTTGAGGTTTCAATGCCTTCCCTGGTACTGAGGACTGCACCCATCTGGCGGTAGGTTGCTTTGGCTTTTTCCCTGGAGAGGGTTGCATGAGATGGGCTGAGCCACAGGAGTCATGGGGCATCTTGCCTGCACAGTCGACTTTGCTCTAGACTGACTCCTGGCACACACCCTGCCATGAAGGCATCTGAATGGTCAGCTGGGGAGACGAGTGGGGGATACATTTGGATATCTCATCTGGCCTCTTTATGTGGCCCTGTTTTGCCAGAGAAAAGCAGATCATTAACAGAGTGCATGAGGAGAAGGTTAATTTTGTCATACTGACCACTAGTTTCACATTCAAATACATAATCACCTTTTACTTAGGAGCTGGCCAGAACTTTAGTTGTGAATCATCAGATCTAACAGTCATCTCCTTTAGTCCATTTCTTTACGTCTATTTCAGAATTTATGGCCCAGTCACAGGGTCCCTTTCTATAGATCTACACAATTTTAAGTTTTTAGAAATCCTCAGGTCATAATTCTGATTCAGTCTTAGTCCATTTGGGGTTCTTACAACACAATACTTGAGGCTAGATAATTTTGAAAAGAACCATAACTGAAGCTCCTACTGTGGTCCTTTTTGCTGCCTCCTCACATGGCGGAAGGCAGAACAGAGAGAACCCACTCCTGTGAGCTCTTTTTGTTGTGGCATAGAATCATTCATGAGGGAGGAACCCTCATGTTTTCAACATCACTCATTGGGATCCATTTCCCAACATTATTTTTTGGGGGGATTAAGTGTCCAACACATGTATGGTGTGTGAGGTATATATTCAGAGTGTAGTACCTGATTTGCTTTTTAAAGAAGGCAATTCTCTTGGCTCAGGAAGAAGTGGGCAATAAGACAGTGCCTGCTGCTGATTAAGAGAAGGCAGAAAATTCCTCTAAAGCACCATTTTACCTTTTGCTTCCTATAGAATGACTATTTTAGAAAATTCTGTCTGCACAGATTCCTTGTATTTTAGACCTCATTTATTCTCTCTCTCCAGAGTTTGACTAGCTCCCTTTACATATATTCTTAGTGTTTGTCACCTTCTTTTTGGAGTTTTCTGAATTTCTGATTCATAATGGTTTTCTAATTCTATCAATTCCTTTCAGAGTTACAATGTTTCCTCTGCTATATGGATGTGAATGTGTCTGAATAAATTTTTGCAGTGGTTTTGTTTGCTGAACTGCTACTCAGCTCTCCACTTTTTGTTATTATTGTTGTTTGTTTTTTGAAAGGAAATAGAAGCACACCTTCAAGGTGGTAGGTAGGGTGAGTATAGGACTTACTTGATTTCATAGTCCTAGAACACTTTCTTTTGTTGCCATTATGATATACAGATTTTGTTCTTACTGGTTATTATGATATTTTAAATGAATGCTATAGCATTTCACAAATCTGGCTCCTTCTGATTCTGTGACATTACTACATTACTTTGGTTCATTAAGTTTCCATAGTTTCTTTCATCACTTCTTTTTTTCCCCCTAGCCACTGTTTTAGTTAACTTGGATTCATCATTGTGACAAAATATCTGAGACAAGTCAACTTCAAGGAAGAAATGTTTCTTTTGTCTCACAGTTTCAGAGGTTTTAGTCCATGGTCCACTGGCTCCATTGCTTCTAGACTTGTGGTGAAGCTGAGCATCATGGTGGCAAGCATGTGGTAGAACAGAGCTATTTGAATCATGGTGCTCATGGAGTTTAGAGAGAGAGGGAGAAAGAGAAGATGAGCAACGGACAGCAAGACACAGAGAGAGAGAAAATAAAGAAAAAGAAAAGATAGACAAAGGGAGAGAGCCGGGAACAAAATAAACTCTTCAAGGGCAAATCCTTAATGACGTACCTCCTCTACTACACCCCACCTCCTAAGTTTCCACTACCTCCTAATAGCCCAAAAGTTATGTACCAGTTATAGATTCATCCATTCCTGAGTTCAGACTCCTAATTCCAATTACATACAATGTTCTATTTCTGTACATTGATGCTTTCGGGACCAACCTTTTACAAATGCACTTTTGGGGGACATTAAAGGGAGGATGTCTGCTTCTGGTCCTTTATTCTTTGCTCATTCATTTTATTCCCCAATAACCAATGATTTAATCTAGTTTGTCTCAAAATGTTTTTTAGTATTTCCCACACTCCTACAAATTAATAAGAATAAGAAAATTAACTCAGAAGGAAAAATGGATCAAAACCAGTTTGTTAAAGAATTCAGATAATATTTATGTATTTAAATGTAACTTTTTAAAAGATGAGGAACCCTCAGCAACTTATCAAGATCCTGTCTCAAAATAAAAAATAAAAATGGATGAGGGGCTGTGGTTGTATCTAGTGGTAGAGTGCTTGCCTAGCTCTTGTGAAGAACAGGGTTCGATCCTCAGTACCACATAAAAAAATAAACAAATAAAATAAACTGGGAATGCCACTTAGTAGTAAATTGTCTGTGTTAATTTCCCAGGACCAATAACATAAAATATAATAATAATAAAAATAAATACAAAAATATGTTCAGCCTTACAAATAGAATTACAAGGCTAAATTAAAACATCACATTTTTAACTATTATATTGTCAATGATCAAATCATTCCACAACTTATGATTTCACCTAATAATGTGGGGAAGCCTATACTCTTAAACATTGTTTATGGTCTTAATTGTTCCAATTCTTATAGATAAGACAGACTAGCTGTGGTCATAGGATTTGCCCCCAGGGTTGACTTCAGGGTAGCTAAGTTTAATAGTTAGGAATTTTCCACCAATGTCCTATACTCTTATTAAAAGTTTACTTACTTTATAAAAAAGTACAATATTTACCCTGTTGTTTGTATACTGCCAGTACAGCCCTATTATCCACTGTGGTGGCTAACTACTTTATTCTTGAGTATCATTTGGTAAAATCAGAGTAATCAAGAGGAAATTAAAATCAAGGAAAAAAAAAACCTAGGGAAATTTTAGCATTTAATGTGAAAGAAGAAAATGAATAGTAACCCAGAAAGAAAGCCAGGAAAAGTCCATCTAATAAAATCTCAAGTAGAATGGACTTAAGTACCATAGAGTATTCAAGCCATATAACAATTGAAAGCCAGTTGGTTAATGACAACCTTAGTATAAATATTTTCCTTCATGGGCATAAGAAAATCTAGAAAACAGTAAAGAAAGGGCTAGTTTAGACTCTTGAACGATTTTTATAAGTAAAGAGAAAGAGGAAGATCACAGGTAGAAATAAAGGACACAGTTATGCACAGAAATGAAGTATACTTCTGTGCAAATTCTCTTAATAATGCAATTATGGATCAGGTAAATATAGTGTACATGATATTATCAAAAATGTAATCTTGGAATTTTAAGAAAGGGCATAAGTGCCATGTAGATTTTTATTTGACAAATTGGAAACTAACATACCCAAAGCCACAATTCATATTACTGACTTATTCATGTTATGTATTATGCACATAATAGTAAATAATGACATCAGTAACTACAAAGTAAAATTATGCAGCAGTACTTCATATAATCTGGATTCCAAATAAATCTATATTAGTAAAAGAAAGCCAGAAACCAGAAGCAATGTAATGGCTTTTGCAAATTAGCCACCAAGGTAGTCAATTAGAATTGTATTTAATAGGTGAGTGAACAGAAGGCTTTTGAGAGTGGAGATGATTACAATGCTGTTGCATAATATTGTAGCTCTAGGAAAGCACTCAAGGAAAAGATGTCCAGTTAATCATTATGATATTCTTCATGTGTGTATGAAGAATAATTTGGGAAAACCCTGCATTTTTGTGAGACAATATAATTGGGTTGAACTTCCATATTACAAAAGTTCGCTCTGTACTTTCTTGCTATTATCATAATGGACTTTTAAGGAAGAAGCAGACATTGTAACTGGAAATCATAGAGACAATGAAGGTATTTTCAATTCATTATAACAGTTGTTTCATATGAGAACATGAGAAATAATCTTATAGTATAGACAGGAAAAAAGTTTTGACAGCTGACTATTGCAAAGTCTCTTGTGTAATTATTCCACCTCCCCTCTGGCAGGGATAAATGTTTTTCACATGACCCATACTCTTGAACATGGCGAAATTCAAAATGTCTGTTCTATGTACACATCTTTAGACATCCACAAATATTTAACTATCCAGTTCCAGATTCTTCCATCTAAATTAAGAAAAGAGAGCAGAGCTTATAACAGATAAGCCCCCATGCATGGTGTTTTATTTATTTATTTTTCTTCCTACCGCTGCATCTCAGGATGCCTTCTGCTTTGTGCCTCTGTGTCAACTGCAGCTCTTTCTGGCAATAATATGAGACAAGATTAACTGAATTTCAAACGTATGGGACTTCACTCCCAGAAAGGTTGCTCTATTCATATTGAACCTTTCTATAAAAATGAACAGTTGAATCTAGAGAACGGAAATGGAATAGGGCTGTATTCACAGTAGGATAAGGAGATTAAATACGAAGAGCTATGTGATTTATCTCTTTTATTAGATGCTGCTGAAAAGGAGATTAAGCTTTTAAAGAGTCGTGACCTTGGTATAAATTCCATATTTAGCCAGTGGTGAAATATTATAAATAGTGAAGGGTATATGCAACAACATTGAACATGAGTTGATATAAGAAATATGGTGAGGTTGACTGTAATCTAATGGGTTAATATACTTCTAAGGATAATTTTGATACATAGTGATAGTGATGCAGCAATAATACGTATTAGGAGAATTTTATCCATTACAAAGTACACTCATGTTGGGATGCTATTATTTCCCATGATAACTCTATGAGGTTAAATTCCTGATAATTTTATGTTCAAGTATCTGGACCTCAAGACAGATATAGTTACTTGTTCATGGTCACACAGCTTATTAATAAAATCCTCTGCCTATGAAAAATCCTTTTCTTGATGTATTCTTTTTCACATTTGGATAAAGATTAGACCCATTAATATTTTATTTCTAGCACATTTAATCACATTTCTAACATAGCTATTATATTATATTCTGATAATGGAAGTGTAATATGTATTTTCTTTCATTATCATTCTTAACATGATTCCTTCATATAATTGTAATAGTCTAAATATATTTATACACATAAAGAAATTTAAATTATTAGACTCTTTCTTTTTATGACAAATTATGTTACCAAGTTATAGAGTGCTTATATTTAAACCATTTGTTATTTTAATCAACAGTTGGTTACTCCAATGAATGTCTTTCCTTTCTTGTAAGAAAAGTCTAATAAAAGAAAAATTAGAATGGACTTGAGTTGATACCAAAATTGTATAGAAAGGAATTCTACTATGAAATGTACGTAAATCATATAAAATAAATATTATCCCCCAACCCAATTCTACTTTTAAATTTAACTAATTCATAGTTTAATTCTGCACTTCACACTCCCCTTTTTGTTCCTTTAGATATATAAATGAGAGAATTTTATCATAGAAAGTAAAAGGCAAACGCACCTTAATTTACTAAATTTGCCATATTTAAATAGTGTTATTTACAATATTTTCAAATATACAGCTATACTACAGATTTGCCTCTTAGTTTTACCTCAAATAGGACCTTTAGAAATTTATATCTAATAAGAAAACACTCAGTTTATTCAAAGCTACAGTATTTGTCCAGGAATTGATTAGGTAAAGGAATATTCTTCCAAATAGTTTAGTGTGATAAATTTAATATGGCAAATAAGTTACAAATATACTAAAAGAACTAAAATGGTCCTGAGTTAGCAATATCAGGAAGACACTACCACCCCTATGTTTTTTTTTTTTTTTTAGTCCTGGGCGGACACAACATCTTTATTTGTATGTGGTGCTGAGGATCGAACATGGGCCGCATGCATGCCAGGCGACTGCGCTACAGCTTGAGCCACATCTCCAGCCCCCACCCCTATGTTTTGAGAGAGGAAGAAGTGGTGGTATCAAACCCAGAAACTGAAACAATAGTTACTTTCTTAGAAAAGACCAACCCAAACTCAGTCATGAGAAAAATGAAGAAATGGAATGACTATGAATGGGATAAAGTTGTGAACAGGGCTTCATTTCCCATGGCAATTAAACTACTTTGGAAGAGAAAATATATACTATATCAAGAACGAATATCAAGGAAAGACCAAGTAGTGATGATTGATAGAATAAATACATAATATATTATGGTATTAATGAATTATGAACTTTTAGTCAGGCATTGTGTTGCACTTCTATAATCCCAGCAGCTCTGGAGACTGAGGCAGGATAATTGCACATTCAAAGCCAACCTCTGCAACTTAAGGAAGCCCTAATCAACTTAGTGATATCATGTCTCAAAAATTAAAATCAAAATCAAAAGGTCCAGGGATGTGGCTCAGTGGTTAAGGGCCCCTGGGTACAATTCTTTGTACAAAAAAATGAATTCTTACTATTATTTATGAATTTTGGCATTAATTTTATTTTTAAATGTTGCATTTAATTATTATTTATATTATTGAGTTTTTGGTACACCCTTACTCATCTCATGCTAGCTCTATTGAGGTGAGTTGTAATGTCTTGAAGAACTTCCAGCTATTTTACTTGAGCAATTGAGTAGATGGTGTGGCTTTCAGTGAGCATAGGCTAAGAGTAGATTTTGTGGCAAAAGTAAAGGTTTATTTGTGGGACATATTAATTCTGAAGTAAGTTTCTTTTAGATTCCTAATAGGTATGATAAATATGAACCTGGATATACAAATATAGAGCTCAAAGCTGGAGGTACATGTATAGGAAACACAACATAGAGATGGTTTTTAAAATGATAAATTTAAATGAGATTGCATAGAAGGAGATTAAAGGTGATAATATATATATATATATATATATATATATATATATATATATATATATATATAAACTTTATAAAAATAACTTTAATGAGATATGATTCCTGTACTAAATAATTCACCCAATAGTATACAATTCAGTATTTTATTGTGGCAAAATATCTGTAACATATAATTTATGATGTATCCATCTTAATGAGATAACTTAGTGACAATAATTACATTCACAATGTTGTACAGTCATCAACACTATTTCCATAAATTTTCAATCATCTCAAACAGAGACTCTCTACCCACTAAGCAATTATGTCATATTCCTTCCTCCCCACATCTCCTGGTAACCTCAATGTTATTTTTTTTTTGTTTTTGCATCTATGAAATTCCCTATTCTAGGTATTTTTCCTTTTATGTTTGCCTTTTTTTGTTTACATGATGTTTTCAAGGTTTATCCACGTTGTACCATTACCAGAATTTTATTCATTTCTAAGGCTAAATAATATTCTACCATTTTCTTTATTCATTCCTCCATTCATGAGGATTTGGGTTGTTTTGCCATATGAATATTGTGAGTAGCACTTCCAGGAACATTGGTGTTCAAGTCTTTTTTTTCTTAATCCCAGATTTCAATTTTTCTGGATACCTACCTGGGAGGACAATTGTTGGATAGTCTATATTCAACATTATGAGGAACTGCCAAACCCTTTTCCATAGTGGAAAACAGAGTATCCAGTTTTTCCACATCTTGCCAACACTTGTCTTCCACCCATTTTTTTAAATGCTCTTCATCCCACGAGGTGTGAAGGAGTAATGTATAAAGTTTTCTGTACAGTGTTCTCTCTCTCTTCCAGTTTCCTATCAGTAGAATATAAATGACAAAAAAGCAAGTCCTTTGTTTATTCTCTGCTTTATTCACAGTCAGGACAGGCATATGTTTATTGCTCAATAAATGTGTTGACTAAATGAAGGTTAAATGTTCAAGATGTGATAGTTATATTATTTTAAGTGATAGTTATAATCATTCTTTTAATGAACAATAGTTATATATTCATTTCTATACTACTCTTCATTTCAGCTGCTGGACATATTCTTTTATTTTGTTTTTGGTTATTTTTTAAGAAACAACATGCCATGTAAATGAGAAGTTAAAAGGGATAGGGTGCTGAATTTACTAGAATGAAAGTATTTTAACCAGAACAGAAGAAAATGAGGTAAAAAGAAATCAAAGAGTTGAAAAATATAAAACTAGGAATTGGTGGACAAAACAAGCAATATCTCATGTGTTATCTTCAAATTAAAGCACAAGCTGGTGCTTTGAACATGTATTTGATTGAGGTAGCTGTGATTCTTTTCTTTAGGGAGCACTTCTGGTTTGTATTTCTTTATCCTTCAAACTTTTGTTGAGCAAGTAATGTTTTGTTTTCCCAGATCCAGATAAGATGTTCTGCTCTCTCTGCATCTGAGGAAATGGGAATACTTTCTAAATGTGCTAAGTTAAAGATGGATCTAGAAAATATCATGCTAAGAGAAATCTGACAATCCCCCCAAAACCAAAGGTCAAATGGATTCTCTGATTTGTGAATGCTAACACACAATAAGGTGGGAGGAATAGAAGTTCCATAGATTAGACAAAAGGGAATGAAGGGAAGAGTGGAGGGTTAGGAATAGGAAAGACAGCGGAATGAATATGACATAACTTTTGTATGTTCAGATATGAAAGCACACAGTGAACCTCCACAAGAATGGGATCCTAATTAGAATAAGATGTACCCCATGTACCCCATAATGCACACTTAATGTCGTCATATATATATATATATATATATATATATATATATATATATATAACAAATTTTAAGAAAAGGTATCACTTTCTATTTTTATTTTGCCTGATACATAAAAAAACATTAAAATTGTACATATTAATGGAGTACCATGTAACATTTGATACACATATACATTGATTAATGTTTAAGTCATGTCAAACATATTTATCTCCTCACTCAACATTTTTAATGGTGAAAACTTTAAGAATCACTTCTTCTGGCTTTTTAAAAAATCCTTTCTTCTACAGTACATTGGTATTATCTATAATCACTATAATGTGCAATAGTACACCAGAAGTTCTTGCTTCTAGTTGTAACTTAGTTCCCATTGATCAATGTTTTCCCAATCCCTTGCTGCCTTCTATATTCTTTCCAGCCTCTGGTATTCACCATTCTATTATTGAGTTCTGTGAGATTACCTAGTTTAGATTCTGCATGAGTGAGATCATGCAGTGCTTGTCCTTCTGTGCCTTTCTTATTTCACTTAATATAATCTCCAGTTTCATCCATGTTGCCACAAATGTTAGTATTTCACTCATCAAAATGGCTCAACAGTATGCTTTTGTGTATATAGACCACATTTTCTTTACCAATCCATTGGTTGATGAAGCATTTCATGTACTTGCTGGCAATTTGTATGTTTTATTTTGAAAAAATGTCTCTTGTCTATTGTCTATTTTTTAATCAAAAGTGTTTACTCTTTATGTGAGACTCTGATAATAAGGTTTGATAAACATTATATCTTTAAAAGAATATCAGTCCTCAGAACCTGGAGATACAAACCTCTACTAACTTTATGGAATGAGTCCAGTTTCTGTCTTGTGTGTATAATAGGATCATGATATAATGTCCTTTTTAATGAAGGTTATTTCTAATCTTTACAGTTTATTTTACTTATTACTCACAATTTGAAGTCAAGGAAAACAAAGTTATTCTCAATAAATATTGACATACAAATAAAACCAAATAAAGCATATGCCACTATGACATTTAAAAATATTTAGGGATGTATTCCTAGAAAAATAGCCTAATTATGAGTGCTATTTTCTGACCTTGTCCAAATTTTGGCTTATATGTAGTTGGGAAAGAATTTCAAAAATTAAAACAACTCTGAAAAAATCTATTTGTAAATGGGTAACATTTGAGCAACTCTTATAGCTCTGTTCTCCTTCATTTGCCAGATTTAACAGTGTAATAACTATTATGATCACCTTAGAAATAGTTGCCCATATAAAGGTTTGAGAACAAACATATATTTGCAGTTTATACCAATTAGGTTCTTACATTTATTCTCCATTTACCTTATCTTTTACATCAAAAAGGATAGCTATGGTTCTAAGAAGGCCTGCCATGATTAGGGTGGAATAAGTTGATCAGATGGTTATGTGTAGTTATTCAATGCTGGGGAGTCCTTGAAGTTCTGTAAGGACTCTCTTTTTTCCCCACCCCCAGAATACATATCTGCTTCCCAATCCACTGTCAAGAAGTGTGCTATTTCAAAGAAGCATAAACAAAAAAGGGTAGAGTCATAAGTGGGAGTCTAGGTGAGAGTTTTTCATAGAGTAAGAAAGAAACACTGTAACCAGAACTATGTAGCCATTAACAACTACTTTATTCATTTAACATATATTTTTCAGAGTGCATACTAGGCATTTATGGAGGTCATTGAACCTATGAAGTCTCTTCAAATGCATAAAAACCATTTGACAAAGTGTAACATCCAATCGCGTTTAAAACAGTAGAAAACTAGGGATACAAGGAACCTACCTCAGCATTGTAAAGGCTATCTGTGACAAAGTCAAGGACAACATTATTCCGAATGGAGAAAACCCGAAAGCATTTCTTCTAAAAAGAGGAACAAGACAAGAATCCTCACTTTCATCACTCCTATTCAATCTAGTCCCTGAAACTCTAGCCAGAGCAATTAGACAAGAGAAGAAAATTAAAGAGATACAAATAGAAAAAACAATAGCTCAAACTATCTCTGTTTGCCAATGACATGATCCTATATTTAGAAGACCCAAAACCTCCACCAGACTACTTCTAGAGCTCATAAATGAATTCAGCAAGGTAGCAAGATACAATATCTATGCCCATAAATCATGCCCTTATACTCCAATGATGAATCTCTTCAGCTTCAATAAGTATCAATGAACAAATTCCTATAACGCATTTTTATCCATGTGGCAACAGAAACTGGATTGTTCTGTAAGGGAGGAAGAGATGAAGATACTTAAAGTAAAAAGGAAGTTTCTTGTTTCTCAAAAATGTTATGCATAGAATAAATATATGACCCAACAATTGAAATCCTGGCTATTTACTGAAAATAATTTTTCATCAGAGTGTTAATAAACATTCATAAACAAATGTTCATAGTAGCATTATTTATAACAGCTAAATTCTGGAAACAAACAATGCCATTGGTTTATGATTAGATCCACAAAATATATCATACCCAGACAATGGGATAACATTCAACCAAAAGAACAAATGACACACTGATGCCTAAAACAATATGGATTACCTTGACAGCATTATGCTAAGTGAAAGAAGTCAGAAATCAAAGTCACGTTGTATGATTAAATTTATATGATATATGCAGAATAAGCATATTCCTGGAGACAAAGGAGATTGATCACTTCCAGAGACTGTGAGGAGGGGATAACAGAGAGTGATTGCTAACGGGTGCGAGTTTCCTTTGGGTATGATACAAATGTCTTAAAACTGTTATATGTACTAAATCCCACTTAATTGTACACTTCTAAATGGTTAATTTTATGCTTTGTATAGTTTATTTCATTAAAAATATGCCTCTTAAAATTCAAACAGCATGCAACTTGCTCCCTTATTTTATGTAAGAAGTGTGTATATTAGCAGCAGGTGCAGCTAAATAACTGGAAATAAATCAAGTAATTGCAGATTGTAATTGTCATGGAGACACTAAACAAAAGGTTAAAATGGATCAAGGTTGAAGAGATCAGCCAAAGGCTTCACTAAAGAAATTATTTGTAATATGTGTGACCTTGAGCCCATGTTCTGGACCTCAGTTTCCTTCAGTGACATGGTTTTTATTCTCTCTCCCTATTTCCACTCCATCACTCATGAAGTCTACAGAGGTCAGATTTAAAGGTGCTCATGCTCAAGAGTAATTCAGAGAAATACTGCACTTGAATTCTGTATGCTAGTACCTCCTTAATTCTAATATGCCAGGAATATGAGACTAGAATAATAAAAATGGTAACTTTATATTGATCTCTTTTCAACAAAGAAGAGGGAAAAAAAAGATATAATGATTTTAAATTTACAGTTAGCAGAAGACTGTAGATAGAATTCAACTCACCAGTTAAATTTAAAAAAATAGAATTTCAAATGTGAAGGCAATAAACAAGCATATTTAGGTCTTAGCAGCTGCTCAGTGGTTTCACTCTAATCTTTTCACCAAGGGCTGATTTCAACCACAGTTAAATCAATAGGTCCTTCAGAGCTCTTCTGAAAAGAAAAACTAATCCAAACAAATCTTACATTTAGTGTCAGTAGCTACAAGCATAGTGTGTTTAAGAAAGATAAGATATAAGAGAGGGGCCATGTGCATAGCTTCAGGCATCACCATAAAACTGATGGAACAATAAAAGGTGATGGGGGATTGGAAGGCTTTAAGATTGAAATAAAGTATCAAAGTGCATTTAAGGCTTAGAAAACTTTAAGACACTAACTCCCTATCTAACCTTGACATTTTTTATTCCCACCACTTTGTTTTCACAACTAATAATTAGACCCTATGGTCAAATTTATGGTGAAGGATCTGCCTTCCAGACAGTTCAGTTTTACTGAGGTCTCTGGTAACCAAGTTTTCAGATATGTTGTCCTCCATGCTGTTTTTCAGTACCCAAAGGTTTGTGACACTTCAAAAATCGTATGTGTTTTTATTGTTATAAAAATCAAATATGTGACGTGAATAAAGACCAGTGAATGTTAGACAATATAAAATGTAGAAACAGACCAATGTAATCCTTTGAAAACACTGATCAAATCTGACTTCCTTACACAGCACTTTATGAAGTGAGAAAGGATTGTCAAACATTATGGAAATGTTATTATTTCCCCCTGAGGACCAGGGAATTGACATAATATACAGATCAAGTGTTTAGTGATACTGTTACAGGATATATTTAAAAATCATGTTACTGATAATTCTGTTAGAGGAAGAGAGAGAGACACCAAACATTATGCATTATTATGCAAAGGGGGAGTGATTACAGAATAATTTTAACTGTGCTCTACTAAGGTATTTCATAGTATGGCTTTTAATAAATTTTATCAGCTAATCAGATATACAGAATTCTCATTCCCACACATAATTTTCTTTGTGACCTCCTGCCTGCACTTCAGGAATTTCCACATTATGATCTGTACTTGTGTGCAATATAGTTCTTCTTAAGAAATGAATTTTAAAATCTCTGGTAGCTCCCAAGTCAGGATTGTCCTCTATTTTAAAGTAGCACACTGCTGAGAAACATAGGATCTCAGTGTATTGTACTGACTTCTAGCATCTATACTTAAAGCAATTATTTTAAATTTTATTTTTGTGTCACACATTGGTTTCTTCATTATATCTAATGAAGAATGTTAGCTCCCAATATCTGTACTGGATTTCAGGTTAGATTTTTTTTTCTTTTATAAGATAGGATTCAAAGCCACTGCTTTCAAAAGCCAATTCTTTTACACATACATAATATTATATATTAGTGGAAAGAGGTGATGGAATCATGATATTTCATTAACTGCCACTTGATCCCTTTTAGCCCTTATTAGATTTTGGGAACTTTAAGGACCTTAAAAGAAATTTAAGCTAGATCATATTTTTTCTTTCTCCTGGAGATATTAATTTTGGAGTATACAATAATATAAAAGCAGGTACTAGGGATAGTAATTGTTTTTTTTTAACTTTTAAATGCTAAATATGCATATGTATATATATGGACAATGAATATTTGTACACATATAATATATATCATATATATATCATAATTGTGTGTGTGTATATATATATATATACACACACACATATACATGAAAAATATTTGTGTGCTAACCCACTGCTAATTCTTTCCAGTAGCATATAGAATAGACCAATGAATTCAATGTTAAAATATGTGAATTCTAATCCTACTCCTGCCACTAACTAGGTAAGAGATCTGGACAAATCATTGTCTTCATTAGGCATTGAGTTCCTCAAGCCATTGAAAGAAGTAACTGTATGGGAATTATTTGTACAATATGTTCTGTATACATGGTATATGCTGCTGGGTTACCCTTGTCAGAGAAAACTAGATTTTTTAAGTCCATATAAATATTTTCTTCATGGGAAACAGTAATTGATTGTCAAGTCTCCGTTATAAATAAAACTTTTCTCTGTACACATGCATGTTCTGTCTCACTAGCCATTTTAATAAGCATTGAAATCAGCAGTCATAAGTTTTTGCCTAGACTGCAGCCCATCTGTTATAAACAATAAAAGCCAACTGAAATATGTGCTAATTATTTTACCCTAAATCCTGTAGGAGCATTCTCCTTACCCCATTTACCCCATTCCACACTATTTCCCTGAAGGCAGAGAGATGTAGCAGTCATGCTACAAGTTTGATGGTGGTGGAATGCACTCTTTGTTTTGAGAGAGTGCAAATTCCCCTCAGGGAGAATCACATGTTTATTAATGTGTCACAAGATGCTTGCTTCTTGTTAGCTCTTCTCAATAAATAGGACTATAGTATTGGTTGAATGCTACTTTATTTTTAGATATTTAAATCACCTTCTGATGAACAGAAACAGTAAACAAGTATTAAAATTGAAAGCAATTTGAAAATAGTGCTATCTTGGGGAGTATGGAATTCCAAACATTACCAGACAGTGGTAAACAGTCATCTCACTGGGCTAAGGAACAAAAGTAAAAAAATGAGAATACCTAAGAGTGCTCATCTGGTATCACATTCTGATGATTAGGAGTTACTTCCATGTATAAAAGAGAAAGAGGCAATGGCTGGCTTGGGGAGTCCACATGTTTCTTCAACTTCAGTCATTCTTGTCCAATCCACTCAGATATCCCAAATGAAAAGTATTAGAGCTTTTCTGTTTTGCTATACTTCATACTAATTATACACACAAAAAGCTGAAGATATCACATAATGATATTTTCTAATCTACCTCCTGAACAAATCACTGTGTTGCTATACTGAAGAATGGAAATATAAAGAAAATGGAAATAAAGAATGCAGTTCTGATAGTAAGATCTCACACTTACTGAGTGCTCACTATATGACAGGCACTGTTCTAATCTAATATTTTACAAGTTCTAACATGTTTGATTTCCACAGTAGCCTATGGTGTCTTTAGCATTATTTTCTAGTTATAGAGATGAGGAGAAGGAAGCCTAAGGATCAAAGAAACATTCCCTAGTTTTCAAGAATAATCAGTGATTGAGCTGGAATTTGAATCGCTTCAGTTGGGCTTTGTCATTGTTGTTCCTGATATTTGATACAAGATGGTATTATACAATAGACAAACTAAGCAGTCATTTGAGGAGAGAGAAACCCTAAGATTTATGTGAAAGGTTCCACATTAGAATATACTTATTTACACATTCATAAGTGTCTTAGAGTTAATAACTTCACTTAAATAATTATTTCTGAAAAAGTATAAGCTTACAATGAGCTTGGAAAGAGTATTCTCTAGTTTGTATTGGAATAAAATTAATAAATAATGCATGGGTAATATTGGCTGCAACCCCAGAAGGGATATGTTTTTCAACTGAGTGTGAAGATCAAACTCAAATTTAGCACACTTTCTTTTCTCTTAAAGCTGTTTCTTTTTCAGTATTTTCCATGTTGAAAGATTGACTCTACCTTTCATATACTTAATTGAGAAAAGTATCCATCTTTCATGCCTTTCTGTTTCCTCTCAGTTGTTTTGATTTAACATCTTAAATATATTTTGAACATGACCCTTCCTACCCCAATACAAATTACCTTTTTTGAGGGTTGTCATTTTTTTCCTAAATGAGTTTATTGCTTTCCAATTGGCCTTACTGCATTTAGTCTTCCTTCCAATTCAGTCTATTTTTTCTCATTATTTGGAAATAGTTTTCAATATCCATATTTCATCATTTCCAAATATAAAGTCCAAACTCTTTGAAGCAGCTTACATGATTTTCAGTCTTGCTCTTGTGCACTCTTCCAGTCTCAGGTCTTTTGTAACTACTTTATACTCCAGCCATATCACGTTATTTGCAATGCCTTAAACATATCCAGTTGTTCTATACCTTCTAGCATCTAAATATACTATTGCCTGAAATGGCCCTCCTCAAAATTGCTAAATTCTTACTCATTGTTTAAGACAATCCAAATATCACCATTTATGAAGTCTTATTGTTTGTTTCCTTGAAACCACTTTGGTAGTATATATGTTTTGTAGTATATATCACATCAAATTTTTCAATTGTTTTCTTTATTTTTTTAAGAGAGAGAGAATTTTTAATATTTATTTATTTATTTAGTTAGTTAGTTTTCGGCAGAAACAATATCTTTGTTTTGTATGTGGTGCTGAGGATCGAACCCGGGCCGAATGCATGCCTGGCGAGCGCGCTTCCGCTTGAGCCACATCCCCAGCCCCTCAATTGTTTTCTTATATATATTTTTTTCTTGAATTTTGAAAGGCTGAGGATAGGAAACATCTTCTCATTCTTGCAAAGTCCCTAAACTCTCAGGACTCTTTTTGGACTTCTGAATGATATTCTTTAATGGTTAATTGTTTTACCTATTAAATACTTGAGATCTACTTGTAGGCCAGAAAGTATAGAAAGATGTAGATGTGTACATTCAAAAAGAATCTTCTAATTTTTCTAAATATTCTTTGTTACTCTAACACTAAATAACTAATTTATTTTCTGGTCATTCTCATATTTATTTAGCATTATTAGCATTTAAGCAAAGCAAGGATCTAAATCAAGGAGCTGCTTAAATATCAGAGAATCTTGACTTCATAAAGAAGAGGTCAATTTACATAGATGTGGAGGAAAAAGGAATCACCATCACTGAGTACCTATGACAGGATTTACAGGGTTCTATTAATACCCCGTGTAATACTCAAATAAGTACTGTCCTTCACCCCACCCCAGGCTCAGAGGAGTTGAATAAATTGCCCACTTTTGCAGAGATAATAAGCAACAAACAAAACTCAAATAACAGAAATTTGATGGCCAATTACATAAATTAGCAGTTGGACTCTTACCAAATGGAAAGTTCTCTACCTAACATTATACCTGATGCTTATTTATTTCCATTGCCCAGCATCATGCATAAAACATTATCAGTGTTCATTGAATGGCCACAGACTTACATAGCAAGCATAAGTACTGAAATTTACACATAAATTTCACTCATTAACTCCTAATTCTTCAAAAAAATATTCCTATTCTCACTTATCCATGTTATAATCTTGACTTTGGAGCCAGGAAAGAAAAAAAAATGAGGTGCTGAATTAATGACCCAATTGTGTAGAATAGGTCTATGAGCAAAGAGTTGTTCTTATAATACTTTAGAATGCTTCTCTCTGACAACCTGAACTCCAAGTCTCAAGCCAAATGTATATATGAATGGGGAAAGATTATGATTTCACAATACTATTTTTTGGGGGGCACTCAAGCACTGAGCCCCATCCCCAGCCCTATTTTGTATTTTATTTAGAGACAGAGTCTCACTGAGTCACTTAGCACCTCACTTTTGCTGAGGCTAGCTTTGAACTCGAAATCCTCCTGCCTCAGCCTCTGGAGCTGCTGGGATTACAGGTGTGGGCTACCAATCCTGGCCCTTACTTTTTGTTTTGGGAAGTATACTAGGGATTGAACTAAGGGTGCTCTACCAAGGACCTACATCTCAAACACATTTTCTTTTTATTTTGATTCTGGGGATTGAACTCAGGGCCTTGGGCATACCAAAGAAGCACTCCACCACTTAGCCACATTCCCCAGATCTAAAACACATTTTAATTTTTATTTTGAGGTGGGGGTCTCACCATGTTGCTCAGGATAGCCTCCAACTTGCAATCCTCTTACCTCAGCCTCCTGAGTACCTGGCATTACAGATGTGCACCACCATGCCTGGTTAATTTTTTAGAATATTTTTCTGCCCAGACTCAATAACATTTCTTACTAGTAAGACAACCAGTAATGCAAGTCTTGAGCAGCATTAATCCTGCCCTTTCATTGTACTTAATAGGTCTGTTTCCAGTGCTGGGGTTGTGGCTCAGTAGTACAGCACTCACCTAGCATATGTGAGGCCCTGGGTTAGATCCTCAGCACCACAAAAAAATAAATAAATAAAATAAAATTATTGTGCCCAACTACAACTAAAAACTAAATATTAAAAAAATAGGTCTGTTTTCTACTTCTCTGTTGAGTTTGCCAATTTTAGCATAACCCAAAGCTTGACTTTCTTCCTGACCTAAATCTTCCTTTATTCCTTTTATTTTCTAGAAAAAAATCTCCATTAAATACTTTTCAAACTGAACCTGGATATAAAACAAAACTTTTTTTTTTTTTTGGCAAATATAAAATATACAGTTAGCATTACAGGACCAAGTGTTGTTTAGTTACATGACAAGAGTGAACCCTGAATATTATGCCAAGAAAAAATAAAATGAGTTAAACAATGGACTTTCTCCTTCTTTTTTTTTTCCTGAGTGATTTTTCCTGAGTGATTTAAACACTCTGTGTTGGTAGCACTTGATTTTTGTTCACAGTGGGTCACCATATTTATTCTGTTTGTTACAGAAACTCCACTTACTGTATGAAAGTATCCATCTCACTGACAGTGGGTGAAAATGACACTGGACTCTGCTACAATTCCAAAATGAAATACTTTGAAAAAGCTGAACTTAGCAAAAGCAAGGAAATCTCATGCCGTGACATAGAGGATTTTTTGCTACCAACCAGAGAACCTGAAATCCTTTGGTATAAGGTATGGATCGTGAATGAATTTATTGCCTATAAATAATTTAATGTGTATCTTATTCTGGGTAAAATTGATAAAAATTAAGTAGGTATGATATAATTCAGTTCTGTTTTCCTAGAATGCTACAGCAAGTTGTGTTGGTCATTTTAAAACTGTGACTTTAATAAATAGAATATTGGTTAACATTTGTATTGGTATTCTATTATAATAAGTTGCTATTTTTATATCTTATTTAGGGACAATTCTTTAAATTCTGTTACAGTATAGGTTGATAATTTCAGGAATTAAAATATGTTGAATATTGATTTAATAGCTCTTCATATTAGCATTATAAAATATCCCCAAACTAGGAGAAAAATAATTGATTTACTTCTGTGATAATATGATATAGTAATTTTAATTGGATTTTCTATTTAATGAATATAACATTGTCCAAATTCTAATCTAATCTAAATGTATATATAAGCCTACATATTTAAAAGAAATAACATCTGAGAACATTTTGTACCATTATAAAAATAGTATTAAACTTATTTTCTTTAAAAACAAAAAGAAACTTTAAAATCAAAGACAATATAGTCCAATCCCCTTTTTCCATATCACATCAATAATATTCATTGAAACTCCATAATTTATTACACTTTTAAGCTTATTTATGCCATGTAAGAATGTTTTTTGCTTTGGATGTACTAAACAAATAGAGTATTGATGTGAACACTTCTATGGAATATTTCATCTGTGTATTAAAGATTCCTCATGTTAAATTTACTTTGTCTAACTTGCTAGAAGTTGGACTTGAGGAAACTGGGCCTCTTAATAACTAGATCCACAAATGTCAGTCTCAGAATAGGATCCCTCATAACTGATTGCTCATGAATTCAAAATCTGTTAAAAATAAAGCAAGAAAAAAAAAACCCTTGAACAATTTCAAAAGGATTTTGCCAAAATTAGCAATGCTCTTCTCTGAGTAAGATTTAATTTTGATTCTTTATAATGGGCAATGGAGAACTCAGAAGATCAAGGGAACAGTTGAAAATTTTTTCGATTTGTCCCTTTGTTTTCTATTCCTAGAGATGTTGAACAGCACTCAAAATTAGCAACACTGATTTCTGTTCCTGTGGGAATGTGTTTTTTTTTTTTAATTTATTTTTGTAATTTTTATATTTGAGTATTTCTAATTCTTGATACTTAGAAGTTTTCATGCCTTCAAAAGGCAAATTGTGAACAAGTCCTGATGATTGCTACAAGGGGAGTGGTATTAGAGAAATTAGACCCAAGTTCTCTCAAACCAAATATTGTTCTAATCCTATGTCTATGTGGTCATTCAGCTGCTAGATACATAACTAATAAATTGATTTTACAAGTTCTATATATTTCATCACCTTCTGTAAAGAGCATCTCAAATTTTGCTGAAAGATGAGAGGCTATATACACTGACACACATTTGATTTAAAAATAACTGAGTTCATATTGGTGCTTTAGTTGTGTTTCCACCATCACCACAATCATTTTGACCTCAAGCTATAAAGACCATAGTCATTGGTAGAGATACATTTATGTAGAAATTAAAAGTCTTATATTTCAGATTATATTTCCATTATTAGGACTTGACATCTATAGTCTAAATAGCTGAGATTGAATGATGAATGTGAAAGTAGAATACTATGAAATAATTATTCTGGTTAAATATAGATTCCATAATTCAGCACAGGATTTATGCAGTTTTGACAACTTACATAACTAATGTGAACAATAGAATGTGTATTTTGATATAAAATAGCTGGATAATTGCCCCTCACAAGTATACAGAAGCATTGAGCCACATAAAATCATGACATGCAAAAATTTGATCTGGCAATAAAATTTTTTACAAATAGTATTTTCTTTCAATAGTATCAAAGATGTTAAGCTTTTTAATTTTTTTATCCTCATTCCATTGATTTCAAATCTGGTGGGGGATATGGACTTTTGTTTTGGCAAAAACAGAAATCTCCTGAGCCAATGTCATTATAATCCAAAGCTTAATTCAGAAACCATAATTTGGTTGGTCTATCAAAAAGGAAAATAGATATTTATAGGAGTATAAAACCCTGGCATAAAATGTTGGCTATATCTCTAATGGATTATAGAATATACATGCTATGAAGAGATTTTATTTTTACTAAATTAAATATCATTTCAAATATTTGTACATTCATATATTTAAACTATTTTTATAATTTAAAACTTTCTACTTTTCATTAAAATAATGTACTTTGTGTTTTCTCTTATTAATATCAGTATGATTATTTTCATAAACATCAAATGTTAAGCATTTGCTTTTTAAATTAAGTTAGGAATAATGAACATATATGTCTTTTCTCATAATTAATAAATAAGTACATACCTAATGTAGAGATGCTAAACTTACTAACATGCCTCTTTCTAAAAATACTTTTTTCAAATTAAGGAATCTGATTTCCCAGAGCTTTAAAAACAGAATGAAATTATTTAACATTAATTTCAAAAACTTTTGTCACTTAAAATTATAAGTTTAGAAATTACCATTATAATGATTTAAAGAACCTTATTTTTCAATACTACATGTACTACCCAAAGTTTATGTTCTTTATGTAGGAATGTAGGACAAAAATATGGAGGCCAAGTATTGTATTCAAAAGAGATACCTTGCTTATAAGAGAAGTCAGAGAAGATGACATTGGAAATTATACCTGTGAATTAAAATATGGAGGCTTTGTTGTGAGAAGAACTACTGAATTAACTGTTACAGGTAATCACAGTTTTTAGTATTTCATTTGCAAGTAATGAAATTATAATTTTAAGTTAAATTTGGGGCTACATATTGATTTTTTTAATCTATGCTATGAAAAAGCACTCAACCAAATGCTAACTGGATTCCTATAGGTGAAATTTATTCCTACTAGCTTTTAAATCATCTCATGCTGTAATACATTTGAAAGGTTAAAGAGAATGTGTTTAGGGAATTATAGAAATGCTAGCTTTTTAAAGTACTTGAAATAATGAGTTTACAATTTCAGAAAATTATGCTTATATTTTGTAGTGGTATCATTTTGGGAAACATTTTCTAGAGTGATGAAATTGATGTATGAAATCTACCTCTATGTTCTGTTTTATTCCAAATTAGAAAAACCATTTTTCTCTTTTCTTCATTTATCTCTCTATAAATCTGACATATGTGATCTTATGAACTGGAGGTTGTAGGTGTAGTCACAAAATAATTATGTAAGAAGCATTACCTAACATTGTTCCTGTATCTGGTTGTTAAAGTGGGAAGACGTAAGAACAATTTTAAGAACACTGCCTATAGTCATGAATCTACAACTCACTTGTCTCATGATCTTGGTTGAATCACTACAATCTTCAGAATATTAGTTTTAAATGTATAAAATGATGTAACATTTGCCTTATTTGATAGAGGTTTCTGCAAGGATCAAATGATATAAGTTACTATGTATAAATTAAGTATGTAAAAGTAGGATTATACCAAAATGTTCATCATTTTGGTTGTGAATACAACTATATTAATAACTTTGTTTACTTTATTCTAAAACCACTTTCTAAAAACAGTTCCATATGAAAATGCCAGGATGGGGGTGATAGGAGCAATATTGAGTAGAGAAAGACATTATTTGAGAATTCTTATTGAGAGAGATGAGTGATGACTTTTTTAGTATGGTCATATTTATGAAACACATTTAGAAAATCATAAAAACATTAATTTAAATCAAAGAGGCTTTGATTTGTTTATTGAGTCACATAAAATAATTTTCCTCTGTACAAAAATGTTTTGTGATATAGATCTCATAACAATCACTTTCTTTTAAATCACCAAGTTATGATATATTAGCTGAAAACTACTTTTGGTTTCATGGAATTTAATTGATGAATAATAAGTATTTTGATAGAAGGAAATTTTAATTAAATAAATAAGGTGCTCTTTGGCAATACTTTTTATAAATATAAGACATAGTAAACAACTTACACTTGCAGAATATGATAGAGTTGAATACTAAAAAAAATTTAATTTCTGATTTGTATTATGTACCTACCATAAACATGTCTATAACTTGCAATCATTTGGTTTTCAGTTTTGTTGTGTTGAATAGTGTCTGTGTAAGAAAATTCAAATCAACACTTTTATCATTTTACCTTTATTTTAATGGGCAAATAGAAAACATATATGGCTATACCTTAAATATTGAAGATTTTTTTCTATTCATTATTTTACTCTATTTATACTGAAGATTTTTTTTCCAAGCAGTAGGAATTGAGGCAAACAAATTTTAAAATATCAAGGAACAGATACATTCTGAATAGAAATAATAAGCATTTCTAGTGTTTATTCTTCTGAATGTAGAATTCATCTTTGTTAAGCACATTGTTTTCCTTTCTAGAAATACTATAACTCTTAATCATTAGCTATATGAGACAAATAGAAAGTGGATATTCGTTCCCAAAAGGTCAAACAATTTACATAAGGCTTAATTGGTAGAACCGAGAACAGAATTCTTCTATCCTAAATGATATTGAGGAGCACTATACTCCTAATCTTGGTTCAAAATTTCATAGTTTTTCTCATAAGAAAATAAAGAATATTTAAATCCTGACATCCAAGAGAAAATTAGTAAATGTTATAATGAAAGTTTTCTTCAACTTATTCATTCAACTTATTACCATAATTCCATATTAAATAGTATTACTGGTGACACTTTTGGGCAAACAGATTACAAAGTTCATTTTGAGTACATATGAGTCTCTTAGTAAATGGAGAACTCCATGCCATAGAATTAAAATACTATGTATTAAAATGCATTTTAGGAATTAACAAGGACATTGAGAAGATATTTAGTGCATAACATTGATTTAAATGGTGTGATTATATAGCACATTTACTTTATAACCAAATTATATAGTAATACTTAAGATATAAATTGTGTCCTTCAGTAAAGCAACAAAGGTAGAACGTTCCTGATGAAGAATCAATGTATTTTTATCTTGGTTTTCTGTACATCACTGTCATATCATTATGTTGTACTTAATATAAATGTTATTCCAAGCATATCATTAAGTTTTAGTGGAATTGCATTAAGCTGATGATAAACAAATATTTTAAAGTTTGTTGGAACATCTCTTTAAAAATAAAAAAAAATTCTATATGTGGAAAGGAAATTTCTGGCTAAAGAGTCTAAATGTGCAGGGTGCAGGAAATATTGTTAGGGATAATGGCTGATTCTTCCCTTATTTAAAGTATATCACATGTAATGGAATAATAAATCTTCCCAGCATTTTGGGTACTTCAAATATTCTTATATTTAAAAATTAAAATTTTCTCAGGGTCATCTCTACCCCCAACTGTCTTTTCTAAGTCTTAACTATACTCAAGTTTTTACTGTTCTCCATATATGCTTCCTGTGAACCCTTACTCATACTGTTTTTCCATTGGAAGGCTTTTTCTTCCATTTGATCACAGGACTGATGTTTATGCTTTCTTCAAGGCACAGCTAAAATGTTACCTCTTCTTTGAGGCAAGCAGTCCTCACTTTGATGGCACTTTTAGCATCCTACTGTGGTACTTAGCACATTGTTTTATAGCTATTTTTCACACATTCCTGCTTTTCTCTAGGAATGTGAGCATCGTAGAGTCAAGAACAATCTCTTTTTTAATTTTTTTCAATTAATTTAACAGAAGAGCAGAATGCATTTCAACTCAGTGTACACAAAAGGAGAACAACTTCTCATTACTCTGGCTCTACAGGATACAGAGTCACACCATTTATGCAATCATATATGTACATAGGGTAATCATGTCTATTTCACTTCACCATCTTTCCCACCGCCATATCCCCTCCCTTGCCCTCAATCTCCACTGCCCAATCCAAAGTTCCTCCATTCTTCCCTTGCCCCCCAACCCTACTGTGGATCTGCATCTATATCTTTTTTTTAAAATTTTTAAAATAAGCATTTGGTTTTAGAATAGGTTTAGATTTACCAAAAAATTTCAAAGATAATAGAGATCCTATATACCCATATCCAATTTCTTTTATTTTTACTATCTAACATTAGCATAGCACATTTATTACAACTAAAGAAGTAATTATGATACATTATTATTAAAAGTTGTCAGTTTATTCATTTTTACTTATTCTTTGCCTAACATCCTTTTTCTATTCCATGATCCTATTCAGGATAGGACATACATTTAGCTGTCATGTCTCAAGCTTCTCTTGTCTGTGTCTTTTTCTTACCTTCCTCATTTTTGATGAACTTTATATTCTGAGTAGTGACCAGGTTATTTTTTAGAATGCCCTATTTATGGGAAGGGTAAAGCTGATTTTTTTTCACAGTTTTGCTAGGGATAAGTGTTCTTGAAAAGAAAATCAGAGAGAGAAAATCACAACACATCATACTATCAACATGACTTACCATTGTTGATATTGATCTTGGTGACCTAACAGTCTTTGGCAGGTTCTTCCACATAAATTGGGCTTTCCATCTTTCCATACTATATTTTTAGAAGAAATTTATTTTTAGAAGAAAGTTATTTTTAGAAGAAAGTTACTGTATTTTTAGAAGAAAGTTATTGTATTGTATTGTATCATATAAGGAGTGAGGAGTTTTGCTCCAATTCTTGAGAGCAGGGTAGCCATATAAATTATGTGGACTTCTACACAAGACATGTCTATTCTCCCACACGTATCTGTTTATCCAATTGTCTATATCATGTATAAACTCATAAATATTAATTTTGTATTTTGTTTTATAATCCATACAGTTTTTTAAAAATTTTGTCCTTCAAAATGTTTCAATTTGTCCATTAAGACTTCTTTAAATTGGCTCCTCAGTCACTTTAGCATACCCCATCATGTACATCTGTGTGTTTAAGCACTTCCCTAATTTCTGGTTCTAGAAAAAGGTTACACACACATATTGTGTACTTATTGTCCAAGACTAATATCAGACATTTTTTTTCCAGAATTCATGCACATTTAATTGGGGAAATGTACTGGAAACTAATATCTACATCTTGGGATACTTGTTGCTACTCATTGGTTATAGTTGGGTATAATATCTTCTAAGCCCTTTCTATAAATTTTAAAATATGTAATAATTTGTATTTATAATAAATTAAACCTAAGTTCATACTAATGGTTCCAACTCTAATTCATTAGCGTGTGAATTATTCTAGCCTCTACCACTTGTTCATCTGTAAATTCTCAATTAAATCTTGAGAAAACTGGTTCCCATCATGTTTCATCCAGTTACTTAATTATTCTCTTCCAACATAGCTGTTTAGTGAAATTGGAATTTTTAACCTATATCTAATGAGGGAAACAACTTTACCCACTGGAGAACAGTACATATGTTTAGCTTATTTTGGCTTTAGTCTTAGAGACTTCACCCATTTCTTATTACTTAGGTCAGAATCTTTTCCCTCATTAAGACTATATCACAAATTAATAATATAGTTAAATTGTTTTATTATGCTTTGTGTTCCATCTGGGGGGACCTCTAATCTGCTGAATGATGTCTTTAGACTTTTCCATTAATTGAGGTTCCCTGTTTGTGCTATAAATTTCTATGGGATTTAACATCAGAGATGCATAATTTCATGTATCAGTGTCAAATGCATAATGTCTTGTATCACACAGAATAATTTCAACACCCCCAAAAGAATATTGTACTTATTCTGTTTAGCCCTCTCCTTCCCTCCTGAAACCTGCAAACCAGCAATATTTTTATCATAACTATAGTTTGCTTTTTCTAAAGTATTGTATAATTCAAATCACATAGTATCACTTAGTAATATGCATTTCCCTGCTGTTTTCTGCCTTCTCTTGTTTTAATTGAACATTTAGTGTTTCAGTTTTATCTCTTAATTTTTAAATAATTTTTACATTAATTTTATTGGTAGTCTTCAGTATTCCAATACATGTTTTAAACTGATCTCATTCCACTTGAACAAAAACCATTACATCACCTTATGATAGAATACTCTGTTCTTCTCTCTCATCCTTTATGACATTATTTTGATTGATTTCACTTATTCATGTACCATAATCACACAATCTATTGTTACTATTATTACTTTAAACAAAAAAATATCCTGTAGAACATTTTGGAACAAGAAAAATAAAATATGTTCTCTTACCCTCATTTCCTCATCCTCTGGTACTTTTCCTATATATTTTACTTATACCTGAAAAATCTTCCTTTAACTTCTTCCAGTCAAGGTCTAATGTGATGTATTCTTTTTTTTTTTTTTTTTTAAGAGAGAGTGAGAGAGGAGGGAGGGAGGGAGAGAGAGAGAGAGAGAGAGAGAGAGAGAGAGAGAGAGAGAGAGAGAGAATTTTTAATATTTATTTTTTAGTTCTCGGCGGACACAACATCTTTGTTGGTATGTGGTGCTGAGGATCGAACCCTGGCCGCACGCATGCCAGGCGAGCGCGCTACCGCTTGAGCCACATCCCCAGCCCTAATGTGATGTATTCTCTAAATTCTTTTTGTTTTGTTTTGTCCTAAGAATGCCTTTATTTTTCTTTCCCCTCTGATTGATGATTTAGGTAGATATAGAATTCTATATCAATAGGGTTTTTGTGTGTTTATTTTTACCACTTTCAATATTCTACTCCACCTTTATTGCTTGCATGGTTTTTGATGAGGATTTCCCTTGAATTTTTATCCTGATTGTTGATGTATATTGTATTTCTTCTGTGTCCTTTCAAATGTTTCTTTTTGCTATGTTTTTTTCTCTTTGCTATGATTTTTTTTTCTGTATTTTGAATATGGTATGTGATTTTGGTATTCATCTCACTTGGTATTTTCTGAGCTTCCTGGATTTCTGATTTGGTTTCTGTCATCAGTTTTGGAAATTCCATACATATTATTATTTAAAATGTTTCTTCTATTCCGTTCTTTATTTTTTATTCTTTTGGTATTCTAATTTTACATATATTATCCTCTGTGAATTTATCCCCAGGTTTTAGATGTTCTGTTTGTATGATTCTTTTCTTTGTCTTTATATTTTAGTTGTTGAAATTTTATTGACCTTTTTAAATATCTCTAATTCTTTCCTTGATTATGTCCCATCAAAAGTAATCTTAATCTCTGTTAATTTGTGTTTAGATTTCAACATTTAATTTTCTTCTTTTTTAGGATTTCCATCTTTCTACATATATTACTTATTGGTTCTTTCATGTTATTTTATTTTAGAGCACTTAGTATATTAAACATATATATTTTTATTTTCTATTAGTTTTAACATCTGTACTATAACTGATTCTGGTTCTGATGCGTGCTTATATGGTTTGTAACTCCAGTGGCTTCTGTTCTAAGGAAGTATCTTAATTGATTTTTTGAATTTGCCTGCCTAATAAATTTCTGGATGGTGATTTACTCAGAAACCTCAGTTCTCAAAAAAGAAAAGAAAGAAAGAAAAAAAGAATTTTTCAGGGTATTTTTAATTTTCTTTCTTTCTTTCTTTTTTCCTGTAGCAATGAACTGATGACCTCAAAGACATTCATATGTAAAAGTTAAAACTGATAGTGATAATATCATCTTCATTTTAGGATTCCCAATCTTGATAAGAATCTAGCATAATGTCTGAACTATAATAGCCACTTAAAGGTGAGCATTGCTGAGTAAATTAATTCAATATAATTGACACACTCCAGTTTAAATCAGTTGATATTAAATTGTTCACAACTAGCAAAATAATACTTCTAATATCTGAAAAGTAAAAAAAAAATGGAGGAATAACTCCTTCTATCCAGATCTCACAATCCACTTTAATTAATATTACAGAATATTACATCCCTTTTTTTTCATTTCCTGTATTATATTGCTGATTTGAATTGAGCTTTAAATAAAAACACCTCACATTCCTCATTATAGTTTCTAAGTCAAATGCCTACCCAGAGTTGAAATTTTAGATGTATCTTTAGGGCTAAAAAAGTCAGTAAAATTTCACTGAATGGTATCTCTGGTTTGAATGGAATCATTGTTTAAAATTTTATACACAAAAGGCTCTATATAAAACTATGTAACATGCTGTTATAACACACTTTCTTTTTGTCTCATTGTGTACAGTTTTTTATCCTAGTAAGAAACCCAAAATCTAGCCCATATTTTCTCACTTATTTTGATAATAAAATACAACAAATTATACAAAATATAAACATAGAGCAACTTAGAATGTTATCAGAAGCATCCAGCTAATGAAAAATTAGAAGAGTAGAAGAGTACAGGCACCACAGAAGTCCCCTGATGTTTGTCTGTTTATAATACCCTTCTTCTCTGCCACTATGTGGTACATATATGACTTTTATGGTATTTGTTTCTCCCATTTTTTTTGTAAATTATATTAGCTAGATAATAGTTCATATAGAAGTAATATGGTCAAATTTTACCTGTTTTGACATCACAAATTTGGACTTAAATGTTGTGTATTCTGTTGTGTCTGATTTTTTTCATGTTTAAATTTGTCTTAAATACTCACCTATGAAATTCCGTTTATCTGACGTTTTTTTTTCCCCTAATTTATTCTATACTGTTCCATTATATGAAAATCTCACAGTTTCTTGGTCTTGTTTTGAGATTTTACTAGTGTAAGTAGCATTGCCATTAACACACTCTCTCTCTCTCTCTCTCTCTCTCTCTCTCTCTCTCTCTCTCTCTCTCTCTCTCTCACACACACACACACACACACACACACACACACATTCTTGGAAGATACAAGCAGGTATTTCCATTGAATTTTTAACTGTGAATGGATTTTATTGTTCAGAATATGTATATCATCAAATTCACCAGTTTTTTGTAGGTTGTTTTTGGTTAAATGCTTACCTCAAGTAAACAGACTGAGGGGGAGGAGAGGAATCATATGACAAAGAAAATTGGAGGTGCCAAAAGAAGTGAAAATATTTTCTGTTGAAGATAAAGACCAGTTGTTCACTATTTCCAAATTTTATGATTTGTTGATGATTGCATAATGTAACTTTACATTTATTAAATACTGTTTTGGAATGTATAATTTTTTAATATTGCTAAATAAAAATGTGAAAATCATGAGCTACCATATCCTAAGCTTTCTTATATTAAACTCAATACAAAAAATTTTAACCCTAGTATTTTACCAGGTTATTTGTGAGAATGTGGGTATGAGAAAACACCATGTTCAGAAGAGACCTACCAATTCCCAAATAAATTAGATTACCTTGACTTAAATATTATCTATGTGGACAAAAATGCAAACTTATAATAACATATATTATGGATATGTTAAGCCTAAGAAAAAAAATATATATATATACTAAAAATAAATACTATATAATATTTGGATTTTCCCCCCTTAGGTCTAACATGTCCAAAATATAAATTATTACTAAAGTTTGCATTTTTGTCCACATAGACAATATTTAAGAACAAATAAATTAAATGAAAAAAAAAATTCTGATAAACCTACCTCTGGTAAAAACATTTTCAATAATTTTAAAATGAAAGATTCAAAATAAAGTAACGACCACATTGCTGTCATAAAGTTTCAGTCAGACTAGTTGAAGCTATTTGATTTCCAGGGCTGGATCATAGAATGCAGAGAATGAATTGTGAAAGTATATAATCAAGAAAAAAATTCCCAACTAAATCTGAGAGTCAGCAAGATTAGTGAGGAAGTAAAGAAAAGAAAACTTGAAAAGAGCAAAAAAACCAAAGAAACTATGAGGTGGTTGCTACAAGGATACAATAGTTTTAGTAGCATTTTTATACTTGGCATAACATTTTTTAACAGAGTTAATGTAGCAATATATTTAAACTACTTTCCAATCAACCATAGGCTGAATTTATGTTCTCTAAAGGTATATCTTCCTCCTCTTTTTATGGATGAAAAAGCTGAGGCAAAAAAAAAGGTTAAGTGGCTTTATCAAGGTCACAAAGCATCATGGTGACAAATTTAGGAATAAAATTTAATTCCCTGAACTTCAGTATATGATTTACTCCACTGGATAATTAATAGTAAGACATTGTAGTTTTCATATTAGCTCTGCTGATCACTATGAAAGATTTATCTTTTAAGTTCAACTGAAATACATTGTACTGAGACTTTTAATTCTTCTGCCACTGATGTAATTAAATGGTGTACTTCTGGTCTGGCCTGGGGCTGGAGTGATTGCTTTTATTTTTTTTTCTCTATTTCTTTGAAAATGGTATATTTTATCTCCTTATTAAAAAAACTATTTTTGCTGAATTACTTCAAGAATTCAAGTGTGTCTTATTGAATATAAACTAACAAGAATTGATGAAATTGGTAAGAAGAGCTTGTGTATTTTTCTGGGTTTTGCTTTACATACTTGTTCACATCTCAGGATCAATGCTCACAAAAACTATCATGCATAATAGTTTTGATAAAATGGAGCATATTACAATCGTAGCTGTTTTTATAAGTAAAGAGCAATCACACTGTAACTCAAAAATCATTTAGATTAATTTAGACTTTTGAGTTAAAAAGAATAAGCTCATCAAATATGGTGAAACTTAAGTTTAATCAATTTGTCTATCTAATCTTGACTTGAAATTCAGACACTTGATCAAAGAGACTTCTTTCATGAGTAATTTCTAATAAATCTCCTGAAACAACTGAAAGTGATTACCTTAATTTATTGTTTAATGTCTCAAAATATAAAGTGGGCTGTACAGAAATGTATATACTATATTCAATTAAATATTAAATATCAAGTTTTGGTAATATTGAATAAAACATATTTTTACTCTTAGGCAGAAAATGCATACATTTTAGAACATATTAATAACAAAGTTGAGATGTAACATTTGGGCCCATGGGGAAAATAAGACATCCTTTACTTGGATTATTTCCATTAATAAAAACAATAATAAATATTAATAATGAGAATAACCATTCCTGAGTATCCATGATAGGCTGTGATTTATTCTGTACTTATTTATAGTGACTCATTTTATCCATGTAAACTCAATTTATTCTTTCTTAAATTTTTCACTGCTTGCTAAGTACTTGATATTCTAAATTTCATATATTTTACTTTGTAACAATCCATTTTTATTGGCCACTTCCTATGGACCTTTGAATTAAAAGAAACCACAATGTATGTCCATTTATGGAAATGTGGCTGATTAGCTTCCCTCATTCTCTGTTGTGAAACACCTAGATATACTAGATGAAATAAAAAATATATATATAATTTTAAATGGTTTGTTAAGCATGCAAAACAATATAAAAATATCATGAGCACAAAGGAAAGAGAACATGAACTAGAGCAATTAAAATAACTCTAGTCTGAGGCCACTATAGTGGGGTGGGGAAGGGAAGAAGAATGCTGGAGTTGTCATTTTCAGTTCCAGGGTTTGGATTTTTTTTTTTTTTGGTAATGCTGGGTATCTAACCCAGGACCTCACTCATGTCAGGCCAGGGCTCTACCACTAAACCACATCCCTTGTCCAAGAGTTTTTTTTTAATGTTTTTTTTTTAAAGAGAGAGTGAGAGAGGAGAGAGACAGAGAGAATTTTTAATATTTTTTATTTTTTTAGTTCTCGGCGGGCACAACATCTTTGTTGGTATGTGGTGCGAGCGTGCTACCGCTTGAGCCACATCCCCAGCCCCAAGAGTTTTAATTTTAATTGCATTATGGGGGAAATAAAACTAGAATTTGGAGTTTAGAGGTTAAGAAGTTATAACCAAAAGTCCTTCATAAATCACAGATTCTAGAAGGACTACCATGAAAGTGAACAGGAAAAATATGCCCACTTGCATAGGTGGAAGATAAGCCAGTTTGCTTGCTATAATCTGAGCTTGTAATTTTTTTTAAAGAATCCTATTAATCCATCACTTTGTGCATTTGGGTGTTTGAATTTACACCATCCATGTGGTCTGAAAGCTCTTAAGTAAAAATTAGCATTAAAATGGGCCAGGCTATTGATATTTCTGAGCAATATACAGCAGAACTTCTAGAAGGATAAAACTTCAACCCATACCCTGCTCAAAATTTCCATGGATAAAACACTACTCGAAATTGCATGACAAAAAAATACATGATTGGCATGGGTAAGGTATCTGTGGAAAAAATACAAAGCAGGCAATGATCCTTGTTTGATATAGTTAAAGATTCTTTTGGTGTGAGAAACAAGAACAAATATTGACATAGATGAAAGGTAGAACTCTGTTATTTATAGCTGCAAACCAAAGAAGACTTCCATGCGGGGAAAAGCAGGAGTTTATTCTCATGGCTACCTAATGGGAGCTTTAGGGGCAGCTTATGACAAGTGGAATAAGGTTAACTAGGTTTGGGGGACACTCTGAAAGTTGCTTTAATTGAATAATTTCTTGGACTCAAGGTGATAGGAGTTGTCCCTAGTTGTCTTGTACCTGGATCCAGGGCAATATAGATAGGTGCATAAAGGCCCCACAGTGTGAAAACCTGATAACAGGAGTGTCTGGGATGCCATCTTAATTGGCTCCTGAAGAAGAAAAACAATTCGGGGCCTAAACTGGCTGCTGTGTCAAGACAGCATTTAAAAACCAGGTCAACAGGCAAATATATAGATACAGAAATTTAGTACACTATTTCTGGGAACTGGGGGTTGGAGGCAGAGAGTTCAGTCATGTGGGGGAATAAGAGAAATAAGGAATGAATACTAATGGTTATGCAGTTTCTATTTCATGTAATGAAAATATTCTAATATTGTGGCGATGATTTCACAATGCTATGAACATACTAAGAATCATTGAATGGTGCACTTCAAATTAGTCTATTATATGAGATGTGAATTATATCTCAATAATGATGTTTTTAAAAACTGTCAAAACAGCATTAAAAATACACTATATTTGGGGCTGGGATTGTGGCTCAGCTGTAGAGTGCTCACCTAGCATGTAGGAGGCCCTGGATTCGATACACAACACCACATAAAAATAAATAAATAAAATAAAGATATTAAAAAATACACTATATTTAATCTTTAAGAATTCTAAGGATTCCACTAGAATCCTTAGATAAAGGCTATCAATTAGCTATGGCTAAAACTATAAGTGGCATTTTAAAAATCTAATGCAATATTGCTTACTGATGCTTGTGTGAAAGTGTAAACGTTAAGAACCACACTTGGTCAACTGGACTTCAAAACCTAAACCTATAAGCTTTTTTTTTTTTTATTGAATTTTTCTGGCTCTGCTTTTGGTATCTGACATAGTTCTTTAGCAAGAACTACCTTTTAATTTCTTGCTGCTTTTTTTTTTGACAGTGTTGGATTTCAAATGTACTGCAAATTATTTAAATTTTAGGATAACATTACTAGTGTAATCCCAAGGACTGCTTGCCTCTTACAAATGGTACATTCATCTTTAAATGATTCATATGCTAGAGCTTTCTTGCTTCTACACTTGCATACCACCAGTTAACCTCACTGTTAGAGAAACTACTACTGTTTCTTTTACTGCTAGCTGTAAGACAGGCACTATGTGAAATGATTTATAGACATTATTATCTACATTGACCAAGGAGGAAATTCAAAGTACATTGTAGACATGTATTTATAATTTTAAATACACATTACATCATTATTTCTAATGAACTTCTATTCTTTTGTTTGCTCTCTACCACTTCTGATTCTCTTATTCTCACTTCAATAAACTCCAATGTGAGCATGAAAGACCCATCCAATAAGTACTCTTTGATAGAATGATTCATTTAGTTAATAACAGAAGCACAAAGTAGCTAGAACTCTGCTGACCAATATAGCCAACTATTAGTAACATGTGCCTATAGAGCTCTGATATTTGGCTAGACTAGGATGAGATTTGCTTTCAATTTGAACATAGATACTTGAGTTCAAAGACTTAGTATGACAAAGATAATGCAAAATATCCCTTCCGTGATTTTATATCAATTGCATGTTGAAATTATGATGTCTGTTGAATACAGTGTTACAAAATGAACTTCACCTATTTTCACATTTTAAAATGTGGCTACTAGAAAATTTAAAATTTTATATGTAGCTTGCCTAGTATTTCTATAAGAAAATGCTGTTGTAAAAAGGGAAATTTGGTCTTAATTTCAGGAAGTGTAAGGGAAAGAAGCAGGACCAAAGTACAAAGGTTTAGTTTTAATGATGAATCTACCATATCTAGACAAACAAACCTTGACTGAGTTACCTATCTTCATTATGTATTGTCTTAATATTGGCATTATGAATACTCACAGTAATATGATAAGGAGTAAATTAGCAATCAATTGTACAAAAACAGATTATAAAGGAACATTCAAATAATGAAAGTGGCTATCACTATGAGTTGGTCTGATCTGTGAATCTTTACCTTGGTTTATTGCAGTTGATGTAGTGTTAATAGATATTGAATATCCATTATTAGAATGCCTGGGAACAAAGTGTTTTGGAGTTCAAACTTTTTTTAGATTTTGGAATATTTGCATTTTTATAATGATCTATCTCAGGGATATGAAGCCAGGTCTAAACACAACATTTACACACACACACACACACACACACACACACACACACACACAGTGTACCTGCACTTTGCATAAAAAACATACTGCACCTGTATTTTCAATATAGACCATTACAGGAAGTCAAGTATAGAATTTTGTGAAATTTTGCATTTGTGATGTTAAAATGTTTTGGATTTTGGAGGATTTTTGATTTGGGATTTTTGAATTCAGGATGTTCAACCTATACTGTGAATCCAACCTTTCAAATGTCACTAATTATCATCAATACAGATAATTTATTAATATTCACTGATCAGTAAGTAATGATTTACACCCATGGAGAAATCTCAAAATATCTTACTTTTACAATCTACTAATAAGAAAGGTCCAGTATCTATAAATAGGATAAACAATAAATATATGCATTGTTACATTATGTGCATATATTCATGAATGCATATACATATATGTATATTTGTGTATATCTTAGCATATATCTTGTTGATTTATTAACATCTTTTCTACCAATAATCAGGAGATAGCTTATTTGATAATTTATGAACATTCCAAAGATACATTTGAGTATTATTCTACTTATATGAAGTACCTAGAATAAGCAAATTCAAAGAGACAGGAAGTAATATAGAGGTTTTCAAGTGTTTTGGAACAGGAGAATGGGGAATTATTGTTTCATGGGAGTAGAGTTTCAATTTAGTATGATGAAGAAAATTCTAGAAATGAATGTGTTCATGATTACATCATACTGAAAATATACTAAATGTCATTGAATTGTCCACTAAAAATGTTTACAATTTTAAGTGCTATATCATGTGTATTTTACCATAGAAACCCACTTGAAAGTGTCTGTTAATAATAGTTTGAAGTGTATTTTTTAAACTATCATATCAAGAAATTTTTGTGGTTTATTTTTTTAATTTTTAATTCATTTTAATTAGTTATATATGACAGTAGAATTCATTTATGCATCTTTATATGCCATCATAGATTGGATATAATTTCTCATTTCTCTGAGTGTACATGTTATATATTCACATTTGTCCATATAGTCACATATTTACAAAAAGTAATAATGTCTGTTTCATTCTTCTATCCTTCCTATCCCTACTTCCCCTCCCCTTCACTCCCTTAATTTCCTTCTACCTAATCTAAGGTAAATTTATTCTTCTCTAGTTTCCCACCCCCTTTATTGTGAATTAGCATCTGCATACTAGAGAAAACGTTCGGCCTTTGTTTTTTGGGATCAGCTTACTTCACTTGGCATGAAATTCTCCAACTCCATCCATTTATTGACAAATGCCATAATTGCATTCTTTTTTAAAACTGAGTAATATTCCATTTAATATATATACCATATTTTCTTTATCCATTCATCTATTGAAGGATACAGAGGTTGGTTCCATAGTTTAGCTATTGTGAATTGAGCTGCTATAAACATTGACATGGCTGCATTACTTTAGTATGCTGATTTTAAGTCCTTTTGGTATAAACCAAGGAGTGGGATAGCTGGATCAAATGGTGGTTTCATTCTAAGTTTTCTGAGGAATCTCCATACCACTTTCCATAATGGTTGTACCAATTTGCAGTCCCATCAGCAATGTATGAGTGTACCTTTTCCGCCACATCCTCACCAACATTTATTGTTGCTTGTATTCTTGATGATTGCCATTCTGACTGGAGTGAAATGAAATCTTTATTGTAGTTTTGATTTCCATTTCTCTAATTGCCAGAGATATTGAACACTTTTTCATATATTTGTTGATTGATTCTATTTCTTTTTCTGTGAAGTGTCTGTTCAGTTTCTTAGCCCATTTATTGATTGGGTTATTTGTTTTATTGCTGTTAAGTTTTTTGAGTTCTTTGTATATCCTAGAGATTAATACTTTATTGGAGGCGCATGTGGTAAAGATTTTCTGCCAATCTGTAGGCTCTCTCGTCACATTATTGATAGTTTCCTTTGCTGAGAAGAAGCTTTTTAATATGAATCCATCCCATTCATTGATCCTTGATTTTACTTCTTGTATTTTAGGGATCTTGTTAAGGAAGTCAGATCCTAGGCAGACGTGGTGAAGATTTGGGCCTACTCTTCCTTCTATTAGGCCCAGGGTCTCTGTTCTAGTGCCTAAGTCTTTGATCCACTTTCTGTTGATTTTTGTGCAGGGAGAGAGACAGAGGTTTAATTTCATTTTGCTACATATGAATTTCCAGTTTTTCATATTTTTTAGTTGTACATGGACACATTATCTTTATTTTATTTATTTATTTTTATGTGGTGCTGAGGATCAAACCCAGGGCCTCATGCATGCAATGTAAGTGCTCTACCACTGAGCTACAACCCTAGCCCCAAATTTCCAGTTTTGCCAACAATTTTAAGACCATCTTTTCCCTACTTCATGTTGGTTCTCCAGTTTGACAAGCATTAATTTTTCTATAAAACTTTTCAAGTTAAAGTCATTATGTTGTTACTTGTTATTAACTACTTTTAGTTTTGACATCAGAAAAAAATAACTAAGAATACACATTGTACCTATTTCTATACAGCATCTCTGCTTGGAAGGTTTGCTAGGACAAACTAAGGAAACCTCTATTGCTCAAAATTCTCTGTATCTTCTCAGTTTCATCAAATCCAAGTCTGAAAATATACTCTAGGATGATAAATTCCTGGTTAAGATAGATGAATATACATCTAAAACCAAAAGAAAACATAATAGGATCTAGACTCTTGAAGAAAGACTCTAACATATTTAGTGCCAATTAACTATCAAAGCACCATGAATAAACATGGCTGTAACCTCAATGCTACAAATAATTTGTAACATTTTTCATGATAAATCTAAAACAAGAAAACTAAACTTAGCATATAATGTCAATACTAAAAACTATTTAAAACATGTCATTTTTCGATAAGATTCATTTCTTAATGGTTTATTTAACCAATTAGATGGTGTGGTAAAGTATCTAATTATACTTATGTCTATAAACACAAACACACACACACACACACCCCTAAGCCTTTTCTTGGACAGAGAATTATCAGATGCATTTTACATATACTTCTTATATTCCTAATTTTATATTTGTTACTTAAACCAGAAATTTGTAACCTGGGATAAATAAAACCAAGTTGATTTGTTTAAGTAGAACATTCCTACTGGACTTAATGATATTATATTATTCTAATGTTAGTTTGAATAAATTACTATTGTATTATTTTTCAAAATGGACATTAATGTATAGAACTTACCATTGAACTATTGTATAAACTGCATAATCATGCCTTTACTGCATGTTGAGTGTTCTTGTTAATAAACTGAACTCTGACAGTTGAATATATACAGTACTAAGGAAAAAATTAAAATCACAGGCTAATTTTAGTTGCATAGAAAAAACTAGCAATGACCACATTGAAAATCCAACAGGTAATGTGTTTCATCATGATTTAAAACTGTTTCTGCCATGTGTGGTGGCACAATCCTGTAATCCAAGTGGCCCAGGAGGCTGAGGCAGAAGGATCACAAGTTCAAATCTAGCCTCAGTAACAGGGAGGTACTAATAAATTCAGTAAGATCCTGTCTCTAAATAAAATACAAAATAGGGTTTGTGATGTGGCTCAGTGGTCGAGTGCCCCTGGGTTCAACCTGTGGTACCCACCCCCAAAGTGTTTCTGTTTTTCTTAATAATCTGCTATTTATATGGCAATCCTTATACTTTCTTCAGATCTCTTATTCTTTCCTGGTCAAATGGGGAGATTAAATTTATACCCCTGTGATTTTAGCAATTGACAATGGTTCCTGAAGAAAACAATAATTGCTCAATTCTTGAAGAGATTTCTGATGCTGCTTTCCTTGGGGGATTTTAAAATATGACAGAATCCCACCTGAGTCAGGCTGAGGCATGGACAGGCTGGAGAAAGATCATCAAGTCACTAGTGAGTTTTCAGTTATGTTAAATTTTTCATTACTCATTTTTTTTCAAATAAATTTTATATTTTAATAATGGAAAATAATTAATAAAAAAGCTAGATTTCAATATAACTGTTTAAAACTTTGAATAATGGATGCTACCATGAAAATGTTTAACTATTGCAAAGAACAGTTATTTTTTACGCTATGAAAAGGTCCAATAATTGTATTTCTAGTGATTTCACTTGTCTGTCTCAATATTAAAAACACCTTCATGATGATGAACCCAGGCAGTACCTCTTTACTTGAAACTGATATGGATATTTTATGATACACATTTAGAAGAATTTTTCCAAAATACATTAGAGAAAATGGCATGGAAATGTAGTTTTTGTCTTAATGGAAAAATATATGACTTTTGCATCATAGGAGACTTTAATGTTTTCATTTCTTAAAATATTTGACCAAGGCTTTTAGTCACTATATTAGCATCTGTTGTTCCATCTGGGGGACTGAAAAAATCCAATGAATTGTAAATGGACAGTTCAACATGAATATGCAAATTTAAAGCATTTTAGAATTCTATACAAGATGTAAAGAAGTAACTTGTTCTGTGTCTTAATTAGAAGATCTTAGTATATATTAGTTAATCATCTGTTGGTTTGAGTACGGGGTTCCACTGCATCACATCAACCAGCACATTCTGGAATATAAGTAGCATTAAAAAGTTTTTAGGAATATCAGAGAATTTGTCTCAAATGATACAGTACAATGTGTTTTCCAGGTAAAAGAGAAAAATACAAACATTTAAGGGATATTATGTTAAAAATAGGAGCAATATATATAATCACCAGTATATTCTGTGTTGAAGATTGACACTTTGGAGCCATTAATGAGCACTTATTGTTAATGTACATTAGATAATTATGTTCTGTTTTTCATACTCCCATCATGAGAAGAATACATTTGCTTTATTCACTAAACTTTGATGCATATTCTAAGCATGAATTTAAACACTACTATTTCTATCACTTGCTTTTGAAGTCTTGGAATTTTTAGTATTTACTGAAGCATTTTGGTTTTCAATACATGAGTTATGATCACGAAGCATGGCTGAAATTTTATTTTAAACTTTTATTTTAAAAATGTGCTTTGTCAAATTAAGGATGAAGGAACAACCAAGAAACTTGTGTCCTTCTTAAAAGAAAAACAAAAGTAAAAAGATTTTTTTTTAACTTTTAATGAAACTTATGGCTTCTGGAAGTCATTGATGAAACTTGTTTCTTTTTTTTCTTTTTTTATTTTTATTTTTATTTTTTTATTGTTGGTCGTTCAAAACATTACATAGTTCTTAATATATCATATTTCACATTTTGATTCAAGTGGGTTATGAACTCCCATTTTTACCCCATATACAGATTGCTGTATCACATCAGTTACACTTCCATTGATTTACATATTGCCATTCTAGTGTCTGATGTATTCTGCTGTCTATCCTATTCTCTACTATCCCCCCTCCCCTCCCCTCCCCTCCCCTCTTCTCTTCTCTCTCTACCCCCTCTACTGTAAATCATTTCTTCCACTTGTATTATTCTTCTCTTACCCCTCATTTCCTCTTATATGTAATTTTGTATAACCCTGAGGATCACCTTCCATTTCCATGCAATTTCCCTTCTCTCTCCTTTTCCCTCCCACCTCTCATCCCTGTTTAATGTTGATCTTCTTCTCAAGCTCTTCGTCCCTACCCTGTCCTTGGTTACTCCCCTTATATCAAAGAAGTCAGTTGGCATTTGTTTTTTAAGGATTGGCTAGCTTCACTTAGCATAATCTGCTCTAATGCCATCCATTTCCCTCCAAATTCTATGATTTTGTCATTTTTTAATGCAGAGTAATACTCCATTGTGTATAAATGCCACATTTTTTTTTATCCATTCATCTATTGAAGGGCATCTAGGTTGGTTCCACAATCTTGCTATCGTGAATTGTGCTGCTATGAACATCGATGTAGCAGTGTCCCTGTAGCATGCTCTTATTAGGTCTTTAGGGAATAGACCGAGAAGAGGAATAGCTGGGTCAAATGGTGGTTCCATTCCCAGCTTCCAAGAAATCTCCATACTGCTTTCCAAATTGGCTGCATCAATTTGCAGTCCCACCAACAATGAACAAGTGTACCCTTTTCCCCACATCCTCGCCAGCACTTGTTGTTGTTTGACTTCCTAATGGCTGCCAATCTTACTGGAGTGAGATGGTATCTTAGGGTGGTTTTGATTTGCATTTCTCTGACTGCTAGCGATGGTGAGCATTTTTTCATGTACTTATTGATTGATTGTATGTCCTCCTCTGAGAAGTGTCTGTTCAGGTCCTTGGCCCATTTGTTGATTGGGTTATTTGTTATCTTATTGTCTAATTTTTTGAGTTCTTTGTATACTCTGGATATTAGGGCTCTATCTGAAGTGTGTGGAGTAAAGATTTGTTCCCAGGATGTAGGCTCCCTGTTTACCTCTCTTATTGTTTCTTTTGCTGAGAAAAAAACTTTTTAGTTTGAGTAAGTCCCAATTGTTGATTCTAGTTGTTAACTCTTGCGCTATGGGTGTCCTATTGAGGAATTTGGAGCCCGACCCCACAGTATGTAGATCATAGCCAACTTTTTCTTCTATCAGACGCCGTGTCTCTGATTTAATATCAAGCTCCTTGATCCATTTTGAGTTAACTTTTGTGCATGGCGAGAGAAAGGGATTCAGTTTCATTTTGATGCAAATGGATTTCCAATTTTCCCAGCACCATTTGTTGAACATGCTATCCTTCCTCCATTGCATGCTTTTAGCCACTTGTTTCTGTGAATCAACTTTTATGTGTCCCGTACTCAAAATGTAACATGAACATAGAATATTTCTAATTATATCTTGTTTCTATGGAGTTGGTGAGCTACATAATGATATTTCTCTTTCCAAATACTGAATTCAATAATAGTTTCGCCACCAAATGTGAAAGGAGTGAAATAGAAAAGATATGAGAAATATCCATTCATGTTAAAATTATATATTATGGGTACATCAAACAGATAGTAAGGTATTTACTATTCACTGGCTGATTATGACTTTGCTAAAATTAGATTAAAGTAAAAGGATGAATACAATTATAATGAAATAGCTTTGATGATGTTTTCCATTCAAGTATATAATCAGATCATTTTATGTTAATGTAATTTTATTTGAGTTAAATAAACCCCATAGTGTTGACCTGGCTTTTCATGTACTTTTTTTTTTTTTTTATCTTCCAACACAATCATTTGATAAGCATTTGGTAAGAAATAGAATTACATTCAGAATAACACTTTCATACTTACACAAGCAAATTGTGTAATTCTGTAAGTGAGTGTGTACTTTATAAAATCTGCATTTGTTGTGTTTAACATAATTGACTTATATTGATGTTATTTAAGGTAAAAGTGGGAAATAACATAGTGTAGTCGATCTCTACCCAAGGCAGTTTGAGAAATACTCTTCTGGATGACAAGTTAGAGGAAAAAAAGAAAGACAAGGCTGTTACTAGGAAGAAAAGGTAATATATTTAAGAAGTATGTAGGAGGAGGACAAATAATTTAGCTGATTAATTACATATGAGCAAAGATGAAACAACAGATGAATGTTGGTTTGAAATTTTGAATTTTGAGGGATTTGAAAACAGGCCTGTTTGAAAATGTGTTTATTATAAAGTTTTTATTATTTATTTATTTAGCAGCAGGTAGATAATGACTGAAACATTAAAGATATATTTTGTGTTATCTAACAAGAATTCTAGGGGAAAGATTGAGTCAGCCTAGGTAATGTAGCATCTATAATGGCCCTATTAATGATCAATGATGAATTTTCTTTTTAAAAAATATTTTTATTAATTATTGATGGACCTTTATTTATTTATTTGTTTATATGTGGTGCTGAAAATCGAACCCAGTGCCTCACACATGCTAGTCAAGCACTCTACCACTGAGCCACAGCCCTAGCCCAAGGATGGATTTTCTCTTTGTCTTTCTTCTCTTTGTTTTTCTATTTGTCGTTTTGTGACTTATCCTCCTAGGCTATCTGCCCAAAATGGCATTGTATGAAAATACCAGTATCTCCAAACAGGAAAAAAAAAAAGATTGTCTTATACTGTGTTCCCTAAGTAAAAGCAAGGAGAGCTTTCTCAGAGGTCCCAAGAGTAGACTTCCACCCATATCCCATTGTCCCAAATTTCCTATGAATAAACCAATCCCTGAAATTGGTACAAGTCATATAATCAGTATGACTGGCTTAGACTATTCAACTTTGACCTGGAAGTCTTCCAGACTTTCTGTGAATCAATTTTTAATCTCAAATTGTAAACTTCTTACATAATGAGAACTTGGAGTAAGGTGACCAGTAATATCAGGATAGAAAGGAATAGCAAGTTAGGAAATAGAGGATGAGGTTTACGGATTCAATAAGATTATGTGCTTAAGGAAGTAGCCATCAAGGTTGTTATTGCTGTGTTTGGGATGTTTACGGGCTGGCTGTCGAAAGTTTCTAGGAGACAATTGGATATGTGGGCCTGAAATATTTTAACAATTTGGGATTAATCTGCAAAAAGATAGTACCTGAACATATAATAACCAATAGAATTAGACAAGGAGAATGTGTGCAGTGTAATATGAAGCATAAGCATGTAAGAACAAAACAGTGTAAGTGTAGCAAAGACATTAAGAGGAAATGATTTTCCAGAAAAACTGAGAACAAGAGAGGCTCCAATTTTGTCAAATATAATTAAATCCCAAAATATAAATTTGTTATCAGAAGAGATTTCCTGCATAAGAAAAGTTCAACTTGAACACTGCTTTTATAATTGATAGAAATCCTTTTAATATTTACAAGATTTACTTGTCTGTTTGTTTCTTTAATTTAAAATGTCTGCAATTAACTATGCTTCTTATTCAAATAATTAATCTCTGGTTATTGATTCCAAACATATTTACACTGAGAATATTTTTGATTTGTGCTATTATTTTTCTAGTGATAGCTTTCAGAGTTCTAGAGCATAACGACAGAGTATTTCAATAATGTTCCACTAATAGTAGTTTTCTACTTTACTATAGCATGTGGAGTCAATTATCAGCAGAGATGAAGCTCTGAGTTGTGCACATAACAAATGCATCTTCAGTTGAAGTTTAAGATATGTTTTTATATCTTATTTGCCAAATAATTTCATGGTGGGCATTTGTGACAGCAGTTCTTCTTTCTGTAGCATAAAGCTCTTTCTGGAAACAGCTGCACAGCTAGGAATTACATTTGCCAGCCTCTCTTGCTTATAGGTAGAGCCATATGATTGTTCTCATCAGTGTGTGTGAGGGGAGGAATATAATTTCTGAGGCAAAAGATTGAAAATAACAAGGATGTTTTCTCCCTAGCTTTTTTTCCTCTTCATTTGCTGGGTGCAGAAAATGCCACGTTCTTAACAGATAGAGAGGATCCAGACCACTAAATCACATCATGAGGGAGAGCTGGTCACTGACCAGAAAGATTCTCATTGCATTAATTTAGTTATACCACTGAAATTGTAGGTTTACCTGTGTGACTGCTAGCCTTATCCTAAGTCACACAATGTAGCAAGTTTACCAATGCAAATTCAGATGATTTAAAAGGAAAATTTATTGTCAAGTTACAAAAGGCCTAAAACTGAAACTGCTAATACTATACAGCTTCTCCTTTTTGGCTCATATGCCTCCTTCTATACAGTCTCTCCATCTTTTGTGCTTGCCCATCAGATCTCAACATGCTCAAAGTCTACCTGGCCTTCAAGAACTAGATGAAAAACTGATATCCTTCAATTTTACTTCAATGCTTTCTCATAAATCTGACAGTCCCTTCTTCCATAGAGGTCACTTGACTTATTGACACTTTGTTTTATACAGTTATTTGGCACTTTGGATGCATTACCATGTTTTCCCATTGGCCTCTAAGTTCTTTGAGACAAAACTTTGTCTTTTTTATTTTGGTTTTACTACTGTGTTTTGCATTTTTCATCATATAGTAGAAAGATGATAAATAGGCATTTTTGAAATGTTAAATAAACAAAAGCTGAACTGGATATGTATTTTGGAAATGTATTCTACTGTAAATAACTCAGCTAATATTTTTAGTCTTAATTGTAAATTTCTTACATAAGTAATTATTTGAGGGTTTTCGGTTTATTTATGAAATAATTTAAATATAACTTTTTGTAGGTCATTGTATATTTATGATTCTCAAATTAACATATATTAATCCCAAAGAGTAATAACAACTCTTGGGTTCCTCACAATAACTCTGATGGTATACTTTTAAAGTTAACACAGAATATATTCCTCTTAAATGTTAATTGAAATGTTTTTGAAAGCATATGCAATCTGGAAATTCATTCCTAGAAAACAAAGCAAAATATTTTGAAGTATAAAGCTCTAAACAGTACTGCAATGTAAAAACTAAAGAATAGCAAAATGGCTTAGAAGGTTACTGCTAACAAAACACTCATAGAAAAAAAGTAAAAGAACAACAGAACATATTCACTGGAAGGAAAGCAGAAGGGGAAGAAACGAAGCCACTAGAGGAAAAAAATTCTTAGACTTCTTGATAATTTAGTAGCATGTAAGAATTCTAATAGAAATTTGTGGGTTTTTTTCTTTTTTGTATCAGATTGAACTTGGGGACACATAACCATTGAGCCATATCCCCAGTTCTTTTTGTATTAAATTATTTAGAAACAGGGTCTCATCGAGTTGCTTAGGGCCTTACTAAGTTGTTGAGGCTGGCTTTGAACTTGCAATCCTCCTGCTTCAGACTCCTGAACCACTGGGATTACAGGTGTGCACCATCACTCCTGGCTCTAATGGCACTTCTGAGAGTGCCATTAAAGCTTTCCATTAATGTACTACAGTATTATCTGGAATAGTACAATTATAGTAACAATTCAAGTGCCCCAAAATGATACAGAAATATTTTTTAAATGATGACAAATAGTGCCATATAGTGAAAAGAGAGTTCGTTTCAGATGACTTTAATTTATGGTCTGATTCCAACTTGTGTAGGACTTGAGAAAAACTCGAATACATACTTGTATACTAGGAATTTTATGATGCCTTCCAAGACTAAAACTTTCTAATGTTTAAAAGTTTACACTATTCTGATTTTAGCAAGTTTTCACAATAATTAATTTCTTTAGTGTTGTGGAGGGAAGCAACCTATCCTTGAGAAAGCAAAATATCAGAAATTTAATAAACCATAATTGAGTCTTTCAAGAAATGCTTATTAGATCTGTGGTTCCAATGTATACTAGAATTTGTTTTCCTTACATAAAAGAGTTCCATGGGCAAGATAAACTTTCAGAGTAAATTTACTTCATTTTTATTAAACTGTGATGAGAATGAAATTATTAGACACCCAGTATAGTACCTAGCCTGTAATAGACTATATAAATGCTTGTTCCCTCCCCCCTGGTGCATGAAACAGCAAGATAAAAAAAAAAACCACAAAGCAACAATAGGTTAGCAACACATCTGTTCTGGTGTCAAGGGGTTGTTTGATACCAGATGAATTTATACAGCCAATTTCCATTACTGTGATTCAAACCATGGAAAAATTATAATTAAAAACATTTTACACAAGAGATAAAACAATTCAATTAATATTCCCTGGTTAGTTTCAGCCATAATGATTATATAAGTTGGATGTTCCACATTAAATGATTATCTCTTTAATTTAGATGAGAAGAAAAGAGGATTCTGATGATGCTAATGATTACCAGCATTTATTTAATATCTACTGTATGCACTACTTTAAGCACTTTGCACATATTATCTAATTTAAACTGGATCACAGATAACATAATTTCTTAAAATGTCCTGCTTGCTTGCTGCATTTTACCATGTACTTCCATTTTATTGACTATGCACATGTACCAAGTCCATTCTTCATTAATACAAAACTAAGTTCTTATTCATGTACTGTGCTCAATACTAGGAGAAATCAAAGTATGAATTAGCACTAGAGACCTCCTGAGATAGACACAACTGGGCAGAAGAGATTAACTGTGCACATGCTAGGATGCAAAATGAGAAGTGATATTAGATTAAGTAACTTGGTCACACTGTTAGTGGGAAGTACAACTGAAGTACTCATGAAACCCATGACTTCCAAAAGCAAGTCCAGCCTCTATTTGTGACTTCAAACATTCACTTTGTCCCAAGTATAAAACTACTTGAACAAGAGAGAGAGAGAGAGAGAGAGAGAGAGAGAGAGAGAGAGAGAGAGAGAAAGAACACACACATAAATAACATTTCCATATTCCAAAAAAAATGGGCTTTAACAAATACACATGAGAAGGGGCAGGGTACAGAAGAATGTAGAAAGCTAGAAAGTTCAAGTTCTGATATGGTGTACTAGAAACTTCAGTGGCTAATGGAACATGAAAACTTTTCCTTAACAGGAAAAGTTCTGGAGGCAGAAGTGTCAACTGCTTGTCTGCTTTCTATTTATGAGAGAATGGGGTTGTGGTGGGGATGAGACTTAATCTTAACACTTTCACCTTGGAAGGCTTAGGTTTCTGGGCTTCATTTGGCTGTGAATGAGACTATGTACAGTCACTAAGGTATGAGAACGGTTGTGTAAAATGCCTGACAGATTAATCTTTTTGGAGCATTTCTGAGCTACCATAAGACATTGGCACTAATAGAGTTTAACCCTCCTTAGTAAGGGACAATTATTACAACTGACATACATTTAACTCTTCTTTCCTTTACCAGCTAAATTTGCATGTGCATGTACAGATCACAACTACTGTTGTTCTTCCTAATAATTAATTACTTTATGATTCAATACACTCTAATGAGCCCAGGACCACATGGTTGTAAATTTTATTAAAAATATTCTCTCTGCAGAGCATGATCGCACATGCCTTGGAAATCACAGTGAATTGTGAGGTTCATGCAAGAGGTTGCAAGTCCAAGACCAGCCTCAGCAAATTAATGAGCCTAGGAATTTGGTTCAGTTGTAGAGTGCCCCTGGGTTCAATCCTCAGTGGAGTAAAAAATATCTCTTTGGTATGCATGTGTCTATAATCCCAGCGATCTATGAGACTGATGCAGGAGTATCACAAGTTCAAGGCCAGTGTCAGCAACATATCCAGACCCTGTCTTAAAAAAATAAAATAAAATGGGTTGGGGATATAGCTCAGTGGTAAAGTGCTTACCTAGCATGTGTGAGGCCCTGGGTTCAATCCCTGATTTTATATTTTATACACACACACACACATACACACACATATACATACACATAAATATGTATTCACATACATATGCATACACGCACACACACACACATATACACATATATTCTCAACTATTTGATGTGTGAAGAAAGAAATGAGCTAAGTTCATTCTGGAAACACAGTTTCTGTAGAAATGTGTGTAGCCCTAACAACTGAGATTTCACTGGAAATTATGTAATAATAAAAGCACTTAAGTTTTTAAATAACTTTTAGTTATTTATTTTCATGCAGTGCTGAGAATCAAACCCAGTGCCTCACACATGATAGACCAGCTTTCTACCACTGAGCCACAATCCCAGCCCCAGCAATTAACTTTTATTGAGCCCATTCTATGTCCCTAGACTGATGATAGGCAATTTCATATTTTTTTTCCATTTTCCCAGGAGTTTACTAGTACAGATATGACTTCTATTTTATGCATGAGCAAATTAAAGTTTTGAGAACTGAATCACTTTGTCTAAGCCAAAAAAATCTCTAACTTTAAAAGTCTGGTAAACCATTCCTCTTTGAATCAATGACTCCTATTTTCAGTAGCAGCTCTACTATCTAATAGCAGTACAAGCTTAGGGACATTTTTAACTTCTCTTTGACTTCATTTCTTCATTTGAAAAGTAGGGACAATGCTATTTTACTTCTAAGATAATTACAAAGATTAAATAAATAAATATGTGTATGCTATTTAAAACGCAGACATAGCTGCTATTTCCTATGAAATATCTATGATGATTGATGATTATAATGACATCATGCTGTCTTTCTTAAGTAAATAATCAAAATTAATATCTCAATATAACTTTGTATGATAAAAGAACTACTGTAAAAATAGAAAATTAGTTTTATTCTTAATTTAATGAACAGGTTAAGTTTCTTGTAATCATAAGAATAGAAATATCTTGTGTGTCCATCATTAATCTTCCTAAAATTCCTAAAAGAAAACTTGAATTTTATTTAAGAGCACAGGAAGTGAATTTTGACAATTGGATTTTGGAAAACTTTTAAAGGAATCTACATATAATTTCCCTGATACAATGAGGATTGATTTAACATTAAAAAGCATTTTCTTGGCTGGGTAGGGTGGCTCATACCCTGCAATCCCAGAAACTTGGGAGTCTGAGGCAGGAGAACTACAATTGCAAAGCCATCCTCAGCACCTTGGCCATAATCTGTCAGAAAATCAAAGAGTTGTAGAAATATAGTTCAGTGGTAAAGCACTTGCCTATCATGTGTGAAACCCTAGAACCTTAGATTACCACAAAAATAGAAAAGTATAAAAGAAACATGGAAGGAGAGTATATTTTGACATATTATACATACATGGAATATAACTTATTGTAATTAGGGTCCCATTCTTGTGGTTGTACATGAGGTGTAGTCACACTAGTCTTAAATTCATATTTAAGGATAGGAAAGTTGTGTCTGATTCATTCTACTGTCTTTCCTATTCCCATTTCCCCTTCTTTCCCTTCATTACCATTTTTCTAATCCAATGAACTTCTATTCTTTTCTCCCTTGTTTCGTGTTAGCATACACATATTAGAGAGAACATTTGACCTTTAATTTTTGAGATTGGCTTATTTCACTAGCATGAAAGTCTATAGTTCCATCCATTTTTTAAAAAAACATTTTAAGTTTTAAATGACAAATACCTTTATTTTGTTGATTTATGTTTATGTGGTACTGAGGATAGAACTCAGTGCCTCACATGTGTGAGGCAATCACTCTACTGCTGAGTCACAATCCTAGCCCCATCTAGTTCCATCAATTTACTGGCAAAAGCCATGATTTCATTATTTTTATGGCTGAGTCATATTCCACTGTATATATATACCACAGTTTCTTCCTCCATTCACCTGTTGAAGGACACCTAAGTTGGTTCCATAGCTTGGCTATTGTGAATTGAGCTGCTATAAACACTGATGTGGCTTTGTCACTATAGTATGCTGATTTTAAATACTTTGGGTATAAACTGAGGAGTGGGATAACTAGGTCAAATGGTGGTTCCATTCCAAGTTTTCTAAGGAATCTCTGTACTGTTTTCCAGAATGGTTGCAGCAATTTGCAATCCTACCAGTAATGTATGAGTGAACCTTTTTCCCCACATCCTTGCCAACATTCATTTTCTAGTATTTCCCATTTGTGTAGAATATATGTTAACATTATCTTGACTTACTTGCTCATTATGGTAGTTGGGCTGTATGAAACCTGAGCCAATCCTAAATTTTCCTCTCTGAAATATCTATATCGAGATGTGTGAATTAGGGTAAGAGATCAAAAATCTTTAAAAATAAAAGGTGAAATACTGAGGTAAAAAACAAGAATTATTCCCATCACCATTAAGTAGGGAGAGTCTAGAGTAAAGAATTTTAGGGCAGAAGCAACCATCCATGAATTCAAATCTGTATTGAATTAAAGAATATTTTAAAGCCTGCAAGGTAAATAAGTGCTACCACTGTCGCCTATTTTTGCTTTGAAGCTGAGGAGAAAGGAAAAAAAAAGTGGTCTCTTTCCATAGTCCATGAAAACTAATAAAATGATCACATAAATTACTTCTAATATTTTTTTGGTTTAAATATATTTTTTTAATTCTAGAAAAAAATGAATAAAAAAATCTAACTTCAGTATTGTATTGAATTTTTCTATAACTTTGAAATTAAAAGGAACTAAAACAATTTACACATCCCTAGGCCTGAAGAAATTGGGTCCCATGATAGTGATTAAGGCAACTTTACTGCTACCATCTAACCTGCTTCAAAACTATTCTCTGCATTGTATAAGCCAGATACTTAAAACATACCTGTCACTCACTCCAAAGGATACAGTTCCAAATTTTTAGCTGGTTTCTCAAAACATTAAGCATCAGTCCTCATTCACACCCATTACCATTATCAATCTCCATTGCCTTACAAAATTTTAACTTCTCCAAACTGCAATTTCTTGAGTGTATAGGGAGGAATATTCCCTGTGCCTGGACTAATATTAAAATTTTTCATATACATTCACTTAGTTAAATCCAATGTGTTCTTCAGTCCTAATTTAAAACTCCAAGGTGAAGTCTTCCCTTAACTCTCAAATTAAGTGGTTTCTCCTTTTGGCTCTTACAGTGTCAGATATCTTTTGTTTTTAAAACTTTTATAGTGATATATTTAAAGAAGAGTTTTTCAAACTTATGCTTAGCAGCCTGGCACTGTGGTACATGTCTGTAATCCCAGCAGCACAAGAGGCTCAGGCCAAAGGACCCAAAGTTCAAAGCCAGTCTCAGCAACTTAGAGAGGCCCTAAGCAACTCAGCAAGATCCTGTTTCAAAATAAAATATAACAAAGGGCTGGGGATGTGGGTCAGTTGTTACATACCCCTGGGTTCAATCTCTGCCACCCCCCCAAAAAAAACCCCTCAAACTAACACTTATATAAGAATTAGCTACATGTTAGAATACAGATTCCAATTCTGGAGATGCCAGTGCTTTCATTGGTACCCAGACTACAGATTGAGTAGCGACACAACTAATCCATTGGACCCAAAGGCAGGATCCTCAAAGCCAGACATGTAGTAGACCCTGAATTAACAGGTACTGGAAAAGGATCTTGGCAGTGCAAAAATATAATTTTGAAAGAAAAGTAGTACACACAAATAGTCACTGAAGAAGAACTTTATTAACTTCCTTCTCTCCTTCTGTGGCTTGGTATTTTCACAATTTCATTTTTCTCATTGCCAAACTTTATGGGTATCTGGAATTCCTCCTTTTATTCCCTCCTGAATATTCCATCCTTTCTTGCCCTGGAGGTATTTACAATAATAGCACTTCTAAAAATGAAAAGTAAAGAGCTAGAGTGCCGAGATGAAGAAAATTAACCTCTATTTTTTCTTCAGTCATCAGTACGTAACTTTCTTTATTCTCCATATTTTACTTCCTTGAACTTCATCATAGTATTTATAAAACAATCCCAAATGCATCTGTGTATACCTCTTTAGTGTAACATTTCTCAGAAAATCACTTTCTGGGTGTCTTCATGTGCAAATGAACTTTATATCAGTTATTGGCTTTCACAAAAAGACTTGTCTTTTGACATCTATGTAGAAACTCGATCTTGTTTTAAATATATATTTATAAGTGTGTGTGTGTGTGTGTGTGTGTGTGTGTATAAAAAAATGCATGCATGCTTATGGTTTAGGAAAGAGAAAATCCCCTTAATCTCAGTGTATATCACTACATGGATTATGGAAATGCAAAAATGAAAATAACACAAACATCCTATGGTCCTCTTTTTGGGGGAGTACTGGGGATTGAACTCAGGAGCACTTGGCCACTAAGCCATATCCCCAGCCCTATTTTGTATTTTATTTAAAGATAGGGTCTCACTGAATTGCTTAGTGCCTTGCTTTTGCTTAGGCTGGCATTGAACTCATGATCCTCCTGTCTCAGACTCCCAAGCCACTTTATTTACAGGTGTATGCCACTGTGCCTGGCCCTATGGCCCTCTTAACCACCCATACCTCCAGACCTTATCTCACCTATTACAAGTAAACAGAAACTTGGAAATCAAATATTGTCAAACAGTACTATATCCATGTTGGAAATCAGTGAAAATGTTTCACCAAAGAATAATTTTCTTAATAGTTGAATAAGCCTTTTGATGGTATAGGCAGTACTTTTCTCCGTTAGTCTTAACTGTATTTCTTAGCAGAAGAAAATTAGGAAAAACATTAATGGAATAAAATGTATCCTGAGATTTCTAAAACAAGGTAGTTTGCAGTATTAGTACATATAGAGCTTTGTTACATTCCCAGTTTCTTTATTGACCAAAGTTAAATATAAGGAAAAAAGAGAGTCTGAATTTTGAGGGTATATATAATCATAATCCAATATGATTGATGTGGACTATCTACATGATATATATGGTATATATATATAGAATGCATATATACATATAAACTTAATGTGTACTTTTAATCTCTATATACCTTTTGTATATAGGCAATTATATGTGTGCATGTAAAATACACATTTTTCCTTTCCATAAAACAGCTAATGTTTAACCATAATCAGAAGAGAAACTCTTGGTAAAAGTGTAGATTTGTCTATTAACAAATTGTTAGAAATGCCATAGATTTCTTAGTAATGATAATATCCCTCAAATACCAAGAGAATAGAACAATTACACTAGGCTGTGAATTCTAGCAAATTAAAAGAAATATCTGCATGATCCATGTTTCTAATTATCTGACAGAGTGTTTGTTGTTAATAACTTTTCTGGAAGCCACAAACACAGCAGTAGTACTTAATTATGTTGCAGTCTACAGTGTAACACAATGCAGTTTTTCTACTGCCTTCAAGATCACATTGGCAGCAGAGCCTACCATAATGAACTGTGGTGAAGCCACATAGTGCTGTATTCAGCAATTTTGCATTTGAGTATTCAGATTTTACAGTGTATGAAGTCTGACTTTAGTATGCTCTTCCACAGTAATTCTTATATCAAAATTTTATTTTCCTTTTTTTCAATGGAAGACCATGTTAATTAGAAAAACACATAGAATATTGAGAACTTAATAGCCACAGTGAACTAAGAACTACATATATCTCTAAGATTCTTAAAAGTAAGGTAATGGTATTTTGTCCAGTAGATTTCTTGTGCTGCAAAATACATGTAAATAAATACTCCACAATTACCCAAGGTGCTGGGTGCTGAACACATAAGCCCAGAATTATGATTACACATTCATTAAATTATCCATTTAGAATCATTTAGAACCTTTCCTTTTCTCTTGATATTTTACTTCACATCATCTGAGTTATGCCCAAAATATTAATAAAATTATAATTCAGACATTTCATGCTTAAATAGGAGAAAGTCCTTTAAAAGCTTTCAAAATGTCTGAGATTTTCTTCCCTTTATCCATATTATTCCCCTTTGCTACTAGATTTATCATAATTAGAATTAATAGCAGAGGGTTTGGAAGACAAAAAGGAAAATGTACAATAAAGTATGCCTAATAAGGAATATTATGCTTAGTATAGGAACAGCAAATTACCATTAGTAGGAATTAGGAGTCCCCTTAATTGCATACTATGCTATTTTTAAAAGACTAAAATATTTTACTTCAAGTCTTAATTCAATAGTGTGTCTTGTCACTCTTTAAAAATTATAGAAACTTTTACAATTCAGTTGGGTTTTGTTTTTGTTTTTATATCAAGTGAGAGCTCTTTTGGAGTTGCTGAGGGATATTGTGTTAATATTGAGCAATAATTTTAAAAAAAGAACATGTTATGACTTAGCTGACTCATGAGTGAAAGCAGTTCACAGAAATGCTTATTGACCAAGAGAGCCTTAATGTTTCCATCAGTTTCAGTAACTTTATTTATTATTTATTTATTGCAGTGCTTGTGATTGAATCCAGGGCTTCACAATGCAAGAACATTCTTTACCACTGAGCCCCAGCCCCAGTCCCCAGTTTTACTAACTTGTGATATATTTATTCCTAAGTATTTTAAAAAGTATTCACATTCTCGGCTTGGTGGCACATTCCTGTAATCCCAGTGACTGGGAGGCTGAGGCAGGAGGATCACAAGTTCAAAGTTGGCCTCAGTAACTTAGCAATGTCCTAAGCAGATACACTGTTAGTGAGATCCTGTCTCAAAAATAAAAAGGGCTGGAAATGTGGCTCAGTGGTTAAGCATCCCTGGGTTTAATCTCCAGTACCCACACCTGAAAAAAAAATTTTCAGTTTAGAAAATTTGCAATTATAAATTCTTTCTCATTTTCCTTGAGGTATAAATCTTCTAGGTACTTACCAGTTTTACATCCCAGAAATATTTTTCTCAGAGACCTGGGAGAGTCTCTTTGAAATGCATTTTTCAAGCAAGGTAGTGCTATATCTCCCAGAATCTACAGGGTAGAAGGCTAATTTTGATAGATATGTCACAATTAGGGAATACAGATGGCCTAATCACATAGACTTAGTCCTCCACCCTTGGCCCTCACAATGTCATCTAGTAGTTTTCCACTGGCTCACCCCAACACTTAAAAATTCTACCACCTTTTGCTTCAGCAGTTTAGTTCTCTGTCTTCTATTGCCAGGTCTTTAATAATGTATTTTTTTGCGTATTTAACTTTTTCCCTATTTAAATTTTCTGATGTTATTTAGATTCCAAGGTTACTGAACAGAGTAAAGCAATTTTGTTCAATGGAGATAGATTTTTGTAAAGGATTTTAAGGAATATTTAAAGACATGTCATTGTCTTATTTATCTGCCAACAGGACTCATACCCTTTTAAGCAGTATCCCCCACATTTTTATTATTCAGGATTGAAATATTTCTGAGTGTGCTAACACCACTTCTATTTTCTTTCTTTCACAATGAAGAAATATTTGTTTCCCAAATTGAAAATAGTTGTATGTATGTATATAATTTAAAATGCACATGGAAAAAATCTCAAACACTGTAGACCATAGATTAAAGCAGTATTTTTCAATCTTTTCACAATCATTATAAACCCCACAACAGACATTTTAGATAATTTTCCAGCTCACTCCATTCATGAGATTTTAATATCAGTAATATATACAGTGTATCTGTTTATGTACTGTGGTCCTTTAAGGTGCCATAAGCCATTATAATATTTTAGATTTTTTTTGCTTCCCCTCTAAGAATCAATTTTTGCACCCTGAGGATGATATTGCTCTATTCAAAATGCACAGATTATGTACAAATTAAAAAATCACCGAAAATCCCACACCATAAAGGTGACTGCTATTCACTTTTGGACAAACATCTTTTTTTTTTATTCTTGTGCTTTAATAGCATAAATAGCACTTAATAACATAATATAGAAATATTTTTATATTAATATAAAAAGAAATCTTACTTTTTAAGTGCATATCATAGTTTATTTAAACGGGTCCCATTGGCATACATTCTTTTTTCTTCTATTTTGTATTTTAAATAATGGTATGATGCATATTATGCCATATCCTATTTGTACATTTGATAAAATATTTTAGAAAGAATATTTCAAAATGCAATTTCTGGACAAAAAGGCATGTCCATTTAATTTTTTAAATAAAATTTCAAAACTGTCTTCCAAAAACATCTTTCCAACTTACATTCATTCATATTCTGTTTGAAAAAAAAATTATAGGAATGAAACCAGCCAGTAACAAAAGACAACCTATTATATAATCCTATTTATATTAAATGTTCAGAATAGGCAAATCCACAAAGAAAAAAAGTAGATTAGTTGTTGACAGGAAATGGGGGAATAAGAGTGAAATTGGGAGGCTTGGGGATTTCTTTTTGGAGAAATGGCAACATTCTGAATTTGGACAGTGGTGATGGTTACACAACATTATGATTATACTAAAATTCTCTAAATTGTACACTTTAAAATGGCTAAGATGGAAAATTTCATGTTAGGAGAATTCTATCTGTAGTTTTAAAACAAATGTATTTGTGAATCTAATGTGTTAATTTAAAAATAGAATGGTTTATTTTTAGGTAAACTTTTCAAGGTTTTATGAAATATTGTCTGATTTTGTTTAGACGAGTCTAAAGAAAAGGTAATCAAAATTAAAGCACAATTATTAGCTTTCATTTTTCTTTCCAAATGTGCATTACTATATCCAAAATATTGAGAAAATGGTGATATTTATGTGGACAAAGTATTGGAATGTATAAATAAGAACTCTTATGAATAAATTTGAAGAAATAGAACACATGAAATAATGTGATAAATATGAGAACAAACATTTCTTCACATGTCCAAGCCCTCCAAATATTTCATGCTGTATGCTGTATAAGTTTTGCATTCATTTTCACAAATAATACTTCTTTGAGAGAATGTTCCATTTTATTTTTCTATTCATAAGTGCATGAGTATTTTTGCTGTTACCATTCAGGGGCTATTATATATAATGCAGCTATGAACATTTGCATACAATGTTTTTCATGAACTTGCTTTGAACTCACTTGAATATTTATTTACTGCAATTGCTATATCAAAAGGTCTCTGTTTATTTTGGTGGGAAATTCCCAAATTCTCCACAACAGCAGCAACAGTTTACATTCATGCAAACAGAACAAAACCGTGTTTGTAGTACATGAAGATTCCAGTTTCTCCATATCCTCAAAAAACTCTCAGGGAAAAATACAAATTAATATAAATATTTTATAACAATTCTTATTCACCCCTTTTCCCTTTCACTTCCATGAAAGACAAGGATGGAGAGGAACAGGTATTCTCCTTTCATTATTAGTTGAGAAGACAGCCATATTCTAAGGGACACTTATATTTTTAGTTATGAAAGATGATGATTTAAGCTCCTTAAAAATGAAATTAAGATTTTTCTGGAATATGTAAAGGTAAAATAAATTAAAGATAATTAAAAATGAGAAATGCATATAGATTACACATAAAGGTCCTAAATGAGATTCTATATACAATATTATTTTATCAAACTGTTATTTAAAATTTTCGTTATCTTTCACTATTTTAATAAAGTGTGTAATTTGTGTATGTTATAGTTTGTTGAAGAGTCTTGGTCTCAATTCTTGACATCTTGTGTTAAAGCAATTTATTCTATAGAAATTGGGCAAAAATTCCTCTGGGAAGCAAGTAGAATATTTCACAATGACATTTTAGGATATGAATATTCATATTGAAATGTGTCTGCAAATGCAGGAATTCAAATAACAACAAATCATAGAATTATTTACTCTTTATTCTTTTCTTCATGAACAGGCAGGGTTTTCTTTAAGGGTTTTGTTTTATGAACTGTGGCATGCCTTTCTATCCCCAGTATCATAATGTTTTAATCTTTCACAAGTCTAGATATACTTATTTAGTTCATTCTTAGAGGTTTTTCAAATTTTACTCTTCTTTTCAAAGAATCAGCTTATTATTTCATTGATTTTTCTCTGTTTCTTCTTTGTTTTCAACTTCATTAATTGATGCCCTTATTTCCTCTATTCACCTCCTTGATGCTCTCATTTTGTTCTTTTTCTAGGTTCTTGAGGTAGGAGGTTAGAGTAATTGATTTGAGATTTTTTTTCTCTTTCCTAATATGTACTTGATGCTACTAAATCTCCTCTTAGTACTGACTTGGTTGCATTCCATAAATTTTGATTTTTTTTCATTTTCATTCTTTCTGGTGTCTTTTTAAATTTTTTTATTCTAATTTGTTATATATGACAGCAGAAACCATTACAATTCATATTACACATATAGAGCATTCTTTTTCATATTTCTGATTGTAAGCAAAGTAGAGTCACACCATTCGTGTCTTCATACATGTACTTAGGGTTATGGTGTCCATCTCATTCCACTGTTTTTCCTGCCCCAATGCCCCCTCCCTTGCCCTCCCACTCCTTGGAACTATCTAGATTTCCTCTAATCCTCCCATATCCCCCTCCCAACCCCATTATGAACCAGTATCCTTATATCAGAGAAAACATTAGGCCTTTGGTTTTGGGGGATTGGCTAACTTCACTTAGCATTATATTCTCCAACTCCATCCATTTACTTGCAAATGCCATGATTTTATTCTCTTTTATTGTTGAGTAATATTCCATTAAACCAGAGACCCTGAGTCTAATAGAAGAAAATGTAGGCCCAAATCTTCATTATATCAGATTAAGCCCCTACTTCCTTAATAAGACTTCTATAGCACAAGGATTAAAATCAAGAACTAATAAATGGGATGGATTCAAACTAAAAATCTACTTCTCAGTAAAGGAAACAATCAGGTGAATAGGGAGCCTACACCTTGAGAGTCAATTTTTGCCACTTGCACTTCAGATAGAGCACTAATCTCTAGGGTATATAAAGAACTCAAAAAGCTAAACACCAAAAAAAAAAAAAAAAACCACAAACAATCCAATCAATAAATGGGCTAAGGACCTGAAAAGACACTTTTCAGAGGTAATATATAAATTTTCTGGTGTCTTTCTATGTTCCTTAGGACTTATTTTTTTTTTTTTTTACTCATAACGTATTGGCTTCTTGTTTGGTCTCCAAATGTTTTGAAATTTTTCTATTATCTTTGTGTTATTGATTTCTAATTTGATTTCATTTTGATATGAGAACACACTTTATATGATTTCAATTATTTAAAATCTATTTGAATTTATTTTGTGGTCCAAGATCCATCTACCTTGGTATATGTTTTATGGCAACTCAAAAATAATGAGTTTTTGATGTCTTTGGGTAGCTTATTCTATATGTGATGATTAGATACTATTGATTCATGATGTTGTATTTAGTCAGTGGGTGTGGATCTGTATTTCCTAGAGAATTTAGCCTGGTATGCAGCTTGTGTTTATCAAGGGTTTGTTAGAATATTTGGTCCTGATATATTCTTACCCTCATGTATCACTCCTGTGATGTGCCAAAGTTTCTGGAAAAAAAGGCAAGAAACTTTGTAGGACTTAATTGGGCATACTACAGTGATTAAAGTTTAAAGGTGTGCATTACCAATTGTTATTTTATAGTCAAGTGTCTACTGTTTGCATTTTAAGTTATCTTGATGGTACTTGCATATGCTGTACTGGGCTATACTGGATTCCAGGTCTTGAGTAATATTAATATCTCTTCCTTATGTCTTCATTTTGAGCTCCGTTCTAAAGGAGCAATAACTGTGTGACAGACATTGTTCCTATAGAAAACAGTGTAAACTCCAGGAAAGCTGGCAGGAACTTGGAATATCTCTTGAAGTCTCAACTCGTATAGGCACAGTGTCATTTTCACTCATGTAACATTGTCTAAAGCCAGTCATAGCAATTTTCAAAGCTAATATGTCGCAGATGTATATTCTGCCGATTCCAGTAAGAGGAACTTCAAATTTTCTTGACAAAAGGCATGGATGTATATGTCTCTTACAGTGTGGGGATAAAGAATTAGAAGCAGTAATCCAAGTTTTCTATGACTTATTTTCCAAATCCTTATTACTTGCTCTTCTATACAGTGGTGAGGGAAATAAAAGTTAACATGAAATTCTTTATTTGAATTGAAAATTATAAAAGATATTCCCCTTAATGTACAGTTACATATTTTATTTTAGAGATTTTGAAGAAATTGTTTTAGTAAATGATAAGAAAATGCTTCAAATTCAAGCTGTACTCTGATTTCTTTTTGTTTGAACTATAGGTAATTGTAGGACTTTCGGGGAATTCTTTGTAGGGCTGCACAGTTAAGCTAAATACAGACTTAAAATAGTGCTCAGTCTCACAAATCTGCATTTGTGTGTGTGTGTGTGTGTGTGTGTGTGTTGAAACATTTCCTTTTGTCATTTACCTTTGTAAATCTTCAAAAAATTTTTGTGAATTAGAATTCTATAAATTATTTCATAGGGCTGGGGTTGTGGCTGAGTGCTAGAGCACTAACCTAGCACTGGGTTCAATCCTGAGCATCACATAAAAATAAATAAATAAAATAAAGGTATAAAACAAAAAATATTTCATGCACATCATATAATTATCACAGAATTCTATTGGATGATAAATGTCTATTGTGCTTCAGGGCACAACTTGAATTTTATTTGAAGCAAAACAAAAAGTCTTTAAAAATACAAAAAAACCCTGGGAAATAGAATTTTTAATTTAAATTCAGAATAGGTATGTGAGACCTGATATATTCCATGTATTGATAGAGTTACATAAAACCATCATTATCTACATAGAAGAATTGCAATAGTTGTTTAGAGTTCATTCAAGATACTACTTTGTTGCAATTGATGTAGAGGTTTTAATAAAATGGACAGTTGTTCCACACGAATTGATCTGGGGCCACCAACACATTAACATAAGACTGCTCAGTGTCAAGGGAGCCAGTGATGACTTTCAGTTACTCCTTGTCAGACTGATTTGAAATCAAACAATAATCCAGAAGAGAGAAACAACCTCATTTATAGTTTTCTTAGGTCAAGATCAAGAAAAATTAAGAGCCATATTAAAAATTATTTGTATTTTCAAGCATTCATGCAAATGACATTTGAAACACAATTACCAGAACAAAATAGGAGAAGCTCACTTAGAATTCAATTAGAGCATTTTCAATATTTGTCAAATAAAAAGGAACAAATTTCACTGAAGAAAATCAATGAAGGAAACAATTCAGTGCTTGTCTATTGCTATTTGACTTCTGTCAGTTTCAGGAAAGGGAAATTGTTGAAATATTGACAGTAAAATCAACCTCAAACTTCTTAGTTTTTCATCTTTGTTTTTTCCTTACTGGCTTCTGATTACCAGTAGTATGGCAATAAACAATATATGGAATGGTCAGTATTGAATATGATTGATGTCTGCTGTCAATTGCAGTTGTACATTTTTCTCTACTGATATCTGTCTCATGGTTCTTCTCCTTAATTGTCATCCTTTAATGTTAATTTGTCTCATATTTTCTTTTTTCCTTCCACAATTATCTATTTTACAACTTTAGCAATGTCTGTGTATGTCCCTCATTGACCTCTGTTACAAAATATATATCCCATAGGTACAACTACCTACTGGATGTGTTCACTGAGATGTCTCCATGTTGCATCAACGTCACGCCTCCCTTATTAATCATCATCTCTCTGTTCTCCCTTTTCTTCAAATTAAGTAATCCAAATTATTTACAGTTTCTTGATTTACTTATTGGTTAAACTGGACTTAAACCAAAATTTCCATTATTTCAGTGTTTCACCTGTCAAAATTTCATGTTGTCAGAACAAATGAGGAAAGAGAAATTGGCATTCATGATTGTTTTCCAGAGTGTTTAATCTTTTGTTATTAATTATGTTAGTAGTTTTCATTATCTGCTTCATAATTCCACCAATTCCACCTGTTTCAAATTATTACTGCCTAATGCCTAGGTAAAAAGCAGCAAATACAGGACACATGGTCCTTGGTAGATATTTTATTTGACCTTGAGATTCTCATGGTATTTCTAGAAATGGCTTTGGAATTCAATGGAATGTCTCAGAAAGGCAAAATATTTAGCATTTAATAAAATACATTTTGAATCTTGGTTTATATTATTGTAACCCCATGTAAGACATTCTTCTTGCTTGCAGATACTTCTACTCTAAATTGTGCCAATGTCCATTGGATAGATGTACCTGAAAGACCCATCTACCATTCCACATGAATGTTTTCATTGTCTATGTAAGCAGGGACATGGAAGTTTTTGATGAACCCTGGTTAATTAAGTGACATAATTACTGCTTCATGACTGTGTCCCTGAACTCATTAGTGGTAGTTTTGGAGCATACCCAGTAATCTGGTGGGAAGAATACCTGTTTCCTACCTAACAGGCACACTTCTCTCTTTCCTCTTTGGGGTGGATATTTTCTCAATTCTGATTCATCAGACAAATGATCCCACTTGCTTATACTTACTTATCCATAAAGTTCTCAAACTTTATAGTTAGCTGATAGCATTCCATTATTTTACTTTAGTGCAGGAATGCAGAATTATTACTCTTACATAGTTTCTGTCCTTTCCTTGGGGTTGGGGTGAGGGTTTACCTTACCAGTATTGTTATTGTAGTACTTTATATATTTTAACACATTTATTTTTAAATAATTTACAACATAGAAATAAGTTCCAAAATACTACAAAGAGTTCCTGTGCACCTTTTGTCCACCTTCTCCAAATTTTAACAACTTATATAATTACAGTACAATTATTGAAATCAGGAGATTAGCACTGGTTCCATACTATTAATTAATGCAAAGGTTAGTCCTGCTTTTAAATTGTAATTTTCAATTATCCATGTATTGACTATATTTATCAATAGTTTTGAATTTACTTTATTTGTTTTACAAGGACATTTTATGATAAAATATCGATCATATAAATGAAGCAAAGATTTTTTTTTCTATTCTTTTCCCATTCATTTTTTTCTAGCATGTTATCTCTTATTATCTAATTAATATTTATCCTATTTGACTACTTTCATTGCAAAGAATAATACCCATCTTTATATTATAGACTTTGGGGAAGTTTTGTTTTTTGAAACCCCAAGACTTAGAATTCTTAGTAGAATTTCATAAAAATCTATTCAAAGGAACTAAAGTGTAATGTCCTTAATTCATAGGAGAACTGGTGTCAAGAAACTTGTGAGGAAGTGATGCATGCTTTCTCTGTCTCTAGCTCACTCTACACCCCCAATTCAGTAGTCACAAATGGACTTATTTAAACTCAATAGGAATTTATTAATCTTTTGTAAATATGTATCTGTTTTTTTAATTCAAAAGTTTTTCTCTCATAATAAATTACCACATAATAGTCACCAAAATTAAAGTAGATGATCTTTCAGCTCTATTATTTAATGTAGCCTGTAAACATTTTTTTGTGACTGTGTTCAAAATACAAGAGGAATTAATGATACTGACTTGTTTGGGCAGGCCACAGGCATTGTGTCACTGGCTTGTGAAGAAATTTTTCCCACTCTCTTATGTCTAGTCCTTAGTTCTGACTAAAACAAACTAATGGTATCATTTAGTCTTTGACACATAACAACTAAATATACCCACCCCCCAAATATAGTGACCTTTCTAATAATTATTCATTTTCTCAGTGTTCTGTGTGATTATCAAATTGGGCTTGGCTCAACAAAAACGGCTTTTCTATGCTCCGCTTGAAATCATTTGGGCTTATTCCTTTGTCTAAAACATCAGCTAACATGGCTAAGCTATTCTTCTTATGAGTCTTGACCAACCTCACTTGTATAGTGAGAAAAGAGGCTCCAGAAACAAGAGAGATTGTTCCCCAATGCACATGTACTTTTCATTATATCTCCTTGTGTCACTTTTTTTTTGGAGGGGTACAGGGGATTGAACTCAGGGATGCTCGACCACTGAGCCACATTCCCAGACCTATTTCATATTTTATTTAGAGACAGGGTCTCACTGAGTTGTTTAGGGCCTTGTTTTTGCTGAGGCTAGCTTTGAATTGGCAATCCTTCTGCCTCAGCCTCATGGATTATAGGATTATAGGATTATGTTAGGATTATAGGCATGTGCCACCACACCTAGCTCCTTATTTCACTTTTGCTGATGCACCATTGATAAAAACAAGTTATAAGGCCAAGCCAGGATTCAAGGAATGAGGAAGTAAGTTTCACCTTGTTTTTGAGAAATTTCAACATCATATTAAAAGGAGACATAGATGCAAAGATGGAATAATTGTGGCTTCTTTAAAAATATCTTAGACTAATTTAGAGAACTGGCATGTTATATCATGTCTATATTTAAGATAAAAGGGGATATGGACAAGCATTTATGAAGCCAGGCTTATGGAAGAAGAGCTCTAGAATATGGCTGAAACAATGAGTTCAATAGAGTACCATACTTCATTTATGTAGATGCAGTTATTAATAAGCATAATATCCCAATAAGAGGGTCATGAAAAGGGTTGATGAAAGTATATAAGGACAAAGCATACTGCCTACCTGTAGTGAAACATTTGATTGCAATCTAATTAAGATTAACTAACAATGACTAAAAACCATTATCTCTGATGGCTTTTCTGTAGTATGGACATATTAGAAAGGTTGTGTACTTCCTAGTGTAAAGGACACACATTGGTAAAAAAGACAAAAACACTAGCATAATTAACACTAATTGGAGTTAGTGCTAAAAAATATGGAAATTTATTCTAGCTTTCCTTTCCTAATTGTGGCCATTTTGTGCTGAAGTTATATAGTCCCTAGTTTGTTTGAAAGTTCCACAGGTACTGCCTACAAGGTGTTCTTAGAGTAGGTAAACAGAAATAGTAATTTCCTAGTAGCTAATGTTCTGATGTGTTAAAGGTGGACATCCAGTTAAAAATAGTAATGTGAAACTCTATTTTCTGGAATGTTCATAAGATATAAATATTAGAATTGGACACATCTGTGAAACAGAGTTCATTATGGGGTCAGCAGGATGCTATACTTCTTTCTGTGCACTAAAAGGTATAATTTGGTTCTCAAAGGCTTAACAGTCTTTCAAAAAGTGAACACTCTATTCTTCACTCTGCTTATATTCTCTCAGGGGGAGAAGGGATCCCACTAGTGAGCAGAAAATCAATTGGTGACTTTTGTGTAGTTGCATTAAGTTTTACTTACCAGTAGGACACAATTATCTCCTTTAGAATCCCACCGGCCTAACCATTTAGCTCTCTTTTCAACAGCAGGGTCAAACCCTTGCTGTTTCTGAGTTAGAAGTTTTATAAATTATACAGGAATATCTTTATTTTAAAAAATAGAATTACATGTAGAAATGTGTTGATATTTCTTAGAGATAGTTTGTACCAGAGAAAATCTACAACCAAGTAGATCGTCATTGACCTCTACCTGACCCATTATTTGACTGTTTAGATTCTAGTCCATATAAAATTGTTGCAATGGTTTGAGTGTTAAAATAGGTACTTAAGTTCATTTGAGTGAGATACTTCAGTTTTTCTCCATTCTGATTCTGTCCTATGAGATCTCAAAACCATGTGACATGATGATTTTGAGTTCTGAGTGAAAAAGAGATAAATCTCTGTTGATTGAAGGTGAAAAAATGGTTCTTTACCATGATAAAAATTCTTATAATGAAGTTGCTGTTTTTTCAAGTATCATTTATTAATTAAAAAATATATCACTTGAGTAGTTTTTAAGTAAATTTAATATAATAATACTGTGAAAAAAATTGTTTCAATTGAGAGAAAATTAAAGTAAAAATAAGGATTATTTGAATGAGTACTACTTTTACATTGAAATAATAGTTGAAAGCATTATAGCTGTCCAAAATTTATAATACAGTAGCAAGTAGTTCTCAATATTTTCCCTGTATGTCTTACAGTATTAAAATCAGGCCTGGTGAAATTGGACCTGCTTTTATTACATCTGAGATGAAAACACACAAACAAAAATGCTGATGGAAATTTTCATAACTTATTTTTAATAAGTCATGATGTATATTATTTTCTTTAAACTAGAGTTTATCAGGCAATTCTTAGACTATCTCTTTAGAAATTAATCAAACTATTTTAGGAGAAAAAATATATTGTAAGTTAATCATTCAAAAATAAGAGCTAGTCTTAATTCTAATATTTCTTGTGTGTGTGTGTGTGTGTGTGTGTGTGTGTGTGTGTGTGTAGTAGGGATTGAACACCGGGGTATTCGCCCACTGAGCCACATCCCGAGCCCTGTTTTGTATTTTATTGAGAGACAGGGTCTCACTGAGTTGATTAGCACCTCGCTTTTGCTGAGGCTTGCTTTGAACTTGTGATCCTCCTGCCTCAGCCTCCTGAGCCTCTGGGATTAAAGGTGTGCACTACTGCACCCAGCTTGGTTTTTTTAATACTTTCATTTTATTCATTTATTTGTATGTGGTTCTGAGGATCAAACCCAGTGCCTCACATGTGCTAGGTGAACACTCTGCCACTGAGCTACAACCCCAGCCCCCCAGCTTACTTTTGATAGTTCTAAGAATTGATATATAGCCAAAATAATATAGTGGCTACAGAATGACACATACTCTGATTTCAGGTGGCAATTTTCTTTCTGTGAGAAGACACTTCGAGGTAATGATTCTTAGGGTTAATGGTGCACCTGACAATCCATTGTAATGAACATAGTAATCCAATTTAGCAACACACAACTTGTTGTACATACAGTATCTCTGAAAGAAACCAATTATACTTCCATGGTACAGTACAGAGTTTTTTCCAAGAAAGAATCCTGAGTCTAATTTGTAATAGTCTCAGAACATTTAAACCAGTGTTTTGCTGAAGCTGTCTTGTACTAGCTTGAAGAGTCTAGCAAATGGTACAAGACTCTCTCCTCACCAAAGATTCATTAAATATTCACCAATCAAGCACTGAATTTTGAACTATACATAGCATTAAAATAAATATATTCTATGTAATCTTACTTTGAATCAATATTTATCTTTTATTTTTCTTACATGGTCTCTCAGTTCAAGTTATCAAAATAAACTAAGCTCTTAAAATCACTTATGGTAAAAACAAGTTCCACCTGTGCTTGTTACTATGTCAGACTGTACCTACTAGTTAGAGACCGCATTAGTGTAAGTGTACTTTCCTTATTCAGCATACATGGAAACCCTTTTACTCCTTCAAAAGAAGTCTTTCATCTTGCCTATAAATACAGAATTTCCAGTTGATTAATTTTTATTGCAAAGGCTTCCTTTTACCCTTTAATATTGAGGCAATTATATATTGAAAATTTTAAAAAGAGATGTTCCATTAATCAGTTTTTTAAAAAGAGGCAAAATAATTATTTTTTCTAATGAGGGACATGAATTTCAGTGTTTATCTTCAAAGTTTACAGTATATCTGTGTGTGTGTGTGTGTGTGTGTGTGTGTATGCATATGTGTATGTATACATATGTAAACCTATATATTTTACACAGGGAAAATATACAAAGTAGACCTTAGCAGGAAAGCCATGAGGTAAATAGGTTTACTTTGTATATTGGCTTTTCCTGCCACAAGGTAGACCTATGTCTACTCTGCCCTGTGCTTCTGCCCTGATGTTCCACAGCTCAAAGCAATAGGGTCAAGTGATAATGGACTGAAACCTCTAAAACTACGAATTGAAACAACCCTTATAGCATAGTCTTCTTTTCCAAATCTAGAAAATACTCTTATGGCAAAATTATTCCCAAATAGTAATTGTTTAGACCATCTTTCCAGGAAAAAAAATCTTATATATTCTATGTCTAGGTTATAGAAGTTGAATATAGTGAAAATTTTAAATTAAATCAGCTTTTAAACCAAATTTGAATTGTTAAAAACAATTGAAATGTTTTGAAGTGTTGAATTAGATTCAAAAGAGTTTTAAAATATATTTTTATTTACTAAGAATTCTGACAAAATACAGAATCAGCAATGTGAAAGTTAAGACAAAAGAGAAGGAAACTATACAATGTGTGAATGAGAAATAGAAATACTTTTTAAAAACCTTTCAGGTATTTCAGTTCTCAGAGAGAAATAGGCATGACTGACATTTGTCTAGCAGCACTACAATCTAGGTGTAGAATTTGAGTGGTGTAAACAAAAAGGTTTTGTTTCTCACAGTTCTCGAGGCTGGGAAGTCTAAGATCAAGATGCTAGCAGATGATTCCTGTTCAGAGTCAGCTTCCTGACTTATAGACAGATGTCCTCTTTCTGTATCCTTACATGGAAGAAAAAGGGAGAAGTCTTATGTCTTTTCTTAAAAGGGGCATTAATCCCATCATGAGGGTCTATCCTGTGGCCTCATCTAAACCTAGTTGTCTCCCAAAAGACCCCACTTCTTAATACCATTGCATTAAGGACAAGTTATTTTTCAGCCTATGAATTTTGAAGGAACATAAACATTCAGTCTGTATTTCATCTAATATTTACAGCAATCCAGTGAGCGATGTTATTTTTTAATTTTTAAATTTAATTTTATTTATTTTAGTTTGTTATATATGACACGAACCAAGATGCAAATGAGTTAAAAAAAATTCAAGATTTATGGGTTGCCAGTGTGGTGTGAATAGCCAGGATTTGAACCAAGACAGATTCCTAGGAATGATGCTCTTAACCCATTCTCTGAATAGAAGTAGAGTATTGGCAGTTTAATGATTATGGGGTTGCATTTATATGTAAGTATGAGTGTGTGAATGTGTTTATAGAGAATGAAAGAGTGAGAGTGAGGGAGGGAATAATAATTGACACAATGGTCATTACCCAATCTCACTATGAGGTATGATTGTGCTATTCCAGAGGTGTAACTAAAAGGAGTAATTTTAATCTGATTCTTAAAACATGCCCACGAGGTAGTCATTTTGTAAACTCCCACAGCTCCTGTAACAGGGTATCTGGACAGTGAAAAATGTCTTGCTAAAACTAAATTGGGCTCCATGGGCAAAGTAGTACTAGTAATGCATCCCTTTTATTCCAGGAATCTCTCCCTAATAGCAAAGAAACATTTCACAATGTTGATCAATAAAGAAGGCTCAATTTAATGCAGAGTAACTTATGCAAACACACACACACACACACACACACATTTTATAAAATATTTTAGTCATATTCCAGTTTTCTAGCTGTTAAAAATAGAAACCATTTATAAATATTTTAATTAAAATTTAAAAAGTGGAAAGAAATAATAAAAATGAAAACAGAAAATAGCATAAGAAAGCTCTAATCAGGGGATTAGCTTGACAGCTAATATTCTTTTTAGATTTCCTAATTCTACTTCCTTGATAATATCAGCAGTTTTACTATCATAAGATGAATGACTAGGGAAATGCAAACTGAATAGAAAGTGACACTGTAGAAAGGAAATTTTCCTAATTTTTGGCTTCGTAATGAGAGTTTTAAGTTGATAGATCTAAGTCCATTTTAGCATAATAGAAAGCTATGTTATCAGTTAGGAACATTTAGCTAATGTTGGAGTTAAAAATTTCAATAATTTACAAACTAATAAATTCAGATATGGCTACAGTGTGCTGATAGGACTTGAAAAGTGTGATAGGTTTTTTAAAGATTTCAAGAGGGAACACACATACACAATTTCAGCTATCTACAAAGGGTCAGAAAGCAAACATTTTGGGCTTTTTCAGGTCACATGGTCTCAATTGCAACCACTCATCTCTGCTGTCATAGCATGAAAGCAGTCATGGACAATATAACATAAAATGAGCAATATAAAATAAAATGTTTATAAATAAACATTTTATTTATTATATTATATATTATATTTATTGGCTGAGTCCCAATAAATGTTTATTTATAGAAACAAAAAAGGAACTAGATTTTTCTCATAAGTTGCTTTCCAGTATTTTAATATATGTTCATATATTAGCTATAAAGAGATAGCTTCTAGTTGCAAGCAGAAGTAATGGGGTGTGCATAATTTTAAGCCCTTATATAGCTTAACGTATATCAAATCATCCAATTTTTTAAAAAAAAATGAATATAGGTTCCATGGGCAAAGTAGTACTACTTTGATACAACTATTTTATTGATGCTTAATTTAAAATGAAAACTGTTAAAATGAAATGGCATCTTCATATTAAAATTTGCTTTAAATACATTTATACCAGTCAGTGCTATGAAAGGATTCTATTAGCAATTCTTATAAAAAAAGACCCTAAGTTATGCCAAATATATTTGATAAGTATTTGCCAAATATTTATGACTTCTTCTACCTGATTTCACAAATATTAGTGTATGATAACAAATTAGGTAGTAGTTTATATTATCTTAAGGAAACACAATGACATTAATAACTGATCATAAGTAATCAAATTCAAAGGGAAAGTGAAAAAAGATAGGCACAATATATTTAGATACACAATATGAAGTTGTTCAGTTTTCCTATTCTTTATAGGAATAAAAGAGTAATAATAGATTTAAAAAAGAAACATTTTAATCAGCAATTCTGCAGTGATCTAAAATGTAAACCTGAATTATTTTATGAACTAACCTCTAAGCAGACATTTCTTCCTATTTAGGAATTAAAATTTGTTTTCTATCTCTTTCTACACACATACACACACACAAACACACACACACACACACACACACACACAAGATGTAAATTACAATTAGATACCCTAGAAAACATGGCTGTGAAAAATTATTTATGTAACAGTAGCCCACATTAAAAATATTTTTCAGTTTTTTTTCTAGTAACTCAGAACAAAATGGTATTTATAGCTAAAACAAAACAGAAAATTAATTTAATAAACAGTGTAATTTAATAAATAGGATTTTCCTGTTAGCTCTGTAATTTATTTTAATGAGAAAGAAGTACAAGATTTTTATGTATCTTCTTTTCTGGCTCAATGAGGGCATGAATTTTAGTCCATTTCATTCTCAGACATATCACAAGTGCTTAGAATCGTGCCAAGCCCAGAGCAGACACTTATTCAATAGGAGGTATAATCAGGGAACTTACAGTATGTGAGGATCCCTTCTCTTCCTTCTCATCCACTTAAAAACTTGTCTTCTCTTTAAAGTAGGAGCAACTTCTCATAGTATATGTACATCTGCAGGCAAAAGCATCTGGTAGTTCCATTTATTTATTTTTTATTTTTTTATTTTTATTTTTTGGCAAGAGGGTCAAAGGCAGGAAAGAGGGTATAGATCCTATAATCTGAATCATGACACCAGTACATGGGAAATTTACTGCTATTCATGCTGAAAGTCCACACAGAATCTAATTATAGAAAACATCAGGAGGTAAGAATTTGTTCCCAATTAGTAGGCTCTCTATTTATCTCACAGATTGTTTCTTTTGCTGAGAAGAAGCTTTTAAGTTTGAATCCATCCCATTTATTGATTCTTAATATTAATTTTTGTGCTATAAGAGTCTTATAAGGAAGTTGTGGCCTAATTCAACATGATAGAGATTTGGGCCTACTTTTTCTTCTAATAGACACAGTGTCTTTGGTTTAAGTCCTAGGTCCTTGGCCCACTTTGAGGTGAGTTTTGTGCATGGTGAGAGATAGGTATTTTATTTCATTTTGTTGCATGTGGATTTCTAATTTCCCCAGCACCATTTGTTGAAGAGGCTATCTTTTTTCCAATGTGCATTTTTGATGCCTTTGTCAAATATAAGATAACTGTAATTATGTGTATTAGTCTCTGCATCCTCTATTCTGTATCATTGGTCCACAAGTCTATTTTGGTGCCAATGCCATGATGTTTTTGTTATTATTGCTCTGTTGTATAGTTTAAGGTCTGGTATAGTGATATCACCTGCTGAATAAATTCTTACAACACACACATCAGATTGAGCACTAATCTCTAGAATATATAAAGAACTCAAACATCTTAACAACAAAAAATAATAACCCAATCAATACATGGGCCATGGAACTGAACAGATACTTCTCAGAAGAATATATACAATCAATGAACAAATATATGAAAAAATATTCAACATCTCTAGCAATTATAGAAATGCAAATCAAAACTACTCTATGATTTTATCTCACTCCAGTCAGAATGGCAGCTATTAAGAAAACAAACAACAATAAGTGTTGGTAAGGATGTGGGGAAAAAGGTACGCACATACATTGCTGGTGGGACTGCAAATTGATGCAACCAATATGGAAAACAGTATGGAGAATCCTTGGTAAACTGGTAATGGAACCACCTTTTGACCTAGCTATCCCTCACCTCAGTCTGTACCCAAAGGACTTAAAAACAGCATACTACCGGGATACAGCCACAACAATGTTTATAGCAGCATAATTCACAATAGCTAAACTGTGGAACCAACCTAGATGCCCTTCAGTAGATGAATGGATTAAAAATTTAGCATATATACACAATGGAATAGTATTCAGCATTAAAAGAGAATAAAATCATGGCATTTGCAGGTAAATGGATGGAGCTGGAGAATATAATGCTAAGTGAAGTTAACCAATCCCCAAAAACAAATGCCAAATGATTTATCTGATTTAAGGATGCTGATTCATAATATGCTGTGGGGGTGGTTGGTGGGTGGGTGAGAGAAGTAAATGAACTCTAAATAAGGCAAAGGGGAAAATGGGAGAGTGGGGAAGGGAGGGGGCATAAGGGTAGGAAAGACAGTGGAATGCCATGATCATCATTACCCTAAGTACATGTATGAAGACATGAAGGATATGACTCTACTTTGTGTACAACCAGAGATATGAAAAATTGTGCTTTATATGTGTAATATGAATTGTAATGCATTCTGTTGTCATATATAACAAATTAAATTTAAAAATTCAGCTGGAAATATATGTCCATAGCTAGTAAAATCCTTGACAGATATTGTTTTCTTTGAGATATTTTTTTAGTTGTAATTGGAAATAATACCTTTATTTTATTCATTTTTATGTGGTGTTGAGGATCAAACCCAATGCCTCCAACATGCTAGGGGAGTTCTCTACCGCTGAGCCACAACCCCAGCCCCTTTGAGATATTTTTAAATACTATCTTTTACAGGGACTCTTTCTTTTCAATAAATTTGCTTGGCTCTTGTTTTAACACACAGTTTCAATAGTTGTTGTCTCTTGAATAACTGAAAGCATCACTTAAGCTGCAAGTGCTACTTGAAATTTAGAAAGATAATGATTTATTTTCAACTCAGTGAGATGACAATATGTACTTCAATGAGTTTTTTAAAAGACAAAAAAGCGGAGTGTTGATTGTTAATTATATGAAAGTGTTGAAGCCCTGCAACTTTTACCTTGAAGGGTTTTACTCTTTAGCATCAAAATAAATGAAAAAAAAATGATCCTATGGCATTTATGGAAGTTTATTTTGAATGGCTCTTACCCAGGAAATCTGGATAAGGGTTAATGGGAAAAAAACAAAATATTAATTTAATTAAGTAGTTATCCAAAAGGTTATCACAAATACATAATATAAGTTCACACTTGAGGCCTTTATATTTTTTATATTGCATGGCATTTGTCTTTTTAATTAAGAAAATAACACATTTCTCTTTCATTGCCTTGGGGTTTTTCATTTAATTTCCTATTTAAAAGTAATTTCATTTCTCTTTTTAATTTAATTAAAACGTAAAAATCATGAGAGGACAAAAAGTTAAAGAAAATCCTGAGTCATCACTCTTTTCTTCCCTAAGTATTCACATCACCAATGATGATCTGTCTAGAATAAAGCACTGATACAATTCACTGGATAATAATGAGCTTCTCCAAAATTATAGATTAGATATGAAATGATATTTATTTATTTTCTTGAAAGATAGTGGAATACTGTGTGAAGGGAGGTTTACTTACTTTGTGGAAACTGACAGAAAACAACCAAATTATGCCTTTTCAACAGAATTTAAAATAATAAACAGTGACATTCTCTGTGATTAGAACCCTATATCCAAAACAAAAAGAGAAGAAAATGTTTTAATATAATCCTGAAGTTTAAATGACTTACCATGTCTACTCTAAGTTGAGTTTCATTAGTGTTTTTTTTTTTTGCACAGTTTTGAGGTGGCTTAATGTCTTACTTTTTTTTTGGAAATTCCATCCTTAAGAAATGAAATATATAAGTAGTATTTTAATCATAATTATTTTCCAAGCCTGAGCAAGTTTTCTTGGGGTAGAAGTGCATGGAGATCAGTGGGCTTATATAATGGCTAACTACAAAAACTTACAATGATTCCATTCTATTCAGTGACATGTAATGGCATACAGGTTATACTTGGGTTGAAGGAAAATTGTTTACTTGGAAGTGCTCCAACACGAATTTGTCAGTCACAGAATAGAATAAAGAAGAAATGGATCAGCCATTTATTTTATTTTTTGTGGTTGAGGGTACCAGGAATTGCCCTCAAGAGCACTTAGGCACTAAGGCACATCCTCAGCCCTATTTTTTGTATTTTTTTTTCTGGGTGTGTGTGAGTGTGGTGCTGGGCATTGAACCCAGGGCCTTTATGTATAGAAGGCAAGCACTCTATCAACTGTGCTATATCCCCAGCCTTATTTTATTTAGAGACAGGGTCTCATTGAGTTGACTAGTACCTCCCATTATTGAGGCTGGCTTTGAACTTGAGATCCTCCTGCCTTAGCCTCCTGAGTTGCTGGGATTACAGTTGTGTGCCACTTTGTCTGGCAATCAGCCATTTATTTTTAAAAATACTTATTGAACAGCTACTAAGTCTGTGATTTGTGCTAGATGCAGAGGGTAAAATAATGAAACAGTCATAAAATATAACGCTCATTGGCAGCAGATTGGAAAGGTGCTTGATTCAAAGGCTTCAATGCCACCCAGTTTTATTGACCTTTTATTGACCCATTTTTGTTAACAAAGATGGGAAGAATATTAACTTGCATGGTTTTATCACTATTTACATAGGATAAAATATTTTCTGATATCACTTAAAATTGTATTAAAAACTGTTTGATGGGCCAGATGTGGTAGTGCATGCCTATAATCCCAGTGGCTCAGGAGACTGAGACAGGAGGATCACAAGTTCAAAGCCAGCCTCAGCAACACTGAGGTACTAAGCAAATCAGTGAGATCCTGTCTCTAAATAAAATACAAAATAGGGCTGGGGGGGTGGCTCAGTGGTTGAGGGCCCCTGAATTCAATCCTCAACACAAAAAAAACCACTGTTCTATGAAAGAATTCTGAGCCCAATCACCCCAGTAAAATAAATTAATATCACTCAATTTATGACAGTTTCATCTGTCTCTCTTCTAATAGCCATCTATTATGAATATTTAATTGTGGTAAGTTAGATAACACGTGTAAATAATTTACTCAACATTTGGAAGTATATATCACTGCCAAATTGATAGAAGAATATGTGAATATGTGCAAAGGGATTTGTACTACTGGGGCAATCAAGTTACACATGCATAGTGTTCAAATGGGTGGTTGGACCACATCAGATAACATTGAAGTGATCGGTAGTTGGAGATTATATAATGGTAAATATATAATAAATATATAATAGTAAATGTTTTCAGCCTTATGGGCTGTATCAGCTTTATAACAGTTACAGTTGGTCCTCCATATCCAAAGGTTCCATGTCTGTGAATTCAGCTAACAATAGATGGAAAATATTTGAAAAAATATTGCATCTGTATTGAACACATTCAAAGTTTTTTTCCCTTGGTATTTTTTCATAGACAATACAGAATAACAATTTACTTAAATAACATTTACCTTGTGTTAGGTGTGATAAGTAATATAGGGAAGATTTGAAGTATAAGGAAGGATATGCATATAAGAAAATACTATGTCACTTTATATAGGGACATGAGCATCCCCAGATTGTGGAATCTGGGGGGTGTTAGAATCAATACCCTGCAAACACCAAGACATGACCAAATTCACATTCATGCCATTATAGCATGAAAGGAGACATGGATACTAAATAAATGAATAAGCATGATTGTGGTCTAACAAAACATGATGGAATGGATTTGTCATGTGGGGCATAGTTTACAAACCACTGATCTATACAACATAAAAGAGGAAGATATAGTATTAAATTGGGGTGATAGGAAAGTGTTTCATTGAAGAGGTAGCATTTGGGTCATTCTTGAAGTTGGGGGGAATTTTGGCAAACTGAGATTATAGAGTGATTTTTGGTATAATAAATGTGCATAATTTAAGAATCAGAATTGTTACAAATATCAATGTTTGTTATGGTAGAAATCTAGGCTCTGTGTAGACAGGTAACTCTGGATGAGGTAGGAATGAAGGTTGCTTGTTTTAGAGTTTTCAATGCCAGAATGAAGAATTTGTATCTAATTCAACAAGCAATGATAAACCATTAAATAATTTCTAACACAGAAGTATCTACTAGAAATAATATTAGAGGACAGTAATTCTAGAAGTGGTACATGGAATAAATTAGAGAAGTGAGAAACTAGTAAATAAGGGAACAGATTATCATAATTTAGAAAGGACTTAATGAATCAGGCATGATGACACACACCTGTAATTCCAGTGGCTCTGGAGGCTGAGGTAGGGGGATCACAATTTCAAGGACAGTCTTAGCAATTTATTGAGGCCCTAATCAGTTTAGTGAGACCTTATTTTAGAATGCAAAAAATTAAAATTTAAAAAACTGGGTGTAGAGATGCAACTCAGGGATAAAGCACCCCTAGGTCAAACGAATGAATGAATGAAAGAAAGAAAGGAAGGAAGGAAGGAAGGAAGATCAGCTTAGAGTAACATAAGAAATTGAAAATAGGGGTTATAGAGGCAAATTATAATGTTTATAATTAATTTATTTTTAGCTAACAAAATATATTTTATTTTATGGCTAAAATCTAGCCAAATAACTTATGCATTAACACCTAATTATTTTTGTGGTGAAAACATATAAAATCTATTAGGAATTTCCAAGTACAAAACATATCATTATTAACTAAAATCACCTTTTAAACAATAGATCTCTTGAATTTATACCTTCTACCTGTGATTTTGTATTCTTGGAACAATTCTCTATAAATTCTCTCCACCCCTAGTCCCTGGCAACAACCATTATAATCTGTTTATTAGGAGTTCAACTTTTTTAGATTCCACATGTTTGTGAGATTCTGTGGTATTTTTCTTTCTGTGCCTGTAACATTTTAATGATTAAAAACTAGGAACCTAGGGGCTAAGGCTGTGGCTCAGTGGTAGAACACTTGTCCCACACCAGTGAGGCACTGGGTTTGATCCTCAGCACCACATAAAAATAAATAAATAAATAAGAGAGATATTTAAAAGAAAAACTAGAAACCTAAATTATTCCCAAATATTAGTTCATATGCACCAATCCCTTCAACTAGGCCTACCTAGTTCCTGTTTCTAGAAAACTACTCAGTAAAAAGTGGCAGTTTATGAAACTTATCTTCTTCTTCTTCTTTTTTTTTTTTTTGAAGCTGTTAGATGTTTATTGGACATCCTAGGAACAACACTGAGGCAAGATGGAACACACACATAATTGTGGAAAATAAAGCAATAGCATATTATTATGTAATGAACACAATAAATAATATTCATATCTTGACTTCTTAACCATGACAAAAATATCACTGTAAAAATAAGAAACTTGTCTTCTTGCTAAATCATTTCCCTTCTTAGATTTCTGGAGTTCAGAATCAAATTGAAAATCATCAGCACAGCAAAGGAAAGAACCAAGAGCATGAAGAGAGAACCTAGAGACCAGAGAAAATCTTTGCCAAATAGTCTGCTGAAAGGGAATTAACATATAAATATCCAGAATATATAAAGAACTCAAAAAGCTTAACAGCAAAAAAAAAAAAATCAAGAAATTGACAAAAGATCTAAACGGATATCTCTCAAAAGAAGAAACGTAATTATACTGTCATATGTAACTAGTTAGGACAAATAAAAAAATTTAAAAAGAGGAAACACAACCGGCTGACAGATACAGGGAAAAAAAATGTTCAACATCTCTAGCAATCATGGAAATGCAAATCAAACTGCACTAAGATTTCATCCCACTCCAGTCAGAATGGCAATGATCAATTTTGCTATCTCTTAATATTTGCCACTTCGGAATTTTAAATAGCAGAGTCAGCTCTCCTGACATTAGTTTATATCTTCCCACTTGAAGCCTACTGCATGAGACTTTAAGTGTCACTAGAAATGTTCATATTCTCTAGGCAGCAATGTACTGACTTTCATATTGATCCTTAATCAGGCCTATGGTTGGGTAATTTCTCCCTGCAAATATTGTGTCCCATTATGTTAAACACATGCCAGGTCTCATTTGTATTTGCTCCTGGCTTCTATAAGCAACTAACCATACCACAGACCTTACTACTGGTAGATGCCATACTTTAATCCTTTTCTAAAAGTGTAGAATAAGAATTACAGACATTTGAACTATTCCCACTTGTGTATATACTAATACCAGTGTGTGACTTGGCTGTTCAAATTATTACACACAAGGAGAAAATGCATTCAAAATAGTTAGCAGCTGGTTCTGCCTCAACACCAACTTCTCAAAACCAGTTGCCAGGCCCAGCATGGTGGCACACACCTGTAATCCCAGCAGTTCAGGAGGCTGAGGCAGTAGGTTCATGAGTTCAAAGCCAGCCTCAGCAATTTAGCGAGGCCTTTAACAACTTAGTGAGACCCTGTCTCTAAATAAAATAAAATCAGGGCTCAGGACATGGCTCAGTGGTTAACTGCCCCTGGGTTCAATCCCCGATACAAAAAAAAAGAAAGAACAAGTTAACAGATTGACAGATGCTCATGGTACATGTCTATAATCCCAGCTGTACAGGAGGCTAAGGCAGAAGGGTGACAAGTTACAGGACATCCTGGGCAACTTAAAGAGACTCTCTCTTAAAATAAAGACCAAAAGGTCTGGGACTTAAGATTAGTAGTAGAGTGGTGGGGGTTCATTTCCTAGTACTACACACACAAAAACCAACCAACCAACCAACCAACAGACAAAAGAACAGTAGCCAGACCTAATGAACTGCTTGCCTACTAGCTAGAAATATCAGCCCTGCCATTGACACATAAGTATATCTTCACAAAAAGAATAGATATAAAAGTTAAACCTAATGACTGTTTAGAAGAAAACATGAGGTAATCCCTGTGACCATGGAGTAGACCAAGATTTTCTAAAAATGAAATAAAAACACAATAAAATATTAATAATTAAACTTTATCAAAATTAAATATAGTTTATGTTCAAGAGATATCTAAAACAATGACAAGTCAAGCTACAGACTTGAAAATAAATTAACAAATTAGTTCAGATAAAGGAATTTTATCTAGAATATAGAAAATGTATAGTACTCAACTAAAAAAGACCCTTTTTAAAAAAAGTAGGCAAAATAAATGAATAGACACTTTATCAAAGAAGATACACAAATGGCAAATAAGCACATGAAAAGATGTTCAACATCATTAGTCATTGGGAAATACAAGTTTAAAATATATTGAAATATCACATGGCACAAACTAGAGTGGCTAAAATCCAAAAGACTGAAAATAATAATTTTGGCAAAAAGGTAGAGAAACTAAAATTGTCACATATTGCTGATATGAATGTAAATGGACACTGCTATATTTGGAATACTTTTGCAGTATTTTTTAATTAAGTGAACTAAACATTATATATATATATATGTATATATATATATATATATGTGGTTTTGTGTGTGTGAATATATATATATATATATATATGGATATATGTACACACACATGTATATAGGTGTATGTAATCCATAGATACAGTATAAAACCCAGCAAGTCCAAATCTACCTGAGAAGAGAAATAATATGTCCATATGAACCCTTTAATTAGTTTAATGTTTAGATTAGCATTATTCAGAATAGCCCCAAATTGGAATTTCTCCAAATGTCTATCAACTAGTGAATGGATAAGCAAAATATGGAACATGTGTACAATGGAATGCTACTCTGATAAATGTAATGACATGTATGCATCTCAAAGGCATTATAGTGGGTGAAAGAGTCCAGACAGAAAAGAGTTCAAACTTTATGATTATATTTATAGGAAGTTTCCAGAGAAGGCAAAACTATAGAGACAGAAACCAGATGAATGGGTGTCTGGAGCCAGGGATAGAAGCTGTGATTGGCTGCATATTGGCATGAAGAAACCTTGGGGTTTTGGACATGTTATGAAACTGGGTTGTGATGATAGTTACACAAATATATATATATATTTACTATGGCACATTTTACTGAACACTTAAATTGGTAAATTATATTGCATGTAAATTATTCTTCAGAAAAGCTACTGATGTGTAGAATATAGAATGTTGTTATGTGAGAAGACATTTTCATTTAAATGATGATTTTGTGTAAAAAGGAAATTGTTGAAAGAATGTCATCACAAACATCTTCGAACAACTAAAATATAAAATAGGCACATAATAGAATTAGAACATATAGGTAAAACATTTTTTTCACAGGCATACGTATTGTAAAATTGTATGGTTCTGTTTATGACCAACAAAATGAAACTTTTTACAGTGAAGCTATATTCATAGTCACTTTTGAAGGGAAAAACAGCTCCGTGAAATAAAATATTGCTTGGGGAGTTCTTTCATACTGCTTGTCACCAGCATTCTCACTGGCTTATAAGTTATAATTGCTCTGTGATAAAGGCATGTGCTTTTCCTCCTCTCTTATAAAAATTTTAATGAGAACTTGAAGTGAACTCTCAGTGAACCTATTTTCATTCCAAAATCTTATGATTTTAATCTTGTGATCCTCTGGAGACCTGGCACTGTGGTCTGTGACAACATGAATACTTCATGATTATTCCTCCTGTTTGTAGAAAACACTGTGAGCATCCATCATTCCCTCTCTCCCTTGCTGCCTCCTGGGAGCCACAGCCCCTAGCAAGGTCAGTAATTGCAGTTTTAGTTGACAGTTCCAGGCCAGCTGAAGTACACTCAGCTGGTGAAGACCAGCCACAAAGGGGTATTGACTGCCTTGCCTTCAGTCTCTTTCCTTCTAGTTAGTTTGGCCTTAAAACTCTTAACAATGTGATAGATGGACTTGAATCATCTCACAGGAGATTCCTCAGTACAGAGAAAATAAATGGTTTCTCTACAGTCATATATATATCTATATATCTATATATATCTATATAGATATATCTATATATATCTATATAGATATATAGAGATATATATATATATATCCATTGGTATTTGGGGGACAATTGATCTAATAGTCCTGGGGTAAATTAAAGATCTTTCCCTTAGGGATAAAGAGAAGGCTATACTGGAGGTTGACATTTAATATTAAGTTTGGCATCTCACACCACTGTAGATGACCAGCATGAAATAGAAGATTCAGCTCTGTGGATGAAGATGGTGTTTTGGAAATCATTATACTTCGTTTTGCTAATATTTAAAATTATCAATACAGTTTTGGCCTGTTCTTAGAAAAATAAATTAGAGGTGAATCAAATCATTAAGTAATCATTTTCCACTCTATTTTATGACAAGTGGATGGAGAGAGTCACACAAATAATACTGAAGGAAAGCCAATCACTTTATGAAAAGAACCACATTATCAATACAAAGAGGGCTAAGCAAATAGTCTTTGCAATGTAACACACTGACTGATGTAGACTTAGGAAAATGAAAAGAAACTTTCATGTGAAATATGATGAATTTGAGAAAAAATGTCTTTAAAAATCGATATAATATTTTAATGTTTTTATTAGTACATTATAGTTCTACATAATATTGGGGTTCATTTTGACATAATCATACATGCATGAAATATGATTTGCTCCACTTCAGTCTTCAGTACTTCCTTTTTTCATCCCCTTATCCCTGTCTTGTTCCACTTCCTCTACTGTTCTTCCTCCTATTTATAGTTTTTTTAATTAGAAAAATGATATTATATTTTAACTCTCCAACTTCTCACTGTATTATTTATTCATTGAGCATGTGTGAAAATACTGGCTAAAGCAGACCCAATTAAGGAGAGTCTCTTGTTTCCAAGACACTAGACTAGTATCTCTGGGTTTCAAATTTGTCAAACGTTTCTGTTGTTTGTATTTTATTGTTTTTTTTTTTCTTTTTGATTTCTTTTTCTGGGGCTTCCTTGGGACTTCAATAATTCATTTTTATCAACTGGGCATGGTAGCTCATGCCTATAATCCCAGGGGCTCTGGAGGCTGAAGCAGGAGTATCACAAGTTCAAAGCCAGCCTCAGTCATTAGCAAGGTCCTAAGCAACTTAACAAGACCCTGTCTCAAAATAAAAAATAAAATAAAAATAAAAAGTGGTGGGGATATGGCTCAGTGTTAAGCACCCCTGGGTTCAATTGCCAGTACCAAAACAAAAAAAAAAAATAAGTTATTTGCATGAGAATATCATACCCATATATATCCTAGAGAATATTTTACCCACATATATCCAAAGACTTATATTAAATAATAACTGAATTATAATCATGGCCCTGAAAACACTTGTCACCCTTCCTATTAAGACATGGAGTCCAAAGGAGCATGTGGTTTCTTCAATCAAGAAAGTAAGGCAGAAGCAATGATATCTAACATTCAAGGCTAGGTTAAAAAAAAGTTATTTAAACTGGAGCTGGGGTTGTGGCTAAGTGGTAGAACACTTGCCTCACATGTGTTAGACACTGGGTTCCATCCTCAGGTCCACATAAAAATAAATTTAAAAAACAAAATAAAGTTATCATGTCCATCTACAACCTAAAAAAATATTTTAAAAAGTCATTTACTTTCTTCCTGGTTCTCTGGGGGATTCTTACCTTGCAGGAAAACAGTCACTATGCAAAAGAGGTATCCTGTGACTACCATACTAGGGAGGCTTCATAGACATTCCACTTCACCACCCAAGTTCCATCCTTGTGATAGAGTCATCTTTGATGCTCTGCTCAGTACAGACTTTAAATAACTGCATCTTCACCTGATATTTGAATACAATCCCACGAGAAGTGCCAAATGAGAACTGCTCAGCCAATTCCTTTCCAAATACTTGCCCAACAAAATTTTGAACATTCATAATATACTTAATATCTTTAATATTTCAATGATGAAAGTATTATACTGTAATTTTGATATTACCTATATATTTGTTTGGATATTTAGTTCTTCAGTTACTACATCATTACAAATGGAATGCAGCAAAGAAAATATAGAATATTATTTGAATTTCAGATAAACAACAAATACTTTTTAATATGGCTCATGCAATATTTGGGACACACACTAAACAAAGTCATTTTATAATTTTTTAATTTGTCTAATTACTTAATACATGAGAGTAGAATGCATTTTGAAACATCATACATAAATGGACTATAACTTCTCATTCTTCTGATTGTGCATGATGTAAGATACCACCAATTATATAATCATATATGCATATAGGGTAATAATGTCTGATTCATTTTATTTTCCTTCCTACCCTCCTATCCCCTCATCTCCCTCCACTCCCTTCTGTCTAACCAAAAGGGTAGAAGTACTTTGAATTAGACAAAAACAATTTTTAATTGAATTCAATTTTTTTTATACACAGAGCTCATTCTGAAACTTTAATTGAAAAGTAACTTATTTTCTTTAGTTACAGAAGTCCTTATTTTTGATAGACCAATGACAACAGATTTATTTCTTTTTTTTTAATTTTTCCCTTCATTATTTTTTTATTGTTGGTTGTTCAAAACATTACATAGTTCTTGACATATCATATTTCACATTTTGATTCAAGTGGGTTATGAATTCCCATTTTTACCCCGTATACAGATTGCAGAATCATCAGTTACACTTCCATTGATTTACATATTGCCATACTAGTGTCTGTTGTATTCTGCTGCCTTTCCTATCCTCTACTATCCCCCCTCCCCTCCCCTCCCCTCCCCTCTTCTCTCTCTACCCCCTCTACTGTAATTCATTTCTCCCCCTTGTATTATTTTTCCCTTTCCCCTCACTTACTCTTGTATGTAATTTTGTATAACCATGAGGGTCTCCTTCCATTTCCATGCAATTTCCTTCCCTCTCGCTTTCCCTCCCACCTCTTATCCCTGTTTAATGTTAATCTTCTTCTCATGCTCTTCGTCCCTACTCTGTTCTTAGTTACTCTCCTTATATCAAAGAAGACATTTGGCATTTGTTTTTTAGGGATTGGCTGGCTTCACTTAGCATAATCTGCTCTAATGCCATCCATTTCCCTCCAAATTCTATGATTTTGTCATTTTTTAATGCAGAGTAATACTCCATTGTGTATAGATGCCACATATTTTTTATCCATTCATCTATTGAAGGGCATCTAGGTTGGTTCCACAGTCTTGCTATTGTGAATTGTGCTGCTAAGAATATCGATGTAGCGGTGTCCCTGTAGCATGCTCTTTTTAGGTCTTTAGGGAATAGACCGAGAAGGGGAATAGCTGGGTCAAATGGTGGTTCCATTCCCAGCTTTCCAAGAAATCTCCACACTGCTTTCCAAATTGGCTGCACCAATTTGCAGTCCAACCAACAATGAGCAAGTGTACCCTTTTCCCCACATCCTCGCCAGCACTTGTTATTGTTTGACTTCCTAATGGCTGCCAATCTTACTGGAGTGAGATGGTATCTTAGGGTGGTTTTGATTTGCATTTCTCTGACTGCTAGCGATGCTGAGCATTTTTTCATGTGCTTGTTGATTGATAGTATGTCCTCCTCTGAGAATTGTCTGTTCAGGTCCTTGGCCCATCTGTTGATTGGGTTATTTGTTATCTTATTGTCTAATTTTTTGAGTTCTTTGTATACTCTGGATATTAGGGCTCTATCTGAAGTGTGAGGAGTAAGATTTGTTCCCAGGACGTAGGCTCCCTATTTACCTCTCTTATTGTTTCTTTTGCTGAGAAAAAAAACTTTTTAGTTTGAGTAAGTCCCATTGGCTGATTCTAGTTATTAACTCTTGTGCTATGGGTGTCCTAATGAGGAATTTGGGGACCGACCCCACAGCATGTAGATCGTAGCCAACTTTTTCTTCTATCAGACGCTGTGTCTCTGATTTGATATCAAGCTCCTTGATCCATTTTGAGTTAACTTTTGTGCATGGCGAGAGAAAGGGATTCAGTTTCATTTTGATGCATATGGATTTCCAGTTTTCCCAGCACCATTTGTTGAAGATGCTATCCTTCCTCCATTGCATGCTTTTAGCCCCTTTATCAAATATAAGATAGTTGTAGTTTTGTGGATTGGTTTCTGTGTCCTCTATTCTGTACCATTGGTCCACCTGCCTGTTTTGGTACCAGTACCATGCTGTTTTTGTTACTATTGCTCTGTAGTATAGTTTGAAGTCTGGTATTGTTATACCACCTGATTCACACTTCCTGCTTAGCATTGTTTTTGATATTCTGGGTCTTTTATTATTCCATATGAATTTCATGATTGCTTTATCTATTTCTACAAGAAATGCCGTTGGGATTTTGATTGGCATTGCATTAAACCTATAGAGAACTTTTGGTAATATCGCCATTTTGATGATGTTAGTTCTGCCTATCCATGAACAGGGTATAATTTTCCATCTTCTGAGGTCTTCTTCTATATCTCTCTTTAGGGTTCTATAGTTCTCATTTTATAAGTCTTTCACCACTTTTGTTAGGTTGATTCTCAAGTATTTTATATTTTTTTGAGGATATTGTGAATGGAGTGTTTTTCCTCATTTCCATTTCAGAGGATTTGTCACTGATATACAGGAATACCTTTGATTTATGCGTGTTGATTTTATATCCTGCCACTTTGCTAAATTCATTTATTAGCTCTAATAGTTTCTTTGTAGACCCTTTTGGGTCTGCTAGGTATAGAATCATGTCATCTGCAAATAGTGTTAATTTAAGTTCTTCTTTTCCTATTTTTATGCCTTTAATTTCTTTCGTCTGTCTAATTGCTCTGGCCAGTGTTTTGAGAACTATGCTGAACAGAAGTGGTGAGAGAGGGCATCCCTGTCTTGTTCCAGATTTTAGAGGGAATGCCTTCAATTTTTCTCCATTCAGAATGATGCTAGCCTGAGGCTTAGCATAGACTGCTTTTACAATGTTGTGGTATGTTCCTGTTATCCCTAGTTTTTCTAGAGTTTTGAACATAAAGGGATGCTGTACTTTGTCGAATGCTTTTTCTGCATCTATTGAGATGAACATATGCTCCTTAATTTTAAGTCTATTGATGTGGTGAATAACATTTATTGATTTCCGTATATTGAACCAGCCTTGCATCCAAGGGATGAATCCTACTTGATCATGATGCACAATTTTTTTGATATGTTTTTGAATCCCATTCGCCAGAATTTTATTGAGGATTTTTGCATCTAGGTTCATTAGAGATGTTGGTCTGTAGTTTTCTTTCTTTGAAGTGTCTTTGTCTGGTTTAGGAATCAGGGTGATGTTGGCCTCGTAGAATGAATTTGGAAGTTCTCCCTCTTTTTCTATTTCCTGAAATAGCTTGAAAAGTATTGGTATTAGTTCCTCTTTAAAGGTTTTGTAAAACTCTGCTGTATACCCATCCGGACCTGGGCTTTTCTTAGTTGGTAGTCTTTTGATGGTTTCTTCTATTTCTTCAATTGATACTGGTCAGTTTAGGTTGTCTATATCCTCCTGACTCAATCTGGGCAGATCATATGACTTAAGAAATTTATCGATGCCTTCACTATCTTCTATTTTATTGGAGTATAAGGATTCAAAATAATTTCTGATTATCTTCTGTATTTCTGAAGTGTCTGTTGTGATGTTGCCTTTTTCATCCCGTATGCTAGTAATTTGAGTTCTCTCTCTTCTTCTCTTTGTTACATGTCTAAGGGTCTGTCGATTTTATTTATTTTTTCAAAGAACCAACTTTTAGTTTTGTCAATTTTTTCAATTGTTTCTTTTGTTTCGATTTCATTAATTTCAGCTCTGATTTTAATTATTTCTTGCCTTCTACTTCTTTTGCTGTTGTTTTGTTCTTCTTTTTCTAGGATTTTGAGATGAAGTATGAGATCATTTATTTGTTGGTTTTTCTTTTTTTAAGGAATGAACTCCAAGCAATGAATTTTCCTCTTAGAACTACTTTTAGTGTGTCCGATACATTCCGATATGTTGTGTCTGTGTTTTCATTTATCTCTAAGAATTTTTTAATTTCCTCCTTGATGTCTTCTATAACCCATTGATAATTCAGTAACCTATTGTTCATTCTCCAAGTGATGCATGATTTTTCCTTCCTTCTTTTATCGTTCATTTTCAGTTTCATTCCGTTATGATCAGATAAAATGCATGGTATTATCTCTACTCCTTTATATTGTCTAAGAGTTGCCCTGTGACATAAGATATGATTTATTTTTGAGAAGGATCCATGTGCTGCTGAGAAAAAAGTGTAACTGCTTGATGTTGGGTGGTATATTCTATATATGTCAATTAAGTCTAGGTTATTAATTGTGTTATTGAGTTCTATAGTTTCATTATTCAACTTTTGTTTGGAAGATCTGTCCAGTGGTGAGAGAGGTGTGTTGAAGTCTCCCATGATTATTGTTTGGTGGTCTATTAGACTCTTGAACTTGAGAAGAGTTTGTTTGATGAACATAGCTGCACCATTGTTTGGGGCATATATATTTATGATTGTTATGTCTTGTTGGTGTATGGTTCCCTTGAGCAGTATGTAGTGTCCCTCTTTATCCCTTTTCATTAACTTTGGCTTGAAATCTATTTTATTTGATATGAGTATGGACACTCCTGCTTGTTTCCGAAGTCCATATGAGTGATATGATTTTTCCCAACCTTTCACCTTCAGTCTATGGATGTCTTTTCCTATCAAATGCGTCTCCTGTAGGCAGCATATTGTTGGGTCTTGTTTTGTGATCCATTCTACTAGCCTGTGTCTCTTAATTGGTGAGTTTAAGCCATTAACATTTAGGGTTATTATTGAGATATGGTTTGTTCTTCCAGCCATATTTGTTTATTTATGTTACTAAACATGTTTTTTTTTTCCTCTTTGATTATTCTCCCCCCTTTACTGTCCTACCTCCCACTGTTGGTTTTCATTGTTGTTTTCCATTTCCTCTTCCTGAAATGTTTTGCCAAGGATGTTTTGAAGAGATGGTTTTCTAGCTGCAAATTCTTTTAACTTTTGTTTATCGTGGAAGGTTTTTATTTTATCTTCCATCCTGAAACTTAATTTCGCTGGATACACGATTCTTGGTTGGAACCCATTTTCTTTCAGAGTTTGAAATATGTTATTCCAGGATCTTCTAGCTTTCAGAGTCTGTTTTGAAAGATCAGCTGGTATCCTGATTGGTTTACCCCTAAATGTAATCTGCTTCCTTTCTCTTGTAGCTTTTAAAATTCTCTCCTTATTCTGTATGCTGGGCATCTTCATTATAATGTGTCTAGGTGTGGATCTCTTATGATTTTGCACATTTGGCGTCCTGTAGGCTTCTAGGATTTGGGATTCTGTCTCATTCTTCAAGTCTGGGAAGTTTTCTTGTATTATTTCATTGAATAGATTGCTCATTCCTTTGGTTTGGACCTCTATACCTTCCTGTATCCCAGTGACTCTTAAGATTGGTCTCTTTATGTTGTCCCATATTTCTTGAATGTTCTGCTCATGGTTCCTTAACAGTCTTGCTGAGCTGTCTATGTTCTTTTCAAGTTGAAATACTTTGTCTTCATTGTCTGATGTTCTATCTTCTAAGTGTTCTACTCTGCTGGTAGTATTCTCAATTGAGTTTTTAAGTTGGTTTATTGCTTCCTGCATTTCTAGGATTTCTGTTTGTTTGTTTTTTATTACCTCTATCTCCCTGTATAGTTGATCTTTTGCTTCTTGGATTTGTTTATGTAATTCATTGTCGAAGTGATCTTTCATTGACTGATTTTGCTGTCTAATGTCTTCCTTGAGACTCCAGATCATCTGAAGCATGTATATCGTGAATTCTTTATCTGACATTCCATCTGCTGCAGCTATTACCTCTTCTAAAGTTGAGTTGACCTGCATTGCTTGTGGTCCTTTCTTGTCGTTTCATACTGCTCGCATTTCTTTCTGCTTGGTGAAACTGTTGTGTTTTTTAAATTTTCCCCCTATGTTTTTATATTACTCTTGTATAGTTGAAAAGTCTCCCTTGCAGGGCGGGCAGCGGCTGTGCTCCTCCTCCAGTTGTTGTGATGTGTCTACCACGCCCACGGACCCCTGGGGCTGTTCTGCCGGTCGGTCGCAGGTCTGCCTACCTTGCAGGCGCGGGCGGCGGCTCTGCTCTGCCCGTACACCAATTGGGGTGATGTGTCTACCACGCTGGGGGGTCGCTGGGCCTGTTCCGGGCGCGGGAAGCGGCTCTGCTCTGCCCCTACTCCAATTGGTGTGACGTGTCTACCACTCCCGTGGGTAGCTGGGCCTGTTCTGGGTGTGGGCGGTGGCTCTGCTCTACCCCTACTCCAATTGGTGTGACGTAACTACTACGCTGGCGGGCCACTGGGCCTGTTCAGGGTGCGGGCAGCAGCTCTGCTCTGCCCCTACTCCATCTGCGGTGACGTGACTACCACGCCGGTGGGCCTCTGGGCCTGTCCCGGGCGCGGACGGCGGCTCTCCTCTGCTCCTCCTCCAATTGGTATGACGTGTCTACCACGCCTGCGGACCGCTGGGCCTGTTGTGCCGGTCGGTCGAAGGTCTGCCTACCTTGTGGGCTCGGGCGGCGGCTCTGCTTGGCCCCTACTGCAGTTGGGGTGAAGTGATACCACGCTGGCGGGTCGCTAGGCCTGTTCCGGGCGCGGGCTGCAGCTCTGCTCTGCCCCTACTCCAATTGGTGTGACGTGTCTACCACGCCGGCAGGACACTGGGCCTGTCCCGCTGGTCGGTCGCAGGTCTGCCTACCTTGCGGGCTCAGGCGGCGGCTCTGCTCGGCCCCCACTGCAGTTGGGGTGAAGCTATACCACGCCGGCGGGTCACTAGGCCTGTTCCGGGCGCGGGCGGCGGCTCTGGTCTGCCCCTACTCCAATTGGTGGGACGTGTCTAGCATGCCAGCGGGTCGCTAGGCCTGTTCCGGGCGCGGGTGGCAGCTCTGCTCTGCCCCTACTCCAATTGGTGTGATGTGTCTACCACGCTGGCAGGCCACTGGGCCTGTCCCGCCGGTCGGTTGCAGGTCTGCCTACCTTGCGGGCTCGGGCGGCAGCTCTGCTCAGCCCCCACTGCAGTTGGGGTGAAGTGATACCACACCGGCGGGTCGCTGGGGCTGTTCCGGACGCGGGCTGCAGCTCTGCTGTGCCCCTCCAGCCCCCACAGCACTCAGCAGGATCCGGACCGAGAAGCAGTCTCCGCAGTTTCCTCAGCCCTGGGCCAGAGCAGTTCCAGGAGCCAGAACCCGGCCGCTCTGGGCTCCGTGCATGCTCTGATAGGAGCAGGCTCCAAGAAGCAGCCTCCGCGGGCTCCTTAGCCCTGGGCCAGAGCAGTTCCGGGAGCCAGAATTCGGCCACTCCGGGCTCCGTGTATGTTCTGATAGGAGCAGGCCCCAAGAAGCAGTTTCCGCGGGTTCTTTAGCACTGCGCCTGAGTAATTTGTCTGCGAGACGCAGGCGAATGGCAGCCTGAAATTACCTGTTCTATGGTTGAATGAGCTGCGATCAGTCGAAAACAGGGATGATGATGTCAACTCTCCACGATGGTGGCAGCTGGCTTCCTCTGTGGTCTGACCGGTGGAGAACCGAACTGGACCGCTTCCTTCCCCCGTCTCAAAGCCAGAATTCAGCACTGTGTACCGTGATTGCACAGCTGGCAGGAGCCCACAGAATCCGCAATGCTATATCTTTGCGTTGCTATCTCTTGCTTCCCAGTACGTGCCGCAGATTCTAGCCACGGGGCGATTTGCTGAATAAGCGGCGTGACCCTCCGTGCGGACAAATCGCTCGCGTTTGAGCCCCTGTAGCTGATCCTCGTGTGATGAAAATCCTTCTACTAGGTTTCGGAGCACCCCAGTTTTGCTAGAAATTCCTAACAAGATAGTTTTTAGCTGTTCTAACTCATCATTCTTCCGAACAGTGACGCGGTACACAGGAGTGATGCACTCCCTTCGCCGCTATCTTCCCCCTCTCCCCTTGAATTCAAATTTTTGAGGTATCCCATATTTTAACTGGAATTCCTTTACATTATAGAATTTAGACAAGAGACAGAACTAGGTTCTAATAATGCATTGAGTGTGACTACAATGGAGTTTAGTCCATTTTCAGAACAGTATTGAAATGCTTTCATTCCCCCTTGCAGAATAAGCACTCTATCCTGTAAAGGTACTTCTGGTTAAGCTCATTTGTAGCATAGCCATTACTTTTAAAATTTACTATCTTTATGGGTTCATTTTAATTATATATAATATTAGGTTCATTTTGACAATTATACAACCATAAAATATTATTTGCTCCAATTCAAATTCCAGAGCATCCCCTCCCCTCCCTTCCCCTGTTCCCTTTTCTCTACTGATCTTTCATTCATATATATATATATATATATATATATATATATATATATATATATATATACACATACATATATTTAAATTAGTGCAATATGTATATGCATAAAGCTGAAATTCTCTGTGGTATATTCATACATGTACATAGGAAATTTTGGTCAGATTCATTCCACTATTCCTCCCTTTTCCCATCCCTCCTCCCTCCCCCTCCACCTCTTCTATAATCCAGTGATCTCTCCACTGTTTTCATGGAATTCACCCCCCTTTCCCCCCCTTCTCTTCATATTCATTCTCATTCTCTCTCTCCCTCTCTCTCTCTCTCTCTCTCTCCCTCTCTCTCTCCCTCTCCCCCCCCCCTCCCTCCCTCTCTCATTTTGTCATATCCACCATTTACGGAACAAGAGCAATAGACAGATATAGGGGAGAAAGAGAGAAAAATAGATGAAACCTCTCCCCCCTGTGATTATTTAATCTATTGGGAACAGAAAATGGGTAAGATGAAATGGTGACACCGAACCTTATATCTAAAAAACAAGAATCCTATGGGTTTCAATGGCTATTATTTATGCAATTTCTAAGATATTTTCACTTAATTATAGAAGAGAAAAAGATTAATGCTCAGATTCTAGTCACTGACTGAACAGTGCCTCAACAGCACTGTTAAATTAAAGATTCTCTTTCACTTTTTAGTGACATCCTTACAAAAATAATCTCATGTTTAGCAATGGCTTTTATTTCTCAAGCTTATTTTCTCATTGGTTCTGCTGTGCTGTAGGCAGGGAAGTTATTGACATCCATTCTATAAATTTGGAAAATTAGACGAAGAAATTGTTACCTTTTCCTAGAGTAGTAGTTCCCAAAGTGTAACCCCTATACCAGTAGCCTCAATATTCCCTGGAACGTTGTTGAAGATGAAAAAATTGAGCTCCATTGTAGATCTATTGACTCAGGAACTGTAGGGTGGGCCTAAAACTTTGTGTTTTAACAAAACTTCACGTGATTCTATATCACATTCAAACTTTAGAAACTCTGCCCCAGAATATATGGTTCTAGTTCAAACATTGTTATTACTAATATCTTACTTAAATTCTGGTTTCCCTGGCTCTACTTGATTTTATACTCTGTGAAGTCAGAAGTAGTGTCACACTACCTGAACACATCATAAGTGTGCAATTAATATTGCACAATGAATTAATGAAAACTAGAATGAATGAATGAATCCCCCATATGAGGGTCTTCCATTGGCAAGTCTTGCCTTATCAGATGTAGTCCATGTATGGAAAGGTCTATTGGTTTGCCATCATCAGAATGCTTAATCTCTTTGGAAGAATCTCAGTCAATGGAAAGAAATATGGTTGACTGCATGTGTTTACCCGAAGGCAAAGGCAGAGCACATTAGTTCTTTATAAGTATTTAACAAGGAGATTTTTGAATTGTCTATAATGTGAAAAAACAAGAAATAAGCTGTTGAATGTTCTTGTAACATGGTGAAATTTTTATGATATATTAAGTGAAAGAAAGCGTATAAAAATTGTGATACAGAATTATCTCTTCTTGTTGTGTTTCTTTCAAAGTATATAAATAAAAGAGCTTCATAAATATGTTGTAGTTTCCTAGTCTATAAAGTGGGGTCATAATATTTGTACATATCTTATAGGATTGATTTGAAGATGGAAGCCTAAAGACAGTCCTGGGCACAGTTGGATATGCTGCTGATTATATTGTTCACATCATTATTGTGTGTGGTTGGAGAAATTATAGGCAATTTTGTTTTGATTGAGTGCTTTTTTTGCCCTAATCTCTAAAACTTTGACAAAGCTGTGTTGTGTTTGTAATTGGATAAAAAGAATTTTTAAAGGAAAATTACTTGGTGTAAAGAAATGTGTAAACCTAAGATATTTTCTAAAGGAGACCATTTTGACTCATTTTCTATCCCCACTTTTTAAAAGTCCTGGGTGTTGTCCTTGTCTACCTGATTCCAAGTGCCTATCTGACTAGATAGCTATTAAGCAATTCCTACTTAATGTTTTTCTGAGATCGAAGTTAGTTGTCAGCTCTATCAAGGATTTTCACTTTCATAAAGATGTTCTGGGAAGAAAATGTAGCACATATTGCCTAGAAGACACTTTATATTTATCTAATTCAGTCCTCTCATTGTTCACATAAAGAAGCTAAATTTGCAAAAGCTGAAATCTATCCATATAATAAAGCACCTTAATATCTGGACTTAAAATACTGGTGTCCTTTTTATCCTCAGCGTTTAATACTTAAGTTTTAGCCCAGCATCTTATGAATCATGTTAGAAATCTCACTATGAGTACTGTCACTAGTTCATGCCTGCTGTCTATATTTTCACTTATTCATTAATGTTAATTTTATTATTTTTACAAAATTTCAATGTTTTATATTGAATGATTATTATAAAGAAGGAATTTTGTGTTGATAAAAGAAATGCATTTTTAAGGAAGCTGATTTACTACTAATAGAAATTGTCAGTTACTTTTTCCTTCTAAACAGGGAAAGGAATGTAGCAACAATGTACCAGTATATAAGTGAAGGATAAATCCAAGCAACTCTGTTATTCAAGTATTTGCATTAATGTTGTTGAATGGATGAAATACTTCTATAATTCTGCAACATTAATTTATCCTTCTTTATTCTGCCACCAAAGGTATAACACTGATTATAGTACGTTTCAGGGTAAACAATCCTCATAGGCATAAGGGCAACAATTCTTCTACTCCTTTATATGCTGTCTAGGCTCATCACAGTGACCTTTAATTCATTTTCTCTTGTCTGGTCTGCTTTGCAGACACTATGAAACCACTCTGTGGTGTCTATTGAGCTGAAGTCAATTAATCACAGGGTGACTTTTAAAATCAAGATTAATAATAGGTTATTTCATAGCCAGAATACTTGATTAAGATGGGCACATTTGTGGTTCCCCTCATGTCCAGAAATAATTTAGCTGAGTTCCAACATCTCAGACAACTTTTGCTCTAATGTGATTTTCCCAGTATGAGCTGTTCAGCTTAAATGCACTTTCCTAAGCTTCCATCAGGGGTTCCCAGAAGGGTTATACAAAATCACTTTTCCTGGCTACTGGGAACCCCTAGATTGCAACCTCTCTGAAAGCCTCATAGCACTGGCACCTCCTCAGTAAAGGTAGGGAGGAAAAGTGAAAAAATAAGAGAAAGTCTGTCTGAAAAGATAATAGCATCTGCCATCAACATTTTCCACATCAGTCTTTCTCCTATATTTGGAGAGAAAAAAAAAAGGTTATGTTTCTCTCTAGTCCTGTTCCAAATTTTCTCTCCTTTTCTGTCTTCCTAAATTCACAAATGTCCTTGGTGTTTCCTGATATATTAGAAGATCCAAGGCTTTTCATATTCACATACTGCTTAACAATGTGATGGTACACCTTAGCAGTTTAGAAAAATGGCAAATCTGTTTGTTTAAAAAACATATAGTATTCTGCATCATCAGTGTGAGTTTTCCTGATGAACTAAGAGAAATAGTTGGTACCAATGAAGTTGAGTTTTAAGGTCAATGCATCACCCATATAAAGGAAATCCGGGACAACTAGGTACATATATGTGACAGCTAGGGGCTGAATACATTTTGTACAATATTTCATTTGCTGTTATAAAGAAAAAATATGATGCTTGGGTACAGCTACCATAGAAATCAATTTTTAAGTTTTATTTTATTACTGCCTTTCTATTCCCCAGGTGTGCCTTTCCAAGCATCTCCATCCTAAACACAATTGCCTCTGAAGCACCAATATATCTCTGAGTGGATGACAGTTTCCAAACTCTGCTCAAAAAATGCAGTGCAAATCCTGATGTAGCATAATGCAAATATCAGAAGTTGTTTTGGGGCCAGATACCTTCTGCTCTCTACTCTCCTGAGATCTTAGTGAAACCCCTTTCTTATAGCCTTGGCTTATTGAAAAGTAGTAGTTTATTTGGTATCAATCAAAAGCTGTAAAACATCTATCAGCTCAAGTCTCTCAAACAATGGGCTTTTTAAAAAGAATTTTTGTTTGTACCAGGGATTGAACCCAGGGGGGCTTAACTACTGAGCCATATCCCCAGCCCTTTTTATTTTTATTTTTTTTAATTTAAGCACAGGGTCTTGCTATGTTGCTTAGGGCCTCACTCAGTTATTGAGGCTAGCTTTGAACTTTCCATCCTTCTGCCTCAGCCTCCCACTGGAATTACAGATATGCACCACTGTGCCTTGCTAAATTTTTAATCTGCTGAAAACAGAAGGTGCCTTCATTCTGTACCAGTAATATGATTCATGATATGGAGACCACAGAAAGAATAGAAAGCTGTTTTTCATTGTAAGAGAATGGTTGCCTCTTCAGTCTTTTTTTTGGGGGGGGTATTGTTATCTTTATAGGAATTAGTTATTTCATATCTGTTGAAATATGGTACCATCCAAGTTTGACTGGAGTGTCTAAAACAGAGAAGTGTGAAGATGTGAAGTCTTGCTAAGTACAGTTTGGTGCTGCAGTCACTGTTTTCAGGAAGACACATCCACAGAGTACTCTTTCTCATTATTAGTTTAGTCTCACGAAAGAGAACACCTCTTGTTGTTATAAGATATCTCCCCATCATCTTTCTAACTTGTCTGCAGTATTTTAAAATTTTTTTTGTAGTTGTAAATGCACAGAATGTCTTTATTTTATTTGTTTATTTTTATGTGGTGCTAAGGATTGAACCCAGTGCCTCACACATGTGAGGCAAGTGCTCTGTCACTGAGCTATAGCCCCAGCTAAGTCTGAAGTATTTTATTGTCCATATTTTATATATTGTTTTGAGTTTAACATTCATGACCTAGTAAAGTCAGGGGTTTTCACTCCTTCCTTATTATGCCCCCTCATCGTGGCAAAACATAAACTGATATAAAAAGGCAAAGTACACTTACTGATTGTGCCTTGTGTAACTGATCTTTCTCAACAGTTATTAAACAATACCAAATCAGTATCTCAGTAACTGCTTATGATACTTTGGCCATATCTTTTCAAAACATCTCCAACACCTGCATGTAGATAAGAGGTAGATATTTGCCGAGAGTGCATAATGTTTTTTTTTTTTTTTAAATAACCTCCAACAAACAAACACATTGGTAGGCATGCATGCACATGTGTGTAACACATATTCACACACATGAATACACACACATGTGCACACAAACACACACAGCTTTCTATTTATTTAAAAATAAAGGCAAAAATCCATAACTTTGTATGATGTATTAGTTTTCTAGGCCTGCCATTATAATGTAAATAGACCAAATGGTTCAAACAACAGAAATTATTTTTATTACAGTTCTAAACCCTAGAAGTCTGAAATTGGGTAGGGTTGATTCCTCTGAAAATTGAAAGGTAAGGCAATGCTCTGAGCCTATCTCTTTGACTTACAGAGGGGCCATCCTCTTACTGTGTCTATTTATTTTGTCCTTTCTATACGTGTCCCTGTATCCAAATTTTCCCTTCTTGTGAGCTATAAGTCATATTGGGTGAGGGAGATACCCTACCTAATTATGACTTGATCTTAATTAATTACATCTACAATAGCCTATTTCCACAAATGTCACAGTCTGAAATCCTAAGGTTCAAGAATTCAACCTATAAATCTGAGAGGGGAGAACATAATTCAATCCATAATATCTGGCCTATTTCTCCAGCCACTTTCATACTACATACTTTCTTAGTCTCTTTACTTGCCATCCATACCCTGGCCTTTTTAAAAATGGGTCATGATCTTCCCACCCTCTTAAAACCATTTATAGAACATATTTTTTTAAAGCTAGAACACACTTCATCCTGTCCCTCCATACACACATACCATTTTGCTAGGCTTATTTGTGTTCACCATTCAGATTTTAGGTCCAGATCACTAACTTTGTCTACGTCAGTTGCATTATGAATGTATCATAAAATTTGCCTCCCCAAACATTTATCTTGATTTGCAATCATATATTCATTATGTGTCTTTTCTTCTTCAGTAATGCCTATATCATGCTGAGTCCCTTGTCTCACCCTTTGCTATGCAGATTATTTTGAGCATATAACAAGAACACAAACAATATTTCTTAAATCCAAATATTATTTAAGTATTATTGTTTTGACAAATCAAGATTTTTTTTTTACTATTCAGTGTAAATAGCTTGTTCTTCCCTGATGTTTTAACACTACATTCCCTCTAATAATATTTCATGCACCTTGAAATCCTTTCACTTGACTGCATCCTTTGCTTCAGGGAAGGTTTGATAAAGGACGAACTTGGCATCAGATGATCTATTCCCAACACAGAATTTGATTGAATGATTCTTCTTTGTTAGGTATTTATAATGTGCACTGATTATTATGTTCAAGGTGATTTTCAAGAATAACAGACAATTTGAGTCAAGTCCATTATTTCTATCTTATGGAGTCTTGAACATGTATGTGATGGCTAGTATGTGCGTGTACATAACAACTTTCATATACATATATATGTAATATATGTATATATGAAATATATACATATATGAAATATATACATATATGAAATATATACATATATGAAATATATGTATATATGCATATATAAATATATGTATGTATGTATATATATGAATATATTATGTGTGTGTATACATATATATAATTCAGTCCCCCAAACTGCAATTAATTTGTGATATTTATAACTGAAACCAGAAAGCATGAGTTGGAATTTTAGGTCTTACGCTCACTAGCAATAAGTTGGAGTTACTTCCCTAAACAACTAAGAGAATTTCCCTTTTAGTGTTACTTTATGAATTAAATGAACTAATATTTCTGCCTGGCATGTGGTTAGAATCAAATAAGTGATACTTAGTAAAAGGAGGAACAAGAGGAGATGCAGAGGAGAATGATTCCTAAGAGTACAAGTATGATATTTCTAAAGAAGTATCCCTCTAGATTGAGTGACATATTTCACTCCTCAGTATGCTTCATGGGAAAGAATTCTCTTTAGGATATATTTACATTCTCAAGACTTGGCACAATGCCTGACACAAGGTAGGTGCTCAATAAATACTTCTTGGATGAGGAGCTGGCATTGTGGCTCAGTGGTAGATCACCTCTCTAGTACGTATGAGGTATTGGGTTCAATTCTGAGCACCACATAAAAATAAACAAAATAAAATAAAGGTATTGTGTCCATCTACAACTAAAAATTAAATATATACATACATACATATATATATATATATATATATATATATTTCTTGGATGAATATTATTTAATTCATCCATTCTTTCATTTTTTAATTCATCTACAAAGAGTGGCTTTCATTTTTTTTTATATTCAGTTGTTCATGCTTGGATTGGTGACTGCAGTATACTGCAGGTCAGGAAGAACATTACACTTTAGATTTAATTTGGTTATTGATTTGTCATCAAAACTTACTGAGTCTGAATAAATGCCTGCTTGAGACAAATATGTAGGGTGTCCATTAGCACTCAAATACAGTAGATATATATTTTATAACTTGACCTACCTCTTCTTTATGGCATCTATGTGAATTAGCAAATAAGGATATGAGTAATTGTTTTAATGACAATTTCACCTCTGCATCACGCTACTCTCACTTCCTTGTGAATGCAATTAGGTTTGTCATAGCCTTCTCTCTGTGAGCTTGTAGATAACACATGGAAAAATTATGTCTTTTACTATAATCCTCCTGCTTAAATATGATAGGAAAGCACCAATGAATTTAATACTATTAATGTTTTCTCTGAACTGGAACTCTTTAAATCATAAAATATCACATAATGTCTTTTTATGAAAATGTTGACATGACATTATTTCAAATTGTGCATTTTAGAGCAAGTTTCATAAGAATTCTTACAACATATGGACATATTGTTTTTGTCTTTCAAGTAACATGATGATAAAGACAAATGCTTATTCCTACTTCAGATGTGTTATGTCCCTACCACTTGTCACATGTTTTTATAATAATTCATCACACATTCTAAGTGTTGATTCACATAAATAGTTCCCTTTAAAATTTCCTTACATTATACATCTGATAATGGATATCTATATAAAAAAGAGGAGTTTTCTTTTGGAAATTTACTGTGACTATATTTTAGTTTCCTTAGAATGAAAGAAAATTAAAAGATGGATTTTATTGTTTCTTTGTTGCTATACTTAAATATTGAAGCACTTTAAGATTTATAAGGACATTTGTGTCTTGCATTATGAAGTGACTGAGACAGAATAAAACACAAAAGGAAACATCAAGGTCATTATCTGATCTGGATGGATTAGCCATTCAACTGCCTGAAGGTCAGAAACCGAACAAGGTTTCTCAAGGTACTCACAAGCCCTATGATTCAGTGTTTATGAGGTTATTTAAAAAAAAAAAGAAATAAAGTGGTCATGTGATTGAAATCATGTAGAATTAAAGAATAGCCCATAATAAAGGCAAAACAATATATGGGTTAAAATTTAATAGTGTGTAGAGCTAAAGGTATTTTGTGAATGGTATAATTCCATCTTTTACAAGCTAACCCTGTACATGTTTCTGTATTTACTTCTATTGTAAATGTATGGTTCTATTAACACACTTGGCATGTTACATTATTGTCATGTTTTTATGTGACATAAATTGTTGTAGGTAAGTATTTTCCATATGCTATCTGTAGGAACTAGCACGGTATCTGGTACAGTAAGTATCAATAATCATTACATTAATGAAGTAATAATTTCAAAGTGTTATACCACATTGAAAGCAAATAACAAGCCCTGAAAGATCATTTTATTCAAAGCATTTGATACCTTCATATTAACTGATTTTTACAGTTCATTAAGTTCTAGAGAAGGCAAGTTCCAATAGCTTCTCAGAGGACAAACACTGAATTGAACCACATCCTTGAACTTAACTCTGTACCTGCCGCATGGCAAGCACTCAAAACATTTGTTAAAATCAAGTCAATAATCGCAATAATAGGTTTCATTTACATAGCACTTCCTATATGCCACACATTGTTCTAGACACTTTAAATTCATTGACTCTTTACTTTTTACACCTTCTGTTAAAAGATGGATTTTATTGTTTCTTTGTTGCTATACTTAAATATTGAAGCACTTTAAGATTTATAAGGACATTTGTGTCTTGCATAATGAAGTGACTGAGACAGAATAAAACACAAAAGGAAACATCAAGGTCATTATCTAACATGGGTGGTCTACATGGTATAGATCAGTTCCACTTTCAATGAATATGTGACTTCATTTGAAAGTGGAGAAAATAGGACTGACTCCCTAGGATATTCTATGAAGTTTAGATGAGATGATGATTGCAGCATGCTAGTTAGGAATAGCAAAAGTGTTCAAAGTATTTTTACCATCATAACTAATATTATTGCTACCATTATTACCATTTCCTCCAATACTGAGAATAAGTCAGTAAAATTCAGAGAGTTAGAATAGAGAAAACTAATATTGTTGGGGTAATGAGCTGTTGGGTACACTTATGTTTCTGCTCTTCACCTAATCATACTTCATCTTCAAATTATTCCTATCTCAGAGAGTGTTTATCATTTTATATATGTAGACAATGCAGACTGGATTAGATTTACAACACCAACAATGATAACAACTAACCCTTCTTTAATGCATCAATATGCCAGTCACTTTTCTAAGTACTCTCTATACAGAAGCAAAACAATCTAGTGTGATAAGTGCACTATTATTACCTTCTTTTTATAAACAAGGAATTTGAGGTAGTGAGAAATTACAAGAAGTTATATAACTTGTCCAAGGTCAACAAGCTTATAATTGGTGCAATAAGCTTATAATTGCTGGTGTATGAACCTAAGCAGTCTAGTTACAGAGTAACTCTTCCACATTGCTCACTGCATTCAAATTTTCTGTACCAAAAAAAGAAACTATAAACAAAATTTAAAAACAGACTTCTGAATGTGAAATAGAATTCAGCAGGAAATATTAATTTCTATCTGAAATACCTAAACAATTTCAAGAAATCAGAAGAGCATACGACAAACAAATGAATACTATGCAGAAAAATACAAATGCGTTAAAATAACATGAGCACTCAAACTTGTATTTAGAGACACTATTTTTTCGGGGTGGGGGGCGGGTAATGCAAATGGAACACGAGACTTCACACATGCCCTCAAGTTTTCTACCACTGAGTTATATCAAAATATTAAAAAGATCATTCTCCACTTAGAATATATTCAAAAATCAAACATTAAAAGAAAACAAAACAAAGAAAAGAGAACACAAAAGGAAACTATTGTTAGTATTACTCACTCCATGTTTGCTTGATATGTCCACCAGAATACCTAAGACTTACCCTAATTTTTACATGCCCAAATCTGATTGCCCTTCACGCCTGCTCCTCTTGCAGACTTCTCTAGTTTTGAAAATGTCAGCTCCATTGCACTAGTTGCTTAGGTCACAAATTTTAGAGCCATCTTTGACTCCTCTCCTCTTCATACCTCAGGCAAACACATGAACGCATCCTCTTGACTCTCTTATCAAAATTTTTCAGAAGCCTACCACTACTCACCACCTTTAATCTTACCTCTGTGGTCATGTGCCTATATGGTTTCACCCCTGCCCCTTTATGTCTCTCCCAGTCCTTGTCTTCCTACAGTCTGCTTTCCAAGTAGTGGCCAGTCATTCATTTATAATACAGAGCAGATCATCTCTCACCTTTGCACAGGAAACTCCCAGGGGATTTCTACCTCATTTAAAGTAAATTTAGATTTTTTACTGTGGTCTCTGAAACTGTAAATTTGAAGTTTGTTTCCCCTGGTTCTATCCCCTGCTTCTTTGACCATGTATTCCATGGCTGTTCTCCCGCGTCCTTTTCTCTAGGCACATTGACTGCCTTGCACTTTCTTCTAGATGTCTTCTCATCTGCTCCAGAGTATTCTATTTAGAGGTCTATAAAGTTCTCATCACTGGCTCCCTGTCTTAAGTGCCTGAAAGTGTCACCACCTCAGCAGGGATCTCCCACTGACTCCACCTAACATAACATTCTATCCTCACATCCTTTACTCTCTATAAGCCTTCCTCTGCATTCTTTTGCTTCATCCTACCTTTATATGTGTTTAAGTTATTAATTTGCTTATTCTATGCTTCTCTCTTAGATTATAATATCTGATGGCAGGAAGTTGTTTGTTTTTCTCTCTAATGTATTCTGAGCATTAGCCCTTAGCACAGAGTATCTTTTAAATGAACAAAATAATATTCAACATCACAAATGTTGCAAAATGTACATGAGAGTGAATTTGCACAACCTTCTTAGGCTTATTCGATACCATCTATAATAATGTAAAATGCATATTTTACCCAATTATTCCACTTATGAAATATTCAGAAAGCAAAATATACAGACGGTAGAAAATGAATGCAGAAGATAAGCCTTTGGCATTGTTTTCAGTAAGAAAATTCTCAACAATTTTGATGAATGGCTAAAAAAGAAATGATAATTTATTCTACAGAATATTATGCTTTAGTATTTAAGATAACTAGGCCTATCTCTGTGTATTGTTATAAAAAGAATCCCTAAAATATATATTTTAGATTGAAATATAAGCTGCAAAAATAATTTGTATGGAATAATCCCCTTCAGCCTCATATTTGCACTCTTTCTACAGAACACTTCCATCTTTGCCAAGTGATTTTCCTCATGTCTGCTTTCAGGTACTCATAGGACTTCATTGCTATCTGTTCACAACTCTAGACACTAATGACAGCCCCATTTGTCTTTCAGTTCTTAAAGTAGTTTTATTTTCCTATAGATCCTATCTGACTTTCCTCTTTCCTGTCTATAATTTGGCTCTAATTCAATCACTTGACAAGTTATCCTTTTTGTTCTTCCATGTTCTCTCAATCATAAACAAATTTTAATGACCATTTCTTGTCCAAATTCAATTGCTTCATTTCTGTACTGTATAATTCTGATCTTGAAACCTCACTTGGTAGTATTGGACACAATATTTATTTTCTGGGTGGCAATGTGCTAGAAAGTATGCTTAATAGATAATTGAAGCATGATGTACATATTCATGTATGCCTTTATATGAGTTTATCTATGCACAAAATAACAATAGAACCCATATCTTCAAATTCATTTAAGACTGAAGGAATTTTGGTTCTTCTCCATTCTTGGTATCTTTCTATGCCTATCTCTAAGTAAAATTATTTTAAAAGATAAAATTCCACTAATTTTATCACTTCACAAAATCTCTGTTTTATCACTTTTTTTCTTTGATGGATATAATTATAACCATAATAATATGTAAAATTAAAATTTTAACTTTTACAGAACCACCTATTTTGGAGAGAAGGTTTGATTTTTTTGAGGTGGTACTGGGGATTGAACTCAGGGGTACTGGACCACTAAGCCACATCCCCATCCCTATTTTATATTTTATTTAGAGACAGGGTCTCACTGAGTTGCTTAGCCCCTCAAAGTTGCTAAGGCTGGCTTTGAACTCATGATCCTCCTGCCTCAGCCTCCTGAGCCACTGGAATTACAGGCATGCACCTGTGCACCTGGCAAGTTTGATTATTTTTAACAAAGGTAATCCATATTTTATGTGTAAGAGTAAACACAAAAAGTAAATTTTGAAACATCAATTACAATCTTATATTTTTTATACATCTATTAACAGTTTGATGTATATTGTCTTACTGCTTTGCTTCTTTCCTCTAATGGAAACTGTGTTACAAACTGAGTTTTTTAAACAGTAAATAATAGTTAATGTCATTAAAATAATACTTTGCTGTTATATTTACTTTCATGGTATCATTTGATGGCTGAATGATAATGTCATTTTTGAAATTAACTTATTTATTTTAATTAGGAATGTATGGCAGCAGAATTCATTTTGATTCTGGACACTTTTTTAACTTATTCCATTGACTTTCTTAGTTATATATATTTTGTTGTTGCAAAAGTACATGTTAATAGAATCTATATTTAAAACAAATTATATTAAGTAGCTCAGTCTATTTTATACATAATAAACTTTTAAAATTTAATTATATTGAATTTTTAGATATTTGATGATAATTAACTAAAATATTCAGAAATAAGCCAATAATGCAAATTTATTTTTACATAATCTACTTCATTTGACTAAAATGAATTCATCTTTAATGACTAGATTAAATGATAGGCATTTGTCAATTAATTATAACCTTTTCAGCTTGGTATAGAAGAGGTATTAACAACCGGGCAGCATATGCCTAAGATTTTTGCATTAATTGCATCAGTATGATGAATTCACTAAATTTAATTGAAGAAAATTTAGTCACTTCCTTCAACATTCATTCACATGTACCAATGAATGTTAAGTCATTAAAAAAAATAACACACAACACAACACCAAGTTATTCCAAGCCATTAGCAATCTATGCAGCACCTGTAAGACAGAGGGTGTTCTAAGATCTTTGGCAAAGACTTGCAGTTGAGGACCAGAGCACTAAGGGCATTTTAAGCTAAGAGAGACCACAGCAGTTGTCAGCTTAGCTGAAATAATGGTGCAAGACTGGTGTATCTGTCCAAAGTTCTAAATGCCTGGCACAGCCTGCTTCCAAAGACTGGAAAGGATGTAGGGGCCTTTTGGGGGCTGTGGTGTGTGTAAAGAGAGGTCATCTTATCTGCACTTCACTTTACATGTAGGAGAAGAAGCAATGTTTTATGAGTATAGCTATTAACTAGCCTGGTTGCTCCTGCTTCCTGCTCATGTGAGAAGCCTACTCATGTCATCATGATGATAGATAACAGAATCACAACATTCTTGTCAATTATCACATCATGCCCTCTATTCTTGGCAGATAAATTGACTTGAAAAAATCCTAGTATCCTGGGACATAGAAACAACCAACAGAAGGGGGAGAAAGGGAAAAACCTGTTATATGTATGCACTTCACCTTAAAAAGCAATATCCAAGAATTCATCTATCATTTATTTTATATTTTGACAACATTTTTATTTTCCTGATTGTTAGTAATACATGATGCATATGGAACAATGAGAAATAAGCATAAACAAAAATATTTTTAAGAACCAGCAATGTTCTCTCAACACATAATTAACCACTGTGAACTTGGAATATAACCTTCAAGTGTCTTTCTGTTGAATTATCTATAAATGTCTTTTCACACTTATATGATTAACAGTGTCAACATGGCATAAAGAAGACTAAGGCTCTGGAGCCAAATTCTTCAGGTTCAAATCCCAGGATCCCATACAAACAATCCCTTCTAAGATGTGTGAGCTTGGCTAACTTTCTAAACCTTACTGTGCCTTAAACATAGATATAATACTGGTATTATGATAATCTATAATCACTTAGACTTAAAGTTTAAATGAACTTAGAATATGCCTGGTATATGGTACATACAAATTTAGCATTTATCAACTACAATAATCACAGTTAAAAAGGCAAAACAAATGGCCATATATACAGCATTTCAAAACAGACTTCCTTCACTTTTAGTATAGGATATTTCTCATCAATAAATGCACATCTATAGTTAATTTTTGAAGCTCCATGGAATTCCATTATATATATATATATATATATATATATATATATATATATATATATATATATATATATATAGAGAGAGAGAGAGAGAGAGAGAGAGAGAGAGAGAGAGAAAGTTTTTCTAATTTCCGATATTTGTGTCATTTCACTTTCTGCTTAAAATTCATCTTAATTTTTATTTGGGAGTTTGCAAACACACAAAGGTAGATCAAACACTATAATGAACCCTTGTGCACCCTTCATTCAAATTAAAAAATTATTGACACTCATGCATTCTTTATAATTTATTTTGAATACTCATTTTAAACCATTGATTCTGATAAAACTGAGGTAATTGTCTTGAAGTAAAGGATCCTCTGTCTTAAGCAAATAATATTTGATATTTGTTTATATTAGAAACACACACCTTACTGTGTCCTCAATGAACTATTTTTTATCTGATGCCAATGTTAAAAACGTCAGTACCTCCTATTCAACTCTAGTTAACATTCTTCATTTTATCTTGTTTCCTTTTGATATATTTGAGAAGAAAATGGAATAATTTAGGATATGTCAATGGGATAAAACACTATATTCCTAAATATAGTGCAATTTTCAGAGCTATTTTAGCCAGTGTAATTGAAACCCCTTTGTTCTCTACTGACATATTTTGGAAGCCCATATGTTTAGAATCTGAAATTCCTTTCCAAAAATCATATAAAGTCTCTTGAACTCAGTGAAGAGTTACTGAATTGAATTAAAATTGGTAAAAGCTTCAGTGAACTTAAGGAAACATGCATGCTCTTCCACATGAATTAATTTCACTATCTATCCTAGAAAGTATGGCATGCAGGTAGCCAGTGTGAAAAATATTATGACAGTGGCTTTCATGTACTATCGCATTAGAGTTGAAGCCATGAATTCTGAGATGCTATTCCTTAGGTAAATTTATTTCTTTGGAGTTATAGTTGTATGTTCAGTACCACACCAAAAGATGTTTAACTTAAAGGAGATAAGTGAGTTCTCCTTGTCTGACTACAACTTGGAAGCAGTAATAAAGGCTATAGTATTAAAAATATTATAAAAATAAATTTCAAATATTCTTATAACAATATATGCATGTAGTAATTTTGTGGGTTCTAGCTGAGAGGATTGTATAGTCTATTTATTTAAAATACTTATTGAGCAACAATTTTGTAACAGGCACCATTACACATTCTTGGGATAAAAAGAAATGTATGGTTTTCCCACTGGATCTTATTTTCCATGGAGAAAGACATACACAATAAACAGGCAACCACATAAATATTACATCAGATCATAATAAGTGCAATGAAGAATAATGAAGCAACATAAGAGGCTAAGAGGTATCAGAGGGGAAAAATGGATATTGTTATTTTAGATGCAGTGTTCCAGGAATAGACTGGCATCTGAGTAAGCTTTTAAAGGAAATGAGCAAGTGAGGCATGTGGAAATTAGAGGCAGGGGAAAACACAAATGCATATGTCCTGAGGCAAAAAGATACCACAACATATTCCAGATAGGGACTCTGATTTCTTGGCACTTTCTTGTTTAATACTTTCATTATTTGTTGATGAATTTTTAAATTTTATTTATTTGTTGGTATATGGTGCTTAGAATCAAACCTAGTCCCTCACACATGCTAGGCAAGCACTCTACCACTGAGCCATAATCCCAGCCCTCATGGCACTTTCCTTTTAGTTGGGGAGACAGAGCATGAGGAAATACAAAGTAAATAAAATTTGATCAGGTTGAAGTTAAGTGCTATGGGAAAAAAAGTGAGAAAGGGAGTAAGAAATAATATTAGGTAGGAAAATCAGGAGATATCTCCGGAGAGATAACTTTCAATTGTAAAACTAAATGATTAGGGGCTGGGTCTGTAGCTCAGCGATGAAGCACTTGTCTCACACATGTGAGGCACTGCGTTCAATCCTCAGCACTACATGACAATAAATAAATAAAATAGAGGCATTGTGTCCATCTATAGCTAAAAACTTTTAAAAGAACTAAAATATATGTGTGTGGAATTATTGAAGGATTTACCCACATGAAACAAAAAATCGTTGTGTGGCCATTGTACTGCATTTGAAAATTTTTATTCTGAAATTACTTTGGTTATTGGGAAAACCTTGTGAGAATTTTTTTCTAATAATGATCAAATAATAATTTCTGGCATGTGGTTCTACTCAGTTCTGATTGTACTTTAGATAAATCTCTAAAGTGCAATGCAGAATATATTAATTTAATGTGGTAAATATTAATATATGCATCATGAAATGAAAAAAAAATATTTCTTTGCCTATAGTTTTGGTTTTAGTTTCCTCAAATGGGAGTTAATGATGCAATTGGAAATCTCATAGAACTTTAAGAGATGTCTGTTAATACTTGTTGAGTGAATAATGATGCCTCATATTTGTTTGAGTTCTTGATGTATGGCAGGTAGGGTATTAGGAATTTTACAAACATTAATTTATTTAATATCACACACCTCTGCAATGTAGGTAATATTATCTTTACTTTTAAACAGCCTAAGTAAATATGTATGATAATTCTTTTTTTTTTTATCTATGTAATTTCAAGCCTTCTGTTCCCTAACCCCAACTCCTAATTGTGGAAATCTATATCAGAGGGTCCTTTACATTCTTATAATTCCCTTTCTCTAGGGTACCCACTGTCCTCCAATGCTACACCTACTAAATAAGTCTGCTTTCTACTCTACAGCCTTTTTAAAGTTGACCCTTGCAGCTTATACCCTTTGATTGTAGTGGTCAGTGTCAGTTCTTATGAAAATAATGAATTAGGGTAAGTTCCTTCTTGATATTGGGCCACTTCTTTAAGTCATCAAGCCTTTAGTTCTCATTAGGCAGACTAGGTTCTGACTACTCAAAGTTTGAGCCAGGGTCAGCTGCTCAGCAGCATTCCCATATCTACAGAATAAGAGTCTGGGTGTTAATGAGATCCCCAGGGGTTCTGTAAGCACATTTAAGTTTGAGAAGCCTTGAATTAGGCCAGCATCAGTATCACTAGGGACCTTGCTAAAAATGCATTATTTGTACCAGATTCTCTGGCAGTGTAGCCCAACAATCTGTGTTTTAACATGCCCTCTAGTGATTTTGATGCATATTCCTAGAGAGTTACTCTCTGGGGATTCAATCAGAAATACCAACCTGTAGAAATTGATCACTGGTTCTCAAACTTTTCTGCACTGGAAAAACATCTGGAAAATTTGTAGATCAATCTGCATGTGCAAGTTCTGCTCTCTACCATCTACATCCCAGTCTCAAAAGAATGAGACCATGACAGTGAGGTGGGGAGGTCTTTGTTTTCTACAAAGCTCCCAAGTATTAAAAACCACTGAAGGAATTAAAAGACCAATGTTTTAATACTCTCAAGGTATTTAACCTTTAGTAGGAATTGAATCCACCCCCCCAAAAAAAACACTACCTAAAGGATCAATTTTAAAACATGAGTCATCTTCTTTTTTACTATATGGCTGCCATTTCTGCCTTCTAGCATGACCCTATGTCTCTCTGATTCTATTTCTTCATCTAAAATTGAATACAAAGGAAAGTAATAACCTCTCTATTCTCCTTGGATAATTGTTGGGATGAACAAATGAATGTGAAAGCAAGCACTTTGAGAATTCTCAAGCACTATAAAAATATAAAGTTTCCACTTTATTATGTCTGATATTCAACTTTCTTGAACAGTTGAGATATATCTGAGGGTGGTATGTAGCTCTTCTGTGGCATGCAATTATGATCATGTGGCCCAAAGTTCTCAGAATTTTATGGAGATTGAAGCTTTCATTTGTTCAAGGAATCAGGTGAAAACATTGTAATGAGATATACTGAGAATAGTCCATGAAAATACTCTCCATGAACTTTTTTTAAAAAGAGTCTATTTATTCTGTCAGCTCAGGAACTCCAAAGGCATTCTCCTCACAATTTAATGTACATATGAAACCCTTAGGAATCTTGTTAAATTTCAAATTCCAGTTCAGTGTGTCTGAAGTTAAGACAGGAATTCTGCATTTCCAGCAAGACTCAAGGCAATGACAATGCTGAACCTTGCATCACACTTTGAATAGTGAGGAGCTACAATGTTCCAAAAATTAGGCTTTTTATTTTGCTAATGCAATTATGATAACTGCATTCTACCTGTTTTAATATAATGAGTTTGATAAAATATTTTTCTATTTTTTTTCTGTATTGGGTATCAAACCCAGGATTGCTTTACCACCTGAGCTACATCCCTATATCTTCCCCTTTTTAAAAATTTTGAGACAGAGTTTCGCTAAGTAGTTGAGATTGATATCATACTTGAAATTCTCCTTCCTCAGCCTCCCAAGTCATAGGGATCACAGGTGTGCACTACCATGACAAGCTATTTTCTAATTATTATAGCCTTTATTGCCTTTGCCCTACAGCTCACATGTGACTGGCAGTTATTCTTTTTTGATTATCTATGACAGACTATTATTAATGCCCATTTCTGACTATACATCATTAACTACAAGTGATTGTTCTTTCAAGTTTTGATGTTAGTATTCATATTATAAACAAATATAAACTGCCTCTCACAGTCTTCTTTCATCTCTGTATTGCCTTTCACCCTTCTCTTTTGAATTGGCCTGTTCACACTCTGTTCTTGCCATATCCAATGAGTCAATCAAAGGGAATGTGTAAATGTATTGAATTATATATGTATGAGTTTTGCTCAAGAAGAAAAAAGCGAAAACAGAAGATCAGACTGCATGCTATTGATGGATGTAGTCACCGAGGCACATTGATCAATACATTACAAATTATTCACAACTGTGAAAATCCTGGACTTAGGAATAAGAATAGACTAAGTTGGGTACCATTGTAAAGTAACAATTTACTGCTTGCTGTTAGACTTGTCTTAGGGTAAAATAGTACTGCATGTTGTAGCAACAAAACACTAAAGAACATTCCTATGTGTTTTTTTTTAAATTTTTTATTCTAATTTGTTATATATGACAGCCGAATGCATTATAATTCATATTACACATATAAAGCACAGTTTTTCATATCTTTGGTTGTATACAAAGTATATTCACACCATTCGTGTCTTTATGTACTTAGGGTAATGATGTCTGTTGAAGGAGGAATCCAATCAATCTAGTCTATGGCACTAAAATAACTAAGAAGGACATATGATGTCCTGGTGCCAATTAAAAAAAGGACCATTCTATTCTGGATAGATGTAGCTCATTGAGTAGGGCATAGGATGGATTTTCATCCTGATCAATCTGGCTATATCTCGTGGGCAGGACTTGGCATGCACATCTGAAACTGAGTGCTATCTAAGTTGCTCCTGGTATTTCTTTCTCTTAAATCCCTCTATAGATGGATCTTTGGCTTTTCCTTTTGCAGCCATCTATTTTTCCCCTTTCTTCTTAATTCTACCTTAATTTTACAAGGGCATGTAGATAGAAGCCAAGTCCTTTTCTAGGCCAGTATCTCTATCACATAATTCAAAAGAGAGAGACTACCAAATTACATATATACACGCACACCCTTTATATATATATATATATTTCCAGACAACAAAATTGAAGAAAAATAATTCTGTTTCAATTAATCCATCATATAATGATTTTATGAAATTACAAATTTGATGTTTAGGTTTTTTTTTACCCCAATGGAAAACATTATTTTTTTTCTTCAAGTAGTCATTTTGTTACAAAAAATATGTAGTTTTATTTTCATTAATTATTCACCTAGGCTAGGGGTATAGTTTATTTGTACAGTAGTTTATTTGGATTGTACTTATCTCACATGAGTGAGGACCTGGGTTTGATCCCCAGCACCTCAATAATAACAATAATTAATCTAATTACATTACTATGTCTTACTAATAAGGAACTTTGTTTTCTATTATTTAAACTTCTCTGTTAAATTTTTTATCCTGATGGCTGCTATTGAAATTTCACAGTGAAAATAGCACATGAAATAATGGTTGCGCAGATACTTACTGGAATAGACTTAATAGTATGCAAAAGAAGAAGATGATTTTTATAAGCCTACAGTTTCTCATATGTCTCAGCTAAATTGTCACCTTGTTAGAACTTTTCTAACTCCTGAAGTTAAAGAAGTGCAAAGTTTACCTCATTTAATTCTCTGTATAGCACTTGTTGATCTCTGATACTTTAGGGTTGATTCATCCTTGTTTAATTATTTTTCTGACTCATCTTTTAAGAGGGCAGGAAACTTTTCACAATTTATTGTTATAGCCCCAATATCTAGAATAGTTCCAGGTATGTTACATGGAGATTCAATATAAAATTGTTGAATAAATGTATAAATACATGGTCATTATATTAAAATAAAATGAAAACTTAGGGGGAAAACTTGTAATTTAAATAATATGAAAAAATGGAAGTATCTCTCCAAATAGTGTGAGTATGAGTGATGTACCTGGTATGATTTTGTATTTCACGTGCAAAATAGATGAAGCATTGTTCTTTATTATTTTTCTTCTTCATATTTTCATTTTAGTATTTTATCAAATATAAATATTTTCTTAAGGAAAGAAAGTGTCATTACACCCTTCCTAAAAGTTGCAAATATTTATACATATGCATGTACACACATACTCACACCCCTACATGTGTGTATATGTATTATATTTTATAGCTATAGTTGTTTATAAATTTATGTATAATATGTCACCTGTAGTCATTTTTATGTGCTTATCATTATTGTCAGTGGTTATAAATAAGTATGTGGTTATGATGTTTCCATCATTAGGTTGCAAATTCCTTGTGGGCAGCAAACATCTTGTATTGAAAAAATTAATTCAGATTCATTATAGTTAAAGCATGATACTTTTAATATACTTTTGAATGTTCACCTCAGTGTTCTAATTAAATTTTAATTTTAGTATGCACATCTCCTTATCTGAATGCCTTCAGCAATTTGAAATAACTTATTAAGTATTCTAAACCATCCTATATTGAATGGAAGCATACCAAAATTGCTATTTGAATTTGCTATCACAAGCTATAAATAGAAGACTACTCTTCTAAAGGTGAATTAATTATGGAGCTATTTTGATAAAAGTTGTTCCTCACTTAAGTGATCTATGTAGTACCTGATTTATTTCTACAACAGCTACGTTTAAGGCAACATATTTAATATAATACTTCAGTTTCAGTATATGTCACCACAAATTTTTAGAGAAAGAGGGAGCCCTCTGCATTTGTTTAGCTTCAAATGATGGCTCATTGATGGGTGCCAATAATTCAAAAATGAGGCTAATTGTATAGAATAAATAAATATTATACATACAGTACTCATTTTCCTACAATTACACAGGTAATGTCTCTACTTAGTTTCTTAATTTCTAGTTATAAGACAATCACATCTCATCTAGCACTGCTTAATTGCATTGTTTCTATTTCTAAAATAATAGCACATTCCTTTTTTTAATTATTTTATTGTTGGTTGTTCAAAACATTACATAGTTCTTAGTATACCATATTTCACAGATTGATTCAAGTGGGTTATGAACTCCCATTTTTACCCCACATACAGATTGCTGTGTCACATCAGTTACATTACCATTGATTTACAAATTGCCTTTCTAGTGACTGATGTATTCTGCTGTCTATCCCATTCTCCCCTCCCCTCCCCTCCCCTTCCCTTCTCTCTTTCCACCCCCTCTACTATAAATCATTTCTTCCACTTATATAATTTTTCTCCTACCCCTCCTTTCCTCTTATATGTAATGTGTATAACCCTGAGGCTCACCTTCCAGTTCCATGCAATCTCCCTTCTCACTCCCTTTCCCTCCCGCCTATCATCCCTGTTTAATGTTAATCTTCTTCTCAAGCTCTTCGTCTCTACCCTGTCCTTGGTTACTCCCCTTATATCAAAGGAGACATTTGGCATTTGTTTTTTAAGGATTGGCTAGCTTCGCTTAGCATAATCTGCTCTAATGCCATCCATTTCCCTCCAAATTCTATGATTTTGTCATTTCTTAATGCAGAGTAATACTCCATTGTGTATAAATGCCACATTTTTTAATCCATTCATCTATTGAAGGGCTTCTAGGTTGGTTCCACAATCTTGCTATCGTGAATTGTGCTGCTATGAACATCGATGTAGCAGTGTCCCTGTAGCATGCTCTTGTTAGGTCTTTAGGGAATAGACCGAGAAGGGGAATAGCTGGGTCAAATGGTGGTTCTATTCCCAGCTTTCCAAGAAATCTCCATACTGCTTTCCAAATTGGCTGCACCATTTTGCAGTCCCACCAACAATGAACAAGTGTACCCATTTCCCCGCATCCTCGCCAGCACTTGTTGTTGTTGGACTTCATAATGGCTGCCAATCTTACTGGAGTGAGATGGTATCTTAGGGTGGTTTTGATTTGCATTTCTCTGACTGCTAGCGATGGTGAGCATTTTTTCATGTACTTGTTGATTGATTGTATGTCCTCCTCTGAGAAGTGTCTGTTCAGGTCCTTGGCCCATTTGTTGATTGGGTTATTTGTTATCTTATTATCTAATTTTTTGAGTTCTTTGTATACTCTGGATATTAGGGCTCTATCTGAAGTGTGTGGGGTAAAGATTTGTTCCAAGGATGTAGGCTCCCTGTTTATCTCTCTTATTGTTTCTTTTGTTGAGAGAAAACTTTTTAGTTTGAGTAAGTCCCATTTGTTGATTCTGGTTGTTAACTGGGTGTCCCATTGAGGAATTTGGAGCCTGACCCCACAGTATGTAGATCATAGCCAACTTTTTCTTCTATCAGACGCCGTGTCTCTGATTTAATATCGAGCTCCTTGATCCATTTTGAGTTAACTTTTGTGCATGGCGAGAGAAAGGGATTCAGTTTCATTTTGATGCAAATGGATTTCCAGTTTTCCCAGCACCATTTGTTGAAGATGCTATCCTTCCTCCATTGCATGCTTTTAGCCCCTTTATCAAATATAAGATAGTTGTAGTTTTGCGGATTGGTTACTGTGTCTTCTATTCTGTACCATTGGTCCACTCGCCTGTTTTGGTACCAGTACCATGCTGTTTTTGTTACTATTGCTCTGTAGTATAGTTTGAAGTCTGGTATCGCTATACTGCCTGATTCACACTTCCTGCTTAGCATTGTTTTTGCTATTCTGGGTCTTTTATTATTCCATATGAATTTCCTGATTGTTTTATCTATTTCTACAAGAAATGCTGTTGGGATTTTGATTGGGATAGCATTGAACTTATAGAGAACTTTTGGTAATATCGCCATTTTGATGATGTTAGTTCTGCCTATCCATGAACAGGGTATATTTTTCCATCTTCTGAGGTCTTCTTCTATGTCTCTTTTTAGTGTTCTGTAGTTTTCATTGTATAGGTCTTTCACCTCTTTTGTTAGGTTGATTCCCAGGTATTTTATTTTTGGGGGGGATATTGTGAATGGAGTAGTTGTCCTCATTTCCGTTTCAGAGGATTTGTCGCTGATATACAGGAATGCATTTGATTTATGCATGTTCATTTTATATCCCGCCACTTTGCTGAATTCATTTATTAACTCTAATAGTTTCTTTGTAGACCCTTTTGGGTCTGTTAGGTATAGAATCATATCGTCTGCAAATAGTGATAATTTAAGTTCTTCTTTTCCTATTTTTATGCCTTTAATTTCTTTCGTCTGTCTAATTGCTCTGGCCAGTGTTTCGAGGACTATGTTGAACAGAAGTGGTGAGAGAGGGCATCCGTGTCTTGTACCAGATCTTAGAGGGAATGCCTTCAATTTTTCTCCATTCAGAATGATGCTGGCCTGTGGCTTATCATAGATTGCTTTAACAATGTTGAGGTATGATCCTGTTATCCCTAATTTTTCTAGAGTTTTGAACATAAAGGGATGCTGTATTTTGTCGAATGCTTTTTCTGCATCTATCGAGATGATCATATGGTTCTTATTTTTAAGTCTATTGATGTGGTGAATAACATTTATTGATTTCCGTATATTGAACCAGCCTTGCATCCCAGGGATGAATCCTACTTGATCATGGTGTATAATTTTTTTGATACAATTTTGAATCCGATTCGCCAGGATTTTATTGAGGATTTTTGCATCTAGGTTCATTAGAGATATTGGTCTGTAGTTTTCTTTCTTTGAAGTGTCTCTGTCTGGTTTAGGTATCAGAGTGATGTTGGCCTCGTAGAATGTCTTTGGAAGTTCTCCCTCTTTTTCTATTTCCTGAAGTAGCTTGAAAAGTATTGGTGTTAGTTCCTCTTTAAAGGTTTTGTAAAACTCTGCTGTATACCCGTCCAGTCCTGGGCTTTTCTTAGTTGGTAGTCTTTTGATGGTTTCTTCTATTTCCTCTATTGTTATTGGTCTGTTTAGGCTGTCTATATCTTCCTGACTCAATCTGGGCAGATCATATGACTTAAGAAATTTATCTATGCCTTCACTATCTTCTATTTTATTGGACACATTGAAGCACATTCCTTTTTTTAAGATGTTGAATGACAAATAAATTTAGATAGTAATCACTTATTATCCTTCTCTAAGTAAAACCACTCAAGAGTTTCAGTTGCAATGAAAAATCTGATTTCCTTCTAATGATGGCCTAATGGGAGCATTCTAAATAAGTCTGTATTCTGTCTATAATCTCCTTCAGATGTAGTCATAGCCATTATCTTAATAAGTCTATCCAGCTAATAACTGTTGTGTTTTCTAAAAGTGTCACTATAAAATCTTGTAATATTTAACCTCACAACCTAAACTCTTATAAAAGTCTTTGTTTCTATTTCTAACCTTACATGTCTCCATTGGTGTTCTTTAGTTTATATCTTCAATGTTCCCTGAGGGTTCATGCATTAAAGGCTTAGAGTCCAGCTTGTTGCACTATTGGGAATTAATGGAACTTTAAGATGTGTGGCCTAGTGGGAAGAAGTTAAGTCTGTGGAAGTGCCTTTGAAGAGGATATTGGAACTGTAGCCCCTTCTTCTCTCTTTTTTACAATCTGACTATGAGGTGACTGTCTTTAGCTGGGCCTCCTGCTACCCCTTGTGATGTACTGCCTTACCCAAAGGCAGAAAAGCCAATGAACCAAGACTTGAACCTCTGAAACAACCAAAATAAACCTTTTGTTTTATTAAGTTGATCTTCTCAGGTATTTGGCAAAGTAATGAAAACAACTCATACATAGTAAATAGTTGGTATACTTAGAATGACAAACATGCATTTTCACTGAGTCTGGTTCATAGATGTTTATCCTAGTTCTCATTCTGACCTTAATATAAAATTCTACAAGACAAGAATACTAGATAAAACTATCACATAACTTCTAATGTAATAATAGATGATGTCTTTTTCAAAACTAGTTATTCCATGTTTTTTAAATTACTGATTTATCTTCTAAATGTTTCACCTGCTCTTATCTTTTACAAAGTATAATTTTTTTTCTTATTACTGCCATATGAATACCACAAACAGTGGATTTAAACAGCAAAAATTTATTATCTTACATTCTATAGGTCATAAATCTGAAACTGGTGTAATTTGGCTAAAATCAATGTGCTTTATAGGGCTTCATTTCTTTCTGTAAGCTCTAAGGTAGTCTTATGTTTTTTCAGTTTCTAGAAGCTGCCCATATTTCGTTGTTCATATATGGCCCCTTTCTCCATTTTTAAAGCATCTATGGTCAGACTAGTCCTTCTCACATGAAACACTCTGACTCCTCTTCTATTGTCACATTTCCCTCTGACTGTAGCCAGAAAATATTTCATACCTTAAGGACTTGAATGATTAGGTTGGGTTCAAACTTGATAATCCAGGATGACCTCCCCATTTTAGGATCTGTACCCTGAATCATATCTGCAGATTCTTGTTTGCCATGTAAGTCATATTCACAAGTTCCATGAATGAAGGCATGGATGTCTTGGAGGGATATTATTCTACTGGCTCTATGCAGTCTCGTTATTTAGCATCTACTACATAGTAGTGTTATTTCTTTGGATATAGATACTGGACTTCTTAAAATGTATCATTAGGCTAATGAGGTCAAGTGTTAGAGACATTACTTGTTGGATTTGGAGAAAAGTTGAATATAACCAGCTTCATTTTCAGTCTTAGTTTTTTCTTGTTCTTCCCTCCACACTTCTTTCTTTTTCTTTTTTTTTCTTTTTGGCACTGGAGATTCAATGAAAGGGTGCTTAACCACTAAGCCACATCCCTACCCCACCCCACTTTTTTGATTTTTCATTTTGAGACAAGGACTCACTAAGTTGCTGAAGATGTCTTCAAACTTGGGATCCTCCTGCCTCAGCCTCCTGAGTTGCTGGGATACAACCATGCACCACCATGCCTCCCACATTTATTCTTATTTCTTAGTGAGAACTGATGGCACTGCCATTGTTTTGTTGTTGTTGTCATTGTTATTTTTGTACTGGAATTGTTGCAGTACCACACTAAAAGAATCACCAATTCTGTTACTTTATAGAGAAAAACTAAGGGTCCAGTTAAATCCATTTCAATTCAGGACCAAGAACTCTACTATTTCTCACTTGAGAGAAATAGTTATGTGATGTTACCCAGGTACACCCAGGAATTATGAGAGGATCATAGTTTTATCTTGTGATAATAGAACTCAGATATCTAGACAACTCTTGTCACCTAATATTGAGGATACCAATAATATAGTTTAGGGAGCTTTTAGAAATTTATATGAAGTTTAATTTATATAATATTCCTACTTAACATATTGTATAGATAGATAATTGAAATATAATTTATATATCCTGCATACTTTAATAATGGCACTCATTAAAGAATATGTCTACTTAATTTTGAAGCATTTTCCTTTTTTCTGTTCTCTCAAAGGTTTTGTGCATTTGGTAAGCTAAATCAGGGTGTGGCTCATGCAATTTCTTTTTAAAATATAATAACGTACACAGGGGAAAATATATTGTAATGTTTGTTGGGTAACCTTAGAAGCATAGAATGTATGTGCATTTATAGATTAAAATAATAACTTTTAAAAACAGCAAAATTATGGGCCTTCCCTTAGGTTTTAAGTGTTCCATTTTGAAATGTACATTGTTAGGTTTAATTAGTCATTCTTCTGTAAGATGCCTTTTGTGAAAAAAAAAGTTAGTGCCAGTGTAGTTGATGTACTATTAAAATTACACATGTAGATTTACCTGGTTGTTCTAATGTTTATATGTGACTATTCCCATATAAGGCAAAGTTAATGAGTTTTTTACTTTGATTTGTCTCAATATCTAGACTAACTAGTGCCTTCAGGAGAGTATCAGAGTGTTTTGTGTTTCTTCAGTGAATTCCCTTTAGATAGGCTTAAGATAGCCATATGGTGCTAAACTTACTAAGTGCAGAAAATTTAACTTAGCTTTCTTTCTTTCATCCTTAGGAAAACAATCTTCATTTTGTTGTTTAACTTTTTTTAAATGCTTATTTTATACTGCCTTTATTTGGACTATGCTTCATTAAGCCTCAATTTACACTTAAGTTTGCTTATGTCTTATTGCTTGAGTTCCTATGTCTCAGTTCACTAATGAAATGTTTTCTAACCTGTGAAAATTCAGAAGAGCTCAGAGATCCATATAAAAGTACATTTTGGTTTCTAAAAGAAAAATTCAGCTCTTCTGGGGCTATGGTACACTGCAAAACATAAACATTATTTTTACTCCAAATTATAGTCATTGAAATCTTTCAATTTTCAGTTCACATATGTTACATCTACCTATCTGATAGAGACAACAATTTCAAATGCCCTATTACTTCTCTTTATATCTTATTTCAGTAGTTATGCCTTGCAACCTGATTTTAACATTTCCAAAGTCAGTTTGAAAATGTAACTAAAATTTACCATCATTTATGGAAGGTGGATATGAAATGATATCACATATATATATTTACATAAAATAAGTGGTAAATTCTCAGGTACAGATAAAACTAATATTATTATGTATTATGTATTTTTTGTTTGTTTCCAAAGTATAAAACAATCAGGCCATGGTGTAGTTTATGACAAAGTAAGCAGAAATGAGAACACAGAAGTCAAGTCAGTCTTATGCATCTATCCCCTAATCCCTTATTTTAGCTAATGGGACTATACATTTAATCACCCCTCCAGACTAGGGCTCCCCAGCCAAAGTTGCTATTTCTACCATTTATACACAAATATATTTTGCTGATCTCCAAACCACTGTTTAAGTGTAGAGATATGGTGTGGCAGGCAATGCCCAGTGATCATTATTTCTTATTTTTATCCTCTTTTGCCCTATTTAAACACTTGAGACCCTCTTGTTTTTTCTGATTTGGTATTATTTGACAAGTTCTCAGAATCACCGATCGTCTAGTTATTGTGGCACATCTGCATGATTGAATCATTTAAATTGAAAAATGCACTATTGCACTCATTCTCCATCCCTGCTCTCTCTCCCTACTCCTCTCTTTCCCTAAACAACCTGGCCCTTGATTCTACATCCTACACCCCCTCCCTCCCTCCCTTCCTCTCCCTCTCCCTTTCTATTTTACTTCCTGTAGCACCTAACTTGGCAGATCTAAAGAATTCCTACTGTTCAACATCCAGCAGGTTTTTTAGGGGATCCTACTCTATTTGGGACCATGCATAAGCTTATTTCTCTTGGAATCAATATTTTAATATTCTCTTTTTTATTGTAGTAAATAACTTTCATATATTCAAGATTTCTAAATTTACCTTTTACTTGTGTATTCTCTAGCCATATACTTGTATCTTATTAAAGTTAACTATACTAAAACTTATTTTTCTCTTTAAGCAACTATAGTTCAATAAAATTAAATCACATGCTTTAATTTACCCATTAACTCCCTTACTCATTTTAATGCAAATGCCTCCATTTTATTCATTCATTTATAAAACTTTCATTGAAAAAATGTCAAATGAGCTTTTCACTAATATGATCATAGAAAGTAGGTTAATTGGTAAAAAAAATCCTGGGATTCCATAAGATTGCATTCTAATGGGTGAAACAAACTGAACATAAGCAGTTCTCCTAACTTCCCAGTGATTGGTCCTACAAACAAAATTTCACTTAAAAATGTAAGGTAGCTTTAATAAAGCTTTAAAAATACTTATATTTTTAAATGACAGCCCCTCCAATTTTTGTAAGGTATGAGACAATATAACCTTTATAGTATGAGTAATTTGATATGCTCACATATTTAGAACTAAATTATGTATTCTGATCACAAATTTCATAGTTTTATTATTGAATTTCTTCACATGCTTTGGAAGAAACCCTCGGGCTTCTTAACTTGTTTACACCCAATTTGTCAGTTATATGTAGAATTTCCTGTACATTGATCACATATTTATTTATCCTGTTTGTGTATTTTTGTCTTGGATAATTTTTCAACTCCTGATTTTACAGACATATCTAGTTTAGTACATGTTTATAGAGATCCAACAATTTCCAAGATCTTTAAAAACATCATTTATTTTGCTCATTAAGAATTACTACTTCCTGAAGTTAATGAGAAGACTGAGGGAAGAATAGCTGTTGACAGTAATTAATATTCTGCATGAAGCTACTACATAGCAATTAATTATTTTGGGGGGATTCTTTTCACTGTTATTTGTTAAGAATATTCCATTATATTATTTTTCAGCACTGCCAGTTTGCTAACATTGATATAGCTATTAATTTATTCATAACCTGAATTCATTTTCAGTATTATTTATGCAGCCTTTGTTTTTCTTCAGCTTGCTTACTTTATTTTCCATATGAAAAATAGATAACTGTCTCTTTGACTAATTTTCATAAAAAAAACTGTAGCAGACTTTTCTTGAGTCTGGGGAAAATGTAATATCTTATAAAAGATATATTATGCCATTGATTTTAGTGTACTTTGAAAAAGTTTTAGTTTTACATTATTTAAACTGCTAACTGGTTCATCTTAAATTTGGTGATTCTCTATAATTTAATATTTGTCAGAGCAGTTTTTGAGTAATCAAGTTTAGAACTATTAGAATGTTCGGACATGGGCCTTCTCTCAAAAATCTTAAAATAAGAGAAAGGGGGCCTGGAGTTTAGTGAGAAGCCACTGGAAAAAATCTTACTAGTTACTTGGCAGGCAATAAGGTTGCCCTTGCCAATGGTGCTAACCATGCTGACATGTTCAATAAAGAATTGGTAATGTACATCAATAAAGATTGAGTTTCTATATTATTTACCCTTTGACAGTTATGATTTTTTTATGTCAGTTCACATCATTATTGCTTCAAGAGATGAGGCTCCATCAGTCCCTTTCTGTAGCATACACAGGTTCAATCCTTCCACACACTGGGAGACTGCAAGTGATGTCCCCGCTTCGTGTCACATGTGATGTAAGGGAGGGGTACAATTCTTGTAATGTTTATTTTACCTATTAAATTGTCTGTCATTTATATCATTTTGATTTTATTTTTTCATTGTTTTCTCATTTGTCTCATACTTTATTGTTTTCTTCTCTTAAATTTATTGATTTCTTTGTTTATACCATTATTTAAGCCTTGTACCCTTATTTTGTCATTTATAGGGAATCCATTTATTTCCTGTTTTGTCCATTTCTGTTTTGTTTTATTATGTGTGGCATTCTTGTTCTTTTTCAATATTCTCTTTAGTTTTAAATGTGAAAAAAAATAGTACAGTGGAATATTCTTTAGTTTAACAAAAGACATTATGTTATACTAGTTGTATGGATTGGCATCATGATATCCTCTTTCATATACTTTTAATAAAAAAGTCTACTTTTACTTACATATATAAACCCATTTTATAAGTTGCACTCTGGATAGGCCTAGTTTGTATAATTTGGTATTAATAATATGTTTAAAAACAAATATTCTCCTGAGAATTTGTTTAATGTTGAGAAGAAAAAGATAAAGCTTCTAAAATTTATATCAATTATAATTAAACATTTGAGAACCAGAGGTAAATTCAGATCCTTAATTTAACTAATCATATCACAAGGGTTCTTTTTGTCAGAAACACTAAGTAATTTGGGGATGGAAAACTATTTCTCCATTACTTTTATTTTCTCTGAAAATGTTATTCTAAATAAGAATTATTAGAGATAATATCTGACAGTCCCAAAATATTATGCTTTGAAAATTATTTATCACTGATAGCTGAATTTTATGTGTTAATGTAATGTATATCTATACAAATAGAATTGTCTCTAATTGAATCTGGGAAAATTTGTGTATGGTTTCCTTGTTGGCCAGATTGCTAACATTTAATCAGGAAATGGACATTTACATAAAAGAATTCTTCTTTATTTTAATAGCCAGTCCAGTCACAGATTTGAATGTTCATGAAACACTCTGGCTCTATGAGTTTTAAGAAAGCTTTCTTTTCACAGTTTCTTTTCTTTTTTCTTTTACTTAGGAAGTGTTAGTATAGCATGCATTTCAGTCTTCTGAATTTGTCAAGGATAATGTTTATGTTTTATTCATCTTGGATCCTCTCCTAGAACTGTTATTCACTTTTTCTGCTGTTATACACACATCAGATGGGATTCATTGAACATACACTACTTTAGGCTACAGGTTATATACAAATATTAAATATAAATACAAATATATAGGTCAGCCCAACTATCATTCACCTTTAACAGTGGAAGCCTTAATAAAATCAATTCTGCAATCCCTGTACAACTGTCCCCCAAATTCCATTGAGTCCAGTTCTTGCTTCCTGAAGGTAATGTAGATTACTTTACCACCTATATTAAATAGAGCAACAGAAATACTCATCCTACTATGTCTGTTGAAGTATAAACTGTATTTATTCTTAAGAAAGAATAACATGTATAATACTCATGGAAGAGCTCAGAGCATACAATTTCCATTCAACTTCCTCAAAAACTTCCGTTCTAGATAATACCAATGGTACATTTAACAAGACAGCTAACATTTTGTTTTTTTACTCAGAAACTTAAGGAGAGGTTTTAAATATGGTATTTACCCGAGGAACAAGTTAGGCTTTAGCTATAGCTGTTCTAATAACAATAATAATTATAATCTTTAAATATTATTTAAAAGTCTATTGAGAATATTAGTTGGGGTTTTAATTTATTTGTTTTTAGATTTAGCTTCTTTGGCAAGACCTACTTGGCAATTGGTCTGCACAAGATCATGGTAAACCCTACATTTGAACTTGGAGACAACTTGCTTTGTAAGATGTGCTATGAAATGCAAGGCCTGTAAGAATCATTTCCCCACATGACAGATAATTTTAGTGACAAATCTGTCCTGTATTCTGCAATGAACCCCCTCTCTTCCTTGGTTTTTTACTTTTGTTTGTAGTTTTTAAAAATTAGTTATTTAGGTTGTTAGCCAAGAATGCACATAATAAATGTACATAAGTATGTAGTTTTTGAAACCCAATTCTAATGTACTGAATCAGAGAATACAACATTAGGCTCCAGGATTGTTAATGCTTTTTCCAGTTTGTGGATCTGATTCTTATAGCAACGATTAGGTAAGAACCATTGTGACCTAAGCCATGGTACGGATACTATACTGAAATAGAAGGGTAACTATCTGAAGGGCTAACAAGTTCAATGGTTGTGAGCTTAAAGTAATTATTTTTATAAGATATTCTCTAAAATGTAAATGGTCTATTTCTAACAGTACAGGCTCTCGGAGGCTAAAAATTGGGTTGCATATTTGGTTTTGAGCCTTCTAGTAGCCAAAAAATGAAAGGAAACAAAATAAATGTACATAATCCATATTGTTTGCGTAGAATTTTGAAAATGTCCAAAATTGTTTTAAATTTCTCCAGGAATTTTGAGCCCTCATAAATTTGAATCCTGGAATATTTGAGATGAGTCGTCCCTCACTAATTCCTTAAAATCAAACAATATAATATTAAAAAGACTTTCTGGCAGGGAAAAAACACAAAAGGAAAATTCATAGAAGACTGGAGATTTTGAAGCTGTAATTTCTTAATAATGTCCTACCTGTTTCTGGACACTCTCATGCCTTTTGATATTTACTACATTAGTCCCAGTGCTTTTTCTTTTTGGTATAGAGAACTTAACAATTATTACTCAATGAATTAAGAGATTAGTCTGCACTTTTTAAAAGTTTTTTAACATTTTTGTTCTGTTATAATAACATCTACTTGCCTACCACTTTATGCCAGTCAGTTGATTAATATTCTCAAACAAATTCACAGCATGAGTCAGGGTTCTAGCAGACAAATAAAATATCTAGGAGATATATAAATATTAAGATTTTTTTTTAAGGAATTGGCTTGTGCCACCTTGGTAACTGAGAAAACAAGTCCAAAATCTGTATACTGACAGAAAAGGTGGGTACAACATGAAGAAGCAGTCCACAGACAGAATTTCTACTTGTTTAGGAAAGCGAGGTTCAACTCTGGTCTTAAGACCTTTCATCTGCATCAGTTCCACAAAGATTATTCATTATAATTTTCCTAAACTCAACTGGTTATGGACTTTAATAACATATATAAAATACATTCACGAGAACACATAGGTTAGGGTTTACGTGGGATCTATAGCTTAACCACTTTGACACATAAAACTGACCATCATAGGCTTGTACTTTTATTATTCTAATTTTTCAGATTCAGAGAGTTGACTTTTATAAAGTTAAAAGTAAATTACTATTGCTAAAAGTTGATAGATCATGATTTGAACTCAAGTGTATAGAATCCCAGAACCCATATTGTAAAATCAGGATGTTAAATGGGGAAACTGACACTTAGCCATTTTCCTATTAAAGAAATGTATGCCACAAACACACGCTCATACAGACAACTGACAATCACTATGACAATAGGGTTATTCAGCTAAAAATTAAATAAAGGGATATTTAGGATATTAGTACATAAATTAGTATTGTGGAGATTGGCCAGTGTTTTCATTAATTCAGTTAGGTTAATTTTCTTTTTGGAAACCATGAAAAGTGATCTCTTCTTTATAAATTAGAGTAATATTGGACACAATTTGACAGTCAATCATCATTTAATAAAACTTAAATAAAATGTCAAGAGTAAACTATTAAAGACAGTGGGATCACACATAGTAATTACTGTCAGTTTAAACTGAGGAAAACAAAACCTAGTTTCTACCAGTATCAGAATTAAGTAGTAAATGAACCATAAATCTGAATTTGTAAAGTGTGACATATAATTCATTGGATTCTTCATATTGTATTAATGGATGAATGGAAGAAATTTGTAAAACTGTCACTGTAAAACATATTAGACAATAGCACTAAGGAAATATTTAATATTCTATTATCACTGATTGGATCTGTGATACATTTTATTCTACTGTGTATATTCACAGGCAGTGTTCTAATTCATCTAGCTCTGAAATAAGTATCTATGAGAAAAAGCAAGAGAGACTAGCTGAAGAACATTGGTCCAAACAGGGTGCTGGAATAGAGGAGACAAATACAGAGGTACAAACACCAAAAGAACTTTTCTAGAATTTCATATTTTGCAATGGTTCTAATTTGACTTGTCCCTAAAGTTTAAATCGTTTATATATGTACTCTTTCATAATTTCATTAGTTTACTTTTGTACAAATATTAGGATATTCTTCAATTAGACCAGGTACTCAAATACCATTCCTGCATTCCTTATTTTTTTTTTGTAAAATCAGTTTCAGATGATAAACAAGAGAACACCTTCCTTGCAAACATTTACTTTCCTTATATAGTATCGAGCCTCTGCTCAGTATGCAATGTTACCTATATATAGCCTGGAGCAATTTTTTTTCAGCAAGATGATGAAGCTGTCAAAGATTAGAAAATGTAAACATATGATTTATATTCTTGCTGAAAAAAAATGTTGCTTATACTCAAACCCAAACTCAACTACTGTTATTACTTCTATTCTTTATTCTTATTGTTATCCCAAACTTTTTAACATGTGTGTTTTGAGATCCAAGTGTAAAATGCTTATTTCTTATGATATACAATTTATTATATTAACTCTGATTCCTCCATCAAGATTCTTTTTTGAATTTTTACAGTTATTTCATATTTAGTAACTAGCCAGATTCTCATTACTGAAAAAAATCACAAATATTTGTTATGTGACTTTATTCATATCACCCACTTAATTTATTGAATTGAAGATAAGAAAGACTAGAGACTTAGCATTAAAAGTCAATCTCTCAGTATCTCTCTCTCCCTCTCTCTCTCTCTCTCTCTCTCTCTCCCCACCCCTCTCTCCTTTCCTCCCTCCCTCCCTCCCTGAATGAATCCATTAACCTATACTATCTTATCACAGTCTCCTAGTCAGTCTCTATCACATAAATGACAATGAGTGGGATGGGATTCATGAGAGAAATATAATGAAACAACATGTACTATTCAAAAGAAATATATTGATAATAGAAGTATAGCAAGGTTAGTATGATCATATAAATTTGGGGAAAATTCATAGCAGATGCATATTAAAATTGTAACTTTAATGTATATTATTTTACAATTTAGCTTGTTAATTATTTAATTACAAAACTTAGTCTTTCATTAATCTGTATATAGTAACAGTGTATCCATACATAACAGATAACCATTTGATTGTCTTTTAACATGAAAGGAATCAGTGCCAAAAAATAACAAAGTTGTTCAGCTCATTTTTCCTGGAATAACTTCCAAGAAAGAATAAAATGTATGTATGTATATAAAATAAGTACTACTTTGTGAAACTGAGCAAAAGATTTCAAGGTCAAATTCCAAAACTATTATTACTTTATTCTTTTTAAATTTTTTTAGTTGTAGATGGACACAATATCTTTATTTACTTATTTTTATATGGTGCTGAGGATAGAACCCAGTGTCTTAAGCATGCAAGGCAAACGCTCTACCACTGAACTACAACCCCAGCCCTATTACTTTATTCTAAAATATAACCTGAAAATACAAGTATAGTAGAAAGTAATTAATTTACTGATGGACATTCATTTCAAGAAATAACAAATGATCAATAACTCTAATGTTTGCATAATTTCTGTCACATCTCCTTAAAATTGCTTACGTGTGCAGTGGTATGCTATTGCTGAGGCTATTTGTCTTGGGCAAACTTAAACACTGCCAAGTGTTAAAAAAAAAAAAAAAACATGTATCAGTATCTATTGTTTTACAAAATTTTGATTATAATCTATGTACTGTGTGGTAACATTGGCTTTCTTTGCTGTTGCTTAAAATATCTTTATTTTTATTATTTTAAATTTGAATTTTCTTTCTTTTTGATTTATATAATTTCATTGATACACTATAATTGCACAAAATAATGGAATTTGTTGTTATATTCTTATACATGTATACAATTTTCTCTTAACAATGCATACTAAATATTTTCTTTATCAGTAAGTATTTTTTAACATATCACTTTAAAGGAATAAAATTATATGCTGTAGTAGAATTTATTTAATCATTCCTCTGTTGATGGACATTTAAGTTAATTTTGATCAACTAATGAGAATAAAAAGCTTGATGGGTGCTGGGATTGTGGCTCAGCAGTAGAGTGCTCCCCTAGCACATGCAAGGCCCTGGGTTTGATCCTCAGCACCACATAAAAATAAATAAATAAAATAAAGTTTCTGTGTCCAACTAAAACTAAAAAAATAAATATTTAAAAAAAGCTTGATGTTTCTAAAATGCCTCTTTAAAAATGAATGTGGACATTTCAGAGCCTGGTGTTTTATAAGGAATATGTATTTGTTTTACACAACTTCAAAAGAGCCCATGTTCTATTCTCTATTTAGAATTGTAGAATCATGTTATGTAATAAAACAAATAGTAGCTGGAATAATTTTTGAATGCATTATAATAGAAACTTATAGATTCTTGCATTAAATCCTAATTTGAACTTTGAAGTAACTGCTATTGTATATGCCTAATATTCCTTAGCATGCAAACTGTATCTGTTTATAGATTCATTTATAAAGCACTGAGTACCTCAAAAGCACAAGCAGTAACTATTCTTTCCTCCAAATAATGCTAATCAAATATTTTACATTATTTATTCCAAAATATTCTGCAAGAATTATAAAAATAGTGACTAATGTTAACTAGTCAAGTGTAATTAATCTTCCACAATTTCTTAAAGCTTCTTTAAATTATGGTCTACCTTTCCTGATTTGACCTGATATTTAATATATTTCTACATATTTTTCTATTCTTTAGACAAAGATGATTTCCAAAGTCTATAATACTATTAACATTTTAATCAAACACAATTAATTGTAAGAAAAAAATGCTAATGATCACGTTTCCATTATAATGTAAGAACTTCATATATGTATACCATATTTGATATATTTGAGTTTATGCCAGCCAAGTATAAAAATTAGATTGAAACAGCTTCCTGAAATATGAAATCTTTGTTCTAGCTTGTCTTGAATAGCAGAAATTAAGTATATTAAAATAAATGTCTTCAAGATTTTCTTCAATCATTTCTCAGACTTTATTTTAAGTGAGACACTTTCAGATAACATGGTTAGCTTAAAACAAAAGTATGTGCTGAGTTTTCACTTTTAAAATATTTTGCTGGGTGTGGTTGTGCATGCCTATGTTGAAGAGTTGCTAAGCATAGTGATGTACACCTGTAATAACAGCTAAGGCGGGAGAAACTCAAGTTTGAAGCCAGCCTCAGCAACATAGTGAGATCCTCTCTCAGAGAATGAAAAGAGATGCTAGGGGTTGTGGCTCAGTGGTAGAGCATTTGCCTGTCATATGTGAGGCACTGGGTTCAATCCTCAGCACCACATAAAAATAAACAAATAAAAATGAAGGTATCGTGCCCACTTATGACAAAAATTTTTTAAAAACAATAAAAAGGCCTTGAGATATAACTCAGTGATTATACCATCCCTGGGTTCCCAGTAGCATAAAATGAAGAATTTACTAGCTATTAACTAATTTGTTCAGGAAAAAGAGGAAGAGGAACCATAATTGGTTAAGCAATTAATATAGGTTAGGCAATGTTCTGTATATATAACTTTGATATTCTTAATTCATTCAATAAATATTTATATGTGTCATGTGCCAAACTAATCTAGGAATTGAGATCAAGCAGTGAACAAAGCAGACAAAAAGATAAAAATCTTCATCTTGCTGTAACTTAAGCAATAAATATGGCATTTTACTGCCTTAAAGGTATTTAAAAATTGAGAAATGCTATAGAAAAGCACACAGGGCCCTGCTTCTCAAACTTAATGGGAAAACTAATAACCAATGGATCATGGTCCAATGCAGATTGTGGTTCAGTAGGTATTGTGTAGAAGCCTGAGATTCTGCATTTCTAATAAGCTCCTCATTGATGCCAGTGCTGCTATTTTTGGGAATACCCTGAGTAGCAAATATTGTATGATCAATAGTATATAAGAGTGAAGAATGGGAGGGAGAATATCTATAATTTCAAATAGATTGATCTTTCTTAGAAGGTGATAATTAGACAAAGATATGAAGAAGGTGAGGGATTTTAGTTATACACTCATCAAGGGAAATAAGCCGGCAAGTACAGAGGTCTTTAGATGGAACTGTGCATGGCAAGGAGGCCACTGGGAATAGAGTGAGATGAATAATAAGAGAATTAAGAAATCACAATTGAGAGGCAATGGATTGTGGGGAGCAGATGTTGCAAGGCATTATTACCACTATAAATATTTTGGCTTTTACTCGGGGATGACGAACTGCTCTAGGATTTTGAATTAGGGGAGTGACATGATCTGACTTATGTTTTAAAGTGATCACTCTTGTCGCTATAGAGACCATTGAAGGACCATTGAAGGACCAGGGTAGTAACAGAGAGAACAGTTAGGAGTCTGAAATAAATGATGGTTCAAAATAAGTTTCTAATACAAGAAATGGTGAGAAGTGATCAGATTCAAGCAAACTATTGATGTCTTAGGTGTAGCTGTGAGAGAAAGAAAAAAAAATAAGATGACTGCTAAGTTTTTGACTGAACTTCTGGAAAGGCAGATTGTCCATCAACTAAAATAAGGAAGAACAAGGCTGTCAGGAGCATATCACAAGTTCAGTCACTGTATGTGTTGAGTCTCATTTTTTTTCTATTAGACTTCCAAGAGGAGATGTGGAGTAGGCAATTGGATATGAGAACCTGGAGTTCTGCAGACAGCACTGGAAGTTGAAATTTGCTCTCTCATAATAGTCCTCTGCTGTTCATCGTTTATCCTCATTTTATAGTTGGAGAAACATGATTATAGGATATAACTGACTCAGCTGGTAAGTAGGAGAGAGCAGAGAAATTCCAGACAATATATGTCTGTCTCCAAAGGCCACACTGTTGCTTTGCTTCAGTAGTAAAAGAATCAACACTGGTCACTGTAGCTGGTTATGTATTTACTCAGAGCAAGTAAAAAATATTTTTAGGCAGGGAAATTGAGCTGGCAGTTCATCTTTTTAGCTGCCTTGCTTGGCTACTATAGACAGATTTTTTGAAGTCAATACTTGGCAGCTTTCCATATGTTCTAGAAAGGCATGCTCATCTGGCTGTGACTGTTTTTCTTCCATCACTCACTTCTACTATGGCTTATTAGAAGTAACAAAACCATGTGGTTAGTGACCTGGGGTCATAGGAAAGAAATCTGAGCTTTCTCAGAGTTGGAAGCACAGGGAAGTAATAAGATAAACAATGTAGCCTCTTTGTCCTCCAGTGGAATAATTACAAGACATGTCCTCAGTGATTTCTCAGAGGCCCCGAGCAGGATCATGCACTATTTGCTCACAGCAATAACCTGCTCATTAATATCATTTATTGGTTTTCTTGTATAATTCCCCAATTTTCCCCATTCCTTACTTCTTCTCTTTGAAATCAGCTCCCAAGAAAAGTATTTGCACCCAAGTTTCTGCTTTTGGTTAATTTAAGACAGGTGATAATGTAAAATGTGCTTAATTGTAGGACTTTGAAAAATCATTTTAGATAGATCATTTAAACACATTTTGCATTATCACCTCTCTTAGATTAACCAGTACCTCGGTTTTCTGCATTGTTTGGATTATAGGCATGCACCATCAAGCCCAGCTGCATGTGTGTTATTTTCATACATACTTACATCATGTTATTTTGCACATGTAATTAGGTAACTTGTTTTATTCACTCAAATTTGTGATTTTGAGCTCAATCTATTTTGCATATTTTTTGTCTCCTATTTAATCAAATTATTTCATTTTTTCCTCTATTGGATTTGAAACTTTTAAATTCTATGTTTAATGCTTCTCCATAAATCTTTATCAAACACACACAAATTTTATGTTAGGAGTTATTATAAGTAGTGAACTAAGATTTTAATATTAGTAAAATTAGTGAGTCTCTCTATTCTTATGCCAAAAATTGGTCAGAGTTTTCCTTGTATCGTATCTATTTATGTTTTCTTACATTTCATTGTTTTCTACAATTTGACTTTGATTGTTCCTAAACAACAAAAGACTTTTTTATTGTTATTGTCTTTATTGGATCTTATTTAAATTAATGCAATTTCCATTATTTTCTTGGCTTACTGATCCCATTTATTTCTTTAAATGCACTTTTCTTGTTGGCAAGCTTTCTGCTTTAGTCACTAGACTGTGGTAATTAATCTGTCTTGACAAATAGGGTTTTGCCACAGAAAGGGAGAAGTATGATGTCTGCAAAGCAGTGGTGTCTGGATTTCCATCACATGTGCTAGAATATCTGAACACTGCTTTGTGTTTCTAAAATGGTGTGTAATGAGATCCATGATAAGACAAATATATACATTAAAAATAAACTGCACAAACATCTCATTAAAAAGTGACTCAAAAGAAAATATTATCCCATGCAGTACATTTAATATGTTAAACAAGATTTATTTAAAAATATTTCCTATATTTTTTAGCGCTTCATCCAGTGCCAGCATAAACAAATATAATGAACTAGTTTTAAAATTAAATTGAAAGACACAATCTTTACCTACCATTAACTTTAGTAGGTAGGCATAATGGCTGAAATTTTCAACACTGGTAGAATGTAGGTCTTACTTCTTACTCCTTGAGTCATTCTAAAGTGCTAGACAAACCCTCATTTCCCCCCTTTCTTAACATTGACATGATTATGTGCCTTAATTTGTTCTCTAGTTGTAAATTTATGCAACCCCACATCTGCCTGTGTTTCTTTATTAGTACCTCAGTCCTCCTATTCACATTCTTACCTAAAGGTTATCAGAAAACCAAAGTACCTAAAAACATGTATTAAACATAAAGCCATGAAAGATAGAAACTCTTGCATGATCCTTTCAGCTCACTTATGATAATCAGCAGCCACTATATAACTCAGCTCTAACATTTTTTATTTGTAGATAGACGCAATATCTTATTTATTTATTTTTATGTGGTGCCGAGGACTGAACCCAGTGCCTCACACAGGCAAGGAAGGCGCTCTACCACTAAGCTACAGCCCCCATCTAACTTGTTCTTTATAGTTGATGTTGTAGTAATGACTATTGGCTTTTGGAGGGTATTTGTTATCAATACCATCAGCCGTACTCCCAGGACCCCAAAAGATTTCAGCCCTTTTATCCAACCTTAAACCATATTTTTGGCTCTTCATAATAGTTTAAATTATAGTGTATACTCCTCATTGCCAGAAAATATTATAGAGAAAGAGACATACATATTTTTCTTCTCTCAATTCATCATCTCTTCAAAAAAAAATCTTTTCTATTTTCCTTGATGTCTCCTTCTGATTGCCTACAAGTTTGCTTTTACTGTAGAGCTTCCTGTGCTGTGTGTCTTATTTCTTTTAACAGAAGTAGTCAAGCTGACAGTTTGCTAACATTAACACCATCTAATTACAGCTCTGTTATGTCTGTACAACAGAACTACTTACTCTTTAAGATACTACTATAGCATTTATCAATCTTAGTTGATTCTAGACTAATTTGACCATTCATTTAGACTTGCAGTCCATGCCACAGGCAATCCACAACCGCTACTGTAACAAATTATTGCTCTGTCACCGACATAGCTGTTGTTGCTTCATATCTAGAGACCCTCAGAGCAATGTTAAAACATGGCAGTGTTAAATGCTAATTCTTATTGCCTAATGGAGTTAATCACACATATCCATGAAGAGTTTATTTTCAATTATTCAGTTCTCTATTCACTATCTATAATTTTCTCAAAGGAACCAATCATAATGAAGGGATTCAAACCTCTTATACTTCTGATGATCCATTTTTATGAAAGCTCATACTTATTGTAATACATTTCTGGCATTTAGCTTTTTACACATGTAAAATTAATTTTTGGTCCCCTTAAGATTACTAATAGCCACATGAACAACTACATTTTAACTTTTTATATCTACACACACACACACTCCACATTCAGAGCAGATATTATTAAAATATTTGTTCATGCTACAGGTCCCTGTAGTGATAGTTTCAAAGTCTGGTAAGTTTATTTAAGAAAAAATAATTGATACCATTTTTAGAATTGGAAGTTTCCTTTAGTCATTAAAACACCTAATCCATACTAACCCTTATTAAAAGTAGCCATTTCTCATGCTTATACTACTATAACTGGAATTTCCAAACCAATTCTAAATATTCCTTATAATCACTGTTTCATATGTCATATTTTATTCTATTCTTAAAGAAATTTCTGACTCCATAATATATTTTGTGGTACCATAATTTGAGTTGTAAGTCCACTGAAATATGCTTTTATATAACAGTAAACAATTAACATGACATGTTTACCTGAAAACACAAGTTCACTTGTTTTTTTTTTTTAAGAATTTTTTTTGAGAGAGAGTGAGAGAGGAGAGAGAGAGAGAGAGAGAGAGAGAGAGAGAGAGAGAGAGAGAGAGAATTTTTAATATTTATTTTTTAGTTCTCGGTGGACACAACATCTTTGTTGGTATGTGGTGCTGAGGATCGAACCCGGGCCGCACGCATGCCAGGCGAGCGCGCTACCGCTTGAGCCACATCCCCAGCCCTCACTTGTTTTTTTAATGAGCCAGATTTTCAGTAATTCAGCAGTGTTTTACTACTGAATTTACTTTCTCATTGTGAAGCCTGACTTCTAATGTTTCATTTCAAAGAACCCGTCTATTTTACTAAGCACTACATTTTGTCTAAAATATATATGACAAAGTAGGAAAGTGTTTGAGCCAAGAGCATTTAAATTTAATTTTTCTCAAAGTTTGATAAGTAATTTCAGTCTGAAATTGAAAATAAAATTAATTCCCAAACAATAAAAGAATAAATAATACTACATTTATTATTACCAAGAAAATTAGACCATCTTTAATTATGTCATTAAAAAACACATGGAATGTAACTTTCAGTGGTTATATCCACTTTAAAGGGGTAACAATTTTCTCCCATATGCTAAGCAGAAAAATGGAACTTGAGAATAATTAAAATGCAACATAGTAAATTACTTTTGAATTATCTGCCCAATAATTACTCCTTAGATTGGTCCTGAATGTATTTTTCTTAGCCACTCATTAGGTATCATGCATTTCTTACATTCTAGTTGATTTTCTTTGGCAATTTAATTTACCAGATGCTATGTTATGCTATAACTGTGCATGTTATAAAGAATAGTTATCCTTCATTTCTTTGGTAAATATATTTCAAATCTATACATGGAAAGAAATGATTCCTAATTCTTCTACATTCTTATTGGTATTTGTTCATATGCTGTTTCATGTAAGTATCCTGCTTTCTCTAACTGTTTTTTACAAAGTGGAAAATAAAGATGAGTCCATAAATCCAATGACAAAATATAAGATAAACATCTTAACAATAATATTTCATAATCTTTTGTGTCAATCAAGTCACCATTAAAATGTGTAGTTTTATGAATGTTTCCAAATATATAATGTAATAAAATGCTTTCAGTATGCTTTCTTCATTTAATTTTACTTCATTCTTTCATAACTAGAATATTTGTTCTTCACAATATTAGCAAAATAATTTGAAAGTCACATTTATATAAGATAATTAAACCATGCAATAGACAAGAACTCAATATATTAAGAGAATTTTTTATTTCATAGCAAGAGGTATATGGGTGAATCTGTGTCTGTGTGTGTGTGTATGTGTATATATATATATATATATATATATATATATATATATATATATACACACGCACACACCCACACAAATATTTATGAAATTTTCAGAGACATATATGGCATGGATTTTAATCTTAGATTTAAATTCCAAATACTATATAATCACACACACACACATAGCAGTTTAAGTTTTTTTTTAATTAACAAGATTCCTTTGTAATTTGTCTCCAAAATAGTCATTTATTATGTTCATAGTGAATCTCATATTCCTTGACAGTAGCTTTTGTTTATTATCACTAGAAACACTTCTCTTGGGCTAGGTTGTTAATTAACTGTCATTTTCGTACTGGTCATAAAGAGAGAAATGAAGATGAGAATACATGAGCAAATGGAATTTCACACACTATTGACTGTTATAGTGTCTTCAAACTTCAAAAATATGTATTGATGTTTTCATCGTATGTAAGTTCATCAGAAGCAAGACTTTAATCTCTGATTCATTACACTAGAGAATTATAAAGAAGCAGTTTAATATTGAATGAGAGCATCTTAATGTAGCTTTCAAAGAGGCCATTAAAGACAGATTTCTGCTTTTCGATTTGTGCATTTTCTATGATGACTATCATTACCATTGTAACCAGCTTTGAGCACATTTATGTGACTTCCAGTATAAACTCCAAAACATTGAGCACTGTGAAGAATATTGTCAGTAAATGTTTTACTTTGGGCTGTTATTGAAAATTGACAAATACTATTATTACTTTAAGATTTTTTAAATAAACACATTATCTAGAACATATGTATCCTAATAAGTTTTGTCATCTCAAAGAAGTCAGAATTTTTTGTTTCAATGACTCATTAGCTCAAGTACACTTCAAGTTCCCTTTTAGAATTGATTTTCCAGTCCAGTTTGTGAAGCAGAAAATAAAGACTCATTTCTCCTTGGTTAAAACCTCATTTATAGCCAAAAGTGATACTGCCCATATACCACTTTATCTCTTACTGAACCTCTCAGTGAATATTGTTTCTAAATTCAAAGTAGTCTTTAGAAGACTGAAAACTTTTAACCACTAAAATGATGGTAAGTTTTAACTATGACATATGAAATTTCAGTATATAATACATGGAAATGACAGATATAAAAAGTCTAATGAATGAGAAATATACTAAACAAAACTTCACAAAATAATGTTAAATAAAAAATAATAAAATAGTATTATTCATAAAGAATTATTAAAATAGAATTCATAACTCTGCATATTTGCCTCATAGTTTGTATAGAGTCCAATGAACTCTTCATTAGAATATATCTTCATTGAGAACTTTAAATATGCTACATTGAAAAATAATACAAAATCAAACTAATTAAATACATTCCAACACAATATTATGAAAATAATTGACAATGACCACATGGGAATGAGATTATGGTTTGTACTGGAAAATCTTCATAGCATTAATAGACTTAAGGAAAAGTACATACACTTACTCCATAAATGCTGAAGTAAGTAATAATACAGAAATTAAATTGGACAAGATGAATTAGTGACATAAGAAATAATAAGAAGTAAAACTTCCTCTATTCATAGATAATATTACAATATATATGTAAAACCCTAGAGAATAAATGCAAATTTAACACAATGAAATGGTTCATGTAAGCAATATATAATGGACAAGCTATAGTTGACAACCATTACATACAAAAAAAATAGCAAGAGGAGCTGGAAATTAGTTAGAATAAGTTATAAAACATCATTTTCACAAGCACCAGGATGAGGAAATAGGAATAAACTTGAAAGATAATGTACAATGTACAAAACCTATAAGAAAGAAACTATAAAGCCCTTATGAGCTGGTGAGGTGGTGCACACCTGTAATCCCAGTGACTCCAGGGACTGAAGCAGGAGGATTGCAAGTTCAAAGCCAGCCTCAGCGACTTAATGAGGCCCTCAGCAATTTAGTGAGACCCTGTCACAAAATAAGAAAATAAAAAAGGTTTGGGTTTAGTGCCCGTGGGTTCAATCCCTGGTGTGAAAGGCACACGTAAAGTAGATTTGAACAATTGAAAAAATATCCTTATTATATGATAGGACATCTCCACATCATTAAGATGCCAGTTCTCTCTAAATTTATGTATAATTTAATGAATTCACAGTAAAAGTAAAAACATGCTTTGTTTTATAGGGCTAAGCAAGTTGAAACTAAGGTTAATATGGAAAAGTAAAATGTAAAAATATCTAATCAAACTCTGAAAAGGAAAAGCTATAAGAGTGACTAAACCTACAAGATATTAAAAGATTCTATCAAGTCTTACAAATTAACCAAGTGTTAATAGCACATGAATGGACAGAAAAATGGAATAAAATTAAAAATCCTGAAATAGACCTAAAATATATGGAATTCTAATGTATAGTATATCCAGTATCTCAAATAACTGGGGGCAAAGGAGAGCATAAATGTTTGCATAAAAGATGAAATATTTCCTCAACTCATACATAAGAGTAAATCCCAAATGAATCAAATCACAAAATTTACAAAATAAATTATCTTGTACTTCCAGATGAAATGCTCTTAAAAACATTTAACACCATGGAAAAAAGATATAATACCACTTAGATAGTATTCCTACTTAAGCTGCAGGACCTGAATTTAATCATAAGTATACAGTAGATATACCTATACTGCAGTACATTTTATAAAACTGTTGCTATGTAGATTTTTCAAATGCTTTGATTATGAAAGATGAAGAATGAAAAGGTATTCCAGATTAAAGGAGATTTTAAGAAACAACACCTAAATCCAGTGGATGAAGTTCAAATTCCTGTACTGGAAAACAAAGTTATTATTATAAGAAACATTATCTGCTGAGGGCCATTGCCAAGTAGGAATGACACATCGAAATTTCCTTGCCAGCGTACCCCATGTTGCTTAGAGGACATTCACTGGGACATTGCATGTATGCTTTAGTAAGGTGACCTTGCTCAAGGACCAGGGCGGATCCGGGTTTAGAGCTGATCAGGTTTTAGGGAGTATCCCGTCCTTGAGTTCCCATTGTGTTCTCCTGAGATTCAGAAAGTATTGGAAAAGAAAGCCTCGTGGAGTAGGTGAATTGGGCGGCGGCAGAACTCGGATTTCCCCAGAACGTGTGTGTAGAGGCCAGTGTGAGTTGGGGAATAAAGAATTGCTGTTTGAGTCTACAAGGTGTGTGGTGGCTCGTGATTCTGTGCGCAGCCAAGACTGCGACAATTATCTGACTAATTAACAACATTGGATTATGGACTACAATTTATTATATCAATGTTAGATTTCCTAAATTGGATAACTATACTATAGATATAAAAGAAAAAATCCTTATTGTCAAGAAATATGCAATGAAGTATTAAGGAATAAAGGATATACATATATATAAAATATATATTATATATATACATTATATATATAATGAGTATAATTTTATATATATATATGTAAATTATTTATACTCATACCATTTAGAAAAATAACATTCGTGTGTATGGAAATAAAAAGAGAATGATGTAGAAAATGAATAAAAATGTTAAAAATCGCTGGCTATTGATGAAAATGTTCTTTCAATTGTTCTTCTAAAATTTCTGTGATTTGAAAATTATTTCAAGTTTTAAAAATTAATCTGCCAGAAAACAACAAAAACTAAACTACATCTAAACAGCAAAGGGCTTGGTTGTTCCATAGTATGTTCCCAGTAAATGGCAGTTTATAATATCACTACCTAATTCTTGCTTAAAATATGTGTATAGTCAACTGAACTTATTTATTGTCAATATATTGGGATTTTTGTTGAATTCAGGTGGTGTTTAACATAGCATAGCAACTTTGTGAGAAACTTGATAAAGTACTATTCAAGAATACTTAATATTTCTTGTATAGAGACTAAAATATTTTATATATGTAATATAAATGTGTTGAATAACTGTTGACCAGAATTTTAGCAAATGTAGTTTTGTTTTAGTTTTCATTCCCGCAGAAGGTTACCCTAGATGCTAAGTCAGGAATTCCAGTGTGCTTTAGTTAGTTTTTGCATCACTGTGCCCAATGTACCTGACAAATACAACTTGGAGGAAGAAAGTTTACTTGGGAGGGCTATCAGGAAATAGTAGGTGGGAGGGAGGGGGAAGGGCAAACATTTAACCAGGAGTGTGCATTATCAACCAAGTTATTACTATCAGCAATTGGCTCTCAATCCTGGTGGGGAAATCTGGGGGACAGTGTAGTGTATGCATGCTAGTTAGCCTACCCAAAGAAGGATTTAGCCTGAGTATTTGTACACTCACTTCCATCAGTCATCGAATGACAGCTTCTGGGGATGTGAATTAATTCCAGGTGCTGCAGTGCCCTACCACATTCCTTTAGTCAAGAGCTAACATTTTGGAGAAGGGCTGCAAACATACAAATGTCAAAATGAGGGATCAGGGGAAGAATATTCTGCTTTGCAGAAGAAGAAAGTTGAAGAATCAGTTTCCCTGGTATTCCTGGCAGTACTCAGAGTAGTTGCAGACATAATTACAATCAGGTCTTCACTAGAACTCTTTTTCTAGGGTCAACCTATGTGAAGTAAACTATTTCTTCCAAGCACTAGCTGAGCAACTTTGGATGAGCTGTTTATTTAAAGGCTCAGTATCTTCATCTGTGAAATAGAGGGAATTAAGTTTGTCTGCATTTAAAAAATAAAGGGCTTATCATTTGAAGGCTTGACATTAGAAAATACTCAGTGTTAATTTTAATTATATATGCATTCCTCATAGTTACTATTACTTTTCAGTTTTAATCAGTTTGTTGAGATGATCATTCTTATCTTCAACTCTAAGATGCACCTAAGCTTGCTAGATTAATTTAGACCTTAGCTTTAATGAACCTGAATATTTTATCGTCATTGAGAACTCAGGACTACAGGGACTCCTATTTGCCATCTGTTCTTGAAAATGGCAATCAGTTACTTAAGAAAGTGACATTGAAAAATACAAAGGAAAGTCAGAGAGATTAGAACCAAATAATGAAGATCAAGCGTCATCAAAAACACAAGCTGAAGAAAAAACACACAAGTTATGAGTGGCACATAAAGGAAAGAAAATAACCATGCATTAACCATGCTCTTTATGCTTTGGAAATATTTACTGAAGAGTTACTGTTTAACTGATTAAATGAGTGTGTTAGTATTGGTTGGGTACAAGCAGACAATTTTCCTTTTGAATCCCATGTCAAGGTCTTGTCCTACCCTACTCCTGAATTAAACCTCAAAAAAAAAAAAAATCCCATAGTTTAACAGTCTCACAGTATATTAGATCCCTAACAAAATATCACCCTGAACCATGTGATTTTTAAACTGCAGAAAATTATTTTCACAATTATGGAAGTCCAGAAGTTCAAAATCAAGTTGTTGGCAAGGTCATATTTTCCCTAAAGGGACTAGGGATTAATCCTTCCTTGCCTTAATTTTTGGGAGTTGCCAGCAATTCGTGGCACTCCTTGTCTTATAGAAACCATTCCAACTTCTACCTCCATTTTCACATGTATTTCTCCATGTGTCTCCATGTCTATATGGTTGTCTTCTTATTAGGACAACAGTCATATAGATTGAGGCCTATTTAACTCCACTGTGATCTCATCATAACTTAATTATTTACATCTGTGATGACACTAGTTCCAAATAAGGTCATATTCTTAGTTTCTGTGCTTTAAGGATTCAGTATATACTTTGTTGGGGGACTTAATTCAACCCATCACACATAGATAACTACAATCAAGGCCCATCACTAATCAAACCCCAAATCTCATTGAACATCTCATTGTTTCCTGAGCTTTAGACCATTTTCCATGTGAATACTGCATTGGAATAAGAGTGACTTGCCTCCCCAACTTGTTTCCCTTCTGCTTTCTCACTGATGAGGATACATGTTGAATCTTCCAAGGTTGGAAAAAGTAGACAAGGTTAGGGTACTAGGTTAGGAGGAGAAGTAAAAAGGATGAAGAAAATGTTTCTTTGGACAATGGAATTATTCATCCTTAGTGTCCTCTGAGGAAGCAGATTCCCCCAGGTTCTGATTTTTATTCTCATTGAATTATTTTCTTGTTTTTTCAGAAACTCATTGCCCCTTAAACCTAGGCATCTCTTACTTGCAGCTAAATTTGTACAGGTAGTAACTGCAGCACCAATCATCAAATCTCCAGAACCCTGGTGTCTGATTCTACTCTTTAGTTAGGATCTCTGGGTCCTCTAGGCAGTCATCTGGGGTGGAACTTCCCTTGAAATCATCTGTGCTTCCTGCTCAAGAATTGGCTTTGTTCCAATAATAAATGAATAATTCTCCTTCCATGCAGCCAAGTCTATTTCCTCAGATATTGATTGGCAAAACTCCAACCTCAGGTACTTAACTCTTGAATTTCCAAGACATTGATACCAGTCCCTATGACCTTCAGGTATAGAGAAGGTCTATCTTATGGAGAGTCTCTCATTTAGTTTTCATTCCTCTTCTCTGTCCTATTGGCACCTAAGACAATGATTGCAGATAGCAGAAGGGGCTTATTGGTGTAGCAGAAACAAAGCACTCTAACAACTTTCTCCAAAGAAAGCCATGCTACTGGACCTCTTCATCCATCCAAAGACTTCTTAACTTTCTATAAATAGCTTAAAGTAAAATACCAGCATAATCAAATCCTACCAGAACTTATCTGAATGTGTCCTTTAATATTTTCTCTAGTTTATAATTTTAAACCTCTTTACTGAAATATAATTCCTACACCATACCATTCACCCATTTAAAGCACACAATGTAGTGTTTTTAGATTCACAGGGTATTACATTCACAGGGTACTAATTCACAGGGTATTACAAACATCCCTGAAAACTAGTTTTATAATATTTTCATCACAATAAAGAAGCTTCATGACTATTAGGTGTCATTCTTCATATCTCCCTCTTCCCAGCCCTGGGTAAATACTAATCTAATTTTTGTCACTATGTATTTGTTTTGTCTGGACATTCCACATAAATGTAATCATATAATATGTGATCTTTTATGACTAGTTTCTCAAAATAATGTTTTCAAGTGTTATCTATTGATTTGTAGCATGTACCAATATTTAATTTTTTAATCTCTAACATTCCAGTGCATAGATATCATTTCATTTATCCATTCATCAGTAGATAGACATATGTGTTTCTACTTTTGGCTATTATAAATAATTTTGCAATGGATGTTTATATATGATTTTTATTTGGACATATTTATCATTTTTCTTGGGTATATACCTATGAATGGAATTGCAGGGTCATATGGTAATTGTGTATCTAACTTTTGAGGAACTACTAAACTGTCTTCTAAAGTGACTGTGATACTTTTAATTCTCATAGGCCACAGGTGAAGTTTCCTGTTTTTTTTAATATCCTCACTGAAATAATCTTAATACACTCTTATTACTAAACATCTGGGCAGTCCTTCAGAACAAATACAACATGTGCTTTACAATAATAATGATATTAATTCATAGCATAAATTGAGCTCCTCTTATGTTTCCAGCACTCTACCACATGCATTTTACCTATATAGTTATGCTTAACACAACAATGTTTTAGACCACAATAGACTGCATTTGCAGATGAGAAGTTAAATTACTATGTCTTTGCAGGTTAAAGTGCAGGAAGGGTAAGAAAAGATATGAAAAATAGCTAACTCATTTTGCCTAGATTTGCCCAAATCTTCTCAGATCATTTTAAAAGAATTTTTTTTTTCTATGAGAGATTATTTTTTGGAGTGCTGTGTCCTCAGGCTACTGAAACCTGTACCAACTCCCCAGGTGGAAAAGCCCCAATACTGGGACTTTCCTGTGAAGTTTAGGAAATTTCCCTACTAATAAAACCCTTTCTTATCCTTCTATCCCCACTCCCTTACTGGTTTTCCCTGGAGGCATTTATTTTGTTTTCTTTTGGTACCTGGGTTGGAACTCAAGGGCACCCACTGAGCCATATCCCCAGCCCTATTTTGCATTTTATTTAAAGATAGGATTTCACTGAGTTGCTTAGTACTTGCTTTTGCTGAGGCCGGCTTTGAACTCAGTGATCCTCCTGCCTCAGTCTCCCAAGTCATTGGGATTACAGAGTGCAACCCAAGTGTTCTGTTTTGTTTTGAATTGTTGAGCATTTGTAGGAAAATCTTCATCCCAAGAGCTGCTTTAGCAAAGCACAAGACATACAGAGAAACCAGGATCTTGATGAGATATTTAAATAGCACTGAGTATGTGAGGAAGAAGAGCCATCCTATCAAGGTAACCTAAGTATAATACAAAATTCTCTTCAACCAGGAAGAATTTACATTGAAAATAAATGGAATGTCAGAATTTGAAAATATTAGGTTATTTACTCAGAAAAAAAAAAAAGCTGTGAACTTGTTTTCTGCAGATAATTTACACGTCTGTGGCCATTTTTCTAGGTTGGTTTCTATGTAGCAGTCCTTCTGGAATTAAATGACTAACTCAGTGGCTTCTCAGAGCTCCTTTAGCTCTGATAATTGTAGAGGACAACAGCATTATCATTAACCTAAGCAGCAAAGCCTTTTTGATTAGGCATTGTGGAAGGGATTTATAGTGATAGATAAATGGATTTAATCCTACTTTTTAGGAACTTAAGAGACCAAACTTTCAGAAGAAAATGAAAGAAATCTACTGTTTATGGTATACTACAAAGAAAGATTAAAATAAATGAGAATGAAGATCATTTCAAAGAAACTTTAATGGATTATAAATATCAATATTTCAGAAAAATAATATTTAGAAGTAACATCTACTTTGATTTTACAAATGAAGTATAGAGAAGAAAATCAATTCATGATCTATCTACTTCAAATAGACCATTTATATTTTCAGAAGAAAGGCAGTAACATAATGAAAAAAATTTATCACCACATAATATTGGGACAAAAGATAAGGAAATAAGTTTATCAGGAAAATGTGAAGGTATGATACATATTTGAGCAGTACCTTATAATAAAATGATGATGAAAGAAAAATGTTAGTGGTCAGGATATTAAAAAACATTTCTGCAGGATAAAATCCCATTATATCATTGGGGAAGCAAATTAATAGTTCCTGGTAGAGTGCTGCATGTTAGGATCTAATATAAAAAAATGATTTCTTAAAGAAATCAAGCACTTTCCTCTTCTTGAATTTCCAAATATCTTTTTAATTTGGTAATTTTGTTTTGTATTTTTTTTATTTTATTGTTGGTTGTTCAAAACATTACATAGTTCTTAATATACCATATTTCACAGATTGATTCAAGTGGGTTATGAACTCCCATTTTTACCCCGTATACAGATTGCTGTGTCACATCAGTTACATTTCCATTGATTTACAAATTGCCTTTCTAGTGACTGATGTATTCTGCTGTCTATCCCATTCTCCACTGTCCCCTCACCCCTCCCCTCCCCTCCCCTCCCCTTCTCTCTCTCCATCCCCTCTACATTGATGGATAAAACATGAAATTGTCACATTTTAATTGAGCACCATTTAATACAATCATGATGTATACATCATATAATGTTTATATTGGAGTAAACATATTTATCTCCTTGAATATTTATCAATTCCGTGTGGAAAAAATTTTCAAAATCTTTTCTTCTAGCATTTAAAAAAATGTATAGTATGTAATTCTTAAACTGAGCAATTTGAAACAGGTATTCTTCAAGTGTTTTATGATGATAAAGGCAATCATAAGTGTGAAAATAGTTGATGGTCTAGGAAACGATTTGAGTAGGTAGGTAGGAGTCAGGGGAAAGCAGGAAAGATATGTAATATATACCCTTCATATAATTTTATTATATAAGCAATTGCATACAGTTTATTAAATTGTCATTTAGAGTACATAGATTTCCTAAAACTCTTTTAATATGTTTCCACAATCACATGTATTATATAGTTATTTGAGGTTTTTTTAAACAGACTATGGCAGAAATGTGTTTTAGAGAGTAAAAAATAAATCCAAATACATTGTTTTCATACTACACCTATAAACTAATACAGAAGACACAATATTGGACATGTAAAAACCACAGAATATTTTTATGGCAATTCTTCTTAGAATATTATTTAAAGATGTTGTCCATCCAAACTAGAAAGTAAATTTAAAAAACAGGTAGGGCCCAATACTGATCAATCTGTTCCAATTTTAAAAAACAAAGAGTATTTCAGAATAGAAGTATATGGGGAACTGATTTTTTCTACTGCCCTTTAAATTTTGGAGCAATATAAGAAGAAAATAAAAGGAAAATAGAGTAACAAGTATATAAAACTTTACTTTCCCTTTTATAGGAGTGAAAGAACTACTTGAAGTTAAAATCCGAACAACCAATATCAAATTAAAAGAAGGCAAATCAATACAGAAATCTCAAAATGTTGAATATGTGATAGAAAATTAGGAAGAGTTTCAATACAAATATATATGGAAATGAAAAAAAAGGGGAGTCATAGTTGTGGAACAGAATGTAAATGTTATAAATTTAAAAAAATAACTTAATATAATTAATACAATAAAATTGTAATAAAGTGAGGAGGCTAAAGTGCTAATTTTCTTATATTTTACAGCAGGAAATAAATCAGTCTTGCTTAAAATTGACACATTTGTCAGCCTTGGTGGTGTACACCTTTAATCCCATCTCCTTGGAGGCTGAGGAAGGTATATGGCAAGTTTGAGCCTGGTCTCCACAACTCAGTGACACTCTATCTCAAAATCAAAGAAGATATGGGGGTATAGTTTAGTGGTAGAGCACTTGCCTGGAATGTGTGAGGACTTGGGTTCAATCCCAGTACCCTCCTACACACAAAGGAGGAAGCAAAAATTGAGATACTTATTTTAAAATATCATAATTATGGTGAAGCCAACATCTTAATCATTAAGAAACTATGAATTGTTTCACTTCATATTACTTCTTCATTTATTTCCAAATAAAATTACAGTAACTATTTCATTCCAAATATATGATCATTTTTAATATAATACTATTTTATAAAATCATACCTGTCTTTATTTCTGTAAATGCATTAGAAAGACAATTGGGGTGATTGTTTCCTGGCATTCAGTTTTACTATTTCTTGTCTTTAGTTTTTAATAATTTTTTATTTTAATATTGAAAAGATATTATTTTATGAAAATAATAAGCCTTTCCAAGAAAAAGCCAATGAGTAAAAATAACTTGGACATCAATTTAGGTTTAAATCAGGTCATTTAAACCCCATTATTGAAGCAATTTTTATATGTGTTATAGCAAAATATATACTCTATAAATGTAAAAGAAGTTTTTTTTTAAAAAAAAACAATTTAGTAATCTCTTTTAAACTGGAAAACACTATCTTGTGGGTATAACTGGTTTTACAAATCTTAGTTCATTCATGGTATTCTAACTTCAAGAGAATATAGATTAAAGACACAAGATACATTTTGGAGAATTGTAGATCATTGTGAACCAAGTAGCTGTTTTTTTTTTTTTTTTCCAATGTGCTTCAAATTTTGTGAATTCTTTTTCTCTTCAAAAAGTATCTGGAAATGTAATATGTTTGCTTTTGGTAAATATGAACAAAAGTAAACAATGATCTCTGGTAAAGTTATTAGGTACAATATGCTTACTGTTTTGGATTAGAACATGAAATAGAAGCAATGACATTTTAAACACCTATACACAAAACACTACAGCCATCTAGATGCTTTTATATTCAGAATATATTAGCAAGAGATAGCTAAGCCTAAATAAAGTATTCTACATGCTTTTCATTCACCAATGTAATTAGCCCAAATAGTGTGAGACTGAAATCTCAGCTTTTATCAGCCTGAGAAAGCTAGCTCAACTTCATTTCCTTCTACTTCTTGCTTTCCTGCCAGGTCTCTGGTTAGCAGTCCATGCAGTCCATAATTATGGCCAGAGTTGCTAAGCATGAGTTTTTTATTTTCAGTAGGAATACACTTTACAGTAAGCACTTCTGAGTTTATTATCCAAAAATATATAATAAAACCTTATGCTTGGACTAATGGGCCTGTGGAATATTCTATGTTCAGATAAAACTAATGAGTTCTTGAAAGTTTTGCAAAGTTATTTTTATCCAGTTTTCTCTCTTGCTTCATGATAGTTATTTGAATTAGGAGATTGTTATTATCCTCCTGAAACCAGGTTTCCATATTTGTTCTATATTAAATGCCTCTAATGCTTACCTTATTTCTAACATCTTAGGAGTACTCCTCCTCCTGTTGGATTTTAATCACTCATGTACACTCATTTTATTTTCAATAATTCCCTCATCAATTATCTCATGGTTCCTGTTCCTCTAATACCATTTCTTCTCACTTTTTTCCATCCAACCATACTTCAGGATGTATAGTTCATCAGAAGCTTCTTGATTCTCTAAACTTCTATGGGAAGTAACAAACATTCTCTAATTGTTCCTTACACAATTATAGTATATTCATAACTGAAAGGTAAACACTTATGCACTAATCTTTAATAAACACTGCCATAAATGGTGCTGAGTATATTTCATAGCTGTTGAGTAGTTGTTAGTGATTATTTGTTATTAAGACTTAATCTCCTGATTATAGGCTGCTTTTGGTTAAAAACAAACACACAATTTCAAAAACACCTAACATCTTTTTTTTGGAAACATTTCTAGACTCTTCTCTAGGCTCCTCTGAATCATTTTAACAGTTTTTTTTTAAAGAGAGAGAGAGGGAGAGAGAGAGAGAGACACAGAGAGAGAGAGAGAGAATGAATTTTAATATTTATTTTTTTGTTTTCGGCAGACACAACATCTTTGTTTGTATGTGGTGCTGAGGATCCAACCGGGGCCGCAGCATGCTAGGCGAGCGCGCTACCGCTTGAGCCACATCCCCAGCCCCAAACAGTTTTAATTATAATGACTCAAACCAGGACATATTAAAAGGAAACTACAATTTTAATTCTCCATTGGAATGACTCAAATGGATAAATGAAGAAATGATTTATGGGATGCACCAAAAGTCAAAACTCAGAGTTCATGTTGTCAAATATTAGCTTATCTTATTTTTAATCTGGTTATTAACTAATTGCTAATCATCAACTTTTGTGTTTTTTATGGCAACCTAGATTCATCTAGGTCCATTCCTCTTTTTTAGTACTTACTCATTCCTATAAATATCCTTATGTGTATTTCTACCTTATTTGAATCTGTAGTGTCCTTTATGATGCCCAACAACTGTCCTCTTTTTCTTCCACAGGTATTAATGCTGAGTAGAGTCCCTAGAATTCAGTGCTTAAAATATGTGTTAGAAGAGTGAATGATTGGGTGGGTGGGTGAATGTATCACTGGATGGATAAGAGTTGAAAGTACTTTCTGGACCATGAAAGAATGTATTCCTCCTCACTAAAATAAGTAATCATCCCTTGTTAGATTGTCTGATACCTTAAAATGTTACAAAGGGATATATTAAAGATCAAACTTAATTTAGCCTATCTGTATATATGAACAAAATAATTGAAATGCCTGACTTTACAGAATAAAATGCAAGTAGCTCCCTTAATCATTTCAGGGTGGTATTCAATATTTCCTTTAAGCAAAAAAAAAAAAAAATGTAGGCTGGTAGTGGTGGCACACACCTGTAATCCCAGCTGCTTGGGAGGTTGAGGTAAGAGGATGGAAAGTTCAAAGCCAGCCTCAGCAATTCAGTGAGGTGCTAAGCAACTAAGTGAGACGCTGTCTCTAAATAAGATACAACATAGGGATGGGGATGTGGCTCCATGATCAAGTGCCCCTGAGTTCAATCCCCAGTACCCCCCAAAATATCTTTACAATTTAATAACCATTTAATATTCTCTTTATCATTTTTTATCTATAAAATTGTGAGAATAATTGTTTCTTTGTACCTACCCCCACAGTTGGATTAAAATTTTAAATTCTGCCATATAATCATCCATAGCCCTTCTATACCTTTCTATAGATACTAACAAAGTAGAAAGGTAAGGAAATGGACAATTATAGTGACCAGTGAGCTATCAACAATGAGATAATAAATAACAAACTGTGTGCAAAATCCATGCTAGGGATTGAGGGTAGGAATCTAGAGAATTTGGTATAGATCTCAAGGAAAAGGGAAAAGTCAAATGATTAAATATGTTAGGATTCAAAATCTACACTGAAATGATTTTTTAAAATTGGTTCTTTAGGGCTGGGGTTGTGGCTCAGCGGGGAGCACTCATCTAGTGCAGGTGAGGCACTGGGTTCGATCCTCAGCACCACATAAAAATAAATAAATAAGATAAAGGTATTGTGTCCAACTACAATTAAAAATAAATATTAAAAATTGATTCTTTATTCACATATAACATATATGTTCATATAATAGAAGCATTTAAAGAAATTTTGGGTCTTATACTCACATGGGTATTTTTACCTAAATGTCTCCTGTAGTGAGGGTTCAGGGACTTGGCTCATTTAATATTTTTCAACTTGTCATCCAACCCTTTTTTTTTATTGGTTGTTCACAACATTACAAAGCTCTTGACATATCATATTTCATACATTAGAATCAAGTGGGTTATGAACTCCCATTTTTACCCCAAATACAGATTGCAGAATCACATCAGTTACACATCACATTTTTACATACTGCCATATTAGTGACTGTTGTATTCATCCAGCCCTTTGTTTGCTGTCTCTGGACGTGTACAAGGATTCTAAAACCTCTTTCTGCCAAACAGTTATCTTTCATGGGAATTATAGCTCTGTTGCTATGGTACCTAGTTTCCAGTTATTGGAAAAACACAGAATCAAAATAATACTAAATATGCAGCATATATGTACCTACTCACTTTATATTGACTTACTCATGTCAATTGAAAATTCAAATGCCCAAAAGTTGTTCAGGGGTATAAAAAAGCACCTAATATATTTGTACTTAACATACTTTTAAACTGTGTGTACGTATGATTAAAGAGATGGCATGACTCAATCGAAGTTTCAGAGATGAATAGACCTGAGATTGAATCCCATCTTCACTGAAAGCTAGTTGATGTTGGTAAGTCACTGATTGCTTTGCACCAGTTTTCCCATCTGCAAGGAATTATTCATAATAATAATAAATTTCTAGGGATGTAATTAAAATTAAAACAGTATGTCTTGTCTTAATTGCCTATGATAGCAACTGGAAGTTAAAAGGTTTACACAGGCCTCCTATAGTTTTAAAATATGGAGGTGATATGTGATATATATATATATATATATATATATATATATATATATTTAAAATGTATCAAGCATATATATACTGTGTGTGTGTGTATGTATGACATAAATGATAGGGAATTGTGTCCTCTTAAGATTTGTAATGTCAAAATACCTAACCCCCAACACCTTAGAATATGACTATATTTGGAGATAGGACATTTAAAGAAATAAGTTTAAATGAGATCATTAATATGGGTTCAAATCCAGTCTGACTAATGTCCTTATAAGAAGAGAAAATTAAGACAGAGACACCAAGAGAGAAGCATGCACAGAGGAATGACTGTGTGAAGACACAGCAGATAGGTGACCATCTTCAAGCCAAGGAGAAAGGGTTCAGAAGAGGCATATTGACCCCTTGGTATTGGACTTTCAGACTCTAGGACTATGCTAATTAAATTTCTTTAAGTTAAGTTACCCAGTCTGTGGTACTTGGTTAGTGCAGCCCTAACAAACTCTCTCTCCCCTCTCTTGCACATTCATTCCCCGCCCCTGTCTCTTTATCATCTCTATCATCTAAGACAGTTCAACAAATGGTCATAAAATAGAAGTAGCAATGAAATGTTAAGTTTTCCTTAAGTTTTTATCTCTTCATTCATTGCCTACAGTATATATATATATTTTCTTTATTTTTCATTGACTAATAACTTACATACATAGTATGAAGAGCACAGTGTAATGTATACATTAATGCATCCACTACTCAGAGCTAAATAGAACATTTTTAGATTCTCAGAAATCTCCTTCATGTCCCACCAAGTCAATAACCATTCCTGCTCCTCAAAGTATCCACTAGAAACTTCTAGTATATGCATTTTGAAAATTATATAAATGAAATCATACATTACTCTTTTGATTCTAGTTTCTTTAATATACCATGGTGCATATGAAATCTATCCATAATGTAGGACCTATCCATGTTAAATAGTTCAGGGTTTTATTATTGAAAGTAATATTCCATTGTGTGCAAATAACCAATTATATTTATCTGTTTTACTACAATAAAATGCTGAGCATTTGAATGGTTTCCACTTTTTGATAATTATACATAAATTTCCTACGAACTTAATATGTAGAAATTTTATAGAATTGCTATGTATTTATTATTCAAAAATAACTTATTTTTGGTAGACAAAACCCACTCTTTTCAATAATGAATACATAAGCAATTCTATAAAATGTCTTCATCTTAATTTTACTCACCATACAATGTCTATATTGTTCTATCCTCTGAGTATTGCTTTTAACTCTCCTCACTAGACATTACCAGTGCTTCTGAACAAGATTTGGGTAATTTTGCTCCTCAGAGTAAAATTTTCAATGTATGGAGATATTTTTGGTTGTCAACTGGGGAAAGGATGCTATTGGGGTTTAGTGGATAGAAATCAGGATTGGTGCAATATCATTCAGTGCACAAGATAGTCCCTGAAGAGAATTATCTGACCCCAAATGTCAGTAATTCTACTATTGAGAAACCATACATCTAGACCAATAGTATTTACTTTTGTATTTTTGTCTTATATTTATTTATTCCCATAAGTTTTAGATAGATAGATAGATAGATAGATAGATAGACAGACAGATAGATGATAGATAGATAAAGATATATAGGTCTACTTATCTACCTTTAGTTAGGACTCTAAAAGGAAAGAGTCATAGCAAAGGCAACTTTCACCCTGTTCTATTTGGGATATTAATTTTCATTCTACATGTTCTAATTTTAGTGAACTAAAAGCATATGAGCTTATCATTGTTAATAAATATTTCCAGGCAAGGGAAATAGCATGATTCCTCTTTAAGCTGGTGATATAGCATTCTCTGAAAAAAAAACAAATATATATATATATATACACACACACACACACACACACACACACACATGTATGTATATAAATATGTATATATGATATAATATGTATACATGTGTATATATGTAAATGCAATATCTTTACTTTGTTTGAACTAGCTAAAATATTCTATTTGACCCACATGGGGACTTGTTCTATTTTTAATTTTTTACAGATTATTCTCAAAATTCTCCCGTCAGTCTCTACAAACTGTGATTAATCCATTTCCTTGACCAAATGCCATTCATTGTTTTTTCAGTCAACCTCTTCTCACCTTCAAAGTGACTAAAGGTATATTATATTTGCTCAAGTTATCAGAAATACATAAAAGAAATAAATTAACACATTATTTCCATTTCCAGGTATCTGAGTCCTCTCCTCTCCCATAATCCTGTCAATCCTTGCCTCTGAAACCTGAGCTTAAGGGCAGTACTGTAATTTACACTTTTGGCTGATTTTATATCATCCATCAGCCAAAGGTCCAACAGAGGTGATTGCTTAGCTCCTCAAAATTGGCATAGACTTTCCACCTTACATTATTGTCTTCATTTATTTCAGTGACATTGAAATGGAGGAATGGTGTTTGTTGGCTCTGGGATTTAAACACATGTGATCTGATATATTTTTGGCTTGCAGCTAGAATCAGTAGGGCCTGATACTGAAAAACCAGGAAGTTATGATTTGCTCTTTTCATTTACAAAAACTGGAAAATAAGAGCTAATAGTACTAAATGTAAATATAATCCATTTCAATGCTACATAATATCTCTTAAATTTAAAAACTTTATTATAAATAATTTTGTCTGTACAACCTTTGACATTGTTAATTTCTGTGAGTTATTTTATAATTTAAATATCAATGTGTTTTAGCTCTATGGCTCTTTGTGAAACCCATTGTTATTGATATATGATGTCTAAGATTTGTAATAATATGTTTGAAAGAATCTACTAAAATGGATTTTTTAAATGACAATAATTACCTCATTGACAATTGGTGGCATAAAAAGATATAAAAAGATATAATAAGTAATTGTTCAAAATTATTCCCAAAGAAAAATTCTAAAATCATGGAAAAGGTGTGGAAAAATATTTACCCTATGTCTCAAGAAATATTTTATTTAAGCTATTAACCACAATTATAGAGAAATGACTATTTCAGGTAATTTTTAAAATAGATGCTTTTCTTTTCATCTTCAGCAGAATCAATTAAACTCTAAAACAATGCTATTTCTAGGGAACAAAAATGGTTCACTGGTCCAACAAATTAATGAAATACTGCATACCATTTCCATCATCTTCCTGCACATATATCCTAGGTTACCCATTTGGATTAGCATAATCAAAGTTTTTAGAAATACTGTTTTATCATTCTGTAAATGTATAGGACTGTAGGATACATTCTACATCTAACATTAAGTAATATCTTATGAACTAAATATTGGAACTCACTTTGGAAAGTGACCATGGAAAGAAAAGGTATCCAATAATACTTCTCGTTCTGGCATAAATTCATTATTCATTATTCATTCATTCATTCATTCTGACATCAGGTCTTGAACCCAGGGGTGCTTAACCACTGAGCCATATCCCCAGCCCTGATTAACCACTGAGCCATATCCTCAGCCCTTTTTTATAATTTTATTTTGAAACAGGGTCTTGCTCAGTTGCTGAGGGCCTCACTAAATTGTGGAGGCTGGCTTTGAATTCATAGTCCTCCTACGTCTGCTTCCCAAGCCATTGGGATTATAAGCATGTGCCACTGTGCCCAGCTTTGACATAAATTTAAAAGTAATATTCAAAAGCCAGTTCTTGAACTGGGGATGTTCCTCAGTGGTAGAGTGCTTGCCTAACATGCACGAGACCCAGGGTTCAAATCCCAGCATCACAAAAAAAGGTCAGTTATTTTATTGCATACAATGAAAGCCTTTAGTGATTTACTGAATATTACAAGGCACTCTAGTTGCATCTTCCTTCTTGAATCAGTATTTTAAATTACTTGATGGATCCAAAGAGTCTTCAACATTATGTTCTTTTTGTTAAGACCATCATCATATTTGTTTTGTATTTGTCATTTGTTTTTAATTGTACTCAGTAATCTGGGTAGAGAATTGCTTTGATTTTGTTTTGTTTTGTTTTGTTGTTTTTTTGCTTCAGAAAGAATATATGACAGACAAGTTGTATTTTAAAATTGAAGAAATAAGATCAATTCCATATTCACAGTTGCTGTGTATGACATTCTTCTAAAGAAAATACAATTTCAAAATAAATGCTGCAAAATTTCAGGATAAAAATAGAGCATTATCATTAATCATTCATGCTCATTTTCCTCTCCATAACCTAACAAAACATTTCTCCACCTTTCCCTTTTACAATCTTTGACTATACAAATGATATACTTGTTCCATTTCAAGTCAAATGACACCATTAATTCATTCAGTGTTGCAAGTCTGGCGAATGAGATCTGAAACAAAACACCTACCCTTTAATCCTAACTTGTTCCTGATTTTTGCAAATGGAGAAAATGTAGAGAGTGGCCCAAGCATTTTAAATGTTGTATTTTTCATATTATGCTTTGTGTTTTATTCCTCTAAGGGACATTTAATGAGTATGAAACTAGTTTAAGCTTTTTACTTATGGAACAGGTTTTTAGTGCAGTCAATTTCTTTTTGTCTGAACATCATATGGAGTTCCTACAGGTTTACAATTGCACATAAGAACAAATTGGGTTCACATTTAGCTGTTTGAGCAACTTCGGAAAATAGATTAAAACTGTATCTGTAATATTTACTCACATGTTAAAATGGTTGATGTATTATAACTATAATATGCTATGTCAATATATGAATATTTCTACAACTCATATAACTCATAACCATTTTTAAAAAGCTTTTCATATGAAATGTTTATCAGCATGAAGCTTTGATTCATTTAGCACCCATTTAATAAGTATATTGATTTTAATGACTGAATTTTCTCTGTTGAAGTTCTCAGTAAAGATCCCTAGATATAAAAATAAATTCACCCATTATTTGTAAGCAATTCAAATAAAATAGAAGTCTTTGGGATAGGTTGCATAGGTGAATTTTGTGAAGATTTATTTCAATATAAATAGAAAAGATTGTTACTATGCAGATAAGGTGGCAATGGAAGTCCAATGAGAAATAAAGACTGAGGATGTTGAATGCAGTAATCTGTTTCCCTTGATTCTTCAAGGGGTTCCTAAAAAGTTATTACAAATTTCTTATTTTCAATAAATCACATCATAGATGAAACTTCTTTAAAATGAATAGACTATTACAGCCCTCAAAAATATCTATTGGAATTCTTGGCAGAAAAGTGAAAACAGTAGTTATTTATTTGTAGGGTTTTCTATCCATATACAGATAAATGGAAATATCCTTTTTTATTAGAAAAGTTTTAACAAAAAGAAAGCAGAGCAAATTATTTCCTATAACAATGAAACACTTGTTTTTCTTATGATTGGGTCTTTCTAGGTAGAAGGAAAGCCTTTTGGGAAATTTTAAACATATAAGGAACAAATTGTGACTTCTCTCAGTATAAGTGGTGCTTTAATATTCTTATGTTTTAATTTTTATGACCGAAATCAAGGAAAATAACTTTGAAATTCTATTTTTCAGCTTATTACAAGTATTAAAAACATTCAAGGTGCTCTTTAAAATCATTATATACAAAATCATGCATTTTGTAATAATTCCTTCTGAGAAGCTTAATGCCTCTAGATACTTCTACCACATTAAAAAGTCCAAGAAATTCCAAGCTATAATTTTCTAATGTCACATGTTTCAATGTAATATATTTCAGTGTATAAAAATCCTCATTAGTAATTAAATATATAAAATATTTATACTATACCAAGATGCATGATATTCTTTTCAATATACCAATTATGATTTTACAACTTCCTTTAATGTAGTAAACTTGAGTGTATATAAAAGCATCACTAAATTACTGTTTAAAATGTCCAATCCAAATAAAATACATGTATTCTAGACCTCTGTCCTATAGAGTGGAAAACATATTTTCATTTTTTAGAAATTATAAGCACAAAGTGTTCTTCAACAATTCTTAATTTTTGCCTTTTCTTGAGTTACTTCTTCTCTTACCTAAATAATATCAATTAAAATTTTACCATCATATCAGTATAGAATTGATGAGACAAGCATGAATGGAAGGAAATCATTTCAGTGTTCCTAGCAAAATACAATGATCACTTAGGTTTAGACAGCACTGAAGGGAAGAAAAGAGAAATAGGAAGATACTTTACATGATTGTGTATTGGTTATCTTTTTCTTATTAGAACAAATACCTGAGATAAATTAGCTTAAAAGAGGCAAGGTTTATTTTGATTCATAATTTAAAAGATTCAAGGCCATGATTAGTTGGCTCTGTTTCTTTGGGCATGTGGCAAGGTACTATGTCATGGTGTGGAATACATTGGTAGAATAACCTGCTCACCTTATAGTGACCTTGAAGCAAAGAGAGAAAAAAGAAAGGCCAGAGTCCCAATACTGCCTTCAAGGTCACATATGAATGTAAAACTTCCAAATAGGTCTTAAAGTTTCTACCATCTCCCAGTAGCACCATAGTCTAAGGACAAACCTTTTAACACATGGGCCTTTGGGGGACACTTATCCAAACCATAGCAATTTTTACAGTAAACAATACATAAAATAAAATTTATCATTTAAGGCATTTCTAGTGTATAGATCAGTAGTGTTAAGTATATTCAAATTATTGTGCTACTGCTACCATCACCACCATCCGATCTCTAGAAATTTTTTACCTTGCGAATCTGAAACTCTGTATACATTGAACAACATTTCTCCACTCTCCCCTCAACCAGCCCCTGACAAAAACTCTTCTACTCTCTGTTTCTATCAATTTGACTACTCTAGGTGCTTCATGTAAGTGGACTCATGTACCATCTGGCTTTTTGTGACTGTTTATTTCTTTTAGCATAATGTTATCAAGGTTCATGTATGGTGTAGCATGTGTCAGAATTCCCTTCCTTTTAAGGCTACATAATATTTAATTGTAAGAATACCCCATATTTTATATATCAGTTCATTCATTGATGGTCACTTGTATTGTCCCACCTCTTGACTGTTGTGAAATGGAAAACATGAGCAAAATTAAATTATATTTTTTCATGGGCCAATGACTTAGATTGGAAGAGTAAATATTAAATTGTAAAAAATCCTATCCAAATGGAATCATATCAAATTAATAAGCTCTGTACAAAATAATTAACAGAGTAAAAAGACAAACTACATAATAAAAAATGTTTTCTAACTCTACATTGACAAGTTGTTGATATCCAGAATATATAAGGAACTCCAAAACCTCAATAATAATAACAACAACAAAACAATTTTAAAAATGAATCATAGAACTAAGTAGACATTTCTCAAGAGAAGACATGCAAATATCTGACATGTACATGAAAATATTATTAAAAATACAAAGTATCTCAAAATTACAGTGAGATAGCTCCTTACCACAGTAAGATTGTCTGTTTTCAAAAAGCCTAAAGATAATAAGTTCTAGCAAGGATGTGTACAAAAAGGAACCCTTGCACACTGCTATAACATAAATTAAAAAAACCATTATGGAAAAAATGTATAGAGAATTCCAAATAAAGTAAAACTAGAACAACCATATGTGTGGCAGCAATTTCACTAAAGGGTATATATCTGAGGGAAATCACATCAATATTTTAGACAGACATCTGCATTCCCATGTTTATTGTAGCACTATTCATAATAGAAAAATAAAAAAAAAAACTTGTGTCTGTCAACTGATGAATGAATAAAAAAATATGGCACATATATACAATGGAATACTATTGAGTCAAATAATAAAAAAATTAAATCCTGTCACACTCTGCAACATGAATCCAATTAAAGATCATTATTTTCAGTGAAATAAACTAGGCACAGAAAGAAAAGTACCATGTAATTTCACTCATATTGGGAATCTAAAAAAGTTGATCACATAGAAATTGAGAGTATAGTGATGGTTAACAGAGGCTAGAGTTAGTTAAGGGAGGGAAAGATGAGGAGGGGTTGAGCAGTGGTTACAGTTAGAAGCAAGAAATTATGGTGTGCTATTATGTGACTATACATAACAATAATGCACTGTATATTTTAAAAGTTAGAAGAAACAATTTGAAAATTTTCACCAAAAACAAAAAAAAAATAAATTATTGATGAAATAAACATACTTAACCCAGTTTAAGCATTATTCAATGTATACATGTATAAAAACATTAAATGTTACGCATTAAGATGTACAATTTTATGTTTTTATATGAAATAAATGTAATTTAAAAAAATAAAGATTTACCTATTAGAAAAAAGTTGAATGTAATTTAAAAATGTGTCCTTCTAAATATCATATGATAATCTCTTAGGAAAGTGACTGTCACTTAATAGAGGCTCAATGAATACAATTTTCTCAATTAATCTATGAAAAGAATCTTTAAGAACTCCTCTAAATATCAGGTAATCCTTGGGGACATCTGTTTTAGTTGCCTTGTATCAATGTACAGTTTCAAACCAGCATAAAGTCAAGTATATCCATAGACACTTTCATATATATATATATATATATATATCAGAAAGATCAGTAGAGTAGATGGAGGAGGTCAGGGGGAAGAAAGAGATGTGGGAGAAGACCTTGGAACTAAATAAAAGCAAATTATATTCTATGCTTTTATGATTATATCAAAATGTAACTTAATGTTATATATAAGTAAAAAGAATGAATGAAAACAAATTTGATTTATTTAAAGAAAAATTTGGAGGTGTTGGGGATCAAGCCCAGGGCCTTGAACATGCTAAACACATGTTCTTTCACTGAGTTATACCCCATCTCTAAATTTTTTGATTGAAATCATATACATTTAAGGCATAGAGCATAATGTTTCAATACATATATAATGAACAGATTTCTGCAGTCAAGCTAATTAACATATTCATTAAAATCAAATTTGCTTTATTTTTTTAGAGACACACATTTTTAAATTTTTATTTATTTATTCTAATCTGTTATACACTATAGCAGAATGCAATTCATTTCATATTACACATATAGAGCACAAATTTTCAATTCACTGATCGTACACAAAGTATTTTCACACAATTCATGTCTTCATACATGTACTTAGGGCAATGATATCTATTTGTGTCTGGATGTATAGGTCTGGTGATGATTTTAGTAAATGGGACTGTTATATTGGTGTATATCATGGTTTCTCTCAATTTTAAAAAATAAATTTTTTAATGTGCTTAAGTATAAATAACACACAATATACCATTTTAACCATAATTAAGTGTATAATTCTGTGCTTTAATCACAGTCACAATGTTGGGCAATTATCTTTTTTTTTTTTTTGCTTATTTACTCACAGGTGCCTGTGCAAAGTGGGAAGCACTGTTGTATATCATATATTTATTCATTTATTTGCAGTGATAGAGATCCAACCCAGGGTTTTTGGCATGCCAGGTAGACACCGTACCACTGAGCCACATCCCCACCTAACAATGTTCTTATTTTATTGTCAAATAGAATGTTGGTCTAATGGCCATGATTCATTGATTTGTTGTGATGAATCTTTTCAGTCTTTTTAGCAAACCTTTCTTTTTAATGTTATAAATTTTTAGTTACTGTATAATTGAATCCCTTAGAAAACCATTGTAAACTGAAACTCATGGCATACTAAGTTCATTCAATTTTTAAATTTATTTTTCCCTTGTTTTACATTTTTGGAAGTTTCTATGTCAGTGTCAACAGACTTTCCTTGATTGTGTCAAGTCTACTGATGTGCGCATCTATGAACTTCTTCATTTCCATTACAGTATTTCTGATTTCTAGCATTTTATTTAGATTCTTTCCTAGATTTTCCATCTTTCTATTTACATTACTTATCTGTTCTTGAATGTTGTATTGTTTTTTTTTAACAGAAACTCACAACATACTAATCATAGTTATTTTAAATCCCTCTGATAATTCCAACCTCTGTGTCACATCTGAATCTGGTTTCGATGTTTGCTTTTTCTCTTCAGACTGTGTTTCATCTTCTCTTTTTGCATGCCTTGAAATTTTGTTGTAAGTCAGGCTTTTATGTGAGGATTTATGTTAATAAGTCTAGGAATTGGTTTTTGCTCAATATTTTCTGTAGCTATGGTTGCTGGAACCTTCAAGTTTCCTCTAATGTCCTGGTTTTTATCTCCCCAGTTTTCTTCAATCTTTCCTAAGACCTCATCAGATAGAGTCTGCATCTATACTTCTTTCAGATATAATCCACTGTAACTTTACCAAAGCCCTGTTGATGTGGTGTTTAAGTGCAGGTAGGGGAGGGGAAACATTTTGTAATCTTAAATTAAATCTGTCTTTTTCTGGACTTGTATCCCTGCGCTGTGACATTCACAAGTGCCTTTTAGCTTTTTTAGTTACCATTAGGCCAGACAGGAAGGATTGGAAGCTAGGGCTAGGAAAATGGCCCTTCTTGCCCATAAGATAAAATACTGATAAAACTTTTTTCCCTCCAGGACAGCAGCCTTTTTTTATGGAGAACATTCACACTCAGGGTGAATTTCACAAAGTTTACTCTTACCTCTCCCTTCTAGTTATCTCCAGGGTCTCTATCTGGACTATTCTCTGTGAGAACTGGTGGAATCCAGGAAACTGTTTAGGAGCCCTGGAAATTCTGACTCTCATAGTAGTCCACATTCAGCCTTCAGCAATTCATCTAAATTCCCACTTGCACATTTCTAAAGGTTTGAGGCATCAGTAGCTTCTCTTTCAGGTAAAAAATATCCTGGACTATGACTCTGTGTTTGCTTGTCTTTCCACATTTCCGAGTGGAAATTTGCTTTGCAACTTCAATTCTCTGATGGACACAGGAAAAGTCAATGATTTTTAGTTTGTTTTTTTTTTTCTTGTAAGGATGGTTTCCAAGCTCTTTACATGTTGGCACTCCTGGGTGCCTTTTAAACTACTGCTTAATTTTTAAAATAATATGGGGAAGACTGTAAGGTACATATGAGGACCCTATTGTGTCCATCCAGTAGAGTAGGATTGCAGTAAAACTAACAAAAAGAATCAAGTCACAGAGCCTGGACCATTAATCTAGCCATTCCATCCAGAGTAGGAAAAACAATGTCAATTAGAGGAGTTACTGAAACAAGTAGTACCTATCCCTAAAAACTTTGGGGGGAAATGGTTGAAAATTATAATAAATAATACACATGCAAATGGAGGTCTTCAGTTCAAGTGAAATCAAGGGCTTGACTTAACAGCTTTCTCCATACAGTGTCAAATTAATACCTCTTTGGCTAATTTCCATAGTTCCTTAGTGGCTGAACTTGTCAGCCAGAAGAGGAAACTCTACCAGCCTTCTAGGCCCTCTTTAAAAAGATAACCTTAGTCTGACTGCTAGCTGAGGCCAACGATTCACCTGAGAGAATGTAGTAAAGTATGCACTCTCTGGTAGTAGCACATGTTTACTCACCCATTCCTCTTAGAGTTCTAAATTCTACCTTGGGGTCTGTGTAAGGCTCATCAAGGCTACAATTTTTAGCCTTAGATAGCATTAACTGTCCCTCTAACATTCTGTTGATGCATAATGGCATGCCTTAGAGTTTCTTCAAAAGATGCCTCAAAAATTAATGTTGTGAATTTGAACTTAACATTAAACTGTGGTTTCTAAGAGCAGACCATATATACCCTCATGTCCATACTTACATATTCCTAGTTTTCATATTCACTAGTCCTGCCCATTATTTTCAATAGTGATTTCTTTCCCTCTCGCCTCAATTGTTTTTACAGCTTTCTAAAACACCAATTGAAATAACCATTTCAAATGGATATTAGGGAATCCAGGTGGGCCTGAAAATCTACCCAGAGGTCACCCTTTCTGGCAATGAGACTGAGAAACCCCCTTAACTGAGCCTGCCAGACTACCTGTTACACTTGGATAATTCAGAAACAGCTTTCCCTATTAATTCATGCCAAGCATGAATCTAAACCTAAATGAGCCATGTTATAAAGCATTTGGATTAGAAATAAAACCATTATAGCCATATGCCTACATTTTTAATGTACTTTCAGACAACATTGTAGTACCATTCCAAATCTTTTATGCCACTATCTATTTGACCCACAGTGCTTTTTGTACAGCTCTAAACAAAGGGAAAAGGCTGAGAGGACTATTTTCAAGTACTTACAAATTTGAAGAAACTTGAACTTGTAGGTGTCTAATGTCTGGAGCATCTATTGAAAGGGAAAGAATTGTCTTCCTTCATCCCAAAGTTAGAAAATGATGAGGACAATTATTCATGTTTATCCTCAATTCTTGTGCATGCTTTGGGTAATTCTTAATATATACTTCTGAAATCTTGGAAAGACGGGCGTGTCTTCTGTGATGCTTCAAATGTGCTTCCAACTTCGGTATTGTCCTCATCACAATAAACCTAGTTGTGTGCCCATCTATCCCTTTCAGTGCTTCCAGTGGCATGAGAACATGCTGAAATCAGCTCTATAATGACTCATTTCTGCATCTGTGAGAGCCATGGTATTGAGCCTGACACATAATTGATATTTGATGGGGTTATTCAGTCAGTAATTGAAAAATTCAATGACCTGTATGTATGACACACTTCAGATTTCTTTAAGGAAAAGCATTTATGAAGGGTAAAGAATGTTGGGAGAAAGGGCAAAAATTCTTGACCATGCTGAGAACTGCAGGAATGCACCTTCTACAAACAAATTAAATACGCCCAGTACCTTCCTTTCATCAAGGAATTTGCTTTGCTAGAAAGCAAAAATAGAGTCTACTCACTATATTTCATTTGCATAGTTTTTGTTCATTCTGTCTTAGCCACATAAATGGACAGCCTTTCTTCCCCTACTAATCACTAAAACACCATAATCTACCTACCTCATGAGCAATAATAGGAGGCAGAATGTAAGGTGCATATGAGGACCCTATTGTGTCCAGTCAGGGAACATGGAGATAATGTATCCATTCACTGCCACCAGTGCTTCCCTCCACTGGGGTAAAGGAATAGTCAGTATGTGATTGAAGTGACTCAGGAAAGCAAGGATGATTTTCTTTTTATTTGGTTTTCATTGACAATCAAACAAGTTATAAATTAAAGTAGGTTAATTGCAACTGATAAACTCTTAAGAATCATACTTTAAGATTAGAGCTTAATGTATATTGTGATGAGTCTACATTGTGGGAACTAAATGCTGAAAGTATAATAGTTTTGAAGAGGGAAGAAAATGGCTTAATTTTTAAAATAACATCTATTTTGCAAAGAAAAACACTTGTTATTGCTTAGAGCAATGGTTCTCATTTCAGATTGTGCATCAGAATTATTGTAAGAGCTTTTAAATAATACATATAAGTACCTAAACCCAAACTTTAATTCTAGTTCATTTACTCTGAGGTAATCATGCACATTTTTAAATGATATTCTTGATGCAGGTTTGAGTATCACTGCCCAAAAATTTTCATGAAATTCATACCTGTCCTAAGGAAAATAATTTATAATCTTTTCAACTCCCTATTTAAAATACATAGTCATTTTCTTAAGAAGAAAGTAATCAGAATCCAGAAGAAATGCATTGTATATTTATGGTACCATCTTGTTCAAATGAAGTTGCTGACAAATAAATTGGTGGCAATCTGATTTTCGAAATACAGATGATTGCTGACTTAACGATGGTTCCACTTAAGATTTTTCAACTTTACTATGGTACAAAAGAAATATGCAATCAATAGAAACCATAGTTTGTATGTTAAATTTTGATTTTTCCCTGGCCTAGCACTGTGTGGTAAGATAGTCTCTATTGATGCTGAAAAGCAGCAGCAAACTACAACTAAAATGGGCATTGTGAGCCCTTGTCCTTTTCTCTGTTCCTCCCTGTCACCAGATTATTCAGCTGAGCCAGTTTCCTCAGCATTCTGGGTGAGATGAGATACAAATGAGCCTCTTAGGCAACACTCTGCATGGCTAGGTACTTACTGTGTTCTCACTTTCCCTCGTGGGAGAAATCAGGGCCTGAGGGGGTCCCTCTTAGCACTAAGGTTTGTGCCTTAGGGAAGGGGTAATATAGGTAATGCAAAAAATATTTTTTCTTACTCTGATAATCATGGATTCAAGAGGATTTTTTTTTTCTCTAAAGAGGTTCTGGGACTTCTTTGCTGGACCCCTGGCCTCCTACAAGGTACTCTTATCTATGAATGGTTATCAAAATCAGTGCTACTCTGAGGGACAAGGGATGAAAACTACTATCCCACCATCTTGATAAGGTCATGCTCTTCAAAGTGAAGTGCTTTAGAAAGAAACATAGATTTTCACCTTCTTTAATAACGTGGTTTAAAATGCATCTATCTCTGGGAGAGATAATTATGTTTTCATAGATTCCAAGGCAAGAGGTTTGATATGATTTTCTTTTCTGAAGGATTTGATAGATGGGAATCTGTTTTAGTCAGCTTTTTTTTTTTTTTTTTTTTTTTTTTTTTTTTTTTTTTTTTTTGTCACTGTGACCAAAAGACCTGGCAAGAACAATTTTAAAGGAGGAAAATTTTATTTGGGGTTCATGATTTCAGAGGTCTGCATCCATAGATGGCTGACTCCATTCCTCAGGGCCTGAGATGAGGCAGGACATTGTGGTGGAGGAAAGCAGCCAGGAATATGGCAGCAGGAAAGACAGAGGGAGAGAGGGAGAGAGGGAGAGAGGGAGAGAGGGAGAGAGGGAGAGAGGGTGAGGGAGGGAGAGGAAGAGGGAGGGAGGGAGAGAGGGTGAGGGAGGGAGAGGAAGAGAGAGGGAGGGAGGGAGGGAGGGAGGAGAGAGAGAGAGAGAGAGAGAGAGAGAGAGAGAGAGAGAGAGAGAGAGAGAGAGAGAGACTGATTCCCTTCACCAGGGAGAAAATATATACCCCAAAGGTATGACTCGATTGCCCACCTCCTCCAACCACAACACTCCTGCATTCAGTTACCACTCAGTTAATCTGTTCCAGAAAATTATTTTACTGTTTGGTTTAAGGCTCTCAAAATGAAATAACCTCACCTCTATACCCTCTTGCATTGTTTCTCATATTAGCTTTAGGAGGGTACCTAAAACTAACTGTAATAAAATAATAGACTATTCAAGGAATTCTAGCTTTCAAGGATAAATACAGGGCATTCTGCCAGGGAAGAGATACATAGAAAGTATAAGGAAAGAATAGGCTTTTTTGTGGTGCTAGGGATGGAACCCAGGGCCTTATACATGTTAGGAAATGCTCTACCACCGAGGTCCATCCCCAGCCCAAGGATGGTAATTGGAGACACATATCAAGTCTCTCATTTAAGAGCATAAGAAACAGAAAGTGTCAAACTTGGAATCAGGGGAAACAAAATCATATTCACAACTGATTAATGACATATTGTTAATACTTATGTCATTATACATCAGTATTAATGAGATATGAATGTTTATAATAGAAGACAAGAAGATAAATTTCAAGAAAGTGTACCTATTATTCATACATGAATATTTACCCTTCTATGTTGTCAGAGAGTACAGTTGTCCCTAGATATCTGTGGGGGATTGGTTCCAGAACCCCTTACAGATACTAAAATCTCCAGAGGCTAAGGTCATTTATGTAAAATGGCACAATATTTGTGTATAATATATGAACCTCATCTTGTATACATTAGACCATTTCTAAATTATAATATTTAATATAACGTAATTCTGTGTAAACAGTTGTTGTACTGTATTGTTTATGGAATAACATCAGGAAAATAATCTATACAAGTTTAATACATGACGAATTTTTTTTCTGAATATTTTTGACTTGGGATTTGTTGAATCCATGGATGCAGAAACTATTGGTACAGACAGCCAAATATAGTTGTACCTGTTGTGCTTCCAATTTGGTAATTAGAGTTAAGTTCACTCTTCCTTATTGACATTCTATTTTCCTCCCCCATTCTTTCTATCATTAAACCACCCAAACCTTGATGTTCTATAAAACCCATTTTCTAGTTAATGGCAAACAGAAAAGCAGATGGAAGGGCATTCATTATTAGGACTGGCATGTATGAAGTAATTGATCCTATTGGAAAGATAGAACATGACAGGCAGTACATGACCATAACATCAATTATAGTGTTCCATATGGTGAATGAAATAATGCATCAGACAAGATACTCTATATTATAATGCCACATTTGATGACCCTATTTTTTTAAAAAGTTAGCTATTTGAATGTTTGAAGCAGTTAAGAATCATGATAGCATGAGAAATATTTATAAGAATATGGCACTCTACATACAAATCCAAAATAAATCTATAAAGATGTAGCAAAGCAGATTGAGAGGTAATAAATTATTCTGCTATTATTTAATGTTCTCATATATAGTTTTATTTATTACAAATGTGTTTTCTTAATGAGAATATATATATATATATATATATATATATATATATATATATATATATATATATATTTTTTTTTTTTTTTGGACAAATCAATTTCTTTTAGTTCCAAATAAGTTAACTCTTGTCCCACTAGAATTTTAAGAATAGAGTAAAATTAAAATTGTTAATCTGAGCTATTTTCCCAAGTCTGGTCAATAAAGGGTTCTTCAGAGATTATATACCTAGTTTTCTGTAAATAATATCCATTTGCTAAATAATCTACAGTTAGAGTTTAGGATACGGCTGTTGAAAGAAGTTTAGGACATTCGTTTTTCAGTTTTTAAGGCAATTGTACCAATATAAGTGTGTGCAATATCAAAAACTTTTTGAGTTCAGAGGCAGGAGTCAGGGGATTAAACATGGACTCATCAGGGATTTTAACCTGGAACCTCTCACACCCTAAGTGAGAATCATACTGCTGGACTAACGAGTCACTCATTTCCAAATATTTAAAATGATAAAATTCTAGTGTGGCTCACTGAATTTAGCTATTCATCATACAATATTATTCTTCAAATACAAACTGAACATCCCTAATTTGAAAATACAGTGCTCTGAAATCTGAAACTTCTTGGGTGCCAGCATCACATCACAAATGGAAACTGCCATGCCTGACCTCATGTGACATAGTAAAAATAAAATGACCCTCAAGGTTATGTATATATAAAACACAAATAAATTTGTTTTGGACTTGGTTCTCATCCCCAGGAGAACAGGGTTGTGTGTGTGTGTGTGGTCTATACTTACTTCTGGTCCTAAGCAATCCATATAAGGGATACTCAACCTGTATAACTTAAATTGAGATTACTGATTAAATACTGACTTATGAAAAGTCTTCTTTAATAAACTTATTTTTATGAGATCTCTGAATGACAACAAGTAGGATTTCAGGTCTAATGCCTTGGCTATTTGTTTTCATCACTTTCCCACAAGTTTCAGCTCTGAACAAAAGATACCTTATTCAGAGTTTATCAACTTACTTGCTTTTAGTGCTGACATGGTTGATGGATTCAAAACAATGAAACTGGAAATACCATATTTAATGCTATTGACTCCAGAATAATAAAAGTAGTTTCAAAGGTAGGGTGAAATTGAACACACATATACCTCAATAATGTGTGTGTGTGTATGTGTGTGTGTGTGTGTGTGTGTTTGTCTTGTATTTCACTTTTGAGGAGAATTTCTTATCTGCATGGACAATTTTATTTATTACAAGTATAGAAAGGCCATTTGCTTTCCCTTAAACATTTGGATTTCTTTCTCATTAATGTTCTTATCAAAAGTTGGTATCTTCTAAACTGATCTGAGTTAATTTATTGAAATTGTGAGAAAGAGATGTTATAACGCTTGGGCACAGAAGGAGAATCAGTGACCTAGAACTTGCTGATGGCAACATCAAAGGTAACTCAGATGGCCAGAAAGTGTTGATTTCTACTTTGTGATTTTAAAATTATATGACAATCAAAAGGTATTTCAAGACTCCAGGGGGTGGGGGAATTGAAGTAGCAAATAAGCATAATGATTGTAAAGGTTACTAGATTAAGTAAAAGGCATATGCACTGCTGTCAGAAAGTTGGAATGTAAAATAGCCCAAACCCTCTTCTATGATTCTGATGACAGCAATCAAGGAATCAAGGAAGATGCTGTGGTAGGATTCAGAATATGACTGAGCAGTACTAACAGAAAGAATTATCATCTCCTTGGCTTTAGAGTCAAATAAATGGGCAATGTGGGCCCAATCTTTTGTGAACATAAAAATAGGAAAAGGTAGAGCAGAACTTACATCACCACTATAAGCTTTAAAAGAGATATTTTGGTCTCTTTCTGGCTATAAGGTGTAATAATTGAGCTAATGATTGTTGGCATTAAAGGCTCATAGAAAACTGAGACTGACAGGCAATCACCTTAGAAGTCCTCTGGCTACTATTGATGGAGATGGAGTGGGCACTACTTATGGTACTTCTGGAGGTCTTATGTCATCTCTTATGTCAGGAAGTGGCATATCTTGGTTTGTTTTTGTGATTCTGATAAATTAAGTACACTAAATTTTCTACTACTGTTGCCATTGCTTACTATATTTTCCCTTCTTTCCTTTTTTCTAATCCACTTACTCTTACTTGTGACTTCAGCTTACTACTTAATGATAGTATCCCTTTTCTGCCCTTCTGGTATTACCTGACCCTTCTGTTTGCCTTATTGTCAAACTGTCAAAGAGAGATTTCCAAGATCAATCCATCACTATTCAAAACTGAGTGTCCCTGTTGGAGTGGGTTGCTATGACAGACCAGGTGGTTACCTTTGGCAAGTGCCTAGCCCAAGTTCAATTCCATGGCCATAGTTTGGGTGAAAAGCATCCATTTGTTAATTCAGTGTACATTAATTCAACTCCTGTTTTGTGTCATGCAGAGTACTAGATTCTGGGAACACACGAGTGAATAAATACAAATCATGAATCTTAATTTTTTTTTAAAGAGAGAGTGAAAGAGGAGAGAGAGAGAGAGAGAGAGAGAGAGAGAGAGAGAGAGAGAGAGAGAATTTTTTTTAATATTTATTATTTTTTTAGTTTTCGGCGGACACAACATCTTTGTTGGTATGTGGTGCTGAGGATCGAACCCGGGCCGCACGCATGCCAGGCGAGCGCGCTACCGCTTGAGCCACATCTCCAGCCCCATGAATCTTAATTTTTAATAAGAGGAGAACAATTGAACCAATAATAAACTCAACAAAAATAAATGTACATATAATACAACACAGATTTGAAAGAAACCTCTCAAAATGAGACTGTTACCATGACAATCTTGATGAGGCTCTCCCACAGAGAACTTATACTCTAATAGGTACCTCATTTGACTTGTTCAAGTAATTTTGATCAAGATTATTCATACATATATGCTGGGGAAATTAAATAAAGGAGAGGAAATAAAAGCAGCAAGTATAAACAACATATAGTCCATGTATTTTCCTGAAGATAGTAACAACCAAATGAGTAGTAGTTAAATGCCATTGAGAATCAAAAATAAAATAGTAGAAGTACCTATGGTTTACATGTTGCTTTTATAGTTGACCATATAGTTTGGAGGAAAAGAGTGTGAAATTATTTATAGTTGACCATAATGGTTTAGAGGAAAAGAGAGTGAAATAATTTATTTAGGACCTTGAGAATCAATTATACTTTGAATTATATCTGAATATCTTTCCACAGATTGCACTCATAATTTTTTTATTGTTAGTTTCTTTCTCACTAAAAAGTGTCATCTTTACAAAGTTGAAGAAAACATAGTCATAATGTATGTTTCAAAGTGCTCATAGGTACTTCCATGCAGCTTTGTCTAGATTATATTATTTCTGGCGGTTATTATTTATGTCCTTTTAGACATCAGAAGATGATAGTAGATTTGAGGAAGGCATCTTTTTCCATAGGTCCTATGCAGTGTTTCAATTCATAATCAAAGATGGCATCCATGGATTCTTACACTAATCCAAATTTGCAATAAACAAGATTACAAATTTTTTAATTCTAACTACTTGTTTTATTGTTCTTTTTTATAATTTCTAACTCTTTCTCAAAACTCTTGACCTGAAAAAAATATAATATTTTAACATTATTTTCTATTTTTTAATTCGATGCATTTTTAGATGTATTTATATTAATATTTGTTATGTGAGCCTTTTGGTTGAATTTCTCCCTTCCAATTTGTCTTTTATGGTGACTCCAACTAAACATACTCTAGAACAACTACAGTACTAAACAGATAAACAGTGTGAAGAGGAAGCTTTAGAGAATATGGGGTTCAACATGTTGTCACTCTTCAGAATGTTCTCTGCATTTTCTAATCCCCAAGGTCAGGTGAAGGGAAAATCAAAATAATCCTTTGAAGGCTTGTGTATGTAAGAGTGAGAAACAGGAATGGAAGAGAGCAACAGAGCAAGAAAGGAGATGATCGAAATTATAAATATATGCACTGATTTCTATTAGATGAGTAGAGCAGTTTTAAGCATCAATTTACTAAGTTATCCTTTCCTAAATACCAGAAAAAAATGGTATTAGTACTGTTTTACTACCATTGGTGGGTGAAATTGTAAAAATAACTTATAGATGACATTTTCCAACAAATAAACATTTTAGACCAAATTAAAAAAAAAACAAGAATACAATTGTACATATCTAAAGTCATAGTGTGCTGGAATCAATGTCTGTAAGTACAAATAGCTGTCCTAGAATATTTATACTGTAAGTCTACAGGAGCACCATTGCTCTTTCTAAGGGATGTAACTAACTGAATTAGGTTCAATGTGCAAACAAGTGAGTAATATGGGGAATGATTTTTGAAGAACTGTTTCTGTTGTCAGGGTCTTAACTTTTAGGAGACTAAATAAGAAAGTGTTTTAGTTTCATATTTCTGCTGTAATAAATTATCATAAATTTAGGGGACTAAAATAAATATCTCACAGTTCTGTGTGCTGGAAATCTTGCATGGGTGTCTTTAGGCTAAATCAAGTTGTTGACAAGGCTACCTCCCTTTGTGGGGGGGGGTCACTACATTTATTTACTTCTTCCACCTTCTAGAAACTACATATATTCTTTTGCTCATGGTCCTATTTCTCATCTTTGAAGCAGTAATGTAACATCAACATATCTGCTTCACTGACTGCTTCTGTAATAACAGAAACATTAACACTGCCCTGTCTTCTGTATGACTTCTGACCCTCATGTATCTTTCTTTATGACAATAAATCTAAAATTTTAAAGAAAACAGACTATGAATCAACTCTCAGAATTTGAAATTATAGCAAATATAATAAACAGAATAGGAAAAATGATTTCAGATAATTATTTTCCAAGAGATAAGGAGATAACTATTATTCAAACACAACAATTACCAAGGCAACAAAGAGTCCCAGAAAAGCCAAAAGAATAGAACTAGTTGATATTTAAAAGAAATTTTATTATGAAGGAAAATTTTACATGATATATATATATATATATATATATATATATCAAAAGATCACTATTCTCTATTCTTAACTTTTATTTATTAATCAGAAACAAACAACCTAATAGAAAAACAGGAAAAATATTTAAACAGATAATCAATACAGCCAATAAAAACATGAAGCATTATTCAGCTTCTCTCCTGTCAGGAAAATACCAGTTGATGTGCTGTGAATGGATAATTATGAATGTAATGCATTCCACTATTGTCATGTAAGAAATAAAGTTTTAAAAAGAAAATACCAGTTGAACATCATTTATATATTATTTTCTCCTAATCAGATTGGGATAATTTGAAATTATTTTATTGCACAATTGCTATATTAACTTCAAATGACTCCAATTTTGCACTCAAACATAAATTTGAATTTACAGAGGATAATATCTTAGATAAAATTATTGCCCAGAAATTCAAACTTTTGATATTAACTCTAGAGAAATACTTATACACATGTTATAAAATATATTAATTTTATTTACTTTCATTGTTTTTAAGGTACTCAATATAAAAACAAACAAGGAGAAGCCACAAAAAAAGGGAGTAAATAGATAATGTGTCAAAACATATAAATAAATAGTATGCTGAAATTAAATTAACTGTACTAAACTTATGTGTTTCAATTGTGGAAAAATGTTTTAAGGGCTGGGCTTGTGGCTAATTGGTAGAGTGCTTGCCTACCATGTGTGAGGCACTGGGTTCGATCCCCAGCACCACATAAAAATAAATAAATAAATAAATAAACAAACAAACAAACAAATAAATAAATAAAATGTCTCTCAATAACTAAAAAAAATTTTAAAAAGTGTTTAAAAGCTTTAAAAAATACAGCAAGAAATATTTATTAAAATTAAGACACAAAATAACATTGGAGAATTTGCAGGGCTACGTATTCATATATGCCAAAGTATACAATTGATTGAGGACTATAAAACAAACAATAATGTTTATCTTGGTAGAGAGAAAGAGTGGATCACTAATGAAGGTAGCAGTTAAAGAGGACCTAGCTTTATGAGTAATATCTATAATTATTTTCTTTCAAAATATGCCTGGATTCATATTTTCAGTAGTCTGTAGAATATATAATATGGGTAAAAGTTTTTCATGGGGAAACTAAATTGTGAAATGTGGCTCATTCTAGAAGCCACTAAATAGGTGATTGTTAGTTACAGTTCCCTTTTTATGCTTCTAAGCTTATAAACATTTTTATCAGGCTAAACATATCAGGGGAAAAAAGCATTTTGAAAAAGCTCAGGCAACACGAATAACACACTGGTACAGTTTAAATTTAGAAAGCACAGAGCCACTGTGTAAGTTAGTGAGTTGAAAAATTTACACCACTGGAAGGATAAGGAGAAAAATTATTTCAAAAGACATATTAAAGACCAATTAAGATATGAGTATGGTTTTTGAGACTCTATCATAGAAATAATAGAGTATTTATGGGCAATGAAAAAAGAAAATTTCAAAGAAGCAATATCTAAATTGATAATGTCAAAGAATTTCACAGAACTGAAAAATACATGAGTCCACTGATTAAAACTGCACATTGAGCTGAGAGTAGGGATGCACAGCTTTAATCCCAGCGACTTGGGAGGCTGAGGCAGGATAGTTGTAAGTTTGAGATCAGCCTCAGCAACTTAACAAGACTCTGTCTCAAAATAAAAATAAAATAAAATGATGTCTGGGGATGTGGCTTAGTGATAAATAAGGTACCTCTTTATTCAATCCCTTCTAGCAAAAAATTCACATTTAATGCCCAGTAGAATAAATAAAAATAAATTTCACTTAAGTACATCAAGGTTAATGGTAAAATCTTATTAGCTGTCAGAAAGTAAAACAGATCATCTAAAAAAGAAAGGCAATTACTGTGACATCAGATTTGTCATCAGCAGGAACAGATGACTGAAAACAACACAGAGAGTTCATGAAAGCACTCAGGATAAAACCTATCAGATTCAAGTTCTATGCCTAGCTAAACTACTACTAAGAGGACAAAATAAAGAAATTTTCTAGCATTGAAGGACTTAGACAATTTCTGTTTACAAATTCACTGAAGGAGAAGAAGAATTTTTAAAAGAAGCAAAAGTAAAGCTAAAGTGTAAAAATAGAATTCAAATAATGATATATTCCCTGCCTACAGCCAAATAAAGTATAACTCTTGCTTAAGAGATATTCATGTTTGATTAGAAAACAAGCAAAGTAAAGAAAAACTCCATATTTTGCTTCTATTTCTTTATTTTTATATTGGGGATTGAACCCAGGGACACTTTACCACTGAGCTACACACCCAATCCTTTTTATTTTTTTTTTATTTTTTATTTTGAGGCAGGGTTTTTCTAAGTTGCTTAGGGCTTTACTAAGTTGTTGATGCTGGTCTTGAACTTGTGATCTTCCTGTCTCAGCCTCCCCAGTCATTGGCATTACAGATGTGCTACTGTGCCCAGTTGCTTCCATTCTTTAATAAAACTCTATGAAAAGTCACAGTAGGTCAAATATTTCTCTGATGGAGTTGGTGCAGTTCATCAGAGTATGTATCATTAGCCTTTGATCCTTTTATAGGCTGATGTAGTAAACAATGCAAGAATGACATGTAATTTTTTTCTTCTTTGTAAAAAGAAGAGTTAGATATTTAGAGAGGTACACAGACATTCTAATTCTATATTACCAAGGTTACCAAGATTTCCTTTCTCTTGAAGTTTTGATCAGCAAATATCTATCTTAAAATGGAAGAGTTGTAGAGGTTTCAAAGGATCTTCTGAGGAAAAAATTTGGATGGAATCAGTTGGCTGCATTGAGAGGTGTAATTATTTTTATACAAATGCATTTTGAAGAGGAATGGAATAGCTCTTAATTCCAAAATTATCTGTTTCAGATTACTTAAATAAATATATTTCAGGATACATAAGCACTCAACAATTTTGTGTTGAACTCATAATAAATTTCTTTCCATCCTGACTTACTGTTCAGGAATAAAGGATTATTCTTCCCATTAATCTAATTGAAAATGAATACAGATAAATATAAATACATGAAATAGAATAAAAAGTAACTGTGCATGGATCAGGGATGTTAAAGTATCACAACCAGGGATAACAATTACACCAATTCTGTACAAAGGGGAAAATATATTTTATGATGTTTAAATAAAATATTTTGAACAAACATTTTAGGAAAAATAATAAATTTTATGTTCTGTTGAAACTCTAAAGTTTGATATAAATGTAAGAAAATTTATTATTCTTTCAAAAATATTAAAATGGTGATTTACAGGGATAATCTTTCATACTATTTTCAACTTACTTGTATACAGAAATCAAATGAACTCTCAATTGGATTTATTTATTTTGAACAAGGTATTATTTGTAATTTGAGGATATTATTAAGACCAGTAGGATTTAGGATTATACCAAGTTGATATTTTCCACAAGGATGATTTCATAGGGCCAAAAGAATAGTATTTTTCATAACTGAATACAGTATAATAGTGATCAACAGTTTTCCAATTACTCAAAAAGGAGAAGAATTTAATTACGTTGAAAAACTAAAAAGGACAAAAATGTCAGGAGATTCTAAAGCAGAATATTTATTCATTTCTATATCACTTGGTTAAAATAGAGATGTTACAGTCCTTTGCAATCTCCATGGAGACAACTGAAACTGACCTTGAAAAGCATACACTGTAGGTTTTGTTATCATTGAGCCTTGATAGTCACTTCAAATACATTTTGATATGTTATATTTTCCCTTCTGCATCAAAGTTGAATAATTGTTTACTAGACAATGTAGAAATATGCCTTATTCTTTCACATTCTAGTAGTTGAATACCTTATATTTTCTAGTCACGTGATTCCAAACATTGATGGATGTAGATTTTGAAGCATTATAGGTTTTGGAATGGAACCTCAAATACAATGTAGGAATATAGTTTAAATATTCTGATTGCTGCTTGGGGAAAATGCAACAAGTGTGGTTTTATCTGTAGACTATTTTGTCCATGTACCTCTAAATATGATCATGACTCTCATCTCTGAGAGCCTGAGGAACATGCCCAAGGTAACAATGTTAGAACGTGACCTACCCATATTAAAATTATGGATCATTTTTCAGGGTAAGAATAAGAAATGCCCTACATTTTAACCAAGTTCATATAAAGTACAAAGTGGAAAAAATATACTATATGATTTCAAGTTCTCTCTTCAATTTACCACATTGTCTCATCTCTAGAAAGAGTAGTTGGATGATCAGATTAATGTTCTTACAATTATTGATGACTATAAATATAATTCAAAAATAATGACAGATGCAATTTTTTTCATTTTATTTTCATAATTAGAAATCAAGTATAATAAAAAGAAAATTCATGATTGTCTTGTAACTACTTCCAGTTCTGCTAAAATATTTATCAATATAGAATAAATAGAAACTTGCTATGATTTTATTATTAACCTTTGCCTAATTAATATACTCCCAGAAAAATATCAAACTACTAAATTTTTGCTACAAATACTACAAATACAGGTTCTTAACTTAGAAATTGTTACTCTGACAAACTATTGTATGTTACCATGGGTATGTGAAGGTATTTAACTAAGATCTGAATATGATCCATTATATGGAAATATGTGAAGCAGTTATAATCTTTAGTGAGAACATAGTAATGTCACTCATATAGAAATATGGAAGGTATATCTATTATTTGGTCCATCTGACAGATATATGACTAATGGAAGATAAGTTAGGTGGAACCATTAAAATATATAGCTGATGTTCAAATTGTGATATTTATATTTTAGAAGATTTCCTAGATACATAATGGGAAAATTGTTATCAAATGGATTTTTATCATCAAAAACTAGCTAATAACTGTATGTTCATTTACATGTGTTCACATTCTTTAATTTCAGCTTTGTTCTAGAAACAGCAATAACTAATCAATCTAAGAAACAAAGCATTGCAAAAGTATTTTCAATGCATGCAAACTAATTCTTATTTTAGTACAAATGGACAATAGATGCTTTCTTAGAAAGAGATTTGTAGGTGAAAAGCTAAACAGTTTAACCTTAGCTCTGATACTTATTCTACTGTTAGTCTACTATAATATTTTTTTCTTCCCACACATTACTACTTAAAAGTAACAGGGATTTGATAACTTGGGCAAAGTTGTAAAATCTTTTACTTTAGCCTTGGGTGGTTTCCTTTGTTCTAATTCTCAGTTAAAAAGAGGACTTTAATAATGCAAAAACATCCAAGATTTCTGCTTTATTTACTAAATGCTATGCTGATTGAATACTAAGTCTTCCTAAGATCACAGTCTTGAACAAAGACAGTACATGAATATCACCAGAGTTCCAGGAGGGGATTCCACTCCTGTGCCACTTGGACCTCCTTTGACAAATGACATTGAGCACTATATCACAGTGTATTACTTAGACAGAAAAGGTTGTGATGAGAGCTTCTAATCTTATACTTGAATTGCTTTATTGTGCATGTAGTAATGAAATCAGGAGAAAATGTATAAAAAAGATTGCATATCTTACTTGTCTTTTGTCCAAAGGATACCTTTTAAATCACTTGTCTATGCAGAGTTCCTCTTGAATGTGCTCTTCACATTGTAATCCTGATTTGAAATCCCTTACTATTCCAAAATTGGAATTTAAAGATTACATTTTAAGACAAGGATCCTCAAATTATATAGAAACATAATCCTAATGCCCTTAGCCTACAATACAACAAAGATTAGTTCCTATTTATTAATATTTATGGATACATTTGTCAAGAGACCTGAGAACATTTGATATCAAGAAAAATATAATAGTTTATTTTCAGTTTTGCCTGTTCTTTTAGATATCTTTCTAATATCATTTCTGTACTCTTTGGGTATCACCCTGCCATTTTTTTCTCTGATATATTTTCCTTTCCTAATATATAATGCACATAAAGTATGGAGAGACGTAGGATAGGCATAACAACAATATAGAACATTCCAAGTTGTATTTCAGTACTTATTTTGTGGGATTTCTGGGAGAGGAGGAGGTAAAGGAAATGAAAGGCAAAATGGTGATTTCAAAGCACTTGATCTTAGCATTTATGTCCTTTCTCACTGCCATGTCTCCACTTCTGTAATACTTGTCTTAGAATTAAAAGTCCCTAAAATTCTAAGAGTTTAATGATATATCTTTGTTCATTAGGTCATTTAGCAAATAACTGTTGAGCAACTGTAAGAGAAGGACTGTTTTTGATTATGAAATCTGGCAAGATTCAATTTCCTTCACATGGCCTTTTAAGTAGTAAAAAATGCTTAATGGTAATTATTTTATTTAAGTTTCCATCATAATACAGGGCTAAAACCTTTATTATAACAAAATTATTTGTTTTCTTATTTTTGAAGACTCTCCTTTTTTGTTTTATTTTTGTTCTTAAACCAGTCTGAGATCAAAGGACTTTATATTTAACACATAACTTTTCATTTTGTGACAGTTAAAAGTTTTCACAGTCCCTATGCTCATGAATGAAAATTTAAGTATATAAGCATTCATCTCAAGTGTGTAGCTGGTGTTCCTAAACCTATTTAGGAAGTAGAAAGTTATTTATTGAATGTTAAAGTCAGCAGTGTTTTACATAGCTTATATTTGTATTGGATACTCTCCAAAGTCATTTTCTGATTAATAGAGACTATCTTAATATATGGATAGCAATATCAAAAGGAATAGCCCTGACATTCTATTTTATTTTGCTTTAAATTCACACTAGGAGAATGTTGTCATATAAAAATTGTTGACATTTTAAAATTCAGTAATTCTTGACACATTCACACAATAAAATTAAAACACTTTTCCAAGAATACTTGATATTTAGAGGCACTGAATTAAAATATCTGTTCTAGCCTTTTCCAAATTTTATGCCAAGTGAGTGTTCTGTTAAAGAAGGGATCCATGTTCTAACAAACAAGTTTAGGGACTGTCACATGCTTCATCTCTCACAGAAATGCATAATGTCAAAACAATCTAAAGAATTTTGCTTATTTTATCTCTACTTAGAAAATGAAAACTATTTTATTTTTCATTCATGTATGAATAATACTGTGACTACTTAAGTTCATTTATCTATCTTTAAAATTTGTCTGAATGACAATACAATCTAATGTAATGCCTGCTCTTAAATTTGTTGGAATTAATACATAAAAATCCCAGAAAATTAGTATTAATTTATGCTGCTATATGAATATACATTAGACTGAGAAATTTATAAACAACAGAAATTTCTTTCTCATATTTCTGGATATTGAGAGGTCCAAGGTCCAAGATACTAGCAGATTGGTTATCTGGTGAGAACTCTCTGTTTCATGAGGATAGATTGTTGCTGTGTCCTCATTTGATAGGAGAGCCAACAAGCTTTCTTAGGCTATTTTATAAGCACTGACTCCGTTCACAAGGGCCCTGCCCTCATGATATAACAACATCCCCAAAGTCCTAGCTCTTAATAGCAACATGTTGAAGATTTGATTTCAAATTATAACTTTTGGAGAAATTAGAATGTTCAGACTATAGCAAGTATAAACTTGAATTTGGGGAGAATTCAAAAGAGAAAGTAGGAAATACAATTGAGTTATCCAAGTTCATGGTTAGTTTCCATCTTTTTACAACTCAAATAAAGTTATACATAAATATTCATTTCTTTAGTTTGTATTTTTAATGAAGATTTATTTCTTATCAGACCCCTTACTATTGTCTGTCTTGTTAAAATTGTTTGTCATAATGGAATGAGACTTTTATTTGGAAAAATAAGAGAAAAGCAATGCAAATATGAGAGTACATAACAAATTGTGTTTAATTTTGTCAATAAGTTACCTTTTTTGTCCTGCTGGAGAAGGAATCCAGGGCCTTGTGCATGTTAGGCAAGTATTCTACCAGTGATCTAAAATCACAGGCCTGAGTTTGTGTATGTGCTTTGCTGGAATTTCTTGTAAAGCTAAGATGGCATCAGCTAGATCCCTTTAGATAAATTCATATAAAAATTATTATTTTATTAACTGTAATTATTTTAACTGGTATGTTAGAAAAAAATTTGCAAGTGAAATTGACTTTTTCCCAACTACCTAGTTGTATTTTTCTAGAAATCATGTAAGATGGTGTATGTCAACTATCCTATTATAAATATGCTTCCCTATGTTTAAAATGGGTCTGTACTGGAGAAAACACATGTACTTAAGGGGATATCACAGTATTTGGAGTCCCTGGATATAAGGACTCTTGATATGGGGTATGTCCTTTGGAATATTTGTAAGTTATGCCATTAGAATTATTCCAGGTGACACTGGTGTCTGTGAAGGTTAGTTCCCCATCTTCCTGATATGGATCTGTTTCCTTGAACTTAAGCTATGTCACCTAGGGAGAGAGTACCTTCCAGAGAGCTCTGTGAGTTGTCATTCACATGAACTGTCACAAAGGGTCTCATGAAGAAGACATCTATCACATGACTTATATCTTCTGGTAGGCTCTTGGCAACTGAAGCTATCTTTGTCTTCAGAATTTAAATGCTTATTTAAATTCTAAAATGACCCCTGAAAGGCATCAGAATAGTATTTCTTACTTTCCAAATATGCACCTTCACTCTTACCCTCTATGTAATTATTTATAAAAATGAAAAATAGGGTTTTTAATAAGTGTGGACCTCAGATACCCCTCAACAGAATAATTTGGGGTACAAACTCCCGGGTCCCAACCTAGAGAAGTTAAATCAGAATCTCTGGTTTATGGTCCCATATTCTTCATTTTTAACAAGCCCTTCTCCCTATGGTACTTGAATAGACAGCTAGGCCACATATTCTTTAGATTAGATTACTTTCTAATACCACTGTTAACTTTATAATTTTCGTAATTACATGACCTTATGTTATTAATGGTTTATTCATCCCATTCTGTAGAATATCTTAATGCAATTAAAATCCTCATTTCTTCAGAAGACCATCAAGGGATAAATAACTTGGAATTTCAGAAATGGCAATGACTAGGAAAGTTCTTTATGTTTAAGTCAGATTTGTGGAACTCCTGGAATAGTTTGTCATAATTGTCCATCTCTTTCAAGGTCTTCTTGGTCCCCTATGATCTTTATGATTATTAAGACATACAGCTTCTTAGTACCATATGATAATTTTGTTTGAACTCTTGACTTGTCTTTTTTCAACACACTGTCACCATTGTCACTATTGCCTTGATTGTAAGGTAGTGACTATTGCTGGAAGGTCAGAGATTATATTAGGTCTTACCAAACAAATGAAAATCAATATTTTCACTCTCTTTAGGAGAATGAGTTTCATATATACTTGAGATGAAAGAAAAATTCCTTTTGTTGTTCTGCTGAAGTTGTCAAGCCTTCCATTAGTCTGGGTTAAGTTTCTGGGGTTATGAATTTACTTTTGGTTTCTAATATTGATTTATATTTCATAAGGACTTTGTTGGCTACAGAAAAAGCCCCTCAGTAAATTCTTCTACTTCAAGGGCGCTGCTTTAGTTCAGAATGAGATAAGTTTCTCAGTGATTTTGTTTTCATTTCAAGACTTAAAATAATCAGTGAAATAGTGAATTATGAAAGGTTATTAGACTATAACTCCAGACTACCCAAAGATATACATTCATTTTAGACTCTTGAACTTATGAAAATTAAAGAGATCCAATCCTGTTTTCTCTGTTTTATCACAATGTTATTGAAAGTTTTTAAGATTTTATTCTCCTTGAGGGCATATATCTTTGACATCTTTGTATTTTTCAATAATGATTTTTACACTGCAGATATTTTTATGCACATTTCATAAATGATTAAACAAATAGAGGTTATAAAAAAGAAAAAAAATAATAATATTATCAGACTCTAGGATGAAGTAAAAAGCCACATTTAGCAATCTTCTATATACTGCAACACTTCACTGTAGTCTGCTAACCATATTCCTTTCCTCACCTGTCATAAACACTTTCGGATATCTTCAGATTTCTTTATTTTTTATTTTATTTTTATTTCTTATTTTTAGTTATACTTGACAGTAGAATGTATTTTGATGTATCTTACATACATGGAGTATGATTTCCTATTCTTGTAGTTGTACATGATGTGGAGTTACACTGGTTGTGTATTCCTATCTGAACATGGGAAAGTTATGTCTGGTTCTTTCTACTGTCTTTCCCATTCTCATCTTCCCTCCTTTGTCCTCAGATTTGTTTGTTATGATCCTTAGCTTGGCTCAAATTTTCATGATCCAGAAAGAAGCTTCCCTTTCCATAATAATCAGATTTAATTTTCTTCTAAGTTCCCCTAGCTGAGCTCATCCTATAGAGAGTGAAGTGGGAAATAAAGAGACACAGCTGTAGGACATACATGAATGGGTTTATCTTCACTGGGAATATTTGTGTTGTAAAAGACTCTGATGGAAAACTAAAGTGACATAAGCATTAATTTTTTCTAGCATTCAAATTTCAGGCAGGGTGGCATATGGGAAACTCTTTTATGGTTGGTAATCATGGCTTCCTTTTCTGCTTCTAGGTATTGCTGGTTCTTCTGTAGCTGGATTTGATTTATTTTAATTTAAAACGTGCTTTTTATATAAGCCCCTCAGAAAATGTAAGAGAGTAGAAGGAGAAATTAACAATCTTTCATTTTTTATACAAGTTATTCTCAAACTTGACTGTACATTATAACTACTCATGGGAGTTTGTGAAAATTCTGATGACCAGGCCATATACCAAACCAATTAAATCAGAATCTCAGGAGATAGAACCCAGGCAGTAATATACTTAAAGCTCTCAGGTAATAAAAGCATGAGAGCCACTAATTTAAACAAGAATGGGGAATGAAATAGATCTCCAATGCTTATAGCAGATAATAGCTTTAAGAAGCCATATAAGAAATATTGGGATTGGTGGACTCTGGGAGCTAGACTTCAAAGGCAATGGCCAACTTACTGCTAAAGCATGGGAGGAAAGGAACAGTATGATTAAGAGTAAGGGCTTTATTGGCAGATCCCCTGAGGCTAAAGCACATTTCTGCCTTTCCTTGAATGAGCTTGAGCAAGTGACTTCTTTATGCTTGAGTTTTCTCATTAGTAAAATGAGGATGATAATTATACCTATCTCTTAAGGTAGTGAGGATTAAATGAAGTCATAAGCATAAAGCACTTAACCTTATGTTAAGCACATTACAAGCATATTCTACACATTTGTGCTGTTGTATTATGATGATGAGCCCTACAATACTAGAGTTCACTTGTCTTCTTTTCATTGGGGGGTTGGTTTCCAATCTAGGAAAAGGAAATCAAGAACAAGGAAGAGCTAAAGAGATGTGAATCAGAAAGTTCTGAGAATGACCTTTGTATTTTTCAATTATTTCTCTATCACCTTGTCCCTACCCTCAGACCCAATAATGTCTCAATATTTTTAATCTCCTGACTTTTCTTGTTCTTTTGTACCTCCAGTTTCTTGATGCATCCAACACATTGGAAGTGGCATGCTTACATAAATGAATGAATTAGCTCTATCTGTTCAGATATTTCTGTGCAGCAAACTGCCTCAGAAAAATAAGTATTTTGTGATTTAAACAAGTATTTTGATTTTCCCTCATAATTCTTTGAGTTGGGCTGTGCTCTGTTGGTTTGTTGTTTTGCTGGGCTCATTCATTCATCTGGGACAGCTGTTGGTCATCAGAGCAATATTTTATCTTGGGGTTGACTGGCAGAGGCTAGAACAATAGGGATGACTGAGATGGCTCATTATCTGCAAGTTTTCCTGGGCTTATTCACATGATGGAAGCAATTTCCAGGAGTGGAAACCTAGAAGCTGTTAAAGTCAAGGCTCAGAGAAAACACCCACCTATTTCTTCCATATTCTTTTCATCAAAGGAAAACATAAGGCCAGCCCATATCGAAGGTATAGGGAAATAGGCTTTACTTTTTATAGAAGTTGCTTCAAAGTATTGTAAAAATATTGAATCTTTCACAATAACATGTTGAAGTAGGGCAGATGAGAATAAATGAGTTCAGAGTAAAGGTGATGCCATTGGATATGTAAAAGGCTTATGAGATTTAGGCTTTGATGAATGATTAGGTGTACGTGGTGAGGGACAGAAAGGATTTCAGTAGAAACTGTAGCCTCAGTTAATTATGAGAATTGAACTTTGATAAATTGAAATAGGAAAGGCAGAAGGTGGCAAAGGAACACAGGCCCTTAATTTTGTATTCTCTTATAGAAAATTCTGGCCTACACTCCTTTTTATGAAATTGCTTTTTTTTCTAAAACCATTTTCTCCCAAGGGCAGGATGTATTTCTAAATTCATTAATTTGAGTCTCAAATGACCAATTGGACTCTTGATTTCTTATGTGATTCCTTTATAACCTTCTGGGGTTTCAACAAAATATATAAATAATATATGAATGTTCCTCTAATCTCAACTGCAAAAGCGTAGTTCAAAAATTCAAAATTCAAAATTTCAAAACCAAAATACCTAAATCTAGGCAAGGGCTAAAGTCGGTGTAACACCTTACAGTAATCTGAGAGAACTTGATCAGAATAAAAAATACACAATGTCATTTAGCCAATATGTGTATTTGTTTATTGAATATATATATTTCTTTTTTTTCTTTTTTTTTAAAGAGAGAGTGAGAGAGAGAGAAGGAGAGAGAGAGATAGAATTTTTAATATTTATTTTTAGTTTTTGGCGGACACAACATCTTTGTTTGTATGTGGTGCTGAGGATCGAACCCGGGCCGCACGCATGCCAGGAGAGCGCGCTACCGCTTGAGCCACATCCCCAGCCCGAATATATATATTTCTTCTTCAAAATTATAGACTTTCTTATTGTAGATTTGATCTCATGAATATAATTTTAAATTGCCTTATTCTTATACAGTCATATTATATAGGGTACTAGATTGAGAAATAAAATTAGACAAGATAGACACCCCACATTTGGTATTGACAGTAATTTTGCTGTAGCAAAATGGTCTCTGCTTTTTCCCTTTGTGATTTTATGACCCAAATAGTCTCTTTTCACTTTGATGTCCATTATTTCAGGTACTTTTAAAATGGTATATATTTGCATGAGTTAAAATTATTTCATAGTAGCTTAGGAATATGATACCTATTAACCCATTGCTTATCATTGATTTGTTTTAATAATAATTAATTAACCATTACTTAAAATATGCTTCTAAAGATTTGAATAATAAATGTTTTCTACCTGCTCCCCAAACTTGAGCATATGTTACCAGCCCTGATTGATGAAATTGTTTCCTTATGCAACAATAGCTCTACAGAACAGGATTACCTGTTACTGACTCAAGCGTGAAGAATTATTAATTTTCATTATTTACATATTTTGCTAATCTATTATTTAGCTACTTCCACATTATTGATTTTCCACATGAAAATCAGTGGCTCCAAATGACAACAAAATTCCCATTCAGGAATCTGTAGATCTTCTGGGCATAGATTGATCTATATTGGGCTCAGCTGATTTAAACTCCAAATTATAGGTTGGGTCATGCATTTGTGGCATGTGTCTGTCATTCTCCCTGGATTCAGCATAGGTTTTGGTATGATATGATTTAGTAAACTGACTCTGACATCAATTTTTCTCCTCAGAAATTTGAATGCAGATGACTAGATGTCTCAATATACAAAATGTGAAACAGGAAACAACATGCAAGTGTACATTTATTGACTTATAACAGATGACAAGCAATTCCATTTCACTTTACTATTGAATTCTCCATTCTATTTGTGAATGTAAGCTTTCCTCATCAGTTTATAGAATCCACATATGACTCATTCTGTCTTAATCTAAGTCAGAAATAACTTTATATTACAGAAATAAAAAATTTTCCATCTCAATGTCGTCCAAAATAGGTTAAATGAGATGGTTTTTCCTGAGCAAGCAGAGCAGATCTGCAATATATCTTCTTTCTCCACATACATTATGTCAAGTCTTCCTTTAGCATTTATATGAGTAATATACATTACATGTATATGCCTCTATAAATGCAAAAAGAGCAAATACATGATTTAAACTTGTCTCATTGCCTTTGGGTTTCACTTATACTGATTTACAAGAAAATATGGCAATGTTTTTACATAAATAAAAGATATAATGTAGATTTCTAGACCACTAACAATGAAAGTGATTTTAGAGATAGCATAATCCAACTCCCAAAATTGTCATATTAAGGAATACAACTTGGATGTTCTGGAAATGAAGTCCAGCTCTCCTGCCTATCATTTGGATTTTTCCATCTTATTGCCATACCTTTTAGGCCCCTGCCAGGATAAAATACCCACAGAACTTGAAGATTGAAAAATGGGTCAATGTGTCTTCAATTCTATTGTTTTATAGAGATATTTTATCCCTTAAAATAGCTTTGCAGGTGCCTCAAAACTCACAGCATGTCATTCTGTAAATTTCCCTGGAATCCTATGTTGACAGTAATCTCTATTATTTTTGAATTCTTATAGCACTTAACCATTTTGGTATGGTGATAGTCATCAATGAGAAAAAGAACCATATTTATTGCTTCCTTTTCATCCTCTCAAAGCTTAAGGCAGTTCTGGCTGTTTAAAATGATTGACTTTTAACTCCCAGAAAACATGAACAGACTACCCTCTTGATTGAGCAAAGCTAAGTTTATTAGGTCTATTGCAGCAAGGAAGAGTACCATCTTAACAAAGACTTGGATATGTTTCTAAAAGGGATATTTTAGTGCTCTCAAACCAGACTGAGTAATTTTAAAGGATATCCCCCTTGCAAACCTATTATAATTGGCAAGAATAGCTAAGCACAATAATACAAGGACCGTAATATGAATATTGATGAGTTATTGGTCTTGATAAATACAATATTTGGATAATTCACAGTCATTTTGTTCAAGAGAAGGATTTTCTTGGAATAACTTGTTATGTTATATTGTCTGTTTCTAGTATTTTTAATGCATAAAGGGGAAAGTGTGCTTCTTTTCAGAATTGCTTAGTATAGGAAAATGCATTGGTGTCTGTTTTCAACAGTTTCTTATTGACTGATCATCATTACATCATCCTAAAATGAAACTACATAAACCCCATGTTATATGCAAGGATCATCTGTTACAATCAATTTATAACCTTCTTATTTATTTACAAATAATCTGTTAAATTAATGATAAAAGCAATCTTTTAAAAGGATATATTGGCCATCCAATTCAGGAACCAGAAGAAGGAAATCCATGGCACAGGGTTTCTGAACCTCAAGAGGAATCTTGGTACAACAAAATACTATCTATACAATATCATTGCATGCTTTCTAATTCCCTTTGCCTTGATGTCAGAGTAACCTCCTATATGTGGGTTCGGGTTTCCCCTCTATCACTTGTCTTCCTGTTTACTTCTTCTTGGTATATTTGTTCCTACTGTTACCGCTGTTGACCCGTGAGTCCTTGCTTCCCCGATGTAGAAGAATAACACCAAAGAAGCACGCCGAGGCAAGGTCAGAGTAGAAATTAGAAGTTTATTAAAGGACAGCAGAAAAGACTTCTCCCGGAGGAAGAAGGGGACCCAAGAGGTGGAATCCAGTTGGCGGGCAAATGTGTTCCCCTTTTTATAGGTTTGGTGATGAAATGTAGGTTGGAGAGCCGGAGGGGTGGGACACAGGTGGACCAAAAGAGCAGGGAGGACTTTTGGGATGGGCTTATCACTCCTCTGGGATGGGTTATCTCCAAATCTGTTGGGGGCTGTTCATCAATACTTCTTTGAGGTGGACTTTGGCCTAGGGCCTTTTCGGGACTTCATCAACATTCCATGAATTGTCCTGTGTTTTCCCTGAGTCATTCCCAGCATGGCCTCCATTTTAGATTTCACTCGGTATTAGACCCGATTTACCTAACTACACTGACTACTTAACTTTAAATCTGGCTTCACTACTTGGTCTCAGAATTGGTCTCTGATACTTGTATTTACCTTACATCCTTTAATAGTTTAGTAACTGGCTTATGTAGTGTTTCAGAACAACCCATTGCATGAAAATTGGTTCCAAGGTGCAGTCAGACCAAAGAAGAGACCAAAATGATTGACTGTTTAACAGATCCAAGAAACCAAAAGATCTAGGATTGCACAGACTATAATTTATTGGGGTGGGAGTTAGGAGTCTTACTGACAGAAGTGTGGTCCAGAGAGGCAGCAAGACCAAGTGGATCCCTGTAATTCGGGTAAGAATTAGGGATGTATATATTGGTCAGAACAAAAGTGACTTCATCCAAGTTGGAATGTATCTGATTTATGTCAAAATAGTATCCACCCATCAGGCAAATCCAGTGCCAGATTCCAAGATTCTATAATTCTAATGCTCTTGTTTATTTATACTATGCTTGGAAACTATGTGGGGAAAAAAAACCAACTGTGATATTTCTGGGGTAATCGTGGTGGTAATCATATATGATGGTTATAGTTATGTCAAATTGAAACCATACATTTGATCTTTCTAGTATCTGACCATTGTCTTTCCACATCACTGCTCTGCTCCCAGGTGACTTATGTGATTATATTCCCTAATACACACTCAAGGGCATTATTCCTGCAATTCTTCCCCTTTCTCTTCCATCATTAATTTCTCTCTCTCTACTTAATATACCTGAAAGCATGCAAAAAGTCCATTGTTCCTCCCATCCAAAAAGAAAATAAAACCTCTCTTGACTTCAATTCTAATTATAGTTAACTCTCTATTATCTCCTACCATTAGTGCAACATACCTTAAATTTCTTTAATTACTTTAATTTCTCTCCCCCTTTTCTCTCCTGAATATACCCCAATTAAGCCTTTACCCCCACTACTCTGCTGAAAGTGTACTGGTCAAGGTCACCCTTGATTTCCATGCTGCTAAATCCAATATTAATTTTCAATCTTCATCTTAACTTAAAATCTCATAATACTTCACACTTTGCTGAACAATCTCTTCTCTGTGAAACTTTTTCCTCCTTTTGGTTTCTAAGATACCACACTTGCCTGTTTTCCTTCTATCTTTCTAAATTCCCCTTCCAAGTTTTTGTTTGTTTTTTCCTGGTTCATTTTCATTTCCTCCCATATTAATATTTTAAGTTGTATTTTGTTAGGTTAAGAACATTTGACATGGGCTGGGGTTGTGGTTCAGTGGTAAAGCGTTCACCTTGAATGTGCAGGGCCCTGGGTTCGATCCTCAGCACCACATAAAATAAATAAATAAAACAAAGATATTGTGTCCAGCTACAACCAAAAAATAAATATTTTTTTAAAAGAAAGAATATTTGACGTGACATCTACCCTCTAAACAAAAAGTTTAAAGGAACAGTGGACTATTGTTAACTATAGGCACAATGTTATATAGCAGAACTTTATAAATTATTCATAATGATTAAATGAACCTTTATGCCTATTCATTAGTAACTTCTCACTTCCCCCACACCTTGGTCCCTGGAAACCATCTTTCTATTCTAATTCTATGACTTTCACTATTTTATCTACGTCCTGTTATTTCATTTAACATTCTGTCCTCAATGTTCATGACTTTTGGGATTATATCTGTCACTGCCCCACCCTCTCTCTACTTCCTGTCTGCCATGAGCTCAATATCTTTCTTCCATCCATACCCTTCTGCCATGATGTTCTGCCTTACCTCTGGCCTGGAGCAATAGAGTTGGCCAACCATGGACTGAGACATCTGAAGCTGTGAGGCAAAATATTCTCTCCTTCATCTAAGTTGTTCTTGTCAGGTATTTTGGTCACAGCAATGAAAAGATGACTAACACAAGTACCCACAGTCCTCTTCTCAAAACTATCTTCTGCCCATATTCAACCAACTATAACATTATCCTTCAGTCATGTATATATATACTATTGCATGCCAAACTATGACTTTATTTTTTCCTTAGATTTTTCTCTATTTACACTACTTTGCAAACCTCACTTGCAATATTTTCTTTGGTTTTACCTACCAATACTACTATTTGGCTCTAATTTAACCATAAGCACAGATGCATCACATAAATCTGAAATCTTGTAGTAATGCTTAGTTAGGTGGTATCTACTATTTTTCAATTATCTTCAAAAGGAAAGTACAATATTTAAAAGTTTCTCTTGAAAACTCTTAAAACCTGTTTGAAAAATATTGCCCTATATATCTTCTCACAAAAATATTTTCTTTTTAATATGCAGATATTTATTCATTCCATAGATATTTATTGAGCACCTATTAGGGATCAGGGACTATGCTTTGCACTGAATATTCAAGCATGAACAATAATAAATAGGTCCTCTGCCCCTATGAATTTACTATGTAATGGATGAGACTCTCTTTGAATGGACCAGAATTATAATGAAACAGGCAGCTAAGGGCATGATAATATTTGCATATCGTATGGAGAAATGCAGTATTGAAAACTAATGGAAGTTATGAGTCATATGCAACTTACAGTGAAGTTTTAACTACTGAAATCATATGTTCAAATTTGTATATGAGAGCTTAAGTTATTTAGCATTATTATCACCTTATAATCATAAGTACTATGAGGAGATTGTATTTTCTCAGCATGGAACATGTTTTGAGAGATAGTCTTTGAAGTATACTATGATGAAGAGAGGGTACCAAAAAATAGAGGAGTAGAACAAAGAGAGTATTAGGAGAACAAAAAGACAGACATAGCCTCTGTTCTTTTTTGTAATGGTAACTGCCTGGGGATCAACTATGTGAAGCTTTAGCAGATGGTCAGAAGTTGCTGATGTCTGGTGAATTATGTTAAAGTAAAAACCAGGTGCCAGCTGTGTTAAAACATACATAATTCAATAGAACACTTGTATATGTCAATCAATAACATCAGGTCTCATTGTTTATGCTACTTGTATTCAATGTTGTTTGGAGCAAGCCAGATTCTAAGAGATAACCTGAGAATATCTTATGCTGCCCAGGACAGGCCATTTCTGCTATTCATATGTTCATATGGTCCTTGAGTCTGCAACAAGTACATCATCTTCAGGCTAGACAAGAATGCAGAATTTTAAACCCTACCTTCTCTGAATAGTAGTCTGCATTATAACATGATATTTGGAAGAACATTAAAGTTTGAGAAGCACAGGTTGGTTAACCTGACTCAGAGAGAGTTTTCATATTGCACTTTCCAAGTCATTGATTCTAATATCAAACAGTACATTTTTAGAATTCAATTTATAGCATTCTCTGGATTTATTGTACTTACCTGACTCAAAGTAAGCCTTTAAGTTGATTAATTCATCCTTTCATTCATTCAACCTACTCAGAGTTATTGAGCATCTTCTATGCATCAGTCACTGCTCTAAGTGCTGGAGAGAGAGTAGGTATCCAAACACGCCATTTCCCTGACTCTTGAAAGCTTTTGATTTAGTGTGTTTTCCATGGAATTCCTATTTTCAGATATTCTTTTTGCTTTCATACAATTGGTCCCAATTTTTGTTAAAAAATTATATTATGCAGTACATAACTCACTGTACCGAGGCTGAAGGAATATTTTGAGTTAGATAGTGAATACAGTCCTGGATATGCTATGGTTCACTAGCTCATGATCATGGGAATGTTACTTAATCTCCTTGAGTCAATTTCCTAACTGTAATATTGTGGGTTAGTTCATAGTATGAAATAATACATATTCATTGTCTAGCAGAGTACCTGGCCTAAGAGACTCCCAATAAATTGGAAAAGTAACTCTGGCTGTTAATATTAGAGCTTATATAAAAAACAGCATGAAGTTCTTTGAGGCTAGTTCATTAATTCCAGTGAAGCCTCTATTAGATATGATGAAATCACACACATTTTAGCAATGCACAAAAGGCTTAAACTTGGGTAGACTAATACTTTCCCAAGGGCAGTGATTCTTATTCTGCCTATTTTCCTCCCCTTACTGTAGGATTCCCTGCATGTAAAGAAAGGGATTTGGCAGGGTGCTGGATTAGACTGATGCTATACTGGTTGTGGCCCTCACATTTCCTTTGAAACCCATTAGCACAGTGCATAAAGGGAGAACAGTTTTCTTCCCAGGCCCATTGACTTTCCAGAGTGTTTGCCAGCAGGGGTTCATTCAGGCTCAATCTCCAAACTCCACCTCAGATACCAGAGTCTGAAAGAGCTTGGCTCTTTACAGGAGTCACAGTGACCACTGTGTGGACTATAGCATGATCACCTGACCTCACAGAACTGCTTACCTGACATGGTTAACCCGCCTACTCTAGCTTCACCTACCCTGAGTGAGTTCCTCAGCAATGCTGTTCTGTGAAGTACGTAGAAATTATGTTTTGTGATGTAACATGCCACAGCCATAGCCAAAAAAGAATGTTTTAAAAAAATCATACAAGTATGAAACCCCCTGTCAAGGTTTAGTATAATGGTTAGTTCTTCAGCATTATATATGCTTGATGCATTTGTTGTAGACTAAAGGGCACTGGAATATGAAAGACCAATAGCCTGGACAAAGAGATACATTTACTTAGGGCACAGGGAGGGAAAATTGAAAAGTTGGTACACTCTCTGAATTCACCTGAAAGTGGCTCTTAACCTGCTATTGCTAGGAGAAGCCTGCTTGCTGCTCAAATGAACAAGAGAATAAGAAATAAGCTTATCCTATTTTTATGCCTTTAATTTCTTTTGTCTGTATAATTGCTCTGGCTAGGATTTCAAGGACTAAATTAAATAGAAGTGGTGATAGAGGGCATCCCTGTCTTGTTCCAGATTTTAGAGGGAATGCCTTCGACTTTTGTCCATTCAGAATGATGCTAGCCTGAGGCTTAGCATAGATAGCTTTTACAATGTCAAGGTAAGTTCCTGTTATCCCTAGTTTTTCTAATGTTTTGAACATAAAGGGATGCTGTACTTTGTCAAATGCTTTCTCTGCATCTATCGAGATGATCATATGGTTCTTATCTTTAAGTCTATTGATGTGGTGAGTAACATTTATTGATTTCCTTATGTTGAACCATCCTTGCATCCCAGGGATGAATCCTACTTGATCATGGTGCACAATTTTTTTGATGTGTTTTTGTATTCGATTCGCCAGAATTTTATTGAGGATTTTTGCATCTAGGTTCATTAGAGATATTGGTCTGTAGTTTTCTTTCTTTGAGGTGTCTTTGTCTGGTTTCGGAATCAGGGTGATGTTGGCCTCATAGAATGAATTTGGAAGAGCTCCCTCTTTTTCTATTTCCTTAAATAACTTGAAAAGTATTGGTATTAATTCTTCTTTAAAGGTTTTGTAAAACTCCGCTGTATACCCATCCGGTCCTGGGCTTTTCTTGGTTGGTAGTCTTTTGATGGCTTCTTCAATTTCATCCATTGATATTGGTCTGTTCAAATTGTGTGTATCCTCCTGACTCAGTCTGGGCAAATCATATGACTTAAGAAATGTATCGATGTCTTCACTATCTTCTATTTTATTGGAATATAGGTTTTCAAAATAATTTCTAATTGTCTTCTTTATTTCTGTAGCATCTGTTGTGATATTGCCTTTTTCATCCCGTATGTTAATAATTGGAGTTCTCTCTCTTCTTCTCTTCGTTAGCATGGCTAAAGGTCTGTCAATCTTATTTATTTTTTCGAAGAACCACAACTTTTAGTTTTGTTAATTTTTTCAAATTCACAGTAGCTAGACTGTGGAACCAACCCAGATGCCCTTCAATAGATGAATGGATAAAAAAATGTGGCATTTATACACCATGGAATATTACGCAGCACTAAAAAATGACAAAATCATGGAATTTGCAGGGAAATGGATGGCACTAGAGCAGATTATGTTTAGTGAAGCTAGCCAATCCCTAAAAAACAAATACCAAATGTCTTCTTTGATATAATGAGAGCAATTATGAACAGAGTAGGGAGGAAGAGTAGGAAGAAAAGATTAACTTTAAACAGAGATATGAGATGGGAGGGAAAGAGAGAGAAAAGGGAAATTGCATGGAAATGAAGGGAGACCCTCATTGCTATACAAAATTACATATAAGAGGTTGTGAGGGGAATGGGAAAATAAACAAGGAGAGAAATGAATTACAGTAGATGGGGTAGAGAGAAAAGATGTGAGGGAAGGGGAGGGGGATAGTAGGGGATAGGAAAGGTAGCAGAATACAACAGTTACTAATAGGGCATTATGTAAAATTGTGGATGTGTAACCGACATGATTCTGCAATCTGCATTTGGGGTAAAATTGGGAGTTCATAACCCACTTCAATCTAATGTATGAAATATGATATGTCAAGAGCTTTGTAATGTTGTGAACAACCAATAAAAAAATAAATAAAAAAAGAAATAAGCTTAGCTAAATGATAGCAGTGTTTCATTACTTTCTATAACAAATTACGAACTTGTGGGGTAGACCTCTTGATAATGAGGTTTCTAAGTATGAGGTTTACTGGACATTATATGACAAGAAAGGCTTCTTGAATATTGGCAAGCTCATCTTCCAAAGAACCCTAAGAACAACTCCAAAATTATTTCCTTCATTTTCAGGATATTCCTGGGAAGCCAAAGGCCAAACCAGGTTCTTAGACAGAGGCAGAGACAGGGGGAATTATCAGGCAGAAGAAACCAGAGAGTGGCCTACTGGGGATGTCCATCTCCCTCTCCCTCCCTCTCTGCATGGCATGTTCAGCTATTGATAACACTATCAGATATATGCTTTTTAGATGGATTAGGTGTGTCATTAGGAATAGATTGATAATTGTGTTTGCGAAGAAATAAATTTGCAAGCAAGCACCTTCATTAATAACTAAAAACATAAAGGACTGCTTGAATTTCATATCTTAGGCCAGATAGTAGTTCACATGTAATATTACTACTATTATTTAATTTAACAGTGTCTATAGAGAGGACAAAATAAACTCCACAGAAAGAATCACAACACTACTTTATAAATCCCTGTTTGAAGTTACTTTTCCATGATGAGGCAGGGTAAAAATAAATAGCAAATGCAATCAACATGGCCACGTAACTCCTTGATTTTGCATATTTCTTTATTGTTTCTCCCATCATTCCTCAGTTTTCATGTAATCACTTCTTCTTCATTAAAACAATTTAAAATGCAATGTCATTATTTCTTCCCCACATCTGTTGCTTCCACCTTATGACTTAAACCTTCCTTACCATGAATAAAGCCTTTAGCACATCAGTCATGGTTTTCAGCTCCACTCCAACTACCAGAATCATTCTGAGACTAGGAGGCCCCCAATCAACTTCCTAGTCTCACAAGGCCTTAATTCTTCAAAGTCAATGAACATATATTTTTCTCCTGCTGCTACCTTTGCCAATTACTCTGACCAGGGCTACTGCCAGCACCAGCTCCATTGGAAACTATTTCTCTGAAACCACTGATTCAAACAACCTTCACTGACCCATCCTCTATCCCTCAAGGAACATTGGGTATACAGTTCCTCCAGTGCAAGGTGATACACACTACCTACAGAGAACTTACAGCTTAGATCTTACAGAGTGGAATCAAGTTGGTTTCCTAAGTCTTTTGGAGCTCTATTGCTTCCTTTCCCCAGTCAGTGTTAACTTTTCTCTGATGAACCCCTACTTGATTATCCTATTGATCTGAATATTTAAAGATGCAAGTGCTCATTTCTGTTCACTTTACCTCATTATCCAGCCTCTTATTAACCAGGGATCTACTATTTTTACTCTTTTTTTTTTCTTTTTTGGTACTGGGGATTGAACTCAGGGGCATTCAACCACTGAGCCCCATCCCCAGCCCTATTTTGTATTTTATTTAGAGACAGGTCTCATTGAGTTGCTTAGTGCCTCACCATTGCTGAGGCTGGCTTTGAACTTGTGATCCTCCTGTCTCAGCCTCCCAAGCTGCTGGGATTACAGGTGTGCACCACCGCGCCTAGCTTATTTTTACTCTTGATTTTTATAAGGTCAGTAGTCTCATTGATCAGACTGAGTTGTATAAATTTTCACAAAATGATACCAGTCAAGTTAGTGACTGACCCCTTTTTTTGTGTGAAACTCTTCACTTTCAATTTGACTTTAAGATTATAGGAAAAACAAATGTGGACTTCAATGGAAAGTTTTGCCTTCTCTACAGGACATCTCTCTAAGTTCTCTGATACTAGCTTTGCTGTTCTTTAAATTTTAAAATATTTTAATGTTAATGTTTAATTTTCATGTCTTTGAGCTTGTTCATAATACTTTGTAAGTTTGTTGGTCACTGGTAGACATGCTCAATATCTTGTCCAGAAGAGGATCAATTGTCCTCTCATATGATACATTTATTTAAGTATCTCTAAATATTCTATTTCATTATATATTCTTTGTATGTTTTTTGAACCATTTGTAACATCTATTTATTATTCATGAGTTTTTTAAATAGTTTTTTAACTTGTGTTCACTTCATATCTATATGAACATCATTATTTTACCCTGTTTATAAAAGTATCTTTGTTTTGGAAGTCACAACACAATGCCCAATAGTTTCAACTGTAAGATCCAGGTAGACTGTGGTGACAAGGAAGTGCACCTCATAAGTAGTTAAATCTGGGATTTTCTTTTTTCTTCTCTCCCCTTAGGTGAATCCAAAGCACCAAGAGAACTTTGTTGGCTTCTACTTCTCTAGTTTTAATTTTCCTCTCTACTAATTTTGTGTTTCTCTTTTGTTTTGGTTCATTTACAGCCAATAAGTTATTCCCCTTTGTTGGCAGGAATGGTTAGAAACTTGATTTTAGGGTCTGACAATTTGGAAATTTATCTAAATGGATTAATAGGTTATAGAAATCCAATTTCTGTTGAGTAAGAGGCAACAAAGAATCTGGTTTGTCAGGGTTTTTTGTGTCTATTTTTTAGTTCAAATCAATGAAGAATCCCATTCCCTCTGATATAATAGCTCCTTCCTTTGCACCAAGGAGTTTTTTTTGCTTTGGGTTGACTCTTGACCCACAGCCAAAACTGTAGAATTGAAGATTTAAGTTCTGTTTCTCTGAGTTTGTATGTCTGTGTCTGTAATGCTGAAATGCTTCCACCTCTGATTGTGTGAATGCTTATTATTTTCCTATATCCAGATGCTATTACTATATTAGATTATAAAGTCTCTTAAGGAATTCTTTAATTCTTTTTGCTATATCTAAATAGTTGGTTTTATTAATTAAATTTGCTTGAAATTTCCTGAAACTAGAGTAAGCCAACTATTTGCCTTTAAATGTACGAGGTTATAAATTATATTCTCCAAGAAGTCAACGATAACCTTAACAAAAGTTCAGCTTCACCTGGTGCAGTGGTCCATGCCTGTAATCCCAGTAGTTGGGGAGGCTGAGACAGGAGGATCGCAAATTCAAAGCCAACCTCAGCAATGGTGAGGCACTAAGCAACTCCTGTCTCTAAATAAAATACAAAAATAGGCCTGGGGATGTTGCTCAGTTATCGAGTGCCCCTGAGTTCAATTGCCGGCACCAAAAAAAAAAAAAAAAAAAAAAAAAAAAAAAAAAAAAAAAAAAAATTCATCTTCACATACTTTAGGTAAATATTTGGTAAGAAAATAGTAATCTTAAGGGTTTAGTAAACATAGCTATATCTTCTCTGGGTTGTCAATGTTAAGTATCCCAGGTAGATAAATCTATGCAGATTTTTTTTTACCACCAAAACTACCACTGTTCTTTAATTAGTAGTAGTTGGACACAATACTTTTATTTTATTTTTTTATGTGGTGCTGAGGATCAAACCCAGCACCCAAAATCTGCTAGGCGAGCACTCTACCACTGAGCCACAACTCTAGCCCTATTTAAAAATTTTAAATATTTTAATCTTAATGTTTAATTTTAATGTTATTGTTTAACATTATTAAGATATAAATTATTCCTAACCAAATTTAACCAGTTGCCCAATAAACTTTTGTTTTCACAGTAAGAAGATTTAGTAATATGTCACCTTAAAGATAATTTCTAAGATATTTATGTAATCTTTAGATTGATAGTATATTGAGTCAATTGAGCATTCATGTGATGTTTAGATCATTTCTATATAAGGTAGAATACTGAAACATTGACTATTAAACATACTTTGAAGTTTATGTACTTTCTTATATATGCTACCTAGAGGCTATATCTTTGGGTCTGTCAATTTATTTTTGTGACGTTGAGAAATTGTATAAGGGAATTTTATTGCTGTAGAAATAGGGGTTGTGTGTATTTCAAGCTCTACTACTACATCACATTTACAGACTATACACAATTAGCCACCATTTAGTTTTCTTTAGGAAATAGATGTAACTTTACATTAAAGTTATAATTAATGTATCCGAATAAGATTCTCCGAGGAGTCTTGAGGTAAGAAAATGTGTTTTGGTTGATTAAAGTAAAAAAAAAAATGCTTCCATCAGTAAGTGAAATGGCTTTTGTTCCAAAATAAAAAAAGGATGATGGAAGACCAATACTGAAGACATTGAGAGCAGGAGGCATTTCACAGAAAGTGAATCTGGAAAGAAATGCAAATGTATTTTAATTTTTTTTTTTGCCAAATATGGCTTAATTTTGATGACTTACAAAAAGACTTGTGGCCCATTTAAAATCAAATATTATAGTCATGTAAACCTAGAATTTGATTTATTCTCTGTAAAAATAATAGTTTTCTTAAAGCATTATACTTTTCTTAATAAAAGCTTTTTTTTATTGATTGTTCAAAACATTAAGAGCTCATGATATATCATCTTTCATACATTAGACTCAATTGGGTTTTGAACTCCCATTTTTACCCCAAATACAGATTGCAGAATCACAACTGTTACATACTCACATTATTACATAATGGCATATTAGTGACTTGTATTCTGCTATCTTTCCTATCCCCTACTATCCCCCCTCCCCTCCCCTCTCCTCCCATCTTCCCTCTCTACCTCCTCTGCTGTTGTTCAATTCTCTCCCCTTCCCCCCCCCTCCCCCTTGCCCCTCATAACCTCTTATAATTTTGTGTATCATTGAAGGTCTCCTACCATTTCCATATGCTTTCCCTTCTCTCTCCCTTTCTCTCCCCCCATTCGTCTTTGTTTACTATTAGTCTTTTCCTCATGCTCTTCCTTCCTGTTCTGTTCATAGTTGCTCTCTTTATATCAAAGCAGACATTTGGCATTTGTTTTTTAGGGCTTGGCTAGCTTCGCTTAGCATAATCTGCTCTAATGCCATCCATTTCCCTGCAAATTCTATGATTTTGTCATTTCTTAGTGCTGCATAATACTCCATTGTGTATAGATGCCACATTTTTTTTTATCCATTCGTCTATTGAGGGGCATCTAGGTTGGTTCCACAGTCTAGCTATTGTGAATTGTGCCGCTATAATCATTGATGCAGCCGTATCCCTATAGTGTGCTCTTTTAAGGTCCTCAGGGAATAGTCCGAGAAGTGTGATAGCTGGGTCAAATGGTGGATCCATTCCCAGCTTTCCCAGGAATCTCCATACTGCTTTCCAAATTGGCCTCACCATTTTGCAGTCCCACCAGCAGTGTACAAGTGTACCCTTTTCCCCACATCCCCGCCAGCACTTATTGTTGTTTGACTTCATAATGGCTGCCAATCTTACTGGAGTGAGATGGTATCTTAGGGTGGTTTTGATTTGCATTTCTCTGATTGCTAGAGATGGTGGGCATTTTTTCATGTACTTGTTGATTGATTGTATGTCCTCCTCTGAGAAGTGTCTGTTCAGGTCCTTGGCCCATTTGTTGATTGCATCTTCAACAAATGGTGCTGGGAAAATTGGAAATCCATATGCAACAAAATGAAATTGAATCCCTTTCTCTCACCATCCACAAAAGTTAACTCAAAATGGATCAAGGAGCTAGATATCAAATCAGAGACGGTGCGTCTGATAGAAGAAAAAGTTGGCTCCGATCTACATATAGTGGGGTCAGGCTCCAAATTCCTTAATAGGACGCCCATAGCCCAAGAGTTAATAACAAGAATAAACAAATGGGACTTACTTAAACTAAAAAGTTTTTTCTCAGCAAGAGAAACAACAAAAGAGGTAAATAGAGAGCCTACATCATGGGAACAAATTTTTACCCCTCACACCTCAGATAGAGCCCTAATATCCAGAATGTACAAAGAACTCAAAAAATTAAACAGTAAGATATTAATAAAAGCTTTTAAGGGTTGGAGCTGTAGCTTAGTAGCAGAGTACTTGCCTAGCATGTGTGAGGCACTGGGTTCAATCCATATACAAATAAAACAAAGGCATTCTGACTATCTACAACTACAAAAAATATTTTTTAAAAGTTTTTTAAATTTTTGTTCTTCACCTTAGAGGTTAATTTTCCTAAATAGTGCAGATTATTCATATTATCAGAATGACACTCTACATTGTGTTTCTGACTTTTTTATGCCCTTTATTATCCTCCTTAACAATAGAAAAATATAAAGGAAATAAGAAAAATATTCATCATTTCTGAGTGTTAATGATTTTTATTTATGTAAATATTGTTTTGTCACTTTGATTAATAGTTATCTTAATCACAAATTTGTGTATTTTCAGACATTCATTTCTTTTTTTTTCTGATTTTCTTTTTGTACCAGGGATTAAACCCGGGGTCACTCAACCACTGAGCCACGTCTCCATCCCTTTTTATATTTTATTTAGGCACAGGGTTGTGCTGAGTTGCTTAGGGCCTTGCTAATTTGTTGAGGCTGGCTTTGAACTCACAATCCTCCTGCCTCTGCCTCTCAAGCCTCTGGGATTACAGGAATGTACCACCAAGTCTAGCAGATATTCATTTTTTTAAATAGTTGTTTTAGTTGTAGTTGAACAGAGTACCTTTATTTTATTTATTTATTTTTATATGGTGCTGAGGATGGAACCCAGAGCCTCACAGGTGCTAGATGAGTGCTCTACCATTGGACCACAACCCCAGCCCCATTTTGTTTTCTTTTTTAGAGATGAGGTCTCCTATGTTATCCAGGCTTGTCTCAAACACTTGGGCTCAAGTAATTCTCCTGGCTTATCTTCCCAAGTGCTGGGACTAGAGATTTATAAAACCACACTTGGCCCTTGATTGCAACAAGTGCTCACTTCTCTTGTCAAATTTCAACTTTTGCATTTCCCAATCAAATCATCACTGGAAAATAGAATTAACAATATAAAACTTCCACAAATGCTTTTGATACCTAAGTTTAAGACTTTCCAGAGGATCTTAAATATTTCTTTCTGGAAAGTCAAAAAAATTATGTTCTCAGACATTCATTTCTTTTTTTCTGATTTTCTTTTTGTACCATATAAAAATAATTTGCCTGACGAAATGAGATGTGATAGAAATGAATAGGTTTATTTGCTATGTTACCAATGATCAGTTGCCTTATTGTCAAAAAAAAGTACTTAGAACTACTCTGAATTTGCATATGTAGTATAGTCTTTACTTATGAATGAATGAGATCGATTGTTGTGTTTTCTGATATTTTGATTCCATGGTTATAATCACAGTTTCAGATATAATAGAAGATGAGTTGTGTATCACTAGTGTAATTTTTAATAAGCTATTATTTATGGAGATTTTATTTTACCAGAACCTTATGAAACAAGAATCCTAAATAAATACTTTCAATTAATAAGTGTATGAGCTGGGCCAAAGAGACCATGAAAGGTATTTCAAGCACATTTTCCAGTGTACAAATTTGTTTGTTGAAATTTGACTAATAAATTTCCATTTTTTCAAGTCAACCAGTTGTTCTTGCGATCAAAATAGTTGTTTGATTTTTATGTATTTCACAAAACACACTGAAATTTTCTTGTTGAGGAATTTTTTTACAGTTGAAAACATAAAAATTGTTTGCAAATATTTAAGTGTATGTGTGTGTATATATTCATATACATAAGCATTTTAGGAGATTACACTGATCTTTTCTGGCAGCCAAATGACATAATAATAATGGAAACATTTCCAGACATGGAATTTTGAAAATGTACTCTCCCTTGTAAAGTTTATTTTATTTAAAGAAGTTATCATCTCATTGTTAAAGTGAAATCTCTACATTAAATATACAGAGTATGTGTCATTTATTTATTTAGTAAATCAATATTTATTTAATAAATCAATATTTAATATTTTATATGTTGTAAATTACTGACAGAAATGGCAAATTTTGAACACTCATCTTTTTTCATTAACAGAAAAAATATATAACTTATGTTTAAGCTTGACAACTCTTTGAAGTACTTTGCAGTGAAATAACAAATAAACTTTCATATGGCCTAAGGGATTTCCATGGTCACTCTTCATTTCATTGCAGAGTATTTTAAAGATTTTACAGTTTTTATGGTAATGAAATCCATAAATTCCCTTACCTGGACCATATTTCAAAACATGCCAAAGACACACAAATGATTAAAGGTGTTGCTTTCAACTATTTCCCTCTTTCGAACTTCTACCTTCCCTCCAGATGGCTGGTGTGATCTGAGTGTCTAATAAGTATCTTACATGGACTGAGGAAGGATCAGAGGATCAGGATGGAGATACACACACACACACACACACACCTTATATACACACACATATTTACATATATAAACATATACATATATGTTTCATGTATAAGAACTATTAAAGCTGAACATTTTTATATAAATGAATAAAAAGAGAATATTTTAATATTTTCTTATTTATCAATGGATTGGCTTATGTGGCTCATTTTTCAAAGTCAGTGGAATAAATTGCTATTTGGAGATGCTCAGTTTTCACTTCATGTTTGTGGCAAATGAATAAGTGAAAGTTTCTAATACAATAGAATATATAGTATACAAGCCATTTTTTATTATTACAGTAAGCTAAAATATTCAGACCATAAGGACAAAGTGAGAATGAAATGAAAAGTGCCTTTTGAACACTCAAAGTTTCCAAGTCTTCTATAGAAGAGTCTGCCAGTCACCTTTAATATTCCACAGCTTTTTCTGTCTTAATGCATCCCGTATTTTATTCTAAATCTACTCTCCTATACTGCACATGTACTTTCAGGACAGGCTACCCCTTCTTTACACCAAGGCTAACATGGTCTAAGCCAACCATGGTGGACTCATTCCACGTGTCACTGATCTGGTTCATTTTGGAATACATAAATATCGCAATGTGGCTAATCAAAGGAGAGACAAGATTTGTATGAGATGCTTCTGTGTAAAAGTACTTACACACACCCACGTGCATAGAAGAGTAACGGCCACGTTACTCTCTTGTGTTATCAAAACTATGTGATACCGGGCAATGCAGTAGCCCTCCTGCAACTAGGGGCAAAATAACAGTTGAATCACTGGAAAAAATCACAGATTGGAAAGAAGAAGCCATCATGTCTTTAGACTTATAATATGCATGCTTATAATTTCTTTTTTGTAAATTTTGTATTTGTTTTAATTAGTTATACATGACAGTAGAATGCACTTATATACTTTGATGTACATAGATGGGATATAATTTCTGATTTTTCTGAGTATACATATTGTAGAATCATATTGGTCATACAGTCACATACATATATAAATAATAATGTCTGTTTCATTCTACTATCTTATCCCCACATCCCCTGCCTTCCCCTCCTTTCACTTCCTTCTACCTAACCTAAGGTAACACTATTCTTTCTTTCATTTTTCTTTGTTGCATTACAATTCTTAATACACATATATACTACAATTTTTGTATCTCTGTTTGTATATAAAGTAAATTCAAGTCTTCATACATGTACTTTGTATAATGATATCCATCATATTCCAACATCCTTGCTAATCCCCTATCCCTCCCTTCCCCTCCCAACCCTGTTCCCTATCTAGAGTTCCTCTGTTCCTCCCATGATCCCCCTCCCTACCCCACTGTGAGTCATCCTCCTTATATAAGAGAAAACATTCTGTATTTGTTTTTTGGGGATTGGATAAAAAAATGTGGCATATATACACAATGGAATTTTACTCAGCAATAAAAAAGAACAAAACCATGGCATTTACAGGTAAATGGATGGCACTGGAGAAGATGCATGCTTATAATTTCTGATAACTAGTTTAACTAGTTGAATCTCATATTTTACGTTTCTTATAATTTATAACCTACTGCCATATACCTACTTATACACTGATCATGTACTTTTATATAATGGGACTCAATTTCTTTTCATTGACTATTATTCACCAAAATATTTTTTAAGTTAGCTTGACTGGTTTCCTGTTCATAGCAATTTCAAGCCAGGAATCCTTAAGATTAATGTCAGATAAGAGGCTATTAAAGCAAATAACAGTGGGAGATGTGAAAGCTAACAGGCTAACACTGAAGGAAGAGGAGACAAAAAAGGCAAAGAATTAAGATACGTAAAATTACACTATAATACACACAATGGATACTCATTATTATGACTTTGAGACAAGAGGAATGTTGAATTATCCTTTCTATATAAGGACTTAGAAGTATATATTTTATAAAGACTTTCATCACAAATCTTAACGTGTATTAAAAGTATCATATTGTGTGAAGGTATAGGTTAAACATCAATGGCAGTATATTACTTATTTTTCTTAACAACTAGCATGCAGAAAGGCATGGAAGAAATATTTAAAATGTTGTCAAGTATAAAACTAAATGAATATGGAAGATAGATTTTATATATATATCCCAATTCTATTTTGCATGGTTTCATAACTCATCTGACTCTAAATGACCACCTCTAAATATCTTTTCTCTTTAATTTTCCTTTCCATCTATCCTCTCAATTTATCTTCTTTGTGTATTTATGAAATATTTCAAAGGAGTTTCTAAGGCTTTCTACTATAACTTATGCAAAGAAGTAAACCTACAAAATTTTGAAATTTTGGTCAGATTTCATTCATGTAACAAAATAGGATTTAGGGTCAAAATGAAAGTCTAGAAATACATATACCAAGATTATATCAGCTGAAGGAGAAATCAGGAAAACTATCCCCTTTACCTCAAAAAAATAAAATGTTTGGGAATCGACCTAATAAAAGAGGTGAAAGACCTCTACAATGAGACTACAAAACACACACACACACACACACACACACACACACACACACACACAAATAAATTGAAGAAGACCTCAGTAAATGGAAAGATCTCCCATGTTCCTGGATAGGCAAAATTAATATTATCAAAATAGCCATACTACCAAAAGTGCTATACATATTTAATGCAATTCCTATTAATATCCCAATGATGTTCTTCACAGAAACAGAAAAGGCAATCACGAAACTCATATGGAAAAATAAAAGGCCCAGGATAGCCAAAGCAATCCATGGCATGAAAAGTGATGCAGGCAGCATCACAATACCAGACCTTAAATTATATTACAGAGTTATAGTAACAAAAACAGCATGGTATTGGCACCATAACAGACATGAAAACCAATGGAATAGAATAGAATACACAGAGACACAGCCACATAAATTCAGATATCTCATCCTAGACAAAGGCACCATAAATATACATTGGAGAAAAGATAGCCTCTTCAACAAATGGTGCTGGGAAAACTGGAAATCCATATGTAATAGAATGAAATTAAACTGCTATTTCTCATCTTGCACAAAACTCAAATCTAAGTGGATTGAGGATCTAGGCATTAGACCAGAGACCCTGAACTTACTAGAAGAAAAATGTAGACCCAATTTTCTGACATCTCAGTTTAAGAATGAACTTACTTAATAACACTCCTAAAGCACAAGAAGTAAAATCATAGAAAGCAGTATGGAGATTCCTTAGAAAACTTGAAATGGAACCCACCTATCCCACTCCCTGGTTTATACCCAAAGGACTTAATGCAACCACATCAATGTTTATTGCAGCTCAACTCCCAATAGTCAAACTATGGAAACAACCTAGGTGTCCTTCAATGGATAAATGGATAAACAAAATGAATATATACACAATGAAATATTCCTCAGCCATAAAGAAGAATAAAATGTTGGCATTTGCTGGTAAATGGATGGAACTGGAAAATATCATGCTAAGTGAAATAAGCCAATCCCCCCAAAATCAAAGGCTAAATGTTCTCTTTGATTTGCGGATGCTAACCCAAAACAAGGAAGGTTGGGGAGTGGAATAATAGAAATCCATTGAATTAGACAAAGGGAAATGAAGGGAATGGGGAGAGGAATAGGAAAGACAGTATATTTAATTGGACATAACTTTCCTAGCCTTTTATTTGAATACACAACCAGGGAAACTCCATGTCATATACAACCACAAGAGTGGAATCCTAAATAGAATTAGTGATACTCTATATGTGTATAATTTGCCAAAATATATTCTACTGTCATGTGTAATCAAAATCAAATATGAACAAGCATTTTTTCAGTGGAAGAGAGTGCCTGTGACATCTATAGTTTAATAACATCAAATGTGTCTTCTTTGAAGAAATTAATTGTCCAAATGATATTGACAATGTTAAGTCTTCTGGAGGCATTTTTCATTCTGCTTTTGGGAAAAGAACAAACAAAAAAAGAATTTCCACTAAAAAAATGAGTCTCATAATGAAAAAAGATTGTTAAATTAACTCACATCAGTGGTGCATGGAGTGAAAAAACATGGAAAGCAGTCTTCCTGTAGGGAGACAATAAGGTGGTAAAACATCTGTAGAAAAAACAGTAAGAAAACTGACCAAATTTGATTTGTTCTTTATTATCACCATGCACCAGCTATTCTAAGCAATATTTGTGATAAAACATCTTTCTCACCAAAATATTATGTTGGTCTACGTTCTAAACAACTGATGGAACTAGAATTAAGTTTTAATAATATTTATGTGAACTTGCAGTTAGCACAGATATTAATTATCTATGAATAAACATTTATTTCTATATGACAGTAAATTTGAAGACATCTCAATAACATATATAATTTTCAAAACACATATTCAACTACATGCATTTATCTCCAGAATAAATTCATAATACTTTGGAGTTGTCCAATCTGAGTTTGTTAAGTTACTATATTGTACTTAGTGCTGCTATTTTGTATATGAAAAAATTTTATATAAGCAATGATGGCTCAGCTATTTTACAGATAAAGTAATAAAACATGAGTTACATCAAGTTTGACATATGGGACCCCTTAGAGCTTTGTATGTTTAAAAACTTTTTAAATGAAACATTATGAACTATAGGAGTAGTATTTTGTTTGCAGAGTACGATTTTGATGTTTAATATATGCTAATATTTTTAAAATATTGTTAGGATGAATATTTCCTTTATTATCTTGAAAATAAAGAACAAATTCAGAAGATAATGTCAATTTCTGGTTTTACTTGGTTTTTACTGAGACATTTATTTATCATATAGAGGACGTGGAAATATGATCCACTTTGCTAGTCAAATTACCCTAGTTATGACCTGGAATCATAGCTATGATGTAATATGTGAATGTTAAGTCACCAATTAATCTTAATTATCATAGAAGTCAACTTCAAATAATAAATAATCTATTCATACATTTTTAAAGTCTCCACAGATCAGTTTGGGAGTCAGGAAAAGGATCATAGAAAGTTTCACAATATCTGGACAGTCTTCCAATGAGTCATACCACTGTAATTAAATCAAAATTATACATCTTTCTGCTGGTTCATTGTATATCAAATTGATTTTGTTCAAAATCAAATATGAACAAACATTTATTCAGTGGAAGAGATTGCCTGTGACATCTATAGGTTAATGGCATAAAATGTGTCTTCTTTGAATAACTTAATTGTCCAAATGATATTAACAATGTTAAGTCTTCTGGAGGCATTTTTCATTCTGCTTTTGGGAATAACTTATATCTTATTATCTTACCCAATTTCTCAGCAACATTCATCACAGGAGTTCATATTTCTAGCCTTTCCATGTGAGAATTTTACAAGACTATGACCTAGAGTCCTTCCACATCACATTTTATATTTTTATCATTGATAATCTCATGCCCACTCTTTATTTCAACTAGTGTGTGTAAACGAATAGCTCCATGTAGTTGACTCTCTCAAGGATACCTCCAACTCAGATTTTCCATTTTAGTTATCTATTGTTGCATAAACACAGTAGCTAAAACAATGGAATTTTTTTCACAATTCTTTTTAATGACTGGGTGGTTTTTCTGCTCCACTTACTGTGGGCTCTAGGATTATTTACATAACTGCTTTCAGCTTGTGGCTGGTCTAGGTTAGAAAGTCTAAGGTGCTCCTTATTTACACATGATATCTTTTCTAACAGAGTCCTTCCATTCAGCTTTTTTCTTCAATGGGATAGCCCTGGAGTTATTTATTGTGTGGCCTCCGGGTTCTAAATTAGCAAAGCTAGAACCTGCCATTCTTAAGAACTTGGATTAGAACTGGCATGGATCTGGAAAGCTCATTACTTTATCCAAGGGCATGTACCTATAAAATATTTTATTAACTTTTAGAGATAAAATAACTATTGCCACTATAAAAGAAAGTTTGGGGAAGGGAAGGAGGGAATTAAGGAAGAAAATAATCTCAAATCATTTTCTTAAAATAAGAGAAGGAACAAATATTTAGCAATAGGTGTCATTGATACTCTTGTGTTTTTTAGCTTTACTATTGTCTGAAGTGAACACTGCCACATAGCAATCCTACTTCTATCAAGGAGGGTATATTTAAAATGAGGCTACATACACACTACAATTATCAAAATTGTTTCTTCAATGGGCTGGCAAGTTCCAAGTACTATTGTTTTTCCATCAATGATTCTGATAACCTAGGAATCATTGTTTGTTGGTTTAACCTTTTTTAATAGAAATTATTTCATTACTCAAGCTATATGTAATCTTTTTATCTATAACTTCTTACATTGAGTCCTCAATTTTCATTTCTATGACCATGACCCTAATCTATCTCCTTTTCACTTTAAATCTTAAGTATTATAGGAATCTCATAACTGCCTGCACTAGATCCAAGCTGTTTCACACACTAAACTATACAGGGTTTCCATTGCCTATAATAGCCCAAACTTATTAGTGTGATGGAGTGTCCACTTCACATTGTTCCTTTAACTTTATTCCTCACTCTGTAATACACAGCATCTCCCTGTGGCCAAATGGATGTGTCTCTTCCTTTTAATTGATCAAGATGTGCCCAACCTAAAAATGTTCTTCGCTTACATCAATTTTTCCAAATTCTGCACTTTTTTTTTGTAAGCTTTAACTCCAGTACCATCTTATATTTTTCTGAACCACCCTAACCTCTATAATCTTCTCAATAATATGTGTTCTTGAAATCAAAGCCAATTGTCTTTTAGTCTAAACCAACTTACTATTATTTAATATTCCATAAGACACAAATTAGATAATAAATATTTCTGGGATGGATCGATGTTTTGTGCTCTTAATAATTAATTGAGAATAGCTATTCAACTTCTTTTTTTTTTACTTTACTGGAGAAAATAATAGCCTCAGATGATGTATTTCCAAAGAGCCAATATGCTCTACTGAATTCATTGGATGTCAAATGAAAGGCATAAAAACCTGGTTTTAGAAAGAACCAGAGACAGAAGCCCTGAGGATCCAGGTTCCAAAAACCTTCCATTCTCAAGGATTGAAACACTGGAATGAATGGAAATCTCAACAATTTTCATTTTTATGAAACACTTTGTAAGCATTCAATTAGAAGACAGAATCTGATTATCACTGTTTAAGCCACACACTTACTTTTTTTAAAAGGGGGTGGAGGAGAAGTCTGGTGGGAATTTGAATGACTTCATAACAAGATTATGTAGTATGAGAGAGGTAATTTCCCAAACAGACTTAGGGAGGTATTTTTAGAGAAAAGCGAGCAAACATTGGCAGACATATAATTTTTCCTTTTACCAAATCATATGATTTATCTTTATTTGATATATTCAGAGCCTGACAATGATGAGGTCTTCTTTAGAAAGCTCAAAGGCTTGTGCTAACAGGAAAACTTATCATTAATTTGTTTGAAAAGGTTGGAGGTGGGGGCAGAGGAAAAATCTAAAAGGTATTCCAGACTCAGTTTTAAAATCTTCATGATGACCTAAATTGATTTAAAAAACATACTTCCAGTAGATAATGAATTGATTTGCTTTTCAAGCATTTCTGTAACTTAAATTATTTTGTCTTGAATAGACTGTTTTACAGTGTTTTAAAATGATAGCTTATTCTCATGAATTTCTTAAGTTCTAAAAATCAAACCTCTTGAATAATGTCTAAATAATAGAAAAAATCCAATGTTTTCCAAACAAAAGATAACTTATCTCTAGTGCTTAAAATCAAGGAAAGATATCATTAATTTATTGTTAACCTGATCATATTGAACTTTAAAATAGGGTAGTGACTACATAATAATTTTTAAGTCAATGGACCATTTTGAAAAACTGATGATAGTCATATAATTCTATCCCTAAAGATATATTTGCAAAAATACACAGTTTTGCACACCATTTTTACAGCATTCATATGTCCCTAAAGACCATATATGACACCACATTTAGAATCTTTTGTTTTTTTATAATTTTTTCAGAATAGGAACTGCATACACTATACATACAAATACATGTAAAATACATATATAAGAACACAGAAGGGATAACTATCTGTTCTGGGAATATGCAGTTTTCACCATTTCACTTTTGGACACATTTCTCTTAGCTATTTCCAGCCAATACCAGATTCCTTCCCTGTTTTATATGGCAAAAATGTAACCAGTATAAGAATTACAGATACTACCCATCACTCCTCCTTTTCCCATCTCCCTTCTGTAGTATGTGTTAAACAAGAAAATCCCTAGTAAGTTTCTAAGAATTATTCCTGATTTGATTGCATTTTATAACAATGCTGATCCTTAACTTTTACTTATGAATTACTGTATGAATTGGGAACTTTTAGGAATTTAAATTATAGTCAATCTTTATCTTTTGATGATATACTACCTAACACTTTCTCTACTTACTTCATAATTCCAATTAAAGCATTTGGCTTCTAATTATTCAACAATTATTTACTGAACACTCAATGACAGAAACTTTGATAGGTACTGAAAATAAAACACATAATATTCATGCACTGAGGGAATTTATATCCTTAATTTGCTGGCTTTTAAATTAATCACATAATTCTATAAATTTGACACTACTTTAAACCTTTAATTAACTGGCCTAAAATTTAATGTATTCACTCTTTCTGAAGTGGATCTTCTAAATAAGCACTACCAAACAGATATGTAATGCCAGACACACCATGATTTTAAATATTCTACTAAGCACATTAAAATCCATGTACTAGTTAACAGGTAAATTTAATTTTAGTGATTTATTTTAATACAATATTTATAATATATTATCACTTCACTGTGTAAGCAATAAACATTTACTTATGACACATTTTACATGTTTTTGTACCATCTTAAAAAATTTGGCCATATTTCATGTGTATTTTAGCTATTTGTTGCTAATGATTATTCTATTGGATATATATCAGACCAAAATATTTGACTTCAGCTATGTGCTCTATTTCCACAGGATTTGATAACTCAGCATTTTTATGCAGAGTTATTTGACTTCTTCTCAGATTCTTTTTAAGCATTGTATTTGGCACACAATCGCACATGTACTGCTTCAAAACATGCATACATTGTGTGATGATTGAATCAGGGCAATCAACATACCCATTATCTCTAAAATGTATCATTTATTCATAGTGACAATGGCTAAACTATTCTCTTCTAGCTATCTTAAAATATGCAGTATATAATTGCTAATTCTAGTTACTCTACTATATAATGGAATATTGGAAATTACGTCTAATTATAAATTTGAGTCCATTAACCAAACCCTCACCATCCTCTCACAATTCCTAGTCTCTGGTAATCACTGTCCTGTTCTCTAGTTCTATGAGAACAACTTTTTCAGGTTCTGCAAATGAGTATGATCATGTAGTATTTGTTCTCTGTACTTGTTCAACTTCCAATTCTTAGTTCACATGACAAATGCATTGCAGGTGTATCCATGTCACAAATGGTAGGACTTCATGCCGTTTAAGGCTAAGTTGTATTCCACTATGAATATATTTCCCAGAATACATGATAGTGAATCCAAATATGTGAAACTCCTACAAAAAATATGGAGTAAATGCTCAATGGAATAGAACTGGTCAAGGATTTCTTGGACAAAACCCCCAAAACGCAGTCAACAAAAGGGAAAAATAGACAATAGGTTTAAACCAAACTAAAATGGTTTGCACACAATCAACTAGCAACAACATATAAAAAGAGCCAAAACACTTCCAAACTATTAATCTGACAGTAGTTAATATCCAGAATATACAACAAACTTAAACAATTTGATAGGAAACCCCCAAATAATTCAGTAAAAATGGCAAAAGAACTTAAAAGACATTTCTCAAAAGATGACATACAATTGTACAGTGGATATATTTTTTAAAAGCTCAACATCACTGATCCATGGGGAAATACAAATCAAATCCACAATGAGATAACACCTCACTCCAAGTAGAACACTTGTTGTCAAAAATAAATAAATGAAAGATAACAAGAGCTGGCAAAGATGTGGAGAAAAAAGGAACCCTTGAACACTATTGATACGAATGTATATTGGTGTAGCCATTATAGAAAACAAAAAAGAAATGCCTCCATAAATTCCAAATAGCACTACTATATGATCCAGCAGTCCCATGATTGGTTATATATCTGAAAAAAATTAATTGGTATTTTCAAGCGTCATCTTCACTCCCATGATTATTGCAGCATTATTCACAATATCCAAGATAAGGAATCAGCCTCACATTTTGCCTGTTTTTAAAATTTAATACCCATTTTATTCTTCCCTAAACTGCTTGCTAATGCCATAATTGTTTAACAACAACAACAACAAATTTTAACATAAACAGTCTGTGAAGGAAATGACTGGTTATAAATTCAATAGCAACAAAAACTTTGCTATGTGCAATAGTTCTGACAGGGATAATGGACTTCGTTCAGTGAAACTTTGGGTTTGGTAGGACATTTCAGAGAAGCTGATTTTTAATATACTATGTCACTATGTTATTAAGTACTTATTTATCATCTGCCATATTCAAAATTAGGACCAAGGATCTTTAACTTGCCTGAAATAATTATATCAGCAGACAAATGGAAATAGAGTGTCAATGGTGTACTTGCCTCATTTGTGGAACTTCTAATTCTTAGGCAAATTGCCAGATTCTCAAGGTAATATCTTTGTCCCAGTTGAGAATCCGGTTTGAACAAATGTTTATTGTGACAGCTCCCTTTGGTACTTGTGTGACCCAATGAAGTGGAAATAAGCATGAAACATTTCAAGATTTTGAAAAGTAGTTCTAATTATTAAAATATCTCACTGTTCCAAAATGATTTCTGTTTTATAGCATTTGAGGCTTACAGAAGTATATAAATATAGTATAAACTGTTTAATTAAGAACATCCTTCTGTGGATTCTTAATAGACAATATCACTTGATTGGATTAAAAAGAGGCATTGAGTCACATTCTCTTTAGTTAAAAAAAAATCCAACAAAAAAATCACTTTTATTATACATATGGTTAATATTACTGTATGGTAAAGTTTCTCCATGTATCTAGAAAAGAACAAAAAATGCATTATTCCCTTCTAAAGCTGCCTGAACACATAACTGATATTCTTCTGAGCAAAGAATCATGTTTGCACTGCCAAAATGCTTATTTTAAGCAAGTAAAAAAATGGATATGGCTGTTACTTAAATTGATAGAATATGTTTTAGGAAACAAAGGAAACATGTTCTCAAGAAATATTCTTCACAGTAATATCATTTTCAGTGTTTGCAAAATTCCAAAATACTTGCTGCAGTATTACACACTCCCATACATACATATATGTATACATATGTATTAAAAAATACTGTGCTAACTTAATCACTACCTCCAAACATCTAAATACTACCACTTTATGCAGACTTTTTTGTATGAATTGTGCAAAATCTAGTTGTATATACAAAAAGCATATATTACAGAGCTCTTCGAAATGTATCTGTGCAGGGGAAAAAAGGAAAAGCAATGTAAATGTAAATCTAACTCTGCCAGAGGAAAAAAAAATGTAGTGTGGTCTTATTTGAAGTTACGACTTTTCTAAGGAGTTACACTATATGGTTTAACAGAACACCATTTCCACCAAAAATACACTCTATTTGCAAATCTTAAGAACCAAAGGAGGCACTGAGAGTGTAACTCGGCAGTACAGTGCACAGCTAGAATGCATGAGGACATGGGTATAGTCCCCAGAACCACCAAACAACAACAAAAAGAACCAGAATTTTTTTTAATTCATATAAAGCTGAATACAAACAATGAATAAACATAAATAGTACATTGTCAACATTTTATGTAGCATAGCATCAAAACCATACAAAAATAACATGGATTTATTTTGGTTTCTCGTACTCAAAACATTGTTTGGGGCTTGATGTATAAAAAAGGAAAATTCTGAGAGTTCTTTTTTTTTTTTTTACATTTTTTTTATTGGTTGTTCACAACATTACAAAGCTCTTGACATATTATATTTCATACATTACATTGACATGGGTTATGAACTCCCAATTTTACCCCAAATGCAGATTGCAGAATCACGTCAGTTACACATCCACAATTTTACATAATGCCATATTAGTGACTGTTGTATTCTGCTACCTTTCCTATCCCCTACTATCCCCCCTCCCCTCCCCTCCCATCTTCTCTCTCTACCCAATCTACTGTAATTCATTTCTCTCTTTGTTTATTTTCCCATTCCCCTCACAACCTCTTATATGTAATTTTGTTTAGCAATGAGTGTCTCCCTTCATTTCCATGCAATTTCCCTTTTCTCTCCCTTTCCCTCCCATCTCAAGTCTCTGTTTAATGTTACTCTTTTCTTCCTACTCTTCCTCCCTGCTCTGTACATACTTGCTCTCATTATATCAAAGAAGACATTTGGTATCTGTTTTTTAGGGTTTGGCTAGCTTCACTAAGCATAATCTGCTCTAATGCCATCCATTTCCCTGAAAATTCTATGATTTTGTCATTTTTTATTGCTGCATAGTACTCCATTGTGTATAGATGCCACATTTTTTTTATCCATTCGTCTATTGAAGGGCATCTGGGTTGGTTCCACAGTCTAGCTATTGTGAATTGTGCTGCTATGAACATCGATGTGGCAGTGTCCCTGTAGCATGCTCTTTTAAGGTCTTCAGGGAATAGTCCGAGAAGGGCAATAGCAGGGTCAAATGGTGGTTCCATTCCCAGCTTTCCCATGAATCTCCAAACTGCTTTCCAAATTGGCCGCACCAATTTGCAGTCCCACCAGCAATGTACAAGTGTACCCTTTTCTCCACATCCTCGCCAGCACTTGTTGTTGTTTGAATTCATAGTGGCTGCCAATCTTACTGGAGTGAGATGGTATCTTAGGGTGGTTTTGATTTGCATTTCTCTGACTGCTAGAGATGGAGAGCATTTTTTCATGTACTTGTTGATTGATTGTATATCCTCCTCTGAGAAGTGTCTGTTCAGGTCCTTGGCCCATTTGTTGATTGGGTTATTTGTTATCTTATTGTCTAGTTTTTTGAGTTCTTTGTATACTCTGGATATTAGGGCTCTATCTGAAGTGTGAGGCGTAAAAATTAGTTCCCAGGATGTAGGCTCCCTATTTACCTCTCTTATTGTTTCTTTTGCTGAAAAAAAACTTTTAAGTTTAATTAAGTCCCATTTGTTGATTCTAGTTGTTAACTCTTGTGCTATGGGTGTCCTATTAAGGAATTTGGAGCCCGACCCCACAATCTGTAGATCGGAGCCAACTTTATCTTCTATCAGACGCAGAGTTTCTGATTTGATATCAAGCTCCTTGATCCATTTTGAG